>NC_090928.1:1241291384-1241906384 GCF_040938575.1 Ambystoma mexicanum | reverse complement strand
CCGACAATGTGCCAAGCCAGTACTTTAGCAGTTCCATGTGGATACTCATTTGTATCACTTTTCTCACAGGTTGCGGTGCAATTGTTATCACGCAGGACTGAAGCACCAGGTGTAGTGCATGCGATTCTCAGAGTTCATGTAGTGTCTTGCATCAACCCATTCTTTACAGAGAAAGCGCTTGCTTGGCAGGTCAGGAGCACCCACAGCAAAGCAAGTCCCATCCCCGTCATGTAGCACTACGTTCATGGGGTGAGCCTAGTAGCAGGGATATAAATGGGCATGTCAGAATTCTACAATAGTACAACATAAGTACTTCCAACACCTTGACTCAGCACTTCCCAAGCATCAAGCTTTTTGTTTGGATGGTGAACTCACACCATTTTCCCTGTGCTACCAAAGCCTCCCTCACCCCTCAGCGTGGTGTCTGGGGCTTGCTTACTTTCAATCACTTGGGGAACAACTGCCTGCTCGCAAATCAATTGTGCAATTCGGCCATATTTGGTTAATGGTACTGCAGATGCACCAGCGTTAAAGTAAAAGTACCGAAACAGTCCCTCTATAATCAGGATCAATCACACCTCCCAAAATGTCAATGCCTTTTTTCGCCAGGCTGGATCGTGCAACAATGCGTCCATAAGTGCCAGCCGGCAATTTGATGCCAATAACCAGCGATATGGATTTGGTTTGCCCCGCTGGTATCACATCATCTTCATAGGTAGATAAATCAAGTCCAATGCTACCCGCCGTGGCTTGCACAGGCAGTTTTGCTTCTTTGTCTGTTTTCCACACAATAAGAGTCTTTGTGGATTCCACCTTCTCACTTGTCAGTCTCACAAAGGGTGTCTGCCGGTTTCCCAATGGACGATTGTTCAGTTCAAACAGTGCTTGTGCTGAGTGTTTGGACCACCCCTTGAGAGTGTGAGTCTTGATCAGTTTCTTTATTTGGTGCTTGAGCAGCCCGTTGCTGCGCTCCACCAGAGCAGAAGCTTTGGGGTACCGACTGATGTGCAGTGTCCATTTGATGCCCGTTGATGTGCATGGGCGACTGGATAGGCTAACAGCAGTCCAGAATATCTACCAGAATATCTACCATGGTCAACACATAATGCTTCCCATTTTTGGGTGGCAAAGGGCGAATGTAGTCAAGTTGCCATACTCTAGCAGCTCTTTCACCTCTTCTCAAAGGGTCTTTAGGCTTTCTCTCCAGTGTATAGTGCTTCACTTCGCAGCACACAGAACATTGGGAGGCAGCTTGCTTGGCATAATCCATGGTAATGGGCAATTGTGTCCTCTTAGCCCATTAATAGGTTCCGAGTTGCCCTAGATGCCCTGAGGTTTGGTGTGCCCAGTCCGCCATTCCTTGCAATACCTCAGCTTCTTCAGGTGTTGTCACTGGGCGAATCTTTGCCATTTGATCCACTTTGTTGTTGAACAGTGCAGCCAGTGAGGTGTCAGGGGGCATGTGTGCATCGACATGCCCAATGCAGATTTTGCACCTCTCACCTTTGCGCCACATCTCTTCCCAGATGTCCGGCCCTCCCCAGATCACAGTGTTTTTGATCTGCCAGCCGTCTTTTCTCCAGGCTGGTGCCCAATGCGTCAGACCTTGATATGTGGCCCAACTGTCCGTGTATATGTATGCAGTCTCTGTATCTTTCACCTGTTCAATCACAGAGGCCACCGCCTGCAGTTCAGCATATTCACTGGATCCTCCCACACCTTCTCTCATCAGCAGTGTTTCTCTGTGGGGCTGGAATGCAACAGCTTGCCAGTGTCTTTGCCCTTTATAATACTTGGCCGTGCCGTCCGTGAACCATGCAGAATTCTGTTCTTCCTCCGTCAATGTATCATAGGCGGGCGCAACTTTTTTTTTTTCAAAATATAAATTTTGTTCAAATATTAACCAATAACAGTGAAAAGAAGAAAACAAATTAAACATTAGACAACGGAATTAGCACAAGATTGTGATGACACAGTTCATTACAGTGGAAGGATAGACATTAGAAGATGGAATCTAGTATGCAGTTCATTCATAGCAATATTCGGGTAGGAAAGTGGTGATGGGGGGGTATTTCTATATTGGGCCGGGCTAAGGCCGTGCGAATTTCAGTTCAGCCAGCGGACACTAGGCAGTTTTAGTGTGAGGGCCGGATAACGGTCCGCATAGTCCATAAATGGGGCCCAGGTGTTCCGGAAGGGATTGAGGTTGCCCAGGCGAATTGCAGTGACTCTTTCCGCAATAACAATGTCCCAACACTTAGCCCACCATAGCGGGATGGAGGGACCTTCATGGTGCTTCCAAAGATGGGCGAGGGCAATCTTGGCCGCCAGCAGCAGATGAGTGCATAGGCGGGCTGCGTTTCCTGACATCGGCAGGTCCCACTCCCCCGAGTCTCCCAGTAGAATTATTCCAGGGTCCCACGGGATATTGAGGCCTGTTATTGCTCGGATATGCATCAGAAACCCTTCCAATAGTGTGCCGCCTTAGGGCAGTCCCATAGGAGATGGAAAAAGCGAACCCTCTTGCTCACACCCCCTCCAGCAGTTCGGTGAGGGCCTCACACCCGCTTTATGCAGTTGGGATGGTGTAATATAGTACCTAAAGCATACTTTATATCCCCCTTCCCTATTAGTAACACACTGGGTACTCCTGTGGAGTCTTGACCAAATTTTGTCCCAGGCCTCGGGGACCAGGAGGCGCCCCAAGTCCCGCTCTCAGTTCAGCATATACCTTTCCTTCAATTCGGGGTTGGCTTTTTCTAAGAGTTTGTAGAGGGTGGAGATCTTACCTCTTGGAGGAGATGCTGTCAGTGATAGTTCGAGAGGTGTTAAGTCCCTGGAGCCTCGCTCTCTGACGGAGCGTTGTGAGATCCAGTGCCGGATCTGAGTATACCGGAATCGTTCCTCCTCGGTGATATTGAACTTCGCCTTGCAGTCCTCGAAGGAGAGTGGCTGGCCTTCATTTAAAAAGTCTGAGATTCTATGGAGGCCGCCCTCCGACCATTTGGCAAATCTTCGGATGCAAAGGCCGGGGGAGAAGCCTGGGTTGCCCCAGATTGGGGTCAGTGGGCCCAGTGAGCTGTTGATTCCCCACTTTCTGTTTGCAGCTTTCCAACTGTCCACCGTGTTGCAAGTTGCTGGAAGTGGAGACATTGCGGGTGGGGCTTTCTGGGACTAGATGTGAGGCAAGTCTGACAAGGGGGACGTACACCATGCTTCTTCAGTTGCAGCCAGGCTGGGCGACCCCCTGAGCGAGTCCATGTGAAGGCATGCGCGAGTTGTGCTGCGCGCCGATATCTAGAGATGTCTGGGACCCCCAGACCACCAAGTTGTCGGCTGCGGCTCATGATTTTCCTGGTGATGCGGGGTCTTTTCCCTCCCCAAATGAATTTCATAATATCGCGCTGTAAAGAGGCAAGGTCCGCTTCCGGGATATGAGTTGGGAGCGCATGTCAATGATATAGCACTCTGGGGAGTAAGTTCATCTTTACCGTGGCAGCCCGGCCGAGCCACAAGATCTCCTGTTTATCCCACTTTTTCAGGTCTGAACGTAGCGTTTTAAATAGCTGAGGGAAGTTGTGTTTGTAGATTAACAAGCTAGATTTGGGGGATTTGGACGCCCAGATACTCCAACGAGGTTTTAGCCCACGGGATTGGCAGATTGGGACATAGGTTATTTCCCTGGCGCCTTGGGAGGTTAATCGGGAGGACAGAGGACTTAACATAGTTCACCCTAAACCCGGAACATGCCCCGAATGCTTCTAGTTCTTCGAGTAGAGGTTGCAGCGAGCTGGCTGGATCGGTGATGGTGAGAAGTACATAATCGGTGTAGAGCGCCACTTTGTGTTCAGTCCCGCCTACCATGACCCCCTTGATGTTAGGATTGAGGCGGATTCTCGCAGCAAACGGCTCCCTCGATAGGGCAAACACCAAGGGAGATAGCGGGCACTCCTGGCGGGTCCCTCTGGATATAGGGATGCTCGTCGATTTCCTCCCATTGACTCAGAGTTGCATTGATGGGTGTACGTAGCTTGCCATTAACCAAGTTATTAAGTTGTGACCAAGGCCCATATGAGAAAGAGTGTTCCGGAAGAAGTCCCAGTTCACTAGATCAAACGCCTTATGTGCGTCAAGGGAGATTACTAGGAGCGGAATTTTCATTCTGTTCGCGGACTCGATGATGTTGAGTGTACGCCTGATATTATCATGAGTCCCTCTGGCCGGGATAAAGCCTGTTTGATCTTTGTGGATTAGCTCGGGGAGAATCCTAGCTAGTCTAGCCGCTAGAACCTTAGAATAGATTTTCCCATCAGTGTTCATTAGGGCAATTGGCCTATATGAGGCCGCTTGCTCAGGATCCTTTCCCGGCTTCTGCAGTAAGATGGTAGTTGATTCGGCCATGGAATGTGTTACCTTTTTAGTAGATAGAAATGAGTTGAATAGCAATGCTAATTGTGGGGTCAGGATGTGAGCGAATGATTTATAAAACTTAGGTGTAAACCCATCCGGGCCTGGGGCGGTGTTCTTAAGCGATTTGATGGCTTCTAGAATTTCTTCTGCAGAAATTGGGGCTTTCAGGGAGTCTAGGGGGGAAGAAATCCTGGGTGTGTGAAAAGATTCCACATAGCGCTGCTGTTGGACTCTAAGCTCCTGGGATGTGGGTGGTACCTGCATGATCACTTTATGGTGGTCCAACAGGGTTTCAATTATGTCTGAGGTGATAAATTTGCTTATCCCATCTTACCCCTTAAGGCTAGTAATGTTGTTTCTGGTGTGGGTTTTTCGCAATTTGGAAGCAAGCAACCGATTCGCCTTATTACTTTTGTGATAATAGAATTGTTTCATATATGCCAGAGCCTTCGCCGTGCGGTCGGCCCAGTGCATCTCCAGGGCCCTTCTCGCCTTTTTTAGCTCCCTGTCCCCCTTTCTAGAGTATTGGGTCTTCAGGTCTTTTTCTAGGGAGGATAGTTTAGACTCTAGAGCTTGCGTGAGGATTTTGGAGACTCGAAATTGTTCGGAGGCTGCACTAATAAATACCACTCTTATGACTGGTTTCATGGCCTCCCATAACAGCCCAATTGGGGTTTCGGGGTTCTGATTTTCCTTGAAGTAGTTGACCAATGTGTCTTCTGCCTCGCCCCTGGTCGCCTGATCTAACAGCAGGGTGTCATTAAGTTTCCAGAATCTAGGAGGGGGGCCCGGGCCTCCCAAGATAGAGAGGTCTGCCGAGACGGGTGCATGGTCAGACACCATTCTTGTGTGGATTTCGATATTGCTAAAGCATAGGAATAAGGTGCTGGTGGCCAGTAGTACATCAATTCGGGAATGACCTCCGTGTGCGTTTGAGAAGAACGTGTAATCGTGAGTGTCGGGGTTGGCTACCCTCCATATGTCGACCGTGCCCGACTCTTTAAGTAATCTGGCATATGCAAGGGGTCGGGAGAAGTCAGGGTGGGATGGGGGAAGGGACTTGTCCTTTATGGGGTCAGGGACTAAATTAAAGTCCCCTCCGACTAGGAGATACCCTGTGGTAAAGGTTAATAGTGGGGGGAGTAGCTCAGCTATGAATTTGTCCTGAATTGCATTCGGGGCGTAGATCCCAGCAATTGTGATTGGTTGTTCTGCAATGTGACCTCGGATGAGAAGGTATCTGCCCGATGGGTCCTTTTTAACTGTGGGGTTGGACATAGAGAATTTGTCGCTTAATAGGACCGCCACTCCCCGCTTTTTCTCACCACTGGAGGCAAAAAAGCCCTGTTTAAAGCGCTTGAATTTGATTCTGTGTTTGTCAGCTGGCAAGAGATGAGTCTCCTGGAGAATTACTATATCCCCATTTAGAGCCGCCAGCCTCTGCTCCACCGATTTGCGCTTCCTGGGGGAGTTAAGACCTTGGACATTCCAGGTCAGGATGCGGACCTCCCTAGCGTTACTCGGGCCTATTAATTCTGGGTGCGAAGCATGTGTTGTGCGGGTGAACTATGTAAGGGCTGCAAAGCTTTGGAATCTTCCTGAGTGAGCGCCATGATGTGCTACAATTACCGATGTCCACGAATAAAACTATAACCGTTAACTTCTGGGGAGTTAAACAGTTCCTCTGACTCAAAACTGCCACCCCCCCAAATACTGTGAGAATGAGACCATAAAGCTCATTCGTGGGGTTACTGGCGGACCCCATCATCGGGAGTTGCATCCCGCTAAATGAACAGAAAAACCACCCGGGACGTGGAGTGATAAACCCAGGGGCTGTGTAGAGAACATGGGCCTGAGGCTGTGGGCCAGAATGCATGTCTATTGGTGTCCCCCTGGGTGCTAGGTGTTAACCCAGTACCTTCCGTATAAGATGAAGGGAGGCTAGGGAGCTGATAGAAATCTGAAGGCGAAGGGGATCGCCAAGTGGAGAATGACATCGATCTGGCGAGCCGGCAACAGGGGGACATGTGAGGGCCTCTAATCAGTCCGGGTTACGCTGCTTCCGGGGGCCCCGCGGCCTGCGCTGCCCTCTAGGACGGGACCAGCGATTGGATATAGGCGAGCCGGGTTGGGATTGGGAGCAGGTGGCATGGTCAGAGTCCGTGTCTGCTGGTCTTATTCCCAGGAATTGGCCCACCTCCTTGGGATTCCGGATTTGCTTGCGCACACACTCCCATTCGAAGCACAAAGATGTGGGGTGGCCCCATCTGTATTGTATTTTTCTTTCTTGAAGCCATTCTGTGAGGTTACGAAGGGCTCTCCTTTTCTGGAGGGTTATGCTCGCAAGGTCTTGGAACAGTGCAATGTTTGCGCCTCTGAAAGTGATTTGTTTCAAAGACCTGGCCTCTCTCATTATTTCCTCTTTAACCCTGAAAAAGTGAATCCGGGCGAGAACATCTTGCAGGGAGGATGAGGCTTGCCTGGCCGCCGTGCGATGGACTCTGTCGATTTCCAGCGGGGTGCTGTCAGGGAGAGTTATAATGAACCTAAGTAGGTCTTTAAAGAAGCTCTCGAGATCTGCATTGGTGATTGAAGTGGGGATTCCGTGGATGCGGATATTATTGCGCCGGGAGTGGTTCTCGCTGTCCTCCTGCTTGGACTCGAGTGCGTCGCATCTGGCTTCCAGGGTTGCTATTCTATTTAAGCCGCACTCCAGTTGGAAAGTTTTGTCACATAGGCCATTCTCCACCTCCTCAGTGCGCTTTTCCACTTCCTCCACTCTTCTGTCTAGAGATGCGATCTTTTTGGTGACCTCCTCTGTGCCTTTTTGGATCTCTTTGGTAAGGGCTACTAGAAGGTCTTTTAAGTCTGTTTTGGTGGCAAAATGCTCGACCTGCGGTTGCTGCGGTGAAGGGAGGGCGCTGGGGATCACTGTGGTGGTGGGGTCTGCTTTGCCTGCCTTATTCTGGCCAAAGTTGGACATCATAGCTGCTATATCTGCTTGTTTTGCCGATTTTCCACTCTTCGACATGGTTCTGCCGAATGGTGTAGGCGGATGAGGGGCAACTGCCGCAGTATCGTCTAATAATCCACACAGAGATTCCAGGCCCAGCCCTGCTGAACAGATCCAGTGCCGGGGAAGAATGTCGAGCCCCACTTCACTGATGGTCAGTTCAAACCGGTGCGGGCGATAGGAATGAGCGCAGAATGGTTTTGTGGGCCGCCCAGCAACCTGTTTTTCTTTGCGGCGCTGATGGGAGGACCCGGGAGGCTAGGCTCTGCAAGTGAGGTGGAGAAGTGAATGGCGGAGTAAATGGGGCCGAGATCCCCCGGCTGTCCGGCTGTAGGTGTAGGTGACAGGGATTAGTAGATCCGGAGCCGAGCTGCAAAGCAGTGAGTGGAGATAGTTTAGGTGAGCTTTGATTTGCCTGCCGGAGGTGGAGATAGCTATGCCAGACGCATCCCAATGGATCTCCAGAATAGGGCAGGGTGCGTAGGTGCTGCTGCCCCTAGTTTCAGGGGGCTGCTGTCGTTAGGCTGTGCGCTTGTAGGAGAGGGTGCTGCTTTAGGCAATGATACTCCCCCTGGAATAGATTTAGGTTTAGGGGGCCTCCACGTGGGCCCCGGCTCCTGCAGTGTCCCTGGGGTCCACTGGGGCGATGTGCAGAGGGCCCCAGACAGGAGTGCTGGAGTCTAGGTGAGAGGTAGGAGTAACAGGGGCACCTCAAGTGTCGGGAAGATTTCTTGCAGGTAACCACCCGAGCCTCTGGATCCTAGTCCTCTGGAGCAGGGATTAGGCGTATGTGGAGATGCTGCTTCCAAGTCTGGCTGGCAAAGGAAAGATGGTAGCTGTTCGTGGGCAGGCACCCCCCACAGCGGGAGCCACGCCGGGCCGGAGCGGGCGCTCCCTGAACCAGACCCGGCTCGTACTCAACTGCGTGCGGAGGCGGGAGGCGCAGCGCCGGGTGCACCTACACTGAGATGAAGCTCACATGGGGGGCCCCCGCTCCACGGTCCGGTGGTTGCCTCCAGGCCGGGGGGACGGCACCCCCGGAGAGCTCGTGGCTACGGGCCAGGTCCCGCTACAGAGCTGCACACCGGGGTCCCGCTGGCTGTTGCTGGGGCGGCAGGTCGGCTATATGTCAGGGTCGTCGTGGAAGCTCCGGCTGATGGGTCCTGCAGAACTTCACCCGGTGCCCCGCATGTGGAACAGCTGTCAGCGTTGCCTGACAGGGGCTGGGAGCGAGGGTTCCCCCGGGCCCGTGGACCGCACGGGATGCTGGAGATGAGAGCGGAGGAACACCCCTCCCCCACTGAGGCCTCGAGTGTTGCAGGTGCCCGCTCGGCATCTTGGATTTCTAGCACAGGTCCGGCGGGAGCAAACACGGCTCACAAGGCTTGAAGGCTGTTCATAAACGCCGCCGACCCTGCTCGATTGATGCAGCAGGATTTCATAGTGCTGTAGGATCGAAGATCGGCACGGCGGGAGCCTCAGTTCACGGGGAATTTACTCCGACGACAGAGCCGTCCAGGAGTTAAGGAGCCATGCTACACGGTCGGCTCCCGGCCACGCCCCCTGGGCGCAACTTTGAAGGGAGATTCTGGCAACGCAACTGGGGTGCTCGGTTCAGGCATTGCTTCCAGATCCACGGCCTCCAGCATTTGTTCTTGCAGTCTGGAAACCTCTGTGCGGCCAGCTTTCGCACATTGCTGTAAATACCATTTCCATTTGACATGAGTAGCGTCTTGCGCCCTGCCACTCTTTCCGCTCGCAGCAGTGTCACGCACCCAGCCCATGATCGGAATTTGTGTGCAAATTGTCACTGGATGCTCACCTGTGATTCTTTCAGTCTCAACTAGAGCCCAGTACACTGCAGCAACTTGTTCTCAAGCATGGTCTATCTTGTCATAGGATCTGTGAGTTTTCTTAATCAAAAACTTTTTTCCAGTTCAAACTGATCAGTTTTCATCATGGGCCCAACGTAATGTAATTCTGCAAAGCGTCCTTAGCCTGCTCAAAGACAGACTGTTGATCTAGGCCCCATGTAAAATCATGTTTCTTTCTGGTGACTTTGTAGATTGGTTTCAGTAGCAGGCTTAAATGAGGTATGTGATTTCTCCAAAAACCCATTAACCCAATGAATCTTTGTGCCTCTTTTTTATTTGCTGGTGGACTCATCTGTTGAACCATAACAATCAGGGTCAGGAATTTTCTTAACTGAACCAGACCAGATTGCACCTAAAGGACCGAGCTGGCCCCTGTACTTTGTTGGTATTTACGGCCCACCCACGGTCCTGCATGTGTGTGATCAGTTTTTCAGCAGCTTTTCCACATGTGTTTTATCATTGCTGGTTAACATTATATCATCTATATAATGGGCAACATGCACATCATCCAACTGCACCATTTTCAAGTCTTTGGCAATCAATCCATGACACAGAGTGGGACTGTGCAAGTACCCCTGGGGCAATTTAGTGAAGGTAAATTGTCTGTCCCTCCAAGTTACCGCAAATTGAACTTGTGATTCAGCATCAATATCAATGGAGAAAAATGCATTGGCCAAATCAATTACCACATGCCATTCACCCACTTCTTTTGTGAGGTTTTCAATCAGAGTAATGATGTCTGGCACCTTCTTGTTCAAGGCGCGAAAATCAATTGTTAGGCGCCACGCCCCATCTGGGCGGCGGATGGGCCAGACCGGAGAGTTGAATGGACTGACTTCCGGCCTCATTATGCCAGCTTGCACCAACGAATCAATAGTTTCACCAATCTCCTTGTGCCCTCCTGGCAGCCTGTACTGTTTCACGCACACTGGCTCAGCAGGTGGAGGTAAATGCAAGGGGGACCATTTTGCATGCCCAACCACCACGGGGTTGACTACTCTTAAATGGATTTGTCGATTGCCAAACACAAATTCACCCAAATCGGTTTTCACACTCTTTCCCAACACACATCCATCCCTAGTATGTACTCGGGTATGTCTGCAATCAGGACATTTGCTGTGAAGGGCAATCCCTCGCCAATTGACATTTTTACATTAAAGGCTTTTGCAACAGTTTCTGCTCCCACATAACCATTGACCAAAACTCTGGGACCAGATAATTTATAGGGATTGCCATTCAGAATGGTTACCTCAGCTCCCATGTCTAATAGAGCCAAAACATGTTTCACTTTGTCATTCAAATACAATGTAAGTGGCACAAAAGGGCGTCTGTCTCTGGGACTGGTTCTCTTTATTAACCGTACCTCAAAGACAGAGCCAGCCCTTCAATCAAAAATGGGGTCTGGGACCTCCCATTTGTCCTTTGCCAAATCAGGGTACACTTTTGCCCGCACTTTTGCCCGCACTTTGGGCTTAAACACCTCTTCCTCAGAGGGTGCAGAAGGCCTAGTTCTGCCTGACCCCTGCTTCTGCAACTTTTCCATTTATCAAGCATCACAGATGTGGGTTTACCGTCTATCTCTTCCTTTGGAATTCCCGCTTTTAGCAGGTCCACCCACATTTGCCTGCGTGTAATTTCAATAGTGTCAGTTTTCTGTTTAGACTTTGCATTTTTACCATTCTTCTTCCCTGAATCAACACCTGCAGCCTCTAGGTGCGCTGCTTTGCGCTCATCCAGCCCGTCTAATTGCCCAAGTAACAGTACAACTTCACCAATAGCTCTGCCCTGCGCTGGACCCAACAATTAGAGTAATGCTCCCTTCATTTGGCCAGGGGCATTCCGCAATAAAAGCGCGCGCATGCCTGCAGTGAAAAGTTCCATATCAGGTTCTGCAAAATTTGCACTGTACATTCCGCACTCTAAACCCATCTCTCTAAGCTGATCTGTCGCTTCGGGTAGTGAACTCTTCTGGCCCCACATTTCTTCCATATCCATTGGAGTTGCATACAAAGTTGTTAAAGCAGTCTGAAGCCAATTAAACAAGGAATGCCACCCTTGCTGCGCCAGTGCGCTGCACAACATCTGTCCCAGCATTACATTAGTAGTGATTGAACGCATCTTAATTCTTCTGGGGTTAAGAAGATGCCATCGCTGCCGGTATCCCACAATCTCAAATACCACTTCAAAATTGGTTCACCTACTCTTTGTCTAAACAACTTGGCAATGTCTAAAAGTTCTGTCTGTGTATAATCGCGGACAATTCTAGTATTCTGAATATTTCCACCGCCAGCTTGGCCTTTTGATTTGTTAGTGATTAATGGCCGCGCTGGATAAACCATTTCTTTGGAGCACATTCCAGCTCCTCTTCCTCTGAACAGTCTAGCTCTGCAATCCTCACTTAAAGCAGCTTATCCCAGTCAAAGGGCTCACTGTCGCTTACATCGCCAGACCATGAATTTGGGTCCCATGTATCTTTCCTAATTAATTCCCTAATTCTTATCTTTGACTGCTCTCTTTTTCTCTGCCTGCGCTTGTGCGTGGCTACGCGCACAGCTAAAGAGGCACATCTGTCCTCCATCTGATCGGCCTGTTTGACGGACAATTCAAGGGTCTCTCTCATTATGATTTGTTGCTCCTGGAGCAGGGAAATCTCATCATTTAATTTCCAAATCTGTGCAGCTTTAAGCAATTCCTTCTAATGCAACTTCCGGAGCGCCTGCAGAAACAACCAGCCCACGTTTCCTGCTGCTTTTTGCTCCCTTCGGCATTTCCCGAGCAGTAAACTCTCCAAACACTCACTAATTACCGCCGGGGAAACATCATTTTCAAGCATATCCCATAATCTCGCCCCAGAGTACCAATGCAAAATGTCTGCCACACCCGACCATGCATTTGTTGCCGGCCACCCTCGAATGTGACAGAGTGCACTATTCCCTTCATTGCATTCATCCTTCACCTGTTTCTTCCAGAAAGGCATTGTGCTCGCAAATCCTGCCGACTATGCCAAATATAGTGAAAAGGGGAAACCACACCCCTCTGAGCCCAGACCTTAGTGCAATATAACTCCTGATCACCTTCCCTCACAAGTAGGAAACTATGCGAGACACAATGAACTCAGTCTGGAAGAAAGCCACTCACTCAGATTTTATACTTGCATTTATTTACTACATAGACTAATTAGTATCAAGCCACTCACTCAGATTTTATACTTGCATTTATTTACTACATAGACTAATTAGTATCAAGCAGCAGTTGTCAATAATATGGGAATTAAAGTGCAAGCTGAGAAATACAAATCATCAGTCACAGATGAATATGCAATTATTTTTTCGCTCCTAGGAATCGTTGATGCTGATATGATAGAACTCACACTCAGGACCCATGCCACTCAGTGCCCGGCACCGCTCAGGGACTGGCCTAGCCCCCAAAAGCCTGCACTCGAGCGGGAATGTGATGCCAGGAGCATGAGAGGCCTGGCTGGTTCAGCATTTTCCTCCACGCTTCAAATAAGCTCTAAATACACGCAAGATAGCTCAGTAGGTTAACACAAGTGCAGGTTAACGCAAGTGCCTAGATGCTTATCATGACAGAAGTAAAGGAGATATTGGATTCAAAGATAATGAGGTCCAAGTTATATTACCTTATCGAATGGAAGGGGTACGGCCCACAAGATAGCTCGTGGGAACCCAGCGATCTTGTTCGTGCGCCCCGGTTAATCAAAAAATTCCATTGCAATTACCCAACCGAGCCCGGCCCCAGAATACCAGGAACATCCTTGAGAGGGGCCTTAGGGGGGAAGTGCTGTCATGACCACGGGTCCTAGCACCATGGGTCAAGTTTCCTGCCCCAGTCCCAGCGCACCAGTAGTAGGGGGGGACACACAATCTGAGGGCTCCAAAGTACTACCGGGGGCCCTGGCCCAGGTTACAAGTGGGTAGGAGGAAAAGCTGGGTTCAAACATGGCGTGATTGGTGCCATGTAACATTCATGGATTGATAAACTTTTAATGAGCAGCCACTCATGGGTTAATAGGATGCTTTTTTGAACATTCAATGGCAGCCATTTCCTGCAACCATTTCCTGTCC
The DNA here is from genome assembly GCF_040938575.1 of Ambystoma mexicanum. NCBI lineage: Eukaryota > Metazoa > Chordata > Amphibia > Caudata > Ambystomatidae > Ambystoma > Ambystoma mexicanum. Next base: position 1,241,893,002 of record NC_090928.1, on the reverse strand, counting down.
CTCCAACATGGAGGTGATGTTCTAAGCAGCATCCTTTGCTGCAGGCCAGCCTTTTGGGCATGGCTGGGTATGGCTGACTATTTAAAGCCCCACCCAAGCAAAGATCCTCTCTTTGCGTCTTTCTGCTGATGCAGCGTGACACTCCCGGCATCGCTCCTGGAAAGAAGAACAAGAACAGCTGATTAGAAGAGACTCGTACCACAGACCCGATCCTTCAATCCCCAGCAGCACTCACCTGACCATCTCGTGCAGAATCCAGCACTTCTCTGCTTCAACGAACAGCTGCTTTCAGGAATCTCCTACTCTGCGCTTCTCGCTTCACGGACAGCTGATCTCAGGAATTTTCACAGCCGCTCTCCTCCGCTTCAACAGGCAGCAGCTCTCCAGTTTCTTGCTGCCGCCATCTGAGAGGAAAGAAACACAAGAAAGAAGGTTAGTGACACAAGCAATCAGGCGCAAGTAACATAAGCACTGTAAGGACATCGCGCCCAATAACAACAAGCAGAATACCGGCGCCGTTGAAAGACACTGCAAAGCGCAATCCACCTTGGTGGTATTAAAGAACAATTAAGAACAGAAAGCAATATCAAGCACTACGTCGTAATAGCGCTTCAGAGGACATCAACATCTGGAAAATAAGAGTGTCAAATTGCCAGAAAACGAACTATAAAGCACACACACAAGAAAGCAACGACACGTGTGTGTAACTGCACAAAGGGCGCATACAAGAACATTATTCACGCCACAGCAGGACTGGGCGGGACTCTCCACAGCCAGTGACATAACTGGCTTCATACAAACTGCGCCCCTGTTAAGGATATAACAGGATGGATAGCTTCACTTCTCACTAAAGCAGGTGAGCATAGACCCCGGAGGTTGGGGGGTACAGGGTGGGTGGAGGATTCTACCCAACACCATCTTTACTTACACCTGCTTGTGCATTCTTCCTAGAACTACGCCCAAAGGTCCAGTTCCTCCAGTGAACCCAAGCATAGATTGCCGACAGACGAGGTTTTCCAGGTGCCCCTGCAGAGCTAAGGTGCGCGTTACAGCTACTCCTTTTCCAGCCCCTCGCAGATTAACTTCCTTGCTCTGATATATGCTGCTGTCCTGCTAATAGGTTAGCCCCTTACCACCGCTTTCATAGCATCCCACACCAGGTCCTGTGAAGGACCAGACTCTTTGTTTTCTTTAAAGTAGTTGGTGATTACTTCCCCTATCTCCCCTACCAGGATGGGGTCCCTAAGTACTGGATCGTACAGGTTCCAAGGGTGCCTGGGCCCCACAGGTCTATCCAGTATTGCTAAGGTCACCAGTATGGGAGCATGGTCAGATAGTGAACTAGTGCCTATTTCCGCCTCCCGGACACATGGGTACAGTGCACTGGGTACCAGACTAGGTCCAACCTTGAGAGGCCCCCGTGGACATGTCAACAGAAGGAGAGATCCCTATCTTTCCCGCGCGCCAACCTCCATGTATCCACTAAACCCAATTCTCTTAGGAAAGGCAAAATGCTGTGGAATATTTGATGTCCAACCTAGTGGGTGGGAGAGTCTTATCTACTACGGGGTTGGGAACCAAATTGACATCCCCACCCAGGAGGATCTGCCCCTCAGCAAATGGCAATATCTTAAGTAGGAGGCTTTCCATGAAGCTGTCCTGGCCGATGTTGGGAGCATACAAGCACACTAAGGTGAGCGCGCAATCCCAAAGTAGGCCCTTAACACATAGATATCTCCCCCGTGGGTCTTGGAGGACTTTAACTTTCATGATCAGGATTTGCCCACCCACCAGAATGTCCACCCCTTGTTTTTTCTCTCCCCCAGTGGCGAAGTGCTGCAGTGGGAGCTCCCTGTTTTTCATGCGTCTTTTTTCTTGAGCGAGAGGGTGAGTCTCCTGCAGGAACACAATAGAAAGGGACATGTCCCTTAGTTTGCCCAAAACTGACTTTCTTTTGATTGGAGAATTCGGCCCTGCACATTCCATGTGCCCATCGCTATGGTGCCTCCCACCTCCCTGTCGGTATTTGCTACATCACCAGACATGCTTCCATCCCTCCTTCCCAATTTGTGAACCGTACCCACAACAGCACCCTAATGTGAATGTCTGACTCACAACCAACATATTCCAACGCAACTCCCACATCTGCCACCCACCTCCCCCAACAAGCTCGAACTTGAGCATTTTCCTAACATCAGAGAAATTCATCAAGGGCCCAACTTGGAGGGCGGAGAAGAATCCTTGTTAATCAATGAGCGCCCCCAGCCTCCCCACACCTCACCCCAAGCTCACTACTTCATTTCAGGTACAGGCTCCCCCCTCCCCCCAGGCAGCGCAGCAACCCCAGATCTCATGTACACCACAGGGACACATAACCAACTACTTACGGATCCGCTTAACCTTCAGGTCATCCTGATCGGACCCCTCAAACGCCTCCCCCGGCCCACCTTGCGCCATTTTTGTGAGGAGTCTGGCTCCGCGTCCCATCAGGGTCCCTCCCCTTCTTTGGCTCTCCTCCTCCTCTAGGCCCCTCCATATTTAACCGACCCTCCGCCTCAGATCGGGAGCGCACCAGCCAACGCCTCCCCTGGTGGGTGAAGTGGACGGCAGTGGGAAAGCCCCCCCGATATGGTATTTCCTTTGTGCGCAGCCACTCAGATAAAGGGCACAGCGCTTTCCGTTTCATTAGGGTCGTTCCTGCCAGGTCCTGGTACAAAGAGAGAGACATGTTGCGAAAGGTGATGGTGGGCGTGGGTCTGGCTGCCGCCATTAGTGCTCCTTTAGTTGGAAAAAATGAACCTGAGACAGAACATCCACAGGCCTATCCTAGTTCGAGGCATTGCAGGATCTAGTGCAGTGTGTTCTGTCGAGCTCTATGCAGTTTGAGGATGGATCGAAACAGGTCAGCTACAAAGGTTGGTAATTCCTCGTCTCTTACTGCAGCAGAGATTCCTCAGATGCAGATATTGTTCCTGCAGGATCGATTCTCCCCATTCTCCTGCTTGTCCTCCAAGGCCATGCAGTGCACCTCTAGGGACTCCAGACAGTTGGAACATTCCTCCACCACATAGGATTGCTCACAGAGCTCCAACTCCGACACCCTGCGCTCCGCCTCTGCGACTCTCGTGTCCAGTGTCATGATTTTATGGGAGAGTTCCTCTGTATTTTTCTGAATCTCCTTGCGTATTTCGGCCAGCCGATCTTTCACAACAGATTTCGTAGACATCTGCGTGAACATGGCCAGAAGAGGATCAGTGCTGTGCACCTGGACCGTCATCAACTCTGTGCGCTTGTTCTTGTCTACCAGATGCAGCATAATGGAGACGTCACCCTGTTTGCCATTTTTTGGGACTTTGGCCTTGGCGGTGGTCGTAGGGCTTCAGGCCTCTGGTTGATTAAGTGTGTCTGTTTGACACAGCTCTCTGCTTCCAGGGGAGTCGCAGACAGCCAACCGGTGAATGCCCTTCCAGGGGGACTCGCAGTAAGCGGGTGCAGTGGCAACCAGAATGTAAGCAGCCGATCCACCTCAAGCTCCCACCAGGGACAATTGCAATTGAGGTGACAAGAAGCACCTTGGGCAGTGGAGGTGGCCTGCCTCTAGTACTAGGTGCAGAGGCCGTGGGGATTTTAGTGCAGTAGATTTCCCTTCAGTTTGGCTCTTTGTCCCCACATCTGTGGCCCCTACAGAGTGGCTTCAATGCGGTACCTTCAGCTGTGGGAGATGCAGGGCCTCACGTGCCTGAAGACTTCATTGGCCTGTTGTGACCCATGGGCCAGATGCGGCTATTTTGGGGGAGTCCACGGTCTGCAAATGTTAGAGGGGAGCTTCCATAGCGTGGGTAGGCCTCCTGCACCTCGACATGCTCCTCACTCACAGACCTCCAACAACTCGCTCTCGAACGCAGTCACCTTCATAGATTGCACAAGCTTTACAATGACACAGCCAGCTGGTCCACTCCAGCCGAAGCAAGAGCCAGGCCTGAGCAACTCCGCTGTGGGGCAGTTAGGCAGAGGGGGGCAGGCGGGTCCCCACACTCCCCACCTGCAGTCACAGCAGTGCCCCTGGGATTGCAGCGCCGTCCCCCACAGCGGTGCACTCATTGCGCCCAAAGGGGTATCCCCTCCGCTCCACTGCTCACTTCACAGCGGGGTGCAGGGCTCCTCCTCCCCGCAGGTACAAGTCAACAGAATGATGCCCCACTGCTGCGGCAGTCCCACAGGCACCTGGGCTGTGCCGAACTCAGCCCCGCCAAGGCTTGCTCTGATGTGAGATGCTCCTCTTCTACTGTAGGCAGGCTATGCCTTGCTGCTCCGGTAGCCCTACCAGGCACACGGACCACTCCGACAGTGTCCCTGACAAGGATCATCAGTCGGGGCCGCAGGGTGGACGCCGCTCACACCTCATAGACTCGGCCGGCGCAGGGCCGCCATCTTCTAGGCCGCCACGCGGCTCCGCTGGCCCGGGTCATATCTATGGATGCAGGTAGCCACTGCACTCAGCTGTAATCTGGCTACTGTACGAAATGCTGCGATGTCATTCCAATTAAGGGCTGCTTCCTAAAAAGGGTTGAATTCTTCCTTCTCCGCCCTCACAGCACCAGAGACACTCAGGCGGCCATCTTCTCGATGGCGCGCCTAGCCACGCCGCGTGACTTACTTTTGCCATTTCCGTAGTTTATCTCCCTAAAGCAAGCGTAGCAATAACTGCAAGTATCTTTGAGGACACACACAGCAACTTCGAACAAGTACTGCTGCCTTCTATAGGAAGCGAGGATGCAGTAATACATCCTCCCTGTGTGGGACCATGTGTGATTTGAAACCGGCATGTTTCATACTTGCTGTTATATCCGCCTTGCGTCAGGCTACGCGGCAGGAGGTTCTGGGGCAGGACAGCAACACAAGAGTGTCCGTGTCTTCACTGCTCCCACGGGAGCTGCGCAGCGAGGCCTAGCTGTCTGGGCCTACCCTCCCTGTTTCCTGCCGACGCCTCGGCCGGAATCAAGGACATAACACTTGCCAACATTCTGTGACTAAAAAGATGTGGGATTTTTCAAGTTACAAAAAGAATACTTTGCATGACAATGACATCACAGGACAATACAAAACAAACATTGTTGGCACCACTGCAGCATTCTAAAATGCACAACCCATCAAATAGCACAACATGGAAAGATGTTCAAATGTTTAAAATGTATAATTGTGAATGGTAAATTAACACCGAATTCAATTACCTAACTTCACAGAAGGTAATCACACAGAGCTGGGAGGCAACGTTTTCCACTGCTCTGTCGCAGCAGCCCGGGCAGTACATATTTATTCCTGTGGTGCAGGTTGAACACTGAACAACATGCAGACTGATATCCTCCTCGGTCTGATAGGCAGATGCTGCGTTATGGTGGTACACTCTGGCACTTGCCTTCACTGGTGATTCACTGAAGGCCTTTCCTGGCCAGAGTACAGGGCAGAGTCACAAAGCTGTCAGGTCAGTGGATTGGTCTGAGCCCATCACTCAAAGTAATCACTTACCCGCCCACTGCATAGACTAACTGATGCGTTGCATGCTTTGTCCAGGGCCTGTCTCAAGCAGCCTGCCTTAGAGTCACATACATTACCTGCCCCTGTAAAAGGCAGTAGGAACTGTCACCCAAATCTGTAGGCGGTAAGACTGCTTAAAAAGCAGTACCCTACTGCCTAAATCAGTAGGGTTGGCAAGTATGATGTTTTCCCTTTTGTGTTAGGCTCTACGCAATAAGAAAAAGTGAATAGCCGCTTTTGCAACCAGCAACTCACCCAACAAGTGTAAACTGGCTGTCCAGAAAATAAGGTCAGTACGATATCTAATTCTGTGAAATGAAGACATACATTCTGAAATCAAAACAGACTGTGAAGCAACTAGTTGTAAATAAATAAACGAAGGTACGAACACAGAGGTATGGTCACATCAAATCAATGTGTCCTTTCTGCAGGTGTAACAGTAGTACTCCACGCTCACCGATTTAAAGGATTGTGAATAACCACGTATCTCAAAATAGTCCCACAAGCAAATAAATAATCCGCCATTCCCGTGTGTGAAACAAGTTCAGGTCAGTAGCCTGACCTGAAGGAAGATACTGGATAAGGAATCTAACCATAGTAAACCTCAATTACTAGTTTTTATGTTTGTGTTTGTAACCCCACAGATTTTTGAAGATAAGACGAAGGGGTGGTCTTATACGATTTGTGTATCCTGTTTTTCCCACTAAATATATGTCCTCATAAAGACCCAACTGTAAGCTGTGTAAAAGATCACCAAGAAGGGGTGGATCCTCAATAGGGGCCGAAACACCCTGTGTCGGCCACATATTGTATAATAAATACATCCTTCTTTGAAGCGGAATTGAAAAATAGGAAATTCAACCATAGGGAAATGTATGCATACAGAGACCACTGTTAGAACTAGTAGTTAAATCAATCTGTCCCGAACATCTAGACTCCGATCTACCACCAACGAAGTGGTTTATTTATATCTATATATATATATTTTTTAATTTGATTTCATTTTCTAAACAAAAAGAAATTTTTTACAAAATTCCACAATCCCTATGCGAGAAAATCTCTGTTTACTCCAGTTCTCCACAGAGCTTCGCCTAGGGCAAAGGTTCCTGTATTTTCTTATCCGTCAGGCCTATCTGTCCGAAGAAGCCAACGACGGCGATCACCCAATTCGTTTTTTCGCCTCCAATCAAGCAAGACCACCATTCTTGTTCCTCGTAAGTATAGGCGTATATTTTGGGTTTTGTCTGTATGCTCATACCAACATGCATGTATAGAAAAATGATTAAAAAGAATTGCTGCATCGCATATATTGCACTTTAATGCACTAACCCCACTTTTTTGCACTTATGCACTTTAACAAGTAGGCAAAATCCGTTTTGCCTATCCGTTGGAAGATTTCTAAATTTGCTGCTGCTTTGTAAGTGTTCTGTATGAAATCTGCACACCACACAGTATTGTGGTAATTTTGTGATGTTTTAAGAATTGTGTAAAGGTCCTAATGTTTGTTGAATTTTGTATGTGCAATAGATATCTGTTGTGAATAAATTGTTTTTTATGAGAAACAAAGGTTTGAGGTATTGTGAAGTATTTGTTCCATATCTGCACATCCTCCACAGTTTTGGCTGCCTAGTCTGCACAGTAGAGGGAGGGGTAGCCTTAAACGTGCTTGCTTTTCTTTTTGTGCCACTCTTTCAGCCTTGAATAACTTTGTCACCCTTATGATAGAGGACTCTGGGTTAACAACATCTTCAGCGACTCTTAATTGATGTTAAGTGGTTCTTAAATTAACTGAATTCAATTTAACAGGGTTTGGCATGTTGGCTTGGGTAACACTTGTTCTTTATTCTGCTTCAGTCACTTCTACAACTTCTGCTTTATTGTTCGGAATGTTACAAAATGTAAGTCTCTTACGTGGAAATGACATTAGGCATACGCGATTTCGTTTCGCCTTTAACTGCCACTTCATGGGATGCACGTTCCCACCTGTCAGTCAGCGTTAGGCTTCTAAGGTATTTGGGGAAACACTGTTTCATGTGCGACCTCTACGAACATCAAAACAGGCTTGTGACTTTTTGGGAAAATCCATTCTGCTTTATTGAGTATACTGGCAGCACTCTCCTCCTTAATAGCAGCCACTCGTCTGGTCAGCAACCAGTTAATTCTAACAATAGGAAAAAGAAATGCTTTTACTGCGCGCAAGCACTTCAGTTTGTTAGCATAAGCGTGTGTTACATTTCCCTTGTTAGGAAGACTTCCCACTTCTGCAAAGAACTTGTACTCGCTGTGGTGTATACACAGGTGCGAATAAAGCTAGCTACAATTACCGTCTAGGTGTTTCGGTTGGTTTTGAGTACGGAGCTTCCCTTTTCCGACTCTACATTCACATTGACTGCGGACTGCTTCTGCTTCCTGGCTTGGATTCTTCTACTTCTACGGGCACTCTTGGGACCCACACCCCTTTGCTGCACGAGTGTCTCCGATCTGTCCTCATCAAAGGAGAGTCTTCCACTCTCCAGCTTCCCTCTTCTTGCTTCTGCATGGGGGCCTTGGGTGGATGCACGACATCAGTCCTGCATTCACAGCAAAGAGGCACACTCAGGCCTTGGGTGAATGTACGACTTCAGTTCTGCATTCACAGCAATGAGGCACACTCAGGCCTTGGGTGAATGCACAACTTCAGTTCTGCATTAACAGCAATGAGGCACACCTGGAAAGACTGCCTGTTTCTTCCAGCCTCTGCCAATGCGGCCACAGCCAAACAGGGTTTGTGAGCACAGGACCAACTCGAAGCCTGCAGGTGAAATCTGCCCTTCCTCTGGTCCCGCGTCCCTTCTGTGGTCACACTTCCTTGTGAACTGCCAGCCTTGTGGTCTGCTTCTTCTGCTTCTACTTCTGTTGACCTTCCGGCTACTGCTCCAGCTTCTTTCTACTGCTCCTCCCTTCTGCAGCCTTTTATGCTCCTCGGGTGGGTTAGTTGGTTTCATGTACAGGCCATTAAAACTAATTGCCTGACCTGGCCAAAGGCTATTGATCTTGCCTGCCTGACCTTGGCTCCTGCATGCTTCTCCAGCCCTCTTCTTCTTCACAGTCCCTGAGGGATTCTGGGACATGTATTTTATTATATCGGGTATTTGTAAGGCACATAAACATCAAGAAATTGTGTTTCAAAACGCCCACAGGGCAAAGGCAAGGTAACAACAAGACAATGGAATATGATATCATTGATGAGCAAAATACAAAAGTGGTCCTACTGGGCCTTGTGGACATTTGGATCGTGCAAGTGCAGAGAGAGAGAAGGGACGGGGGAAGGGGGTAAGTGCTAAAGGATCCACAGAGGGGTGAAGAGCCAGAGAGACAGTTGCAAAGGCAACAGGTAAGTACCAGGCAGTGATGGAGGAACGGTCACCAGCCCATACAATAAGTGCAGGCCTGTGAGACAGCACAGGCCAAGGGGTGCCCAAAGGCAAGTGCAGGAGGAGGGTGGATGCTGCGGGCGATCAGACAGAAGGCCAGGACCCAGGAGGACACTTAGAGGCCCAAGCCTCCAATCACAGCGACTGTGGGGTTTAGCAAGAGAGGGAAGGAGGAGAAAGAGGAAAGTCGTGAGGTGTTTGCAGAACTTGAGGTGATCTGGCTCAGGACGGAGAGAAAGGGGGAGACTGTTCCATAGGAGGGGGCCAGCTGAGGAAGGGGAGCAGCCGCCAGCTCTCTGCTTGAAGAAGCGCTTGACAAGCAGAGAGTTGGAGCCGGAGGATCGGAAGGATCTGGAAGGAGAATATTTGGTTAGAGCAAGTTGCAGATAGCATGGTCCCCAGACAGCCTTATGGATGATGTAGAGGGATTTAAATTGGGTCCTTGCGGCAACCGGGAGCCAGTGGAGAGATTTTCTTTTTTTAAACTTTATTTTCAGCTGACAGTTACAATATATCAATGACCATACATTGAGTTCTGTATGCATATACTTTGAATACATTACATTGTTGGTACTGTTACAGCAAAGGATTAGCAAAGTCAAGAAGCGCTACGGGTTGACTCATCATCCGACTCTCCCTCGGTGTCACTTAAATAGCGTCTTTTGGCCTACAGGTGGAAGTTACTCCTCTGACATATCTCTCTCCGCATTCGTACACGAATATTAGGTTTTTAAGCCATGCTTGGGTGGTGGGGGCGACCTTTGCCTTCCAGTTTTAAAGAATATTCTGTTTGGCCACCACACCTGTGACTGAAAATAGTCTGCGCATTTTAATGGACACCTTACCTATGTCCCCTAATAGGTACTTCAGTGGGGTGGGCGGGATATGAATGTCCAGTATATCACTAAGGATAGTGGCAACTTCTTCCCAGAATTGTCTGATCTGAGGACAGTCCCAATACATGTGTATTGAATTCGCTTCAGGGGTGTTACATTTTGGGAAGTGTGATTGTTTAGAGGGGTCAAATTTAGATATTTTACTGGGGGTTATATGTAGATGATTCAGTATTTTAAACTGAATTAATCTGAAATTGGCACGTAGGGAAATAGATTTAGTAAAGTAACAGTATTTTGCCCATTGTTGATCTTCTGTTGTGGTGTTCATATCGCTTTCCCATTTAATCTTCATTGCATTTATTGACCGGGTATGTGTTTGCTCCGCCTTTTATAGCGTGGATATGTTACCATTGAAGCCCTCTTGTGACATAATGTAATTCAGGAACGGGTGGGGAATCGGAGCGGTTGGGAATGACGGCCATTTGCTTCTGCACGCTGCCTTTAGCCGATGGTGTTGTATAGTGGTAATAAGGCCTGCACCCATCTTGTCCTGAACCTCCTCTGTCACAAACCTGCCCTCAGGGTATAGGTCGCCCAGCTGCATTTCTTTCCCCGGGTCCCAGTGCTGTTGTAGCAATGTGTCTAATGTGCGTCCGAAATCTGGGTAATGCCAGAGGGGGGATAAGGGCCAGAATGGATCTGTGCATTCCACTCTGCGGAATAGTGCTGCCCAGGCACGCACTGTAGAGGCTAGTGGGTCTACCTCTCCCTGGTCTTCTTTGGCCTTGGCAAATATCATGGACTGTAGGTATGTGGGGGCGGCTGCGAATGTCTCTGCTTGGATGTGGGCATATCGTTCTGTAGTGTGTGTCCAGTATTTCGCAAAATGCGCTTGTGCGGTGTGATAGTATAGCAGGAAGTCTGGGGCCGCAAGCCCGCCTGTGTCCTATGTTTTGCACATTTTCCCCACACAAAGTTGGAGGTGAGTTTCTGCAGTTTGTCGAAGAATTGACACCTGGGCCAGATTGGTATATTACTGAACAAATATATCAGTTTAGGTACCGTGACCATTTTCAATAGGGCTATCCGGCCGTATGTACATATCGGGAGGTTATTCCAGACCTTAAGCTTAATCTCCAGCAGCGTTAGATATGGTTCATAATTTGTAGAGTATAGGGTACGTTTATCCTTTGACATTATGATGCCTAGATAGCAGGTTGAATCCGGGGACCAGCGGAACTGGGCTGCAGCTTGTGATTGTGTAGTGGCTTGTGTAAGGGGGATCATTTCTGATTTGGTGCGATTCATTTATTATCCTGAGTACTTTGCAAATGTATCTATCTCTAACATCACAGGGGGAAGATTGGCTTCAGGGTCTCTTATATAAAGCATGGTGTCGTCGGCATTGAGGGATATGAGCTGAGGAGGACCCCTAATGCGGATGCCCCGCCATGCGTGTTTGTACCGTAATTGTGCCGCCATGCCTTCGATGGTGAGTGCGAATATGAGAGGGGACAGTGGGTAGCACTGCCGCATGCATCTATGGAGCTTGAAGTCAAGTGATAGGGTCTTGTTGGTTCTAATTCTGGCCGTAGGGTCTCTATATAGCAACCGTATATAACTCAGGAAACTACATCCAAATCCCATCTTTTGAAGTGTAGCATACATGTACTCCTAGGATACGGCGTTGAATGCTTCTCAGCATCGAGCGCAACTGCCACTGTTTTGGCATTTGGGTCTAATTGCGAAGTAATGTCAAAAACCCTACGGAGGTTCAAAGCAGTGGATCGTGAGGGGATAAATCCTGATTGGTCTGTTTGTATTAATTTGTTCATGTAGGGTAGTAGGTGGTTAGCGATTGCTTTGGCAAATATTCTGGTGTCCGCATTCATCAGGGATAAGGGGTGGTGTGATGTGGGTTCCTGTAGGGGTTTATGTGGTTTGAGTAGGACGGTTATTATGGCCTCCCTCATGGATACTGGGCCTCCTCCCACACTTCCCACAATTTAGGGGTTAGTTCTGTGCTAAAGTGTTCTTATAGGCCAGTGGGGATGCCGTCTGACCCAGGAGCTTTACCTGCTATTAAATCCTTAATAGCGTGTCCAATCTCCTCTATGCTCAGCGGGAGGTCTAGTGTCTGTCAGCGTGTTCCAACCGGTTTATAGTGATAATTTCGAAAACAAAAATTTTGAAAGTCAAAATATCAAGAAAAAAAATATCGAAAAAAATAAGTCGAATTTTGTTTTAATTACATTTTTTATTCGAAATTGGGGGGGTTCCCTCCAACCCCCCTTTTTACATTTTCTTTTTTGTTTTTTGTTTCTTTTTTGTTTTACCCATTTTTTTTTATTCTCGGACCCCAAAATAATTATATAATAAAAAAAAGCAATTTTTTTTTCCGATATTATTGTTTCGACATTGTCTTTTGAATTTTTTTTCCCGAAATTATGACTGACCACCGTTCCAACCTTGGTAGTGGGAATGAGACCATATATTGTTCGAGTTCCTCTGGTGTTACCAGATCTGCATTTGCATATAATTTAGTATAGCACTCTAGGAACACATCGTTTACCTTACGGGCTTCTGTGTATACCCTGCCATCTGAGTCGTTTATCCCTGTAATCGGTCTTATCCCTTGTTCAGATCTGATGAGGTTAGCCATGGACCTACTTGCTTTATTGCCCTCTCCATATTTCCTAGCTCTTATTGGTTGCGCCAGGTATAGTACTTCCTGTTCCGCCAGAGATCTAAATTTCGATAGCTGATCCTGTAGTGGCTTAAGTGTGTCCACCCCCAGTGCTCGTGAATGTGCATTTTCTAAGGACTTCAATGTGTGTTCGATTTGGTTTAGATCACCCCTTATTTCTCGTAGGGTACCTTGTGACCATGATATCAGATGGCCCCGAAGCCAGACCTTAAAAGTTTCCCAGACTGTGAGCACCGAACCCACAGACCCCATATTGTGGTCAAAGAAGTCAGTCATTTCTGAACATAACCGTTCTATCGCTGAGTCATATTTCAGTAGCGCTGGAGGCATTCGCCAGCTGCAAGGGTTTTAGTCTGTATTCGTCAAGGGTATGCCTAGAAGAACTGGCAAATGGTCTGATAATTTACGGGTGAGTATGATGCATTCGGCCGTGTGTGTCGGGGATATATTCGGGAGAGCATAGCCAGTAGTCTATGCGAGAGCTGGACATGTGAGTGGAATGTATATTCTTGTAGGTTAGGGTGTATCTCTCCATGCATCTGCAAGGGGTATCGTGGACATGGCTTGTAGGATGGTCATAGCCGCCTTGGTGTGGCTTCTGTGGCCAATGGATGATCTGTCTTTCAGCGGATTGAGTATTGTGTTTAGGTCACCTCCCCATATAATTCTGGCCTCCCCCATTGGTTAGGTCAACGCAAAGATCTGTAAGTAGAATTCCAGGGTATCTATGTTTGGGTCATACATGTTGATTATGATTAATTCTTGGTTTTGTATTTCCCCCCAGACAATTAAGTATCTACCTTGCATGTCTACCTTAGACCTGGCCATATGAAAGCCAGTGCGTTGGTGGATAACAGTTAGGACCCCTCTGGCCTGCGAGGAATATTCCGTACCAATTTGCCCCTGGCCCCAGTTTTGAGCAAATGACTCTGTCACTCTCCTGACTGCATGAGTCTCTTGTAAGAGAAGAATGTCAATCTTATGTCGTTTGTTGTATGACAATATTCTCCTGGCTTTTATAGGGTTTGCCAGGCCTCTAATGTTCCATGTTAAGAGCCTATTTTTACTAGTCCATTTACTGTTAGAGACTAAGGGCCTCATTACGAGTAGGGTGGTAAGGGATACCGGGCACCGTTAAGGAGACCGGTGCCGGTAATCCCTTACCGCCCTACTATGAGTTCCCTTAGCGGGTCCCCGTTAAGGGACTTCAGAGCTAATAACGGTACCGCAATTTGCGGTACCGTTATTAGCTACTTCCCCATTCCGATTGAGCCCTATGGGGGCTCCAATGGGAACAGGGAATGGTTTTTTCAATGGGGACTTACCGGTCCTGCAAAGGTCGGACTACACCGGTAAGTCCCCATTGAACGAGACCGGTGCCGGTACCGTTATTGGAGGCAGTCATGGTGCAAATTGCGCCAGGACTACCGCCAATCTCGGAATGAGGCCCTAAGTCTTGCATGGTGTTGTATGGTGTACCGAACCTCTCATGATCTGTGTAGCCGTCAGTATTTTCATGTAAACAATGAACTCCCCAACTCCCTCCCCCAACAGTAATATCATGTTCATAATTTTTGTAAGTATCGTAGTCCCTCTGTTACTTTCCCCCTAGAAGGCAACTGGCCTCTCCCGTCCCTCCCGCCCCACCTTCACCATCCCCCCAACTGGACAGTGTAGTCCCATAACTTAACTGCAACACCTGCAACTGTGGGTGGCACTGTCTGTCAGTGACCATATTGTTCGAATCGGTCCGCTCTTCGGAGCTGCTGCGCTAGCTTCTAGCGGATCGGAGAATATATAACTTGAGATCTTCTTTCAGGTTCTACAGATGTGGTCATGTATTGGGATGAGACAAAGGGTTGTTACTGTTTGCTGGAAGTGGGATATTACACTCTATGTACGCCATAACTTCTTCAGGTGTCTCAAAGAAGTGTGCTCTTCCGGAAGGTTGTAACCAGAGTTTAGCCGGGAACATCATGGTGTAAGGCACAGATCTTGCTCTAAGCGCTTTCTTGACCTGGTTAAATATTTGGCGGGCTGCCCGAACTCAGTTTGAGAAATCAGGATATATATGTATCCGTGCTGAGTCGTACGATAGTGTGCCTTTTTCACAGGAGAGATGGAGGATCAGGTCCCTATCACAATAATTAAGGAGGCATGCAATGATAGTTCTCGGTGGAGCCCCAGGTTTGGGCAGAGGGGCGAGGGATCTATGGGCCCTTTCGACAAGGAATTGTTGGGAAAACTGGGCGTCCAGGAGCATTGTCCGTAGCGCCTCCTCAAGGAAGTTCTCCATTGTTACATTTAGGAATTTCTCCGCCATGCCCACCACTCTGATATTGTACCAACATGATCTTGATTCCAAGTCATCACAATTGGATTGTATCATTTTTAGGCTCTTATTGATGTCTTCAATATCCTTGCTTTGTATAGCCGAGGTGTCTTCAAGTGCTTCTACTCTATTTTCCGCTTCAGTGACTCTACAATTCACATTCTGGAGATCCGCCCTAATAGAGGATATGTTGCTGCCAATGTCATCTAACCTGCTGTTGACAGCCACGAAATCGGCCTGCAACTCTGTCATATACGGGTCCGTAGCGTTCTCCACTTGTGATGGGGCACTCAAAGGGCACTCCTGGAGCACCCCGCTCCCTCCTCTCACATAGTCATGCTCGTGTATACATCCGTAGGACCTTTCTTATTGCCTTTGTTTCCCCTTGTCATGACCAGGTCTGGCCGAGTTGCCTATTCGGATAGCTGAGTGCTGCTGTGGAGTGCTCTTGAGAGCGTTCCCCACCTGATGCCTGCATGATATGAGTGGGGTATGTTTATGTGGGTTGTAGGGCCGTAGTCTGTTGTGCCTCCCAGCGATGAGGAAACAAGGTTTCTCACTTGATCCTTATGTTGTTGGTACTTGTCTGTGTGCTCATGTGCTCATTCCCTTGATTTTAGGTGGGGGATACACCTTGTGCCTGGGGGCCAAGTATGTGCCAGGACCACGTTAGGAGGGTGACACCCTGCTGGTGTACGAAGTTTGTAAATGGCAGCAGTGTTGTTGAATCCTGAGCACACGTTGGGTTTGTATTTGTATTTGTATTTATTGATTTATAAAGCGCCTTACACCAAGGCGCTGTACAGTGGAACAATTTAGCACATAAAACATAAACAAGCCTGGGAGTTTGTATTTTATCCCTCAAGTACAGGCATGGCCCGCCTACTGGGATAATATTGCAGACTCTGTTGTGTGGCATGTGTTTATATATTCTGATGGTCTTGAAGGACTTTGACCACTGGTGTTTCAGTGTACTTTGGAACGCTAAATGTACTTTCGGCGGCTGGGTCTGTCACACGACCAGCTTTAGGATCACGGAGCTCCCCCCCAGTTGGGGCACACATTTGATGTCTGGGGTCTGCCTGCCACCCGCCCTCCGCCGGGGACCGCAGTCCTCCCATCACGGCTGCTGAGTTTGGGAGCTGTGTCACCCCTCCCGCTGGCAGCCGGGGAACGCACAGACAAATGCTGGGTTGGGGCTCTCATGTACCTCGAGCCGGCGGATGTGTGTGCGGCTTTGTTTGTATCCCTCCGCAGCACCGGGGTGCACTGCTCGCACACAGCGAACGCAGTAGGAGGGCGGGATGAGGCTTCCCACCTCGCCATCAGGATGTCGTCCGGCTCAGGCTTCTGTTACGGCTGGAGGCTGGGTGGGATTCCAGTTTCACCAGCTCTCGACGTGCGAACATGGCGGGCTCACAGTGCACAGCTCGACCGTTCTCCATCCTCCAGCATTCAATTGTAATGATGCACAGCTCCTCCAGTACCCCAGATTTCCGACAGCAGTATATATGTGATTTTAACTCCTATGACGTCCCTATCCGCAGGATATTTTCATACAGGATCTTTGAAGAAGCACAGCTCTACACCTAGGCGGCCATTTTAGTTGGCGTCCAACAGTGCCCCCTTCAGTGGACAGATTTTAGGTCTGGAGAGATATGGTCGCTGGGCATAAGGCCAAAGATAAGTCTTGCAGCCCTATTTTGAATTAGCTGGAGGGGGTGGAGAGAAGGAGAAGGTAGATTAAGGAAGAGGCTGCTACAATAGTCCAGCCTGAAGAGTATCAGAGCTCTGGAGACATTAAGCTTCTACGAAAAAGTAAGGAAAGGGAGGATGCCCCTGAGTAGGTAGAGTTGAAATGGGCCTTCTTGGCAAGTTCCAAGATGTGAGGAATAAAAGAGAGAGAGGAGTCAAAGATAACGCCCAGGTTTGTGGTCTCAGAGGAAGGAGATGGGTGAGAGCCCATCGTGGGTGGCCAGAGCGAGGGGAGAAAAGAGGGAACAGTCTTGCTGGCCTTGAGACAGATGCCATTGGAGGTACACCAAGACTGGATAGTAGACAGGCAATCAGGAATGACAGAGGAAGTCATAGGAAATGCAGAGGGTAGTCTGAAGAAGAGTTGGGGGCCATCTGCATAACACTGGAAGTGCGTGGAAAAAGTGGAGATACAGTGAGCAAGAGGGGCGAGATAGATGTTAAAGAACCAAGGAGAAAGGATATTATTATTATTATTATAACAATGGAACGCCACAGGTGGAGATGGAGGGGGGAGGTGAAAGAGCCCAGGATAACCTGGGAAGGGCAGTCAGTAAGGAAGGAGGTCACCTAGTGCAGTGCCCGCTCCGAGATACCAAGAGTATCATGCAGCTGTTTTATGAGGTTGGAGTGGTTAACTGCGTCAAACTCAGAGGAGAGATCGAGTAGAATGAGAACAACAGGTGGGTTGGAGTCAAGGGATGAGAGCAATTCTTCACAGGTGTTCAGCAGAGCAGTTTCTGTGCCTCTGGATGCTCTGAATCCAGATTGATGGTCGTGCAGGCAACCAACAAGGTCAGTATGCTGGGGATTAGTTGGGGGAAGACCAACTTCTCAAGAGGTTTCCCAAGGAAGGGAGTGAGAGAGATGGGGCGGTAGTTAGCTGGAAATTAAGGATTGGCGGAAGGCTTTGTCAGGAGGGGGCGCACAAGGGAGTGCTTGAGGGAAGAGGGGAAAGACCCAGTGGCAAGAGAGTGATTACAGAAGTCCACGAGTGTAGGGGCAAGGGAGCCGATGTTGTCCTTAATAGTTCTGGAAGAACAGAGGGAGACCTGTTTGGAGGAGACTTTTATAGAGTGGACAACTCTAGTGACCTTGTCCGATGTGGTAGGAGAGAAGGAGGAAAGATTGGATAGGGAGGAGGAGGGGCCGAGGATGCCAAGGGGTTGGGGGTATAGGCGAGGGAGGAAGAGAACGAACTCAGGAAGTCCTGAGTTTTAGCAGTGAAGTGGGTAGCTAGTGCAGTGCAGAGGACTTGTGAGGGAAGACGTGAGGTAGAGACTGCAGATGGATTGGCTAGATCCTTGCAGATTTTAAAGAGTTCAGTCATGTTGTAAGAAGCTCCAGAGACAAAGGCCTGGATGTGAGCCCTCTTCTTGGAGCAAATGGAGAGACAATGTTGTCTTTGGAGAAAGAGACAGGCCAGTTCAACAGAGGATGAGCTTGATGTCTGCCACTTCCTTTCAGCAGCTCGACACTTGCATACCAAGTGTTACTCTTGGTGGCAGGTTTCAGATGGATCCTCATGATAGGGGCATGAATATCGAGAGTGTTAATGATAGCGAGATCTACACTGTTGAGACCAGAGTCAATAGTTGAGTCACTAGTTGGAGGAGGGGGATGAAGGTGGAAACGAATCCAGCAAATGACACTCCTGTCACAGGGTGGTTGTCCACAAATGAGGCTGGCAGAGCTGGGGGGGTTTCAGTCAGAGGGCCTAGAGGTCCCAGGAGGGAGGAAAAGAGGGTGTGGCCAGACCAGGAGAGTGGGGTGGAGAGCGGGGTAGAGAGCAAGAGATCATTATGGATGAAGGCATTGAGAGTGTGTCCAGCCGAGTGGGTAGTGCCGGACGGGAGCATAGAGAGGGAGAGAAAGTGGAGGCCATGATTGAAGAATCCAGGTGGATGTTGAAGTCACCCAGAAGGAGGGGATAAGAGGTGGAAGTTAGGAGAGAGGAGAAATAGTCCCATTTTGAAAGAAAAGAGGAGATAGGGCTGGGGGCCTGTAGATAGTGGCAACGGTCAAAGTGGAAGTGGGAGAGATGCCAAGCTTGCAGACCAAGCTTTCAAAGGAGGAGTAAGGCTGGGTGGGTATGAGGGAAGGAGAGACCCACTCAGGGAACATCAAGGCTACTCCATGGCTAGCACAGTTGGGACAAGGCTTTAAGATGATTGTGTAGCCATCGGGGAGAAGGGAGTAAAAAAGCAGTGACTGAGCTGGCATTGAATCGCATCTCGGGTGAGAGCGAGGACGTCAAAATCAAAGTCTTCAAGGAGGATGAACATGTCAGATTAATGTTTGATTGCAGAATGGACATTAAGTGTGGCTAAGTGAAGCCGGTCACCACCCTTAAAAGGTTTCCGGGGAGGGGTACATGCAGTCTACTTTAGGAAAATTCAATTTCTCTAGTTTCTTTAAAAGGTTTAAGGACGGATTTTACTTCCTTGATCCTAGTAAAAGAGGAATGATGAGATGTAATCTTTTGAGAGACAGATGGGGCAGAAAAAGTACATGTTCGCTGTTCCTGTTGGCATACCTTTGGCATTGTGGAGGATAAGGGGATTTAGGGTTATAACAGATTAGTTTGTTAGGTTCAATACTGGATTGAGTCACTTCTTTAGTTTTTAAATTTTCATCTTTAGTAAGAGGTCGAGATATGTCAAAATGGCAATAAGCCAATTTCTCCTCTAAGTCTGTGGTAACAGTAGTCCCCTTCATGGAAAATTACTGTGGTCCACCCAGGTGATCCTCTCGCAGTACACCACCCCCAGGATTGGGATCAGGGAACGTCTGCCCTCTCCTGGCCACCTGGGAGGAGACTCTAGGCAGTGTTCTAGTGGAGAATCCTGTGGATCCCCCACAATACTCTCCCCCTCCCTTTGCCTCTCGTTCTGTCATCCTCTTACTCATCGGCTGCATTATGCATCAACTCTGCATAAGCAATCAGCTTTACAATAGTTATGGATTCACACTCCATTTGTGTTTTGTTTTTTATTTTTTATTTTTGTTTTTTATTGTGCTTTGCTTTCATCCACCACTTGGGTGGCAACGTTTATCACACATGTGTTATTTTTGGGATGCATTAATACTTGAATTTGATTTGGAATGCCACTTTTTTCTTTATTGTTGTTCTTTATGTTGTTTTGCTTTGAACCACCCATTGTGTGGCAATCGCTATCATGATTATCTTACACCAATCACACTCTTGAATTGATGTTTTCACCATGTATTTATTTATCTGCACCGGACTATGATTTAACTAACTTTTTGAACATATATCAGCCCTGAAAAAAGACACACGTATAGGCTGATACTGCACAATAATTCTTACCAAACACCAGTGGAAGTGGCATTGTTTTCCTCCATGTTGTTGGCGCAGGTTGAGAGTGATTAACATTTTCTGTGTATGGTCGCATGAAGAAGTGGCATGACAACATCAGGGTGGCTCAAAGAACTAAGGTAGAAGAGGGAGACCTGGTGAAGATCAGACTACCTAACAAGCACCCGATTACAGGGTTAGACTACAGTCAACCGGTCAAGGTAATGAGTAATGGCACCAATCATGTGTGCACACAAGATTGGAAAAGATGGAACCTAGAGAGAGTAGCAATGTTTGCAAAAGGTAGTTTGGGGACAAGGAGTTCACCACCTCGCACTGAAGTAACCAAAGAGGGAGTGTCATAAATGAAGAGAGAAGAAGTGAGAGGTATGAGCAAGGACTGGTCTGCAAGCTGATGGACATAGACGTTGAGTCGAGGGGTCTCGGAGAGGAGCACATGGAGCCAAGAGACATGGCACAGACAGGAAGCAGTACAGAGGGTGATGAAGAACTCACATCAAATGAAGATGGTGGCAATCCACAGAACATGAGACCGTTGAAGTACAATGACGTTGTGATATAGTGAGATTATCACCTTGATCAAGAAAAGGAGGTATGGGACCACCAGGGGCGCAGGCAACATGGCAGACTAACATGTTGTCTCTTTCACCCTTTGAACAAATGCCATGAAAAGAGACCACAAAAACCCATGCCTTGAAAATCAGAGGGCAGGCAGTTGCCCCTGAATTGCCCAGGAGCAGTTTGAGCCCCCTCCTGAGGAATGAGAGCGGCTCTTAACCTGAGAAATACTGAGGCTCTGACGGTGGGTGACCTGTACGCATCACTACCAGCCCTGGAAGAAATTGTAATGCCACGCTGGATATTGCTGGAGGCCTGCAGCTAGCACTGGGTAATGAGGAGTGTGCACACAGGCGGCTCGCCTGAGGCAGTGAATGGAGCAGGGCTGCCACAGCTTCCCTGCTGAGAGGTCTGTTTGGCCCTCGCACTTGGCTGGTGTGCCAAAGGCGCTGCCACAAGCAAGCCCCTACGGAGAAAGGATCTGGTGGACTGGGCTACCCGGATGGATCCCAAGGCCCAGTGAGATCGGAGGCCGGATCTCGATATCATCGATGGGCTGAGTCTCCCACCTGCCCAGGTGAGACTGCCTGTGTCAGTCCAGTGAGGAGTGTATCAGTGCCAGAGCGGGGACCAGATGCTAAGGCCCTCCTCCTCCAGAACATGCAACCCGACTACTGGTGGAAGGATGCAGGTTGCCTAATGCGGCTTCTGATGGTCTCATCCATGTAGCTGATGCGGACCCTAATAGGGACTTTGTGAAAGTGGGATACCTGTTTGCTCCTGCCTTGCTGTGCAGGCAAGAGGTTCGGATGCTAGCCTCAGTGGTGTATTTTTCTTGGCCAATGCTGTTGATCTTATAGGGTGTCAAGGGCCTCATTTGAAAGTCGGACATTGCCGATGACAAGGGGTGTGCATGCCAGCGGATTTCCGCAGCGCTGAAAGGTGGTGTGCTGCAAAGGAGGGGAGACCGGCATATATTGATCAACTAGGAGGGCGGCTCATTGCTTTTTTGCCTCCAACCCTAACGGACTAGCAAGTGCAAATGACACCCTGAAAGCAAGCCTGGCGAGACATACTCTACACCCTACTACACCGAGTGCCCTCCAAGCCTTTTCCTGGCCCCCATCACAATGGAGACCCTGGAGGGCGATTCACTTCTGGGAGCATTGAGTGGGATGAATAGGGGATCCACCAAGGAGGCTATCTAGCTGCTGTTGGAGGAAATAAAATCTATGAGGACTGAGGTCCAAGTATCTGTCTCAGAATTGAAGGGGAGGATGGGGAAACTCCAGGACAAAATGGAGGTACTCGAGAGCAACCAACCCTCAATGGTGCTGGTGGACATGAAGGTTGATGAGAGGGTCCAAGATCTGGAATCCAGGGAAATGGACTTGGCCAGGAAAATTGTCAAGCTGGAGAATAGGGAAAGAAGCTGTAACTTGAGGATAATGGGCCTAAATGAGGCACAAGGTGAATCGGCGTCCTGCCTAGAACACTCAGTCCGAAAGCTTTTAGCATCTTTGTTTGAAGGGACAGACCTCCCAGATTTTACTTTTGACAGAGTGCACAGATGAGGAGGGCGCGAGAAGGGCCATGCTCGGTCCTCGCCAAATGCCACAATTTTACCCAGAAAATGACAATACTTAAAAGGCTAGAGAGAGGGAACCGATTGTCCATAAAGGATTGACAATACAAATATATCAAGACCTATCATCCTTCACACTGACCAGGCGGAAGGAGTGTCGCCCACTAACACAGTGACTGTATGAAAATGAAATTCGCTACAGGTGAGGGTTCCCTTTTTTGCTTAGTTTTGAATACAGCCAAGATAACTACCGCATAACAATGGCAGAGGAGGCAGAAAGCGCGGCAGAACATTTCAAGAAAGAGACACATGGTTCAAGTCCTACCAGAGAGACGTAGGGACCGCACCCAACAACCAGTACACTGCAGCCTCAACCGCAATGAGGAAGGCAAAAGGGCTCCTGAAAATTCTGCAAACTGTACACGCCTTGAGGGGTATCCAGCATCAACAACATCTCTTCAGGCCTAGGAATAGGTCTATGTTGTTTGAGTAGTACATATGAGACAAATTCGAGACTCAGACCTGGGGTCTCTTCTAAGCCTCAGATAGTTCAGTTTGGATGTTTCTGCTCGACGAGATGTTCTCCTCAGACACAGGGGTCACTGGCTTCCTGCTTTATTGAAAAGTATATTGTTTTATTGTTCTTGAAGGGTTGAAGTAGCCCGTTTGGGTAGCCCAAGTTCAATAGGGCTGTCGCCAAGATGGGGAAAGCGAACATGTTATTGGGGAGTGAGAGGGAAGGGTTTAATGGGGGGATGAGGGAAATCGTGAGTGGGACCGACGGGCATGGGCTAACCCATTGCGAACACTCACATGTATTGACAGCGGATTGTGCTATCACTACAAAAAACACTACCAGAATTGGATGGAAGGTTGCACAGAATGACACCTAATTATTGACATGTTGATGACATGTGAAATGTCCTTGTGAGTGTGGTCATTAAATGTTAAGGGTTTAAACTCGCCACAGAAGTGATCTATGCTCGGGATGGAATTCAGGCAATCAGTTATGGACATATTATTTGGACAGGAAACTAAATTTAAAAAGGGGGTCGATTTCTCCATACAGGGCAATGGGATAGGGGACGCTGTATGGGTGTCTGGTCCGGAAGGAAAAGCAGATGTGGGAATGTTGATAAAGAAAGCACTCTGCTTCCAAATATTGCAGGCCCAGATAGGACACGAGGGCCATTTCTTAGCGTTCAGGGGGAACTTAACACAATAGTGGTAATGCTCTGTGGCTTGTATTAGCCCAACCAGCAACACATTCAGTTTTGCGAAGAGTCGTTTACTTTGCTAGAGGTATGGAAGAGAGGGCTTCCGATCTGTGGAGGGGACCTCAACTCCCTGGCAGACCCATGGAAAGATTGGCTTTCACTGCGGGGGTGAGGGGTACTACACGGCCTGCTCCTATGTTGGGGTAGGCAGAGGCAGATCTATTCATTAAATATCACATGGCGGACACATTTAGAACTACCCACCCAGACCTCACGGCACATACGTTTTACTCCACACAACACAACACCTACACCCGACTCGACTACATATGTATAGACACTGATAGAGCACACAACATGTTTAGTTCAGACTTCAGAGTAGTGGCATGGTCTGATCATGACATGGCAACAACAATCATTGACCTACGCCATCATACTGCTACAGGCAGACTTTCGACATGTAATGATACCCTGTTCAAAGACAAATTGTTCAGAGATAAATTTCAGGATGAAATAAGATATTCCTTAAGAACAATGATACGGGCGAGGTTTGAAAACATATGGTCTGGAAAGTGGGGAAATAACTCTCTGAGGACTGGAAATCTCAGAGGGCTCGCAAAAATGAGGGTTTAGGGCACTACGGGACGTACAGGTAAGGCAGCAAATAATGGCACAGGAGGATGCCCTACATGATGGACAATTAGATTAGGAGGAGAGACGGAAAGCAGTAGCTGAGCTGAGACAGGAATTAAACGACATCCGGAGGGGAGCAGCGCTATATCAGCTTTGTTGCCTAAAACAGAAATTCTTTGAGAAAGGGGATAAAGCCCACATCCTTTTAGCAGTCAGGCTTTGGAAATCGAGGGCAGAGAGATCGGTGAAGGAATTGAGAGGTTCTAATGGTGAAAGGTTAACATTCCCAGAGAGTATAACACGAAAATTGGCTTACTACTACAGTTCCTTGTATACTAGTGAAGCGATCGCTCCTGCACATGCCATAGAGAGATACCTTAAGGATATCCAGCTTCTCAGACTGGAGGCGGAAAACATGATCCACTTAACTACCCTGATTGAGCCTCAGGAGGTTCTAGAGGCCATTTGCCAGCTGAAGCCTGGTTCTGCCCCAGGGCCCGATGGCTGTACCACTGCCTTTTACAAAAGGTTCAGCTCGCTATTATCCCCTTTTCTTACTGCACCTTTAACAACATAATGGATGGGAATTCGGCCCCTGCCTCATTCATCAAGGCAAGGATTATGGTCATCCCGAAAGAGGGAAAGGACAAGCTTGATTGTGGCTCTTATCACACGATATCTCTTCTAAACGTGGACGCAAACATTTATGCTAAAGTTTTGGCTGAAAGGTTGGGAAGGTTGATGCCTGCTCTGGTGCATAGCAACAGGTATGTTTCGTAAGAGGGAGGCAAGGAGCGGGCAATATTCGAAAAACAATGGATCACATAGCCTCCATTAAACCTGCAGACTGAGACCCAATACTGGTCTCACTCAACGCAGAAAAGGCCTTCGACAGAGTCGAATGGCCTTTTCTCAAAGCGGTCCTTTGTAAGATGGGAGTAGACTCTCGTTGGTGTGAGGGAGTAATGGCTTTATATAGGACTCTGAGAGCCCAGGTCACGGTGAACAGAATTTCTTCTGACCTGTTTCTCCTACAGAGAGGTACCAGACATGGATGTCCCCTCTGCCCCACTGCTCTTTTGCAGAACTTATCCGTAAAGACGGGAAAACCAGTGGATTGGTGAGGCAGGAGAGGGAAAATAAATTGGCACTTTTTGCTGATGACGTACTAGCATATGTGACCAAGCTGGAGGTCTCCATCCCTGGGTTGATCGCAACAGTAGAGAAATACAGTGGTTGTTCAGGTTTTTTAATACAGTTCACAAAATCAGAAATACTACCCCTGACAGAACTCGTACCAGAGTTCTGATTGAACGGATAGCCCAGAACGGCTTTTGCACATAAACTACAGGCTTGCGATACCTCGGTATCTCTATCCACAGGGATATGGTAAAACTATATAATTTTTTAAAAACATTTTCTATATTTTTATGTCGGTTTAATCAAACCTTTAAAAATACAAAACAATGACACTCTTATTCCATTACTCATTTTAGCATCATCCGTTAAATTACCTCAGATTATTTGTCATTTCAAAGTTCATCCTTAGTGGTCGATTTCAAGATTTGTATGCTCGACATCAAGACGTTCCTTTATGACTCGCAGAAAAGGGGTCAATGGAAACATCACTGATCTGTTTGACCCGTCGAACATTACTTTCCACGTCCCAAAATGTGTGTTCTTTGGGTTCGAAGCGTTGGACAAAACAACGTTAAGTGCTTCAGTGTCTCCTTGTTTGATTTACAAAAGCAACATGTAGGCTCCAAATCAGCGTACCGGGTCTAGATGCATAGTCGTTCCTTGGTCGCCAGCACATTAAGCCCAAATTGCATGTACAAAGATTGCGCTTTATGATCTGGAAAGCGAGATAAATAGGCTTGTAGTTGTCCATATGATCTACCTTCGCCTGTTACTTCCTTCATCAATTTTGATTTGGACCTTAATTCACATGTATGACAGCAGTCTGATCTTCATAGCCTCTTTTTTGCCTGATCCGGATTTTCAATTAGTGTTTTTATGGTGATATCATATTCTTTCAGAGCCTCGAGACATTGTTCATTCCATTTTGAGAGAATTGTATACGCTTTGTCCGTATCTGGCTTATGCACTATTTTTACTTGGGATGCTGGAGTAATTAACATTGTTTTTCTAAATAAAGTTAACAAATTCCAGCATACTCTGGCCTGGATTGAAATAAGTCCCAATTCGTACCGTATACAGACCGTCGATGTTCCTTTGGGCAATTGTAGCACTCTGACCCAAAAAATGTTTTCGAGTGTATTCCACAAGTCATGTGAACATCCAAAGGCGTTTTCCGCACCATATATTAACGCTGGCACAAATTTTTGTTTGAAAAAAGTGATGGTTGGCTTCAGTGAGAATTTTCCATATTGCTTGGTGATCTAAGCAGCTTGACATGCCAGCTGTCGACACTTAATCTTTGCAGTTTCGGCCCATGCGGCATCATTCCTACTAGCACTAATCCTCATGCCTAAGTATGTTGTATTTTTTACGGTACTCAGGATTTCTTTGTCGAGATGCCATTCAAATTCTTTCCTCGCGCACCATTCCCTGACAGTTTTTCAAACACCAATATTTCACATTTTTGTTTATTGATGCATAGACCATTTGCTGCTACATAGGTTTCGAGGATACCAAGTTTGCGCTGGAGACCTATAGGAGTCGGATGTAGTAGAATAAGGTCATCTTCGTAAACAAGGTAATTGATGTGCGAAACCATGGATTTTTGTTGGAAACGTGGCAGCTCCATTGAAGACGTCATTAACATCTGATAGAAACAAGTTGAAAATAATGGCCGCCAAAGGGCAGCCTAGTTTGACGCCTTTGTATGTAGAAATAGGGGCCGATAACGTGCCTTTAGAATCTAGTCTGATCTTGATTGAAGTGTCAGTATGTAATTCTCTGATCGCATCTAGCAAACTAGCCGGAAAGTTCCACATCAGGTCACGGTTTATACTATCAAAGGCATGGGAAAAGTCTATAAGTGCTAAATAGACCTTGGAATTAGTTCTTAGCCCTTCCATCTTTAGCAAGTTCAACAAGAGCAGATTTAAGCTGCAGCCTAATCCCTTCATGAACCCAGCTTGTCTCTGGTTCACATGATTGGTTTTTGTGGACCATTTTAGGAGTTTCTGTTGAAGGAGAGTCCCATAGATTTTTACCAAATCATCAAGGAGTGCTATAGGTCTATAGTTTTTCGGGTTAGTTCTGTCTCCCTTTTTAAAAATGGGGACACCAACAGCACTCTTCCACGATTTAGGGGTGGCATGTCTTTTGACAATTCTTCCAAAGAGAGATACACAGAAGTCAGCCCACTGCTCCGGGCTACCTTTGATGGTATAATTCGTCAGCCTGTCTGGACCAGGTGCCCTCGAAGCAGGCACAATGTTAATTGCGTGTAAGATATTGTCTCTTGTAAGATATTGTGTAAGATAAGTCCCAGTGATTTAGTATCGACGGAATCCATTCTTCGATCTTGAAGTCTTTATGAAACAAATTCTTGTAAAACAGAGCCCACGCTGCTTCTGGGACCAGATTAGTCTGTAACTCATGCTGGGGTGCAAATGTTACTATTAATAAATCTCCAGAACTCTGAGGAGTTTTTATTTTCCATTTTAGACCTCATAAGCTCGGAATCGTTTTGTAGCATAATTGCCATATGGGCTTTTAACCAGTTCTTATAGGTTTGTTTGATCTTCCTCTTGATGTTACCAACAATGGTATAGTCGGATCCTGATAACTTTCTTAATTCTCGCTGCATAGCTCTTTTTCGCTGTAACACGTCAAGATCAAATTTATGTTTTGGTGCAAACTCCGGATGTTTCAGGCAGTGTTTGCGTTCTTTAAATTGCATCAAAAGCTGTTGGTACTCAATTGAGTCCGGATCTTACTGAAAGTTAGATGTAATACCATTTAATTAATCTTCTAGGAGGTTTAAACAGGTCCTACTTGCTCAGATGTTCACCGCAAATGGCCATTCCGCTTGTTACCGCGGTATAGGACATTTATATTTTAACTTGACCATATTGTGGTCACTATGAGTCATATTTGTGAGTTGAATGGACTCAGACACAAATATATAGTCAAGCTCAGAACTTTGGCCGAGTCTTCTCCAGGTTGGCTGAGCCGGGACGTCTCCAATTGTATTTCCATTTAACATAGCCAGCATTCTGAGCTCCATTTCAAGGCACCATTGACGAGCCACATTATATTGGCGGCGATTGGTCTTCTTGCTACAGGGCGACTCCTTGTTTATATCACAATCGATATTTAGGTTGGCGCAGATTATTAAGTCTATTGCATTTGCAATTAGGTTGTCATTGGTAGCTGTTACTTGATCAATGAAAGACAGCGATCCCGCAGCCAAATGGTTCCAGTAAAGGTTAACGATGTATAATGGCAGTACAGGACTCTTGTCTTTTTGCAATAGGGTCACAGTAGACACCTGGATAAATGGAGAGATGTTGATTGATTTCTCAATCCTGAAGCCCTATCCTTTTTTAACTGCTGTAAGAAGCCCAGCCATCGGTCTTCCTTTTGAATGTATTATCGCCGGATTTAAAGTTACTTCAAGACCTTCAAGTGATAGACATTCCGTTATCCAAGTTTCCTGTAAACACACAAGGTTGAGGTCTTCCGCCCAAGCGGTCGAAAAAAGGTGCATAAACCCTTTTGTGTTCCAGGAACCTAAGGTGAAGACTGCAGTATCCTCCTGAACCTGGCATAATTTGTCAATTTTAGTGTTTAACGTGCCAGTGAGCCAAGACCAATCATTGCTCTTATCTATGGCGTTGTATGTCGATTCAGTGACATCTGTATTTGAAGATGAACTTGCAGTGCCTTCAATGGTTATCCTTATAAGTTCCTCCATCTGGAATTTGGGAGTTAGTTCCAGATTCTGAGGACTTATACTCGACAAGTCTGGTGTGGGTGGCTCAGCAACAGTGTTTTTAACTAAGTGAACTTGCTTCTTTTTGAAAACAGATTCTTTCGCCCGGGTTGGGCCTTTATCAGTGATCATGGGCACCTTGCATTCCACAACTTTAGAAATATCGAACCCAAGTGACATCAATACAGGCCCCGCTTTTAACATTGTGTCAGCTACTAGTTTGGATTGTAAATGAAGGATCTCAGCATCCTTTTTACTTTCGTCGATAAATTCGACGGTTTTCAGATCCTCTGATTCAATAGCTCTGATACTTGGCACAAGATGACAGAGCCATAGCACATTATGGCGATTTCAAATTAGATCATCAGAGGTTTCTATCCTTTCCAGTATAAGTCGATAAGAAGCTTGTGTTTTATGAGTGATTACGGTTTTCTTTTTGCCATTTTGTGTTTGGGAATAGGTCTGACCCGTTGATGAGGCACTTGAATGATTAGATTAGATTGAGTGTCACATAAAGCAGGATCGAACTTTGATGACACTTATGGGCATCAGATACGCCATTTTGATCATCACCTGAGAGACTAAATCCATCTTGACCCATTTTAAGGGTAGAATTTCTGGACGTATGATCTTTTAACATGTCGACTTGTTTGCCAACTGATACTGAGCTGCCTATTTAGCTCGTTTTTCTTCCTGAGTCATGAAAGTAACACTTCTTTTTGCTTTTTCATTTGGGGCCACTGTAGGTGGCAGGATTATCTGGCAAGCTCTTGAGGCTTTATTGCAGCGAGCCACACATGCGACCGCCGCTGAGGCCACACAAGCAGGCTCGACATCTATCGCCTCGGACTCTTGTGGCAACGATGGAGCCTGCTCTGCCATAACAGGTCCTTCCTCATCTTCATAGGTGGACATATTCATCAGATTTGTTCTGCGGCCCTTTCTACTTCCGTTTGCTTTTGTATTTCCAAGATTTGCTTTATTTCACGGTTGTTATCCTTAACAATCCTTCCATTTACATTTACGTTTACAGTCTTTATATTGCGTAGAAATCTTCGAGAATCATTACACCTCATTTTTTTTGTTGGTCAATTTTGTTTTTTTGGGGGAATTTCACTTGCAGATTGAGATTTCAGTGATTTAATTGTTTTGTTATTAGGCTGGCCTTTGAAATGTCAAATAACACAGGTTGAGTTGTGTCCACATCAGGACCAGGCGGTAGACTGTCCTGTATCGTAGGTTGTTGGCTAGAAATTACACTGGACTTTGAAGCCTCTTGGGGATTTTGTAACGCTAGATTTCCAATGGATTGGGTAGCCTTTAGAGTCACTACAAAAGGAATATTCGACACAGAGCCCTGAGAGGTTATGTCATCTAGGCGTGGTTGTAAGAAGCCTCGATCTTCACTTTCCAAGGATATAGTGTTGGTCCCCTCCTCCAGCTTTTTGGACATCACTAATTGATGGGGTTCCAATGGGACGGCCATTATGCCTAAAGAAGAGTCTTCTATACACTTGGAAACATTTCCTGTTTCCCTACACACCACTGCTTTGTGTGTCAGAGCTGGAGTCGCAGCACACCTAGGCTGACTTGTCTTGAGTTCTGTGCCATGCATGGTCAAGTCAGAGAGATCTTTAGTCTCTGCTCCATTAGCAGATGACATATGCAAACAGGTTGCGCAATTGACTTTCCCGACAGACTCGGGTACAATGCCTTTGTGTTTAAAGAGGCTCAAGGCCTCTTTTGCTACCTCCGCTAATACTTTTTTGTCCAAGTTGGAGTTTTTAAATTGTTCAGACATTGTAGAAAGTGCCACAATCAATCTTCTTGTTCATACCACAGAGCACCTCCTTACGACAAGTATTCTCATTTTCAAGATTTAGAAGTTTTATATTCATTGTAGTCACCAAAGCAGATAAATATTTCATATTCTCATTGAGATGCTCATACATCTTGATGAAAGGGGCAATTGTTATAGTCGTTGAGGACATGATGGTAGCTTGCAAGTCTTTCGTCCGTTACGCGATCTCCAGCGGATCATCGCCCTTACTAGCACGCCAAGAGCCGTCCCTTAAGTACTTGGTCAGTCGTCTTATTTTTGGAAATGGGCGTTCCATTAACGAAGAGTCTGAAGAGGAGAGGTCAGACGAAGATTCACCTGTTTGAAGGTTGGTGAATGTAGCGCGTCTACCCATAGTTGTTTCACATCCTACAGAGTTAACAGGACTCGATAGACAAGTATTTGTCATTTTAACTTTTTTCCTCAGGGAACAGCTAACACTGGGTGAAATATTCGAGTCTAATCTTCTTCGTTTAGAGAGGCTATTTACCCAATTAGATTTCGTCTGTTGCTGGTTTGATACTGGGAGGCTTTCCATAGCGGGTTGACCAGGAGTTTGCGCCGCACTTGCAAGCTCAACATGCGCTGTATTTTTGTAAGTTCTCTCTTTGTTGATCCGGGTGAGGTCATTTAGCAGATTATTTACTTCTTCGAGCGAGTGTCTTCTATTGTCGCTGACAAGTAGATCTTTTGAAGCAGTTTGCTTAGGATTTAGCTTAAAGTTCTGCAGATTGTCAGCCTTCTGTGAGGACAGAGTTGTGCATTCTTGTGGGTGGTGGAAAACATTGTCCTCTTCAATACCATCTGTGTCCACTGAGTAAACCGGCATCAGAGAGCCCAAATTGTCCGAAGCACTATAGAACTGAGAGTGTAAGTGCCTGGGATTAGCAGACTCGCAGCTGACTAATGGTGAAGTTGGGCAACTCTGCTCAGGAAATTGATAGTTTGCACAGAGTACAACATCGGAAGAGGATTGGGCATTGTGGCACATATCCGTTGTATTCACTCGTTTATTGAGCATACACCAGGCCAAAGTTCGCACTAATGGGGCCGCTTTGGAGGTATGAGTCGTGCATATTGTCTGTGCTCTAAACCTATCAGGTCCCAGCGCCGATCTCTTGCAGGAGCAGATGAATAGCCCTCCTAGTCCCTCAAACCAGTATATCCAACAATCAAATGAACAATTATTGAATTGACCAGAGTGGGGGAAAAGGGGAAATTGGAGAAAATAACAAACAGTCAGGAAAACACTGAAGTCCTCGCTGCTTGGCACCATGGAACTCTGGATTCCTGTAAATAATACAGCAATTATTAAATTCTAATTTGAAAACTCACTAACTTCTGAAATATGTACTTTCCCAAACCCCTTGTTACCTGACAGTCTCTGTTTCTTTACTTAGAGACTCTTGAAAGAATGTATCTTTAATGTTTTCTTGCTTTCACTACTGAATGAATTTCTTTATGACTTCAAACTTCTCATAACTAACTGGAGAACTCTGTGTTGTGTAGAATCTTCAATATATTCATTCAAAACTGTATAGAATGCCTTGAGTACTTGCTGGTAGCTACTTATGAGGTTAATCAAAAAACAAATTTTAACTTTTAAACAAACTCTACAATGTCACAAATTTTAACTTTTAAACAAACTCTACAATGTCTCTTATTTACTGAGTTCACTTGTCTTTTTGTCTCAGAATTGGATGGATTAGAAGATATATTATTTACTGTGCTTCTATTTAAAGTTCATTGTTGATGTTATTAAGAACTTACGCGCACACGGTACGTGCTGCAGACTTCACCACTGGATTGTGCAAAAAGATGAACGCTGCTAACTTCAAATGAAGTAGATGCACAACGCCACAGGATCGCGATGCGTTGTCTTCAATTGCAGACGCGTACACGAGCAACTTGTAGTCGCACACTGAAGCCGCTCTCTGCCACTGAATAACTCCCGCTACAGAGATGACCGCGGACAACTACGCAGCAACGCTTACACGGCTCCTCAGATTCGACGCCCAAATATACGTATTACGTTATACGGATACCAGCACTTCCTGGACACGCCGCCCCACGTTACCAGGTCCTTTCTTTTAATGCGGCCGACAAGCGCGACGCAATACGAACGATACACCTAGCCTTCTACAGTCGCGCGCAAGTTAGCTTCTTGAATTTCAAAACTGTGCGCACATATAGACATGAACATTCTAAAAAGCGTTGAAGTTACTTTTCTTCATCCAAAAAATATTTACATTAGTAGAACTGCATACTGTCCTAAACTTTTCTTCCAAAAACTGAAAATTGAAATACTTTTCAGCACTGAACTTGAGTTTACTAATTCAAAAAGAAAACGATTTCTCACACTTGACATAACTTAAGTCACTTATCTGAATTTTCTTTTCTCTGGCTTTTCCTGAACAACTGAAAACAGGTATTCTGAGATTTCTTTAGTTTTTTCTTAAGACTTTACTGGAGCTCTGATGCGCTGTGACCATCCATGAATTGATCTTGAATGAAAGGCAGTTTAGAACCTTTCCTAAGGTTCCAAACTGCATCACAGTAGTCAATGACCAATCACCGCTGAACAAGAAGAACTCCACCATCTCAAACTGGGACAATGTTTGCTGGCTGATATAGTGAGGTTAAGGAAATGCCTTTTAAAAGCAGTTGAACATACCTAAGCACCACTATTGACACTAATAATGCCTAACCTAATGTCTCCTATTACCCAGGGACCTGACAGAACCCACTCGCTTTATTGTGGAGTCAGTTGCATCCTCCCCACCAGGCCCATATGCA
This sequence comes from Ambystoma mexicanum, assembly GCF_040938575.1. Taxonomy (NCBI): domain Eukaryota; kingdom Metazoa; phylum Chordata; class Amphibia; order Caudata; family Ambystomatidae; genus Ambystoma; species Ambystoma mexicanum. The sequence goes on along the minus strand of NC_090928.1, from coordinate 1,241,859,546 downwards.
CCCGCATCAGCATCAGCAAGTGTTTGCGCTAAAATGTTTGTATGGTCCTGGTCAATTAGCAAGTGTAACAAAACATTTGCTATGTCCGCTTCATGTGGTCGTAATCGATTAGACACAACAGCCTCCTCCGGTACGCCGGCACTTACTTGCGGCAGAAGCATAGGCGGAGTCAGAGCCGTGGTGGAAGCTCCTGAGTCTCTGGAGGCTGATTCCAGCCGTCGCTGTGCACGGGTCTTGGTGGACGATACAACTTTGAAATTCCCACGCATCATTCAGTGCTGGAAAACACAGAGTAGAGTCAAACTCGCAGGGAGAGCTGACGGAAGTCTACCGCCACAGTCCACGGACTTCCTCGGACTCCTCAGACTCTGCCAGACTCTGCGCCCACTCTGTGGGAAAAGCAGGGTTTTAAGGAAAAACACGCCCAAAAATAAAAATAGAAGAGTTTTTTACCAGGCAGCAACGAGGAAGGCAACACTCCACTCCTTCTCTCCTCAAACTCTGCCAGACTCTGCGCCCGCTCTGCGGGAAAAGCAGGGTTTTAAGGTAAAACACGCCCAAAAATAAAAATAGAAGAGTTTTTTACCAGGCAGCAACGAGGAAGGCAACACTCCACTCTTTCACTCCTCAGACTCCAGAATCCGCTATATAATGCAAACCTACCCTCCTTTGTGTTCCACCACTAAGATAGTTTATTTTAGTTTGTTTATTTGTATAGCGCAGCCAAACCCTGGGGTAACTGGGTGCATTAATCTTTTAGAACAACATGGTTACAGAAGGTTGCACAACAAGGGACGATACAATAAAATAAATAGCATATGGGACCGGGTTACAGGATGGTCCATGACAATAGGGATGGACAGAATTGACAGAAAGGACCAGGTTACAGAAAGTTCTGCAGTTGTAGATAATACAGTGTTAGGAGTGACGAGAGTATGTTGTGGGTAGCCAGCCCGATATTGCTGAGTTAAGAGCAACTCTTTCACCTTGGCTCTGAACGGCCAAAATGATGTATCAGCTCTGATTATCATGGGATGGGCATTCCAACATTTTGCTGCGAGTACAGGGAAGCTTGATCTGCCCGCTGTTTTAAGGTTAAACTTCGGGATGTTAACTTGGTGTAGATACGGGGATCTGGTTGGTCTAGAGGAGCTATGTCTGGAGAATGTATCTGATAGGTAGCGAGGGGCTGTCAGGGAAAGACACTTATGAGTGATGACTAATGTGCAAAGTTTGATTCTATCACGGATAGGGAGCCAGTGAACTTCCTTTTTAATTGTGGAGATGTGGGCCTTGTGGGGGAGGTTAAGTGCACATCTAAGGGCGTTGTTTTGTAGTATCTGTAGTCTGTTCAAATTGTGGTTAGTCGAGCCTATGAAAAGGGTGTTGCAATAGTCCAGTCTGGATAGTACCAAGGTCCTGGCGAAAGTAAGGCAACTGGCCGTCGAAAAAACGGTTTGCCAGCATTGATAAGTTTATTTGTTTAGGCTGTGGATGAGATAATAGCATTTTTTCTTTTTACTTTATTTATTATAAAGCTTGGCAACACACCAGCAGAAACAAGCAGTACTTTACTGATCAGTGGATATGCATCAAGTGAACATGTACAATCTCAACCATTAATGTGCGGTAGAACTACTTAATTTTGAGGGGAAAAAAAGAAAAAAATTGAACAGGGGGATGGCATCAGTATACGTGAAATGAATGAGGCAATGCAAAGAGGCTAACCAACATCAGGAGGGGGGATGGCGGTCTGTCACTCCCGTCGCCCAAACTGGGAGACAGGGAGGAGATGTAAGAGCGGAAAGGACCCGATATATTACAAGGTCTAGCTCTCGGTGGCTGCAGTAGTAACCAACACTCCTCAGTGTCGGCGCCCCATGTGATAGCACAGAGCCATTGTTTTTGCGTGGGGGAGCTGGGTCGTAACCAAAGCAATAGAATGCATCAGGTGGTGAGCAACAGGCACAAACTAGCTAGCTTCCTGGAGCCACGGTTTAAGGTGGGGAGGTCATAAAAAAACATGTCAAGGGGGGAGGGACGATGACACATTCCAGCATTGCAGAAAGGGATGCACATACTTCGGACCAGAATTGAGCGAGATGTGTGCATGACCACACCATGTGTATAGTCCGCCTCATTGGAGTTGCATCTCGGGCATGTGGCAGGGTGATCCTGTGACATGCGGTGGTCTGCTCAGCGTGTAATGGAACCTACGCGGGATCTTAAACTGTATACGTTTAAACCGTGAGTTGCGTGAGATGTTGTGTGTGTAAGTGCACATGCGTTCCCACCCTTGGTCTGAGATCTCAGTCCCCAGGTCCCTGGCCCACTGTTCCATGAGTCTAGTGAGTTGTGGGGATATCTCATTCTGGAATATGGCATTTATTTGTTTTTTGAGCGAGAGTGTGGAGTCAAGATGCATGCCCAGTGTTCTGACTTCTTTTGAGAATTTTATGACATTACCGTCAATGATGAATGATTGATACCTGGGGTAAAATTGTTGAGACGTGACTGGGAGCCAACGATGAGCAGTTCTGTCTTGTCCTCATTTAAGCAGAGACTGTGGGTAGCCATTCAAACTTGGATTTCAAGGTAGATCTCATTTCGTTTTTCGACATCTTCCTCATAGTTCCCAGTGAGCGTAATGAGGACCTGGGTATCATCAGCATAGTTGGTATATGTGACACCCAGGTCGTCGAGGCGGTCAAAGAGGAGCTTGGTGAAGATGTTGTAAAGCGTGGGTGAGATACAATAACCTTGGGGGACTCCACATTGGATTGGGACAGGGTCAGCTGCCTCGGAGGGGGCAAAGACCCACGGAGGAGTTCTTAAAAGAGGAGTTGATCAAGGTAGTGATGAATGGCGTTAGGTCTTTAGCCCTATCCTTGATAACTGTATGCAATTATGTTAATTACTTTGTCGTCTGTGACAGGGGAGAAGTGGAAGGGGGGACAGTCGGGTTGGGGAGAGCTGCGTTCATTACTAGCGTGATCTTTGGAAGCGAAGTTAGCTTTTTTAGCTTCTATCTTAGCTTGTAGGAGAGCTATTTTGTTTGAGAGAGCGTGTTGGATGTTGTTGCACCAGGCTTTGTCCTTGATGCAATCATCAGTAGGCGGTAGTGACGTTGGCAATTCTCTTAGAATAGAGAATAGCTCTTTCGTGCCAGATTTGGCATTGTATATTCTAGTGTTGAAAGTCTCTTTTTTAGCATTTGTGATTGCAGCTTTGTAGGTGGTTACTGCGGAGGACAATCTGTCTTTAGTGATGACAGAGGGGGCTTTTCTCCAGCTGGTTTCAGCTGATTTGTTGATGTTGCGAAGTGCTTTTAATTCTGTGGAGAACCATTTGTTCACGTGGGCGGTGGACTTGGTCTTTCTTAGTTTGAGTGGAGCTATTTGGTTTAGAGCTTGCTCTAGTGTGTTGTTATAGAGTTTGACTAAAGAAGTTGGATTTGCATTATTGATCTCGTGGGCATAATTGGTGATCGGCAGTATTAGAGGTCTAAGGTTTTTTCCTGAGTCATGAAAGTAACACTTCTTTTTGCTTTTTCATTTGGGGCCACTGTAGGTGGCAGGATTATCTGGCAAGCTCTTGAGGCTTTATTGCAGCGAGCCACACATGCGACCGCCGCTGAGGCCACACGAGCAGGCTCGACATCTATCGCCTCGGACTCTTGTGGCAACAATGGAGCCTGCTCTGCCATAACAGGGCCTTCCTCATCTTCATAGGTGGACATATTCATCAGGTCGTCAGATTCATCACTAATACAGATTTTTTCTGCGGCCCTTTCTACTTCCGTTTGCTTTTGTATTTCCAAGATTTGCTTTATTTCACGGTTGTTATCCTTAACAATCCTTCCATTTACATTTACGTTTACAGTCTTTATATTGCGTAGAAATCTTCGAGAATCATTACACCTTCTCATTTTTTTTGTTGGTCAATTTTGTTTTTTTGGGGGAATTTCACTTGCAGATTGAGATTTCAGTGATTTAATTGTTTTGTTATTAGGCTGGCCTTTGAATATGTCAAATAACACAGGTTGAGTTGTGTCCACATCAGGACCAGGCGGTAGACTGTCCTGTATCGTAGGTTGTTGGCTAGAAATTACACTGGACGTTGAAGCCTCTTGGGGATTTTGTAACGCTAGATTTCCAATGGATTGGGTAGCCTTTAGAGTCACTACAAAAGGAATATTCGACACAGAGCCCTGAGAGGTTATGTCATCTAGGCGTGGTTGTAAGAAGCCTCGATCTTCACTTTCCAAGGATATAGTGTTGGTCCCCTCCTCCAGCTTTTTGGACATCACTAATTGATGGGGTTCCAATGGGATGGCCATTATGCCTAAAGAAGAGTCTTCTATACACTTGGAAACATTTCCTGTTTCCCTACACACCACTGCTTTGTGTGTCAGAGCTGGAGTCGCAGCACACCTATGCTGACTTGTCTTGAGTTCTGTGTCATGCATGGTCAAGTCAGAGAGATCTTTAGTCTCTGCTCCATTAGCAGACGACATATGCAAACAGGTTGCGCAATTGACTTTCCCGACAGACTCGGGTACAATGCCTTTGTGTTTAAAGAGGCTCAAGGCCTTTTTTGCTACCTCCGCTAATACTTTTTTGTCCAAGTTGGAGTTTTTAAATTGTTCAGACATTGTAGAAAGTGCCACAATCAATCTTCTTGTTCATACCACAGAGCACCTTCTTACGACAAGTATTCTCATTTTCAAGATTTAGAAGTTTTATATTCATTGTAGTCACCAAAGCAGATAAATCTTTCATATTCTCATTGAGATGCTCATACATCTTGATGAAAGGGGCAATTGTTATAGTCGTTGAGGACATGATGGTAGCTTGCAAGTCTTTCGTCCATTACGCGATCTCCAGCGGATCATCGCCCTTACTAGCACGCCAAGAGCCGTCCCTTAAGTACTTGGTCGGTCGTCTTATTTTTGGAAATGGGCGTTCCATTAACGAAGAGTCTGAAGAGGAGAGGTCAGACGAAGATTCACCTGTTTGAAGGTTGGTGAATGTAGCGCGTCTACCCATAGTTGTTTCACATCCTACAGAGTTAACAGGACTCTTTAGACAAGTATTTGTCATTTTAACTTTTTTCCTCAGGGAACAGCTAACACTGGGTGAAATATTCGAGTCTAATCTTCGTTTAGAGAGGCTATTTACCCAATTAGATTTCGTCTGTTGCTGGTTTGATACTGAGAGGCTTTCCATAGCGGGTAGACCCGGAGTTTGCGCCGCACTTGCAAGCTCAACATGCGCTGTATTTTTGTAAGTTCTCTCTTTGTTCATCCGGGTCATTTAGCAGATTATTTACTTCTTCGAGCGAGTGTCTTCTATTGTCGCTGACAAGTAGATCTTTTGAAGCAGTTTGCTTGGGATTTAGCTTAAAGTTCTGCAGATTGTCAGCCTTCTGTGAGGACAGAGCTGTGCATTCTTGTGGGTGGTGGAAAACATTGTCCTCTTCAATACCATCTGTGTCCACTGAGTAAACCGGCATCAGAGAGCCCAAATTGCCCGAAGCACTATAGAACTGAGAGTGTAAGTGCCTGGGATTAGCAGACTCGCAGCTGACTAATGGTGAAGTTGGGCAACTCTGCTCAGGAAATTGATAGTTTGCACAGAGTACAACATCGGAAGAGGATTGGGCATTGTGGCACATATCCGTTGTATTCACTCGTTTATTGAGCATACACCAGGCCAAAGTTCGCACTAATGGGGCCGCTTTGGAGGTATGAGTCGTGCATATTGTCTGTGCTCTAAACCTATCAGGTCCCAGCGCCGATCTCTTGCAGGAGCAGATGTATAGCCCTCCTAGTCCCTCAAACCAGTATATCCAACAATCAAATGAACAATTATTGAATTGACCAGAGTGGGGGAAAAGGGGAAATTGGAGAAAAAAACAAACAGTCAGGAAAACACTGAAGTCCTCGCTGCTTGGCACCATGGAACTCTGGATTCCTGTAAATAATACAGCAATTATTAAATTCTAATTTGAAAACTCACTAACTTCTGAAATATGTACTTTCCCAAACCCCTTGTTACCTGACAGTCTCTGTTTCTTTACTTAGAGACACTTGAAAGAATGTATCTTTAATGTTTTCTTGCTTTCACTACTGAATGAATTTCTTTATGACTTCAAACTTCTCATAACTAACTGGAGAACTCTGTGTTGTGTATAATTTTCAATATATTCATTCAAAACTGTATAGAAAGCCTTGAGTACTTGCTGGTAGCTACTTATGAGGTTAATCAAAAAACAAATTTTAACTTTTAAACAAACTCTACAATGTCACAAATTTTAACTTTTAAACAAACTCTACAATGTCTCTTATTTACTGAGTTCACTTGTCTTTTTGTCTCAGAATTGGATGGATTAGAAGATATATTATTTACTGTGCTTCTATTTAAAGTTCATTGTTGATGTTATTAAGAACTTACGCGCACACGGTACGTGCTGCAGACTTCACCACTGGATCGTGCAGAAAGATGAACGCTGCTAACTTCAAATGAAGTAGATGCACACCGCCACAGGATCGCGATGCGTTGTCTTCAATTGCAGACGCGTACACGAGCAATTTGTAGTCGCACACTGAAGCCGCTCGCTGCCACTGAATAACTCCCGCTACAGAGATGACCGCGGACAACTACGCAGCAACGCTTACACGGCTCCTCAGATTCGACGCCCAAATATACGTATTACGTTATACGGATACCAGCACTTCCTGGACACGCCGCCCCACGTTACCAGGTCCTTTCTTTTAATGCGGCCGACAAGCGCGACGCAATACGAACGATACACCTAGCCTTCTACAGTCGCGCGCAAGTTAGCTTCTTGAATTTCAAAACTGTGCGCACATATAGACGTGAACATTCTAAAAAGCGTTGAAGTTACTTTTCTTCATCCAAAAAATATTTACATTAGTAGAACTGCATACTGTCCTAAACGTTTCTTCCAAAAACTGAAAATTGAAATACTTTTCAGCACTGAACTTGAGTTTACTAATTCAAAATGAAAACGATTTCTCACACTTGACATAACTTAAGTCACTTATCTGAATTTTCTTTTCTCTGGCTTTTCCTGAACAACTGAAAACAGGTATTCTGAGATGTCTTTAGTTTTTTCTTAAGACTTTACTGGAGCTCTGATGCGCTGTGACCATCCATGAATTGATCTTGAATGAAAGGCAGTTTAGAACCTTTCCTAAGGTTCCAAACTGCATCACAGTAGTCAATGACCAATCACCGCTGAACAAGAAGAACTCCACCATCTTAAACTGGGACAATGTTTGCTGGCTGATATAGTGAGGTTAAGGAAATGCCTTTTAAAAGCAGTTCAACATACCTCAGCACCACTATTGACACTAATAATGCCTAACCTAATGTCTTCTATTACCCAGGGACCTGACAGAACCCACTCGCTTTATTGTGGAGTCAGTTGCATCATCCCCACCAGGCCCATATGCACCCGCATCAGCATCAGCAAGTGTTTGCGCTAAAATGTTTGTATGGTCCTGGTCAATTAGCAAGTGTAACAAAACATTTGCTATGTCCGCTTCATGCAGTCGTAATCGATTAGACACAACAGCCTCCCCCGGTACGCCGGCACTTACTTGCGGCAGAAGCAGAGGCGGAGTCAGAGCCGCGGTGGAAGCTCCTGAGTCTCTGGAGGCCGATTCCAGCCGTCGCTGTGCACGGGTCTTGGTGGACGATACAACTTTGAAATTCCCACGCATCATTCAGTGCTGGAAAACGCAGAGCAGAGTCAAACTCGCAGGGAGAGCTGACGGAAGTCTACCGCCACAGTCCACGGACTTCCTCGGACTCCTCAGACTCTGCCAGACTCTGCACCCACTCTGCACCCACTCTGTGGGGAAAAGCAGGGTTTTAAGGAAAAACACGCCCAAAAATAAAAATAGAAGAGTTTTTTACCAGGCAGCAACGAGGAAGGCAACACTCCACTCCTTCACTCCTCAGACTCTGCCAGACTCTGCGTCCGCTCTGTGGGAAAAGCAGGGTTTTAAGGTAAAACACGCCCAAAAATAAAAATAGAAGAGTTTTTTTACCAGGCAGCAACGAGGAAGGCAACACTCCACTCTTTCACTCCTCAGACTCCAGAATCCGCTATATAATGCAAACCTACCCTCCTTTGTGTTCCACCACTAAGATAGTTTATTTTAGTTTGTTTATTTGTATAGCGCAGCCAAACCCTGGGGTAACTGGGTGCATTAATCTTTTAGAACAACATGGTTACAGAAGGTTGCACAACAAGGGACGATACAATAAAATAAATAGCATATGGGACCGGGTTACAGGATGGTCCATGACAATAGGGATGCACAGAATTGACAGAAAGGACCAGGTTACAGAAAGTTCTGCAGTTGTAGATAATACAGTGTTAGGAGTGACGAGAGTATGTTGTGGGTAGCCAGCCCGATATTGCTGAGTTAAGAGCAACTCTTTCACCTTGGCTCTGAAGGCCAAAATGATGTATCAGCTCTGATTATCATGGGATGGGCATTCCAACATTTTGCTGCGAGTACAGGGAAGCTTGATCCGCCCGCTGTTTTAAGGTTAAACTTCGGGATGTTAACTTGGTGTAGATACGGGGATCTGGTTGGTCTAGAGGAGCTATGTCTGGAGAATGTATCTGATAGGTAGCGAGGGGCTGTCAGGGAAAGACACTTATGAGTAATGACTAATGTGCAAAGTTTGATTCTATCACGGATAGGGAGCCAGTGAACTTCCTTTTTAATTGTGGAGATGTGGGCCTTGTGGGGGAGGTTAAGTGCACATCTAAGGGCGTTGTTTTGTAGTATCTGTAGTCTGTTCAAATTGTGGTTAGTCGAGCCTATGAAAAGGGTGTTGCAATAGTCCAGTCTGGATAGTACCAAGGTCCTGGCGAAAGTAAGGCAACTGGCCGTCGAAAAAACGGTTTGCCAGCATTCATAAGTTTATTTGTATAGGCTGTGGATGAGATAATAGCATTTTTTCTTTTTACTTTATTTATTATAAAACTTGGCAACACACCAGCAGAAACAAGCAGTACTTTACTGATCAGTGGATATGCATCAAGTGAACATGTACAATCTCAACCATTAATGTGCAGTAGAACTACTTAATTTTGAGGGGAAAAAAAGAAAAAAAAATTGAACAGGGGGATGGCATCAGTATACGTGAAATGAATGAGGCAATGCAAAGAGACTAACCAACATCAGGAGGGGGGATGGCGGTCTGTCACTCCCGTCGCCCAAACTGGGAGACAGGGAGGAGATGTAAGAGCGGAAAGGACCCGATATATTACAAGGTCTAGCTCTCGGTGGCTGCAGTAGTAACCAACACTCCTCAGTGTCGGCGCCCCATGTGATAGCACAGAGCCATTGTTTTTGCGTGGGGGAGCTGGGTCGTAACCAAAGCAATAGAATGCATCGGGTGGTGAGCAACAGGCACAAACTAGCTAGCTTCCTGGAGCCACGGTTTAAGATGGGGAGGTCATAAAAAAACATGTCAAGGGGGGAGGGACGATGACACATTCCAGCATTGCAGAAAGGGATGCACATACTTCGGACCAGAATTGAGCGAGATGTGTGCATGACCACACCATGCGTATAGTCCGCCTCATTGGAGTTGCATCTCGGGCATGTGGCAGGGTGATCCTGTGACATGCAGTGGTCTGCTCTGCGTGTAATGGAACCTACGCGGGATCTTAAACTGTATACGTTTAAACCGTGAGTTGCGTGAGATGTTGTGTGTGTAAGTGCACATGCGTTCCCACCCTTGGTCTGAGATCTCAGTCCCCAGGTCCCTGGCCCACTGTTCCATGAGTCTAGTGAGTTGTGGGGATATCTCATTCTGGAATATGGCATTTATTTGTTTTTTAAGCGAGAGTGTAGAATCAAGATGCACGCCCAGTGTTTTGACTTCTTTAGAGAATTTTATGACATTACCGTCAATGATGAATGATTGATACCTGGGGTAAAATTGTTGAGACGTGACTGGGAGCCAACGATGAGCAGTTCTGTCTTGTCCTCATTTAAGCAGAGACTGTGGGTAGCCATTCAGGCTTGGATTTCAAGGTAGATCTCATTTCGTTTTTCGACATCTTCCTCATAGTTCCCAGTGAGCGTAATGAGGACCTGGGTATCATCAGCATAGTTGGTATATGTGACACCCAGGTCGTCGAGGCGGTCAAAGAGGAGCTTGGTGAAGATGTTGTAAAGCGTGGGTGAGATACAATAACCTTGGGGGACTCCACATTGGATTGGGACAGGGTCAGCTGCCTCGGAGGGGGCAAAGACCCACGGAAGAGTTCTTAAAAGAGGAGTTGATCAAGGTAGTGATGAATGGCGTTAGGTCTTTAGCCCTATCCTTGATAACTGTATGCAATTATGTTAATTACTTTGTCGTCTGTGACAGGGGAGAAGTGGAAGGGGGGACAGTCGGGTTGGGGAGAGCTGCGTTCATTACTAGCGTGATCTTTGGAAGGGAAGTTAGCTTTTTTAGCTTCTATCTTAGCTTGTAGGAGAGCTATTTTGTTTGAGAGAGCTTGTTGGATGTTGTTGCACCAGGCTTTGTCCTTGATGCAATCATCAGTAGGCGGTAGTGGCGTTGCCAATTCTCTTAGAATAGAGAATAGCTCTTTCGTGCCAGATTTGGCATTGTATATTCTAGTGTTGAAAGTCTCTTTTTTTAGCATTTGTGATTGCAGCTTTGTAGGTGGTTACTGCGGAGGACAATCTGTCTTTAGTGATGACAGAGGGGGCTTTTCTCCAGCTGGTTTCAGCTGATTTGTTGATGTTGCGAAGTGCTTTTAATTCTGTGGAGAACCATTTGTTCACGTGGGCGATGGACTTGGTCTTTCTTAGTTTGAGTGGAGCTATTTGGTTTAGAGCTTGCTCTAGTGTGTTGTTATAGAGTTTGACTAAGGATGTTGGATTTGCGTTATTGATCTCGTGGGCATAATTGGTGATCGGCAGTATTAGAGGTCTAAGGTTTTCTACAGTGATATTACGTTTGTTCCCAGCCAAAGTTTGTTATGCTGTGGTTGTCAAAAAGTTTCTTATGGTGTCTTAAGGTATGGAGAAGGTGGTCAGATGGTGATCTGTCCAAGCGCATGGTGTGTAGTCATTTAAGGAGATGTTACAGTTGGTGTCGGCAAGCCAGTCCAAGGTTCTCCCTTTGGCATGTATGGGTTTATTATATCAGGCTGTCCAATCCTTGAATAAACTCAAGCCCTTTTTCTTCACAAGATAACCTGTGGATATTTCCATTTTTTTTAGACAATTTTGGTTACTCATTCACTAATTGTATAAACGTGAGCGCATGATTCCCTACCCACCATCCACTAATCTGCCGGTTTATTAACATGTTGTGTAAGATCTAAATGCGTGATAGTGTCATTGAGCAGGGACGCGTTCGTGTCATTAGGGTCGTAAGATAGACTTAGCAAGATGGGAAAGACTGGTTTGTTTGTGGGTGGGTTGACTCACTGCACTTAAAATGAATGTCCTCGCACGCCTCTTGTTTTTATTTCAATCACTGCCAGTTGAAGTTCCCCAGATGTTTTTTTAAGGAAGTGAAAAGAACACTTCATATCTTTTTGTGGGAGTGAAGGCAGCCACGCATAGCTTATAGAACAATGATCCTGCCAAAGCACAAGGGAGGGGTGAGCTTTCCAGTGCTGTGAGTGTATTATAGAGCAGCACAGTTAAGGCTCCTTTTGGACCACCTATGGGGTAGTAAAGAAAAGCAATGGGGGACCCTGGAAAAACGACCTGATGATGCCAGTAACTATAGGGAAGTGGTTGTGGGTACCTAGTAGGCAGTTTCCACATAGTGAGGGGGCATCCGATACTGGCTACATTATGGGTATTATTGAGATAAAACATTGTTCATAAAAAGATAACAACTTGGCCTTCCCCCCCTTAGTCGTCTGTGGGCCCTCCTGATTAGGGATAGGATCCTCGAACCACTCCGATTTCAGCCATTTTATGAGCGAACTCTGACAAGGCTGAGACAGCTGTGGAAAGGCGGATCCTTCCTCGCCAAACCAGTCCCAGACGAAAATCTGGGTGGTGACCCAATGTCCAATTTTATGTACCTACAATTAAATGGAGTCCTGACAGACCGAGTCTGGAAGGGCTGTCTGAGTCACCCACTGACGGTGTTTGAACACATTCTTCATTCACATAGGGTCAAGAGGCCTAATTCCGAAACTCTACTCGGCCGTAGTGGAAGTGAATGGTAGTAAAACGCAGAAGGCCAGACAACATTGAACATGCAACATTGCTTCCCCAGAAGACCTAGATCTCTGGCCCGCCATGTCTAGACAAATGGGGTCGGCTTCAACAGCAATGCAATATAAGATGCATGGCTATAGGCTGTTGCAACGGTGGCAGTTCTCTCCAGACAGTCTGACCAGAATGTTTCTGAGTACAAACCCTCTAGGCTGGAGGGGATGCAGCAACATTGGCACTTACTGGCACGACTGGTGGAGCTGACCGGCAATCCAGCTATTTTGGAAAGAAGTGCTGGCCTGGGTGAAGGATGTAGATGGGATTGAGAGGCCCCCGACCCCCTTATTGCTTTTTTTCAGGTTAAATGACGGCGGCGAGACCTATTCCAGACTCGCGCACATGGCGGCTAACCTATTACTGACAGCTAGGACATGCATAATGATATATTGGAAGAGATCATACCCCCCACACACAGACAATGGCTTTACAAAACACATGACATTTATGACATGGGGAGCTTGGCGGCAGCCTATCTGAGTCACATAATAGCATAGATGTGGAATGGCTCCCCTTTCTGACTTATTACAGACAAAGTTGGCCACTGGATCAACCAGGATCCCCTCGGAATCATGTACGAGCATCAAATCCACCTGTAGGCCCGGAAGGGATGGCCCGAGGGTCCTAGTGGCATCCTGTGTTAGGAACAGATAAAAACAAAGACAACCTGGGAGCGATAGCCCAAGACCTCAAATGAAACATTTGTAACCCAAAGTAGCTGGACAAATATAGACATTGTGCATCAATAGCTGCAGTGGTGGTTTTGTTTCAACATTTAGAGAACAAAGTGAGCTCTTGCTGGTCCCCATTCACAGTTTGGGGGGAGGAGGGAGGCATACCACCACCTTGAACACCCAACCATTCTTTAGAACGCAGCTATCACCCACGAAAAAATCAACCTAGCTGCATACATAATCTCATATACAAGCACCTCTGCCAGAATGCAGCAGCCATACATGCCAACATTTTGACACACCTGGGAGGGAGATTTCAGCAGAAAAGGCATACATTTTCCTGTAGGAACGCATTTGGCCTAGAATTATTTTAGGCGGGAGAACGTGAAAAATAGCAATATTCACTGAAAAATCAGGAGTCTCCGGCCTAAATCGGGAGGGTTGGCATGTATGGTATGAGCACCCCATGTCATTCGGCCTGGCTCCACACATACTACTGACCTCGCACAACCTCCACACCACTAGAATGCAGCTACCCACAAATGTCTGGCTGGCTGCGCATATAGGAGAGCACCAAAGCACTACTTACTACCCTACTCTCTCCAATGACTTGGACTATGGTCCCGAGGGAGGGTGTTTAACCCACAGCGCTTTGAGATCATACCAATGGTTAAAAAAAGGCGCTTTAGAAATGCACAATAATTTAGTACCGAAACTTTGTATTTGTACTTATGTTTGTTTTCACTATGTTGCCCATTCAGATATTTTTTTCCGTTGTCCATTATGTTAATGTGAGTGAAAAGATGTCGACATAAACCGTCTTTACACATATTGAACAAAATACAGCACGGACGGACAGGGTCAAACGAAGTTTACTCGTGGAATTATCTGCGCGAAAAATGAAGATTTGCGCGCCATTCTGCCCGAAAATCCCTGTTTCGGGCACGGGGATTTTCGGGCAGAATGGAGCGCAACTCTGCGTTTTACGCGCAAATAATTCCATGAATCAGCGAGAAAATTGAACGTAACGATAAGACGTCTCCACGGCGTCAAGAAATGCCTAGCCACGCCCTCCCGGCATCACTGAGCCAATCGGGAGAGAGGATGAGCAAACACCTTGCAGTGGACTCCGCCCATGGGGCTATCCCACGGAGTTATGGTACAGGGGTTTATTGCGCTTGACGTTACCAGTGGACTGGCCCATGTGGGGAGCGAATGGGGGATGTGCCTTGAACTGGGGCTCACCACCAGAGACATGAAGGTGGGGGTAAAGAACGTGGGGAGTTTGCTGCGTCTACCCCCACGCAGATAGGGCCGGTGGCACCTTGAAATGGCGCCTGTCAGTGGGCTGAACCATGGAGTGGGAGGGTGCCCCCTCCACTTGGATGGTTCCCGCGGGCTGATCCAGAGCGGGAGAGCGAGGATGATGACGCAGGGGAATAACGTGCTCTGCGCGCGGCAGGCACTCTGTGGGAGGCCAGAATGACGGTTGGTAGGTAGGTAGGAGGAGGAGGAGGGGGGGGAGTGAGTAAATACCCCGGCTGCAGCCATAGCAACCAGGGAGTCAAACAGAGCGAGCCTGATGCAGTGGGATAGGTGGGTGCAGGGCCAGTGCCCAGGCCGTGCCCACTGCGAGCTGCTGCCGATAGAGCTCAAACCACAAGCCTTGCAAAAAAGAGGCAGCAGGGAGGGAGCTTGGAAACAGGAGCCTCACCCTGGCATCCTAGACCAGAGGCAGCAGGGAGGGAGCTTGGAAACAGGAGCCTCACCCTGGCATCCTAGACCAGAGGCAGCAGGGAGGGAGCTTGGAAACAGGAGCATCCCCCTGGCATCCTAGACCAGAGGCAGCAGGGAGGGAGCTTGGAAATGGCATCCTAGACCAGAGGCAGCAGGGAGGGAGCTTGGAAATGGCATCCTAGACCAGAGGCAGCAGGGAGGGAGCTTGGAAACAGGGGCCTCCCCCTGGCATCCTAGACCAGAGGCAGCAGGGAGGGAGCTTGGAAACAGGAGCCTCACCCTGGCATCCTAGACCAGAGGCAGCAGGGAGGGAACTTGGAAACAAGAGCCTCCCCCTGGCATCCTAGACCAGAGGCAGCAGGGAGGGAGCTTGGAAACAGGAGTCTCCCCCTGGCATCCTAGACCAGAGGCAGCAGGGAAGGAGCTTGGAAACAGGAGCCTCCCCCTGGCATCCTAGACCAGAGGCAGCAGGGAGGGAGCTTGGAAACAGGAGCCTCCCCCTGGCATCCTAGACCAGAGGCAGCAGGGAGGGAGCTTGGAAACAGGGGCCTCCCCCTGGCATCCTAGACCAGAGGCAGCAGGGAGGGAGCTTGGAAACAGGAGCCTCACCCTGGCATCCTAGACCAGAGGCAGCAGGGAGGGAGGGAGCTTGGAAACAGGAGCCTCCCCCTGGCATCCTAGACCAGAGGCAGCAGGGAGGGAGCTTGGAAACAGGAGCCTCCCTCTGGAATCATAGACCAGAGGCAGCAGGGAGGGAGCTTGGAAACAGTGGCCTCCCCTGGGCCTGGCATCATATTGCAGTACCCCTAGAGCTCTGCCCTGCCCTAGACCAGAGGCAGCAGGGAGGGAGCTTGGAAACGGGTGCCTCCCCCTGGCATCCTATTGCAGTACCCCTAGAGCTCTGCCCTGCCCTAGACCAGAGGCAGCAGGGAGGGAGCTTGGAAACGGGGGCCTCCCCCTGGCATCCTATTGCAGTAACCCTAGAGCTCTGCCCTGCCCTAGACCAGAGGCAGCAGGGAGGGAGCTTGCAAACGGGGGCCTCCCCCTGGCATCCTATTGCAGTACCCCTAGAGCTCTGCCCTGCCCTAGACCAGAGGCAGCAGGGAGGGAGCTTGCAAACGGGGGCCTCCCCCTGGCATCCTATTGCCGAACCCCTAGAGCTCTGCCTTGCCCTAGACCAGAGGCAGCAGGGAGAGAGCTTGGAAACGGGGGCCTCCCCCTGGCATCCTATTGCAGTACCCCTAGAGCTCTGCCCTGCCCTAGACCAGAGGCAGCAGGGAGGGACCTTGGAAACAGGGGCTTCCCCTGGGCCTGGCATCATATTGCAGTACCCCGAGAGCTCTGCCCTGCCCTAGACCAGAGGTGTGTCCCTTTATCCCCAGAGAGGCCTCACTTTCAATACCAGATTATAGGGTGGCCAGAGGATTCCTAGCCACCACGTTTGCATTCTTTTATTTTCAGTGTATAAACAAATGCATTCCGGTTGACCACTTGAACATTATAACAGTTATGTGCGTTGTGAATAGAAGTTGGAAGATCAAGGGTTCACACACAGACCAGATATCTTTATTGTACATATTTACAGGTTAAGTGGCTCAGTTACTCTCAGCTATAATACAGGTAAGTAGACATGCAGTACACCCACCTGTCATCCTCACATCCCCAGCTCAGGCTGACACATGGGACATTCAGATACAAAACTCGCCCAACATTCTCCTGAGCTGCCAATCATCACACTCGCCCAACATTCTCCTGAGCTGCCAATCATCACACTCGCCCAACATTCTCCTGAGCTGCCAATCATCACACTCGCCCAACATTCTCCTGAGCTGCCAATCATCACGCTCACCAACATTCTCCTGAGCTGCCAATCATCACACTCTCCCAACATTCTCCTGACCTGCCAATCATCACACTCCCCCAACATTCTCCTGAGCTGCCAATCATCGCACTCGCCCAACTTTCTCCTGAGCTGCCAATCATCACACTCGCCAACATTTTCCTGAGCTGCCAATCATCACACTCGCCCTCGCCCAACATTCTCCTGAGCTGCCAATCATCACACTCCCCCAACATTCTCCTGAACTGCCAATGAGCTGCCAATCATCACACTCACCCAACATTCTACCAGCATACATCAATGGCCAGCAGAGCAGGACAAGACTGGACATATATTACATCATACATGCCAACATTCAGATGCAACTGGGAGGGAGATTTCCACAGGGAAATTGGGAGACGCATATTTTCCCATAGGAATGCATTAGGGCTACAGTTATTTTAGGCGGGAGCCTGTGAAAAATAGCAATATTTTTCACCTCAAAATTGGGGGTCTCCCGCCTAAATCGGGAGAGTTGGCATGTATGCAACATCCTCCTTCGTACACCAAGTCATACACCACAAGAAGCAACATGCATACCCCAGTCACTTCACAACACACTCTCAGATGCACAGTCACAGACTTGTTCCATCACAAATAAACAGCTTCTATCCCGGACTGCCACGCCCAGATACAGGGCCTGCCACACCCTGACACCCACAGTCCACAAAGGGAAATGCTCAGGAAACCAACTAACACACCAAGAGGTTGGGAGGACATGGCAGGGGAGGGAACCACATATTGCCCAACAACCAGACCTGGATGCATCTCTCCTCATGGATGCAGAGCCTTTGTGGACCAGCCAGACAGCCAACGACCACACACACTAACACACAGGAAGGATGGTGCTACCCATTCCGAGAGCACAAACACAAAATGGGGTGCATATTCCGCCATCTTCCACCCTCGCACGCAAAGACTCAAATTGGGCAATCAACTCCACTCATCACCCAAGTCAGCAAATCCCATCCATAATATAAATCACAGAAAAACACCCCACTCATCCTAACAGCACTGCACCAAATCCTCAATGCACCACCATCATTCCCAAGTATCAAATAGCATACATAAACTGCACAACAACATGCATATCACTGCACCTTCACCACCTACACAACAACAGACAACAAAACACGACAAATTCAACATTGGATGCTCCTAGCAGCAACATATTCCTTAACTAATTAAAACATGCTTACGTATATAATATTTAACAGCAGATCCGCAAACAGAAATTAAAATACAAATAACATATCTACATATATCCACGATGCATCAAAATCCTTTTTTAAATGCCCAGTTAAACGTCCTCGAAAAGGGCAGATCTCTTCATCCCACAGAAACATCTCCCATGTTGCTTCTGCTGAAGGGAGAGATCTTTTAATTCTACAGAGACATCTCCCCTGGCCTCTCTGTAGCTTCTGTTCGCGGGAGAGACCTCTTCATCTCACAGAGATCTCTCCCACTGACCTCTCCTGTAGCTTCTGCTCACGGGAGTGATCTCTTCCTCCTACTGAGACATCTCCCATGTAGCTTTTGCTCGCGGGAGAGATCTCTTCATCCCACAGAGACATCACCCCCTGGACTCACTGTAGCATCTGCTCATGGGAGAGATCTCTTCATCCCACAGAGACATCACCCCCTGGACTCCTTGTAGCTTCTGCTCACGAGAGAGACCTTTTCATCCCACAAAGACATCTCCCCTTGGCCTCTGTAGCTTCTGATCACGTGAGAGATCTCTTCATCCTACAGAGACATCTCACATGTAGCTTTGCCCGCGGGAGAGATCTCTTCATCCCACAGATACATCTCCCTCTGGCCTCACTGTAGCTTCTGCTCACGGGAGAGAACTTTCATCCCACAGAGACATCTCCCTTTGGCCTCTGTAGCTTCTGCTCGCGGGAGAGATCTCTTCATCCCACAGAGACATCTCCCATGTAGCTTCTGCTTGCGGGAGAGAGCTCTTCACCCTACAGAGACCTCTCCCCCTAGCCTCTCTGTAGCTTCTGCTCACGGTGGAGATCTCTTCATCCCACAGAGACATCTCCCATGTAGCTTCTGCTCGCGGGAGAGACCTCTTCACCCTACAGAGACATCTCCCATGTAGCTTCTGCTCGCGGGAGAGACCTCTTCACCCTCCAGAGACATCTCCCATGTAGCTTCTGCTCGCGGGAGAGACCTCTTCACCCTACAGAGACATCTCCCCCTGGCCTCTCTGTAGCTTCTGCTCACAGGAGAGATCTCTTCATCCCACAGAGAGATCTCCCATGTAACTTGTGCTCGCGGGAGAGACCTCTTCATCCCACAGAGACATCTCCCATGTAGCTTCTGCTCGCGTGAGAGACCTCTTCATCCTACAGAGACATCTCCCCCTCTCCTCTCCTGTAGCTTCTGCTCGTGGGAGAGACCTCTTCATCCTACAGAGACATCTCCCTCTGGCCTCTCCTGTAGCTTCTGCTCACGGGAGAGATTTCTTCATCCCACAGAGACATCTCCCATGTAGCTTCTGCTCGCGGGAGAGACCTCTTCATCCTACAGAGACATCTCCCCCTGGCCTCTCCTGTAGCTTCTGCTCGCGGGAGAGACCTCTTCATCCTACAGAGACATCTCCCCCTCTCCTCTCCTGTAGCTTCTGCTCGCGGGAGAGACCTCTTCATCCTACAGAGACATCTCCCCCTCTCCTCTCCTGTAGCTTCTGCTCGTGGGAGAGACCTCTTCATCCTACAGAGACATCTCCCCCTGGCCTCTCCTGTAGCTTCTGCTCACGGGAGAGATCTCTTCATCCCACAGAGACATCTCCCATGTAGCTTCTGCTCGCGGGAGAGACCTCTTCATCCTACAGAGACATCTCCCCCTGGCCTCTCCTGTAGCTTCTGCTCGCGGGAGAGACCTCTTCATCCTACAGAGACATCTCCCCCTCTCCTCTCCTGTAGCTTCTGCTCGTGGGAGAGACCTCTTCATCCTACAGAGACATCTCCCCCTGGCCTCTCCTGTAGCTTCTGCTCGCGGGAGAGACCTCTTCATCCTACAGAGACATCTCCCCCTCTCCTCTCCTGTAGCTTCTGCTCGTGGGAGAGACCTCTTCATCCTACAGAGACATCTCCCCCTGGCCTCTCCTGTAGCTTCTGCTCACGGGAGAGATCTCTTCATCCCACAGAGACATCTCGCCCTGGCCTTTCCTGGAGCTTCCAGATCCATCACCTGTCCGGCCTGTCTCTTTAATCCGGGTTAACCTGTCCCTCTAGGCCTCGCGGATCTCGGTCCCTTTAAAGCCCGGGCTGCGCGCGCTGCTCCTCCCGCCCCCGCTGGTCCCCCCCCCGCGCCCGGACCAGCAGCAGCGCCGCTCGCAGGCGGAGAGGGCGGCGAGCAGCAGCGTCATGTGCCTCCACTCCTGTCCTGCGGGCCTGGGGGGCGCAGGGCTGAGCATCCAAGTCCAGCCGAGGACACTCGGGCTGCACCCCACTGCTGAGCCCAGAAGACCAGGGGGCAGCCCCCACCTGCGCAAATAGGAGACTCCTCCTTGCCCCCTCAAAAGCACAGCTGCACTTACAGGACTCGACTCAGCACTTCACGGAAAAGAGGCGAGTGAGGGACCCGCCCCCACGTGCGGAGATAGCCCCCAGGAAAGAGGGTTCGCGCGCACGCCCGCCGGAACACACAGAGGACCGACACCCCTTGCAGGACGCAGCCGCTAGATCGAGGAGCTGCCCCACCTGCCGGACCCCCACTCCCGACGCTCCCACTGGACCAAGTGCCCCAACTCCCCGGAAGAGGTGAATGCCACCCTTTGCTGAACCAGGGGATCCCTCTGCACCCAGTATCCAGTGCCTCGATTGCAGCCTACAGCGAGGACTAGCCACCCCCAGAGCTAGTGCACCCACCCCCCCCTTACACAAGCACAGGAAAGTCGCAGCACCAGTCTTGCCCACCTCCATTTTTTTAATACTGCATTAAGCGTCTCCTCGCCCCAGCAATTGAGCCGCCCTCTGGCGCTTTAAATAACAGGTGTTCCCTTCCCAGCTAAAGACCGCTGGCTCCCTCTGCAGCTCCCCCCCCTCCCCCACTCTCTTACAGGAGCCGGGGAAGCCCTCCTCCACCTCCTCCTCCCCTGTCAGCAGATCCATCAGTGCCATGGAGGCTGCTGGCGATTAATGGCGGCGCTGCCTCCCTGACAGGCTGGGCCGCCTCTCCTCAGACCCCGCGGCCATCCTGGTGCCTCCTGCGTCCACCGTGCCCCGAAGCTACCCCAGCATCACGCATGCCACCAGCGGCCGCAACATCCGCACATTAACTCAGCATCACCCCTGCCCCTGGGCGACCCACTGAACCAGCATCCACCTGCTGTCCCAGCTTCACCCCTGACCACCTGCTGCCCCAGCTTCACCCCTGCCCACCTGCTGCCCCCGCATAACCCCTGCCCACCTGCTGCCCCAGCTTCACCCTTGCCCACCTGCTGCCCCAGCATCACCCTGCCCGCCTGCTGCCCCAGCATCACCCCTGCCCACCTGCTGCCCCAGCATCACCCCTGCCCACCTGCTGCCCCAGCTTCATACCTAACCACCTGCTGCCCCAGCTTCACCCCTGCCCGCCTGCTGCCCCAGCTTCACCCCTGACCACCTGCTGACCCAGCATCACCCCTGACCACCTGCTGCCCCAGCTTCACCCCTGACCACCTGCTGCCCTAGCATATCCCCTGCCCACCTGCTGCCCCAGCATCAACCCTGCCCACCTGCTGCCCCAGCATCACCCTGCCCGCCTGCTGCCCCAGCATCACCCCTGCCCACCTGCTGCCCCAGCTTCACCCCTGCCCACCTGCTGCCCCAGCATCACCCCTGACCACCTGCTGCCCCAGCTTCACCCCTGACCACCTGCTGCCCTAGCATATCCCCTGCCCACCTGCTGCCCCAGCATCACCCCTGCCCACCTGCTGCCCCAGCTTCACCCCTGACCACCTGCTGCCCCAGCATCACCTCTGACCACCTGCTGCCCCAGCTTCACCCCTGACCACCTGCTGCCCGAGCATCACCCCTAACCACCTGCTGCCCCAGCAACACCCCTGATCACCTGCGGCCCCAGCATCAGCCCTGACCACCTGCTGCCCCAGCTTCACCCCTAAGCACCTGCTGCCCCAGCATCACCCCTGCCCACCTGCTGCCCCAGCATAACCCCTGCCCACCTGCTGGCCCAGCATAATCCCTGCCCACCTGCTGGCCCAGCTTCACCCCTGACCACCTGCTGCCCCAGCATCACCCCTGCCCACCTGCTGCCCCAGCTTCACCCCTGCCCACCTGCTGCCCCAGCATCACCCCTGCCCACCTGCTGCCCCAGCATCACCCCTGACCACCTGCTGCCCCAGCATAACCCCTGCCCGCCTGCTGCCCCAGCTTCACCCCTGACCACCTGCTGCCCCAGCTTCACCCCTGACCACCTGCTGCCCCAGCATCACCCCTAAGCACCTGCTGCCCCAGCTTCACCCCTAAGCACCTGCTGCCCCAGCTTCACCCCTGCCCACCTGCTGCCCCCGCATCACCTCTGCCCACCTGCTGCCCCAGCATCACCTCTGCGCACCTGCTGCCCCAGCTTCACCCCTGACCACCTGCTGCCCCAGCATCACCCCTGACCACCTGCTGCCCCAGCATCACCCCTGACCACCTGCTGCCCCAGCTTCACCTCTGACCACCTGCTGCCCCAGCATCACCCCTGCCCACCTGCTGCCCCAGAATCACCCCTGCCCACCTGCTGGCCCTGCATCACCCCTGACCACCCTCTCAAACAGCATCCGCCTGCTGCCTCAGCATCACCCCTGCCCCTAACCACCCGCTTCCCCAGCATCACCCCTGCGCACCTGCTTCCCCAGCATCACCCCTGCCCATCCTCTCAACCAGCATCCACCTGCTGCCTCAGCATCACCCCTGCCCCTAACCACCCGCTTCCCCAGCATCACCCCTGCCCACCCTCTCAACCATCATCCACCTGCTGCCCCAGCATCACCCCTGACCACCTGCTGCCCCAGCATCACCCCTGCCCACCCTCTCAACCAGCATCCACCCGCTGACCCAGCATCACCCCAGCCCCTGGGCCACCTGCTGCCCCAGCTTCACCCTTGACCACCTGCTGCCCCAGCTTCACCCTTGACCACCTGCTGCCCCAGCATCACCCCTGATCACCTGCTGCTCCAGCTTCACCCCTGCCCACCTGCTGCCCCAGCTTCACCCCTGCCCACCTGCTGCCCCCGCATCACCCCTGACCTCCTGCTGCCCCAGCATCACCCCTGCCCACCTGCTGCCCCAGCCTCACCCCTGCCCACCCTCTCAACCAGCATCCACCTGCTGACCTAGCATCACCCCAGCCCCTGGGCCACCTGCTGCCTCAGCATCACCTCTGACCACCTGCTGCCTCAGCATCACCCCTGACCACCTGCTGCCTCAGCATCTCCCCTGCCCCTAACCAACCGCTACCCCAGCATCACCCCTGCGCACCTGCTTCCCCAGCATCACCCCTGCCCACCCTCTCAACCAGCATCACCACAGCCCCTGGCCACCTGCTGCCACAGCATCACCCCTGCCCCTCTGCTGCCACAGCAACACCCCTGCACCTGTCACCACCAGCACCCGTCCTGCCCCGGTGCTCACTGAACTATCTTAGACGGAGCGGGACTTTTATTATACAAGTTGCACACACAGCTCCGCGGCAGGTGCAGTAGACGAGTGAGCTATCTCACTGAAGTTCCAACCTGGGACACGGGGGTGACAACCAAATCTCTGGGCCGCGTGCATCCAATCACGCAGCAGCGTTACTGGTGTTTACACCTGGATGTTGTTAGCTGAGCACAGGCATTCGGAGCTGGTACACCAACCACCTGAGCTGCTAACTGGCAATAGAAGGAGCGACCTGCACATTGCACACATATCTACACAGCGGGTGCATTGGCCGCTGTGCTGCTTTCTTACTGCTGTTGGAACCTGGGAGTCATGTTACTTTGAATAAAAAACGGTTACCAGCTGGGTATACAAATATCTCTCCTTCTGGTGCACGAAGCTACTGGGCTGCCTTCCTGGAATCCAATATTGGACCTGGAAGCTCACACCACATCATTTTAGCGGATGCAGCAACCACCTGGTGGTATAACTTTTAGCCTGCTGTTTGAGCACACACCGCCACCGTTGGTGCATTAACCTCCCGAGGTACCCTACTGGATTGAAAGCACATTTCCGTGGGAAGATGCTGCCGGGCTCCATCCAGATCTCGGGGGAGAGCCTGTCGAGCGCTGAGGTGAAGGACGTGTGCGAGAGCCTCCGGGAGAACTCGGTGCGGCTGCTCTCGCTGCGAGGCTGCCGCCTCTCGGAGCGAGACTTCGGGCGCGTCTGTCGGGGCCTGGCCGAGTCGCACTCCCTGGCCCAGCTCAACCTCAACCTGGGCGTGGTGGGCAGCCTGGAGCGGGTCCGGCAGCTGGCCGAGGCCCTGCACGCCAACCGCTCCGTCCAGTCCCTCTTGTGAGTAGTGCGGGGTTCTTATAGCGCTGCCGCTGCGAAGCGACCCATCGCTAAGGTTAACTGTGCCCTCCAGCGTTACTTACCGTTTTGCCTTTTCACCCTTCTTTCGCCCATGTTTTTGTTCACAGATGTGCTTTTTGCTGATACCTGTTAAGCCTAATTACTTTTTAACATTGCTTTACGTTGTGAGTGATTATGGTGTCTAAAAAGGGGCAAAATGGGGTGGGGGGGTAATGCCCTCTCTGAGAATGTGTGTGAGAAAGTATTATGTTAAAAGATGTGTATTCTGCCACAAATCACTACCGTAGTACTTTCAAAGTGCTTAGGCATGGGGTCCTGACACCGCTCCCCCATCCCCGGCAGGGGCATCCAGATCTTAGTGCAGTGGTCTTCAAACTTTTTTGGCCTGGGCCCCCCATGAGCAAAATTTTAGCAGGCCGGGCACCTCCAAAAATGTCAAATGGATAGTATGTACAGATGGCTATGAACTATTGCACTCGTCAACACACCCTACTCCCAGTATAGTCCCTGGGCTCCCCAACCTGCCCCATCACAGTCCCTGGGCTCCCCAACCTGCCCCATCACAGTCGCCGGGCTCCCTCATCCCACTCCTACCCAGTCCCTGGCCCCTCCCCCCCACCGCATCACAGACCCTGGTCTCTCCACCGACTGCTCCAACCACTAACCCAGTGCTCCCGCCCAATTTGCTCTCACCACAGTCCCTGGGCTCCTACCACCCCATTCTCAACGCAGTCTGAGGGCCAGTGGGAGCTGGCCAATTAAGGAGTGTTCGTGAGGTCCCCCCCTGTGATTTTTTTTTTAAATAATGGGTTAAAATGCCACATTTTAGAGCATACTTAAAAAAAAATGTGTTAAAATCCAAACAGTTAGCAATTGGCACTGGGGGACCAAGGGAGATAGCATGGTATTTTTGACTGGACATCTATGATAGATATCCAGTAAAAAAAATACCATCCCTGTCCCCTGATTTTGGCAGGTGGGTAGGGGGATTGTGCAACAAAGGCATTTTTAAAATGCCTTTGATGTACAAAACTCCCCCCACACCCCACCTACCCCTCACTCGCCAAAACCAGCTCAACGGACCAAAACAATCTCCCTCTCTCTCTCTTTCTCTCTCTCTCTCTGTCAACACATGCATCCATAAACATATTTAAATAAAAAATGTATGAACATAAACGTACCTTCTGCAGGGGCCTGCACATGGGTGCTGAAACGCCCTGCTCCAGGTTGCTCTGCCCGTATGTGCGAGGAGGCGCAGGTGCTCCCCCTCGCACATACAGACAGGCAGTGCCCCAGCCAGCATTTCCAACGAGTTATGCAAGGTGCCGAAGCAAAACGCCCCCAGCGTTGCATGACTTAGTGAGCATGTGCGGCGGGGGAACTGAACTGTCAAAGGGAAAACAGTGTTTCCCATTGACAGTTCAGCCATCCCAGGAGCACTCCCTCAGCTGGAAAAAGCAGCTACGGGAGTGCTCAGTGTTTCACTCGGCTGGCTCCTCGGTTCCTCCATAATGGGTGAGGGGACCACTGAGTGAGCACCCCCTCGCCCATTATGGATGAGCCGCCAGACTCAGACTGACGTATAGGGCAATAGGGCAATGCCCGTGCCAACAATGCAAAATGCTAGTGTAGACCAGTCAAAATAGGCCACTTTTTTGGCCAATGTGGGCCAGTGTGATGAGTTACTTCACTATGCAGCCAGCAGGTTTGACCATTGTTTCTGAATAAATATTCTTTAAATATCAGAAACACCCCCTTGGGTACTATTCAAACAGTCTGTGACCAAAGGAATGAATATCCATTTGCAACTGCGGGCCGCTTTTTCATTGGTGCTTTTATGGTCCAGTCCAACAGGGACTGGACCATAAAAATGGGCAGGGTCGGCTCAGAGTCGTCCCTGCCCATTTCCTCCAATCTATAAAAAAGAAAAAAAGATATTTTTTTGTTGGAATTTCATGCTGGTCTCTCGCACCCCTCCGAGATGCGGCCGGGGTGCGCCCGACAGTTTGAAGACCTCTGCCTTAGCGTGACAAAATGATTAAACCGCTGATTCTGATTCAACCCCAGATTACTACTAAACCAGCTATGATCCCAGTCATAAAGGTAAAACATGCACATCCCTATGGGTATACCACCTCGTTTGGTAGGGCAGGCTGAGGGCAGACATAAATCTTCAGGTGGGGTGTGAGTTGATGACAGTAGCAATCCAAGCAACTTTAACTTATACACACCATGTTTCTTAGTTGATTGATTTATCAGGGGTTCTCAATTCCCTGTTTTGAAATGAGTGATGTGTCGTACTATTCCCAACAACTTAATTTTATTTTCATATGATTTTGTTCCAAAATCTCTGATCGACACCGAATCAACTGTTTCCCCCACCCTCAACCTGAAATGTGGTATGGTTTTTTGAACTTTATACTTAATTTACTCATTTGACTGCATATCTATTGTGTGCACGACTTATCTATGGAACTCTTGAATTGTATTCACATTAAAATGGCTTTGTATAACATCTACGGTGATGTTGTATATGAAATGAATATTGATTTCTGCTGTGTATAAATTTGTACATGCCTTTGTGGAATTATTCAGCCTTGAAAACGACCAGCGTGTCGAAACACGTGTCGGCTGTTCGCAACTAAATTAAAGTCATCACTTACTTCTCACATCTTAGTGACTCCTATGACTTTATCATTGGTGCTTAGCGCATCACCATCCCGTACCCCCAATTTTTGCATCTATATAAATCCAACCCTGTAAAAGAGAACACAGAGAAGGCTGACTTTCATGTTAGGACACTGGGTAGAGGAAAAGTGGTGTTCAGGCAACCAGCTTGGGCAACAATGTCAATGTTAAAGGTTCTAGGCAGGAAAAATGTAGAGAAGGGGGCTTAAGTGGCTGTGGTCCCAAAAATGGACCAGGAGATAATATCGAGTCAGTCTTCTTGTGATTTGTCACTGAGTCGACTTCAAGATGGTGCTCTGCGTGGATCGAGTCGACGCATGAGACAATACAACGTGATGGTTCCCAAAATTGGACTGATGCCTTGTCTGGGTTGAGATAGCAGTTGAATCGGGTCAAGACTATGCTCAGACTGATGCTTCCACAGTGTCAAGCCGACACTCGAGTAGCAGTGGTGCTCTTCACTAGTGCAAGACGGCGTTGAGACGGCTTGAAGAAGCAGGTAAACAGCTTGAAGTTCGTACAGTGCTAAAAGCAACATGGTGGGCCTTGTGTCGGCTTGAAGGGCGTTGAGCGATGTCGAAGTGACTTGAAGGTATGAGGCAGTGTAACAGGATTCCAGCTGCTCTTGGACGTCTAGATTACTGAGAGTCCCAATCCAGGGGATCCAGGATAAGGTGAGTCCTTCTATTGCACTCCCACTCCACAGAGTTTGTCTGGCACCTACACGGGGTCTGTCACCTACAGTGACAGGGTCCTGGTTCTAGTGCAGCCAACAGCAATCGGCCCATTTGTTCCCTGTAGATGGTGAGGAGACCAAGCTCTCTGCCCTGGATGCCTTGTCTTCACCTCTATGGCAGATGCCTTTGGGATAGACTGTATCCCCAACAGAGCTCCATATGAATTCCTCTTGTTCTTCTGGAAGTTTAGAAATGAATGGAGGGGAGCCCCTCTCCTTTTAAGGGTGAAATGTCACAGGTAATTAGTCCAAAGCAAGCCTGCTCTACGGGGTCCAACCCAGGTTGTTGTAACAAGTGACCTTTGCCTTACAACATCTCACCTAGAGTATCTTGCCTGCAGTAAATATAGGGTTCCAACCCAGGCTGTTGTAACAAGTGACCTTTGCCTTACAACATCACACCTAGAGTACCTTGCCTGCAGTAAATATAGGGGACTGAAAAAGGAAGAGCACCCTAAAAAAAAAAACAAGATGGTGGGACCCTTCTCTCAGTCCACATCTCCATTATGGCTATTTAACCCGTCCCCCACTTTTCATGCCTGCTGACTTCAAAGGCAGTCCAGTGGTCAGCACACTGGTGTGAGAGTGGTCTTTGATATGATAGGTTATTTATAACGTGCTTAATACCCAGCGGTTTCTAAGCGCAGACCTGCGGATCGAACCTGTGGTGCTCCGTTTTTCTTTTGAAGCACTGGCTCCCATGTGACCTCCTGGAGGAATTTCCTGTGCCCTGAAGGACAGTGTTGCCCTTCCTGCAGGGAAATCAAAGAGGGAGCATCCTGGCATTTGTTCCCCATAGCAGCTGTGGAGACAGTCGGGTCAGACACCAATATACATCAGTCCTGTTTTGGGCTCCGGTAACAGGGCTGACACTAAACTAATATCAAATTACTGTGGCTCTATAATTGTGTGTTCTTAGTAGTCACCATGCCACAACCAGGCATGACTTGTGTCACGTAAGACCTACAAATATTATAATTTAGATCAGAGGTGCAGAAGATTAAAACATCCCCTCTGTCTGCAGGAACTTTGTGTTCCAGCAAAGGGCCGCAATGTGCATGTGACTTTTCAATCTACTGTGTGCTACTGCAGACCTATGACTGAAGGTGTCCATTAACTTATTCAGCAAAGATACACCCTTTAGTTTTGGCATGGTGTATGTATGAAAGGGCGGTCTGATTAATAAAAATAAAAAAGCTGGGGGTATTCTACCCTCATCAATTGGCATTCTGTAACACTTATTCTACTGGAGAAAAGAAAATCACAAAGGAAGATAAGCATATGGGAAGACAGAAAAGGGATGCTCCGAACATGGGGAGAGAGGGATGCAGCAGGGGCAGATAGTTTTGAGATACAATGGGTAAAAGTCCGTCTTGTTAGGTGGACCACCGTTCTGCGAAAGGGAGGAAACGACTATATCCTAAACTGTTCTAATATTTGAGTTGTGTTTCCAAGGCAGATTTGGAGGGTTCAGCATTGTTACATCGAGCATGTTTAACCCCCCCCCCCCTTTTTTCTTTATGGGCTCCCCTGCATGACCCTCTTCACCCAGTGCTCGCGCCCTGTTTACGCCATCACACCGTACCCCTTAGTCACCCTCAACCCACACCGACATATGTGCGTATCTGGTCACCACAATCAAAAAGTGTCGATCAAAATGACATTGATGCAACAATGGCATTACAATTTGGAGCTTTGTGTGTTAGTTCACAATATTATGTTGAATGCACGAGGAGCTCAAGAGTGCCTCCGCAATCCTGGATGTTAAGTGGCTTCTGTTTTACCCCAAATCAGATGAGAGAATGTTAATTCTGAGACTGCTGAGAGTGGCCTAGTACTATTAGTCGGTGTGTGGGCAGTACGGGCTTGTGCTGCAGACGAGTGCGGACTGTTTTTGTTTTCTCCTGACACCATGAGCATTTGATACAGCTGCCCCTTTAAGGAACTGCTATATAACTGGAAGTACGTATTATACCCGAGGTAAATGCGATTCCCTCACTCTCGCGCTCTTCCTGTTTGGATTGGCGTTTAGTTTGAAGCAATATTACCTGTGGGCGGATTGCCGGAACACTATCTTAAAACATAATTTGACTGCTGTGCGCTGCAGTACTGTGGTGTGAAAACTGCTCTGTTACATTCCCTCGGAACTGTGGTGCTTTTGGAACCAGCTGGTGCGACTGCTATCATACCACACACGCTTAATCGTGCCTGGCGTTAGCAGCGGGGCCGGTTCGTTGCAACGTGTGGTTATTAGACCACAGCCGCGGGAACTGGGGCTGTGTATTCCTCTGGCCAGGAAAGGTGGGCTAGAGGAACTTGGGCATTACATCAGAAGACTTACATTCTCCCCCTTACCATGCCAGGTAAAGTAGTAAATATGGCACCCAACTATAGCCTAAGAAAATGAAAGCCATATGGGAAAGCGGGCACCCACAGTGGAGCTTCCTTACAAGAACCTACAGAGATAAGGATTACACCTAAAACTCCAGCGCAAGGTACTGCATCAAGTGAACAAATAAAAGCATCAACACTTGGTAAAATAACAGCTGTGATTACTTTCCTGAACATGAGGGTATTAGTACTGTGAACATTCAAAAAGGGGCCGACCCATTGCCTGGGGGAAATGCCAGCGGAACAACCTCCGACTTTGGGGATATTGATAATTCTTTTCTGGCACCATGCTACACATTGCAGGGAATGGCTGCAGCAACTCTACAGCTGAGTTTCAGCATCCTCCCTGTCCCCGGGCCTCGCAGACACACTGGAGCCATGTCGGGCTTCACAAAGGATTCCCACTGAATATACAAGTCAAACCAGGACCTTCCCCATCCAGGATGGCAGAAGAAGAACCAAGAAAGGACAAGCAGGCCAGAAATGACGAAAAAAGAATGAAGCCACCATTTTGTGTCAATGGTGACCCTTCTGTGCATAACCAGAGCTGTGAAGACGTCCTGCGAGTAAAAATTGCACAAAAGTCAGTAGAACACATCCACTGCCACCAGTCATAGATGTATGCGTGTCACTGTAACAGAAATGTTACAGGAGCAGTGAGAAACTGGATGCAAGGTAACCCCCCCAGCACTCCACATAGGTTGTGTGACGAATCTAGCACTATCGTCACCGATTGTCTGGAGGGAAAGGCAGAAGCTACCTGACTCTGACCCTGGAAGGGGGGACGATGTAGAGGAAAACAAACTGCAGGGGCACAGAAGAGTACTAGATCAAAATAGTCATGCATTCACAATTCCCATTGAATCATGTATGCCTCGGCAACATACATACATGGCTTATTGTGGTATAGATGAAGAAATCCCAGCTTACGGCAGCCAAACACCTTATGTGCCTCCCTACCACCCGCTTTTCAGTACTGAGACGAGGAATAGGGATGGAGTAATGAAGCTGCCCAGAAGCGGTAAGCCAACGCTGCTTTCTAGACTTTGGAAGGAGTTTCACCATGCTGGGAATTTTAAAGTTGACACAGCTGAGAGAACACCAGAACGAAGAGAGAGGCACAGGCTGGCTCTGTTGGTAACTTGTTCTGATGCTGGTTAGAACGCCAAGGACAAGCAGACCATTAGAAGCAGCGTTGAGGCTGACATGAACAGCATGCAGGAGAGACAAACCGAAGGAAGCATACCGCTTTAGGGCCCAAAGCTGCCAGAGCTGTGTGGAGCAGAGAAGGGCAAAGCAAAAGCTTACCGGCTTACAGGAAGCATGCTGAGTAAGCAAGCCGAAGAAGACTGAGCAGGGAGAACACCAGGAACACCAAAGCCACCTGGTAAGCCCAGAGAAAGTGAACAGGTTGCCAGACTGTGTGTAGGTGAATGCTGTGCCGTGTTAAGTAACAACGTTGAAGACGTTTTTGTGGATGCATGGAATATTAGAAAAGGGTTGGTGACCTAATGTTTCAAAACAGGAACTGGTGCGAGTGCAAGCAGTGCTGGAAAAGGGTTTAGGCCCCCATATTTGAAGGAAAAAGTCAAAGCAGAAAGAAAGAAAGTAGTTGGAGAATGGAAAAGCCATGGCGGGTTAGTGAACTAGGCAAATCGCGAGTCTGGGGCTTAAACCCTCAGGAGAAGTGAACTTTGAGAAAAAGTGTGATATCCTGGCAGGAGAGTAAACCAGGAGAAGTGAACTTTGTGAAACAGTGTGACATCCTGGCAGGAGAGTAAACCAGGAGTGAACCTGAAGTTGGGAAAAGTGTCAAACCAATACATGAAAGGGAAGAATTCTACCTCTTTTTGAGATCTGTGAGGAGTAAATACCCTAACGGGGGAGTACACCAGGGACATAAAGAGGAGCAATTAGCAGAGTAGAGCGATACCTCCAAAGCAAGTGGAAAATACAGTGTGACAAACTGCAAAAATTAAAAGGAATTGTGTATTTAAAGGGAGATGCAAGGGAAGGCCAATTCCTTTGAAAATGTGAGGTAAAGAGCACCCTATGTGTAAAGGAAACTCATAGAAAAATTTGTATCATTTAAGATTGTGAATACTTAAAGGAAAGCATTGAAGGTTGAAGGAATACAAGGGAATAAAGGAATTTGTCCGTCAAAAGCGTGGAGGCCTAAAGAAAGATAGAGAAGCTCAAGGGAAAAGTCGTTCTCATTGAACTTGTAAAGCAGAGCCTTAAAAGGGAAGAGAAACACAATGAAAGAGCCCAACTTTTGTTGAATAGTGAAACTTTCTGGAATTTTATCCAGAGGCACCTGATAGAGACAGAAGAGAGCATCCCTTTTCCTGGTGGAACTTACTTTGCTACAGCTTAAACTTAACATTTCTGGAACTTTGAAAGAAGCCTACAGAGGCATAGTCTATAGAAATCCCCTTGTGCTCATTATATTAAGTTTGGAGTGTAAGGGTCAGATTAAGGGTTTTGGAAACAGGACGAAGGACGCTCTTTTGTTTAACATTCTGACACGGATGTTAATGAGTTTTGTTGAGGCAGGGAAACCCCTCATAGGTTAGGGATAGACAGGATTTCCCCAGCCATCCTATTCCTTTGAGAAATAAGTTTATAGCAAACAACAAACATGCCACTGTGTCTGAGTCTTACTCTTGATCCCTTACATGTGGTGCGTGCTGATCTCACAAAAGGAAAAGCTAAAAGGTATAAAAAGTATCCCTCTAACCTTGAACAGTAGTTCTTTAGGAAAATAAAAGAATATGAAAAGGAAAGCCCAAAGGGCTCCCAGCAAAACTGCACAAAAGGTGCTCTGTGCTGCAAAAGTGAAACACAGAGGCCTATGAAAAGTATGGAGGAAAGCAGGTCTCCCGAAAACAAAGTAAAACACAATGAACAGGGTTCCCATGGACAGTGCTAAAAGAGTGAATGAGGGGAAAAAAGGCCCCTCATTCAAGAGAACAGGAAAAGGTTCAAGAGTCCAGCACAAAGTGCTGGTGGTCTCACAAATGACCAACATAGCTTTTTAAAAGTCCTAAATTACTTATGGTTTTATACAATGTTTTTGTGATATTCTTGTGTCTGTTGCATGGATTGTTGCTTTTGTAATTTGCAGTCTTTGGCTTTTTTGTTCTCTTTCTTTTTCCTTTCTTCCTTTTCTTCTTCTTTACCCCCTTTATGCACCTCAATTCTTTTCTTATATAGGATGTTTAGTGGTAGTTCATGATGAACTGATTCGTATGTGTTGACTTTAGTTGACAAGGAGTATGATTTAAAGATTAATGCCATATTTTGTTGTTATTTGCTGTTGTGAAATAAAAACTTTTGATCGAAAAAGTCCTAAATTGCAAACAGTGCATGGTGAACTTCTTAGTGTGCCCGAAATATTCCATCTCTGTATTCCACCGAGATGCATGGGGCATTGAGTCTCGTCATTATAGTGTGAACTTCAAAATGCTAATTCTTGAGACCGTGCAAGGTTTGCAAATGTGTACAAATGTGCGTTGTTTATCCTTGTCGTCTGCACCATGTTTGCTGTTTCAATGGTAATTTGCATTAGTTTTTTTAGCCACTATTCCTTGTAGCTCATACTTTAGCTTTTCCTCACTGCCCTATGATCAGTCGCCAGCGATGGACGGTCTGGTCCCACTTCATGAGTGCGCCTTTCCTGGGCCACTTGGCGCCTGTCCCATTTGCTGGATTTAGTGCAGTCGATACTCCCTGTACCTGATATCGAGGCCTGCTGAGTAGGCGCGCCGTCATTATCTCCTAAACGGCGCTCCCTGACACATGATGAGCACCATCACTTACAGCTCCTATCAACTTGCAAACCCCACACAATGACATGTCTCATCACCCTGAGCTGTCGCTCGCCGCCGCTATTAAGTTGTCACCAGCACAATTATGTCTCATCTCCTATCACCGCACAGTGGAAATTCATGACCCATCTCTCGGATATCCTTTATAGAACCTTGCCTGACACACATAGCCAAACCCAAGTACTGATAGCTTGGTTTGTTTATTGGTGTCTTATATACAGGTGCCAGATGACAAGGGTACTTTAATGCACCAAAATTGGGTCGCAGCCAAGATGTAAAAGCGTTAGTCAGCAAATACCTGCAAGGCGCAAGAGATTATGTTCCACAATAGCTAAGGAGACATAGACATAGATCAGGGAAGAGGGAGTAGGTGGGCAGGGAGAGGCGCGATGAAGGGGTGGTAGGATTGGAAGGAAAGTGCAGTTTACTAAAGAGGTAAAAGTGTTTGTTATGGTTCCTGAAAGTGCGTTTCAGGTGAGTGCTACTGTGGTAAAAGGTAGGTGGAAGGAGGGAGAGTAGTGGTGGTAGAGAAAGTGATAACCAAGGTGAGAGAGGGAGGAACCCAGGTTGTATAAGTACGTATATAGTTGAAAAAGGGAGTGTCCGGATCAAGGAGGGAGTGGAGTCATGCAGGTAATTGTTATGTGTGTTAATGTAGTGTAATGAAATTGTCATTTGTAAAGCGCCTTTTACCATTGGTATGGGCCCAACGGGCTGTAGGTTTCCCTCGGGGGCCAAAGTCCAGTTATGGGAAAATCATCAAGAGGTTTACAATGCTTTTGTGCATTTTAGCCAATAGAAAGGTAGGTAGGTGTGGCCAAGTCCCTTCTAGCCACTCATGATAGGATATGACGTTTGCAACGCGCCTATACACAAGTGTTTCAAGGCGACATGCCAACCCATGTTGAGCTGGCATGTGGGTGAGTGCTGGGAGGTAGTTCAGGGGGTGTGCGAGAGCAGGAGAGACATTATGTGGGCATCTAGACCGAATTTTGTTGTTGGGATAGCCGTATTCTTGCAGCACGGGTGATGTGCAATGTGTTTTCGAGTAGTGCAAGTAGTGGAAGGGTGGTGAGAGGTAATTTGGAGAATATGCAAGAGCAGGGGAGTCACGTGTGCAGCTAGACTGCATTTTCCAAGGAGGTGTTGTGTAAAGGTGTCTTAGAATAGTGTCTGATAGTAGGATGGCAGTGCCTAGGGCTAGTTTCAAATAAGGGTGGCGTTTGGTACATACCTGCATGTCCTGGCTGGTTTCTTGGTTACATAGATGCAGCTGAATTTAGAGGGAGGTGAATTCGAGGCACGGCTACATTCTACCCATCCGCAATGTACATGTTTCTATTTAAGCAATAAGCCCAGAGCAGGGGGGGCATTACCATTTCAGGTAATGCCCCGGGGCCTATAGTTACAGGCCAGAGCGGAGCGAGGGCCTTAAAGCAGGCCCGGGGCATTACCTGAAGCGGTAATGCCCCCCTTGCAGCCCCGCAAGGTGGCAGCATGACATGGGATGGCTCAAAATGCAGTTCCTCTTGAGTCTAGTGGATCTCACCAGGCTCTCGGTCAGGCTGTCCTTTTCAGGATCCCAGGTCGATTGGAAGGAAGGGTAACAGCAGGCTCCGGTTACACAGCAGGCTCTCTGGTCACTGGAAATTGCTACAGCCGTTGTTTCTTCATCTTCCTCTTCGGTTTCAGCTCCAGTGATCGACCTTTCAGCAGCTGCCAGATTCTGACTTTTTATCAGGAACTACGGCACAATTTCTGCATTCTCTCCCTGCATTGTACAGCAAGGGGTGGTCTGGCGGTCCATTTGGGACAGCCACCCCCCACCGCCACTGAGAGTTTGTTCCTTTCAGGCAAGGTGAAAGACCAAGGGATGCAGAGTTTTGGGCTCCTCCCTCGCTTCCTGCCTTTCCAGACACTTCCAAAGTCAAAACAGCCACTGAGGTCTTTCCTGCCTAGATTGGTAGGGGAAGACTTCAGAAACAGCAAGCATACAAGAAATGGCGAAAAAAAGGATCCCAACTTTTTAGCAAAATGCTGGCCCTTCTGTGCATTACTGAGGCTGAATTAACACTCCGTGAGTAATGAGGACTAAAAAGTCATAAAAGTAGTTACACTGCCGCCAGCCATTCAAGGAAACTTGCAATTATAACACAATGTTACCAGTTAAGTAAGAAAGGGGATATATTGTATCCCCCAGCACTCCACAGAAGGTGGGGTGTGCTGGCCTCACTACATAAAATGTAAAGGGGGATGAAAATCCCTCTTTACTACTGGGTAACTGTAGTTCATCTGAGTACATGAAAGAGAAATGAACAGGGGAGCCCATAGGGGCAACTCAGCCTAAGCCCCAACGTTGTAGGAAGCTATAACTTCAACCATACACAATGGAGAGACATAAACAGGTCCCCATAAAAAGAGTAGTGAAAAAGATTCCCCTTCACCTAGTGACAAGGTAAAATAGTTACCTAGTCAAAGCAAAACGTTCTGGGGTTGACACAGGTCTGGAAGGTTTATCATTGATATGAAAACAGCGCCCATTAAAAAATAGGAAAAACAATAAACGAAAAAAATGTCTGCCATGGAAAGGAAGAAGGGACTACACGTAGTTCCTTCTTCCTTTCCATGGCGGCATCTCGCAGATCGGGAGCGGACACGCTGGGGATAGAAGTGTTCCCAGCACGTCTGCCCAAGAAAAGGATCTTAAAGAAGTTAAGTGGGGTTGGAGAAATCTGTGGATGGGGGAGGGGAGCACTTGCCTCATTCCCCGGCGGGGGGAGATGGCAACCTCCAGCCCTGAGAAGGCTCAGGGTGGCAGCATTACCGTTGAGTAATTTCCTCGTTCTGAGCCTGCTCACTGCGACGAGGAAGAGGACTTTTGCTAGTAACCTTTTGTCTTGTTCCTCATTCAAGATGGCTGCCGTTCACTCTCCTGCCTGTACTGTCCTTCTTTCCTTTCAGCTGCTCCTGTATGGTGTGCCTGTTCACCAGCCCACCCTAAGATGGCCACCGCGATGTGTCCTTCCTTTATTTTGGTAGCCCTTAATTTTGCTATTCCAAAATGCTGACTTGCTGCAGGGGGAGCGTGCGAATAAATAGGCCGCTCGGCGCTCCCCCTGCCTGGTCTCTACTTATAGGGACCAACTTTCTGCACCTAGCTCTTGCTGCGGCAGGTGGGGCGGGGTGAGCTCGCCCCCTCCGCCCTGTTATGCATTGGCGCTGCGAGCCCCTGCGGGGCTTCACCATGGGCCACACTCACACACACTATACTCCATCTGTGTGTCAAGGACTCAAACTGAACAGAGAGGACGTTTTTGATACTTTTTTATACTTGTAACGACCTATTAGTATGAGGATCCACTTGACACACAAGCTAGTACTAGAGGGAACACAAGCAGGTTTGCGCTAAGATAAGGAAACACAGGACGAGTCTTTGTACGTGTACGCGTTGTGCTCTAATTTACTATTTACTATGTGGATTATCACTTTGGGGTGTACAATAACCCCTATTTCACCAGTAGATTGATACCCTAAATTTAGGGGCCACACCTCAACATTCTGTCTCGAAGTGCTAACATGATGGTACTGGAAAGTTCTAGGTCAGGAAATCGCTGGAAAAACAGCTTTTAAAATAAACTATGAAACATCAATTATGCTAATAAACCAGGTTTAGGCATTTTCATCGTTAAGGATTTCATATCCGTATATCTGTTCTGCCATCTATTGGAATATTAATGCATAACAAGACTCTGTATATAGAAGCTCATTCCTCACACCTTTGTGTGGGGGGGGGTTAGTAGGGAATAGTGGGAATAAGAGAGTGAGAGTTGTGATGTCCTGCTGGCAGATTCAGTTCGATTTGCACCATTCAATGAGCTTAAGGGCAGTTTTCGGGTCAGTGTGAATTCCCATGTCCTGTTGTTCCATTTTATGTGTTGTTAGTCTGTGGTTGCAATGTGGTGTAGTACGTAGTTCTGTATGAGTTTCTGTATTAGAAGTGTATGCGGAAAGTTGAGGTTTTAGAGTTGGGTTAGCAGGTTTTCCTTACCTCTTTGTCTTTGCGTTTCTGTGCTCAACTTCTATCATTATGCTGTGCGTTTGGTATTGTAGTTTGTCTGCCTAGTTTGCAGCATGTTGGGGAGTGTCAGTTTTCCTCTGTGTTACTCTAGTGGTATGTGTACCTGGCTGATGCAGGTGTGTTCCTCTGCCCTGCGGTTGGCCATGCTTAGGTTAGAGGATTCTGGTCCCTCCCTGCCCATCCTGTGTTGCGTTCTAAGCTACCTAAATTTCTTCTATGGACTAGTGGTATGTGGACATGGTTGGTCGGGGCGTTGTCCCCCACCTTCTAGTTAGGGAAGATTAAGTAGGGGTCATTAAGTGGGATTCTTGTTTCCCGCTGGGTCTATGTTTCCTAGTCGTTTCCTTCTGGTTCTGCAGCAAAGAGCCAGGTTTTGAGTTGTTTTCTGAATTCCAGACGATCCCTTTTGTTGCATATGTTTTTTGGAAGGTCATTCCAGGTTATTTCTGCCAGGTGAGAGAAAGATGATCCTCTGAATGTTCTTTATTGTATGGTTTTGGTTTGATGTGAATGTCGTTGCTTGATCTGAGTGGTCTTGTCGGATGGTAGATGGTTATTTTCTCATTTAGGATTCGCAGTTTACAGTGTTTAGTGGTTCTTCCATTTTAATTTCCAGAAGTTCCTTGTATGCTATCGCCAGTCCTACTCCTCCTTTTGTTTTTCCTGTTTGCTTCTGAGCACTTGAAGTTGTCAGTGAGGCAGTTGTGGAGTGTTATTTTGTAATTGTCATCTAGTCATGTTTCGGGTATGAATAAGATGTCGATACCTCCGTTGCATAGGAGATCATATAAATGTGACTATCTAATGCAGCGACGGAGCCGGGCTCTGGCAAAACATGTCTTGACAAAACAGAGCTAGAGTTACCACTTACAACGGCCGATTCTATTATTAAGGTGATTGATCCTCACATGTCCATATGCCCACAGGCTTCTTGTCCCCCTCTTGGAGTGACGTCAACTCGCCCCCATTCTGAAAGTTTGGCGACTAATCATTGTGTCCAAGAAGTCACCGATACAACCTTAGAAACCGTCTGTTGTGCAGGCGAATTACAAGCTGATGTTCACACAAAATTAAGTAACTTTGTAACTTACTCTTGCACGGAACCGGCTAATTCAGCTACTGACACAAATATCAATAGCAGCATACAGAGCACGATAATTCCGGGCATTTTCATGGAACCTGCTCAGTGTTCGGTAGCTGCCCAAGTGCAGTTACGTCAGGCCCACGAACAACTTCGCATAACGGGTGAAGTTGGTGATGATACTTTGGATTCCATGAATATGTCTACCCATTCTTCGTGTCCTACTTCTGATGTGTTATACATATGCTCCAATACGGGGGACTTGATACAATTACAGGAAGATCTCTCACACAACACCACCATCATACCTGTCAAAAACTCTTCCTCTCCTCAATCTATTCATCACAACTTTGTAGCATCAGCAATGCTTGATAAATCCCACACTGACATTATAATTGAATCGCCATCTTTTATAGCGCCCACTCCGCGTCGCACAAGATTTCGAGAAGCCGATCAAACATCAGAGTTTTTTATACAAAGAGCCCAGGATAAGCGCTTCTCATTTCCAGAGGCTCCAGCCCTGAATAACACTTTAAGTGCGATAAATACTGCATTATTGACCATTGCGAAATTATATGAGGCATTGGACAATAAGGTAACTCACCAATCAATGCTCATGGAACAATACTTTAGTAAGGATTCTATTCTTCCCACTCTTGTCACTCCCAAAAATTCTATCAATTTAATGACTACAGAACCTGCTAATTTAGTGCAGGAGACTAGGTGCCCACAAATCACGAAAACTATAATGGTTGAAACGAATCAGCCTACTGTATCATCACCTTCGACTGGTGTTTACTATTCTTCTACCTAGCAGTTCATTACTGATGATACTACACAGCCAGTAATTGAACCCACATTGACCCTAGATCCTAAATTGCCTCCTAAAGACTGTTAACATCTTTGAAGTATTTGCACCATCTGTGCCTACTCTTTCTTCTAAACTCCCACGTTCAAGGAAAGAGTGGAAAAGAATGTAAAAAACTGTGCACAAAACTAAATCTTGCCCAAAATCAAGAGATAATCCCAGAAAACGTATCAACATTCTTTCTCGATTGGAAACACCTTTAGTATCAGCAATTGCTGAAGTCTCAACCAAATCAATTCCAGCAATAATACCATATCAACCACTTGATGATCTTATAACCTTAACAAAGCAGATTGTCATTCGTACCAATTCGACTCTATCTATGTTTCCATCTGAGTCCGGTCATGGGATGGCAATGCAATCCAATTTAAACCTCCCAACAGTGACTGTGTCTTCAATGGCACTTGCCTCTCTTTTAAACTCTAATACCCATGTCGAGTCAATCCTCTCGCAACTAAGAGAAGAAATAAGAGCTTCCATTAATGCCTATACTATACATTCTCCTGCGACGTCACAAGTAACTCTTCCATCGTGTATAGAACCACCGCAAGGCACGATGAATCCAACCATGCGGCTACCCATGAGCCAAATTGAAAAACCTACCATTGTTCCTCAGCTTACAACTACAGGTATATCTACTGATACTCATGTGGAACATGTGCAGCCTACTTCAGCTGACTTAGTAAAACATCTACAGATGCAAGCGAACTCCACATTGAATTCTATATCAACTCATGACTTGCATATAGAACCTACCTCCCAAGCTTCCACCTGAGAACAAGATTCAAGAGATTACATCAAATCTTCAATTAAGTCTTGTTTTTCTGAACTTAAGTCTACTAGTCAAGATCATGAGTTAACTTGTTCAGCTGTCCCTTCTAAAACAAATGTGTCTCATCAAACCTCTAAAAGATCAAATGAACAGCTGAACCTTGTAGCGAATAAATCCATGCCTTGTGACACACGTATGCAAAAGTCACTTATGAACCCGCAACATTTGTGTCCCACTAGTAAACCGCAATTTTTCTCATTGAACGTGAAGTGTTGTGCTGCACCCTTTCCGACATATGTTCTTAAAAGAACAAGCATATTGAACATTTGTTCTGATGTTGTGACTTTAAAAGAGCTGTCCACCACTGATATTTAATTTATAGAGTTCATTAATCAAGATGACTTGTCGGAAGTTAAGATACATGTTCGCTCAGGTCTAGTGTTCAACCTGCTATGGCAGGCGCGAATGTCATTATTTGACCTGGGACTTATTCTGTCTCAAGACATTAATCCAACCAATGATCAAACTCAAAAGGTTCAAATTTTGACATACCCGTCAAAACAGCATGACACCTCTCGAAGTTTAACTCCTTATCAGGCCTCACTAGCCGTGGGATCTCAAGAGTATGGGGGTCAATCATAACTAACCTTTAGAAAAGAGGCTGTTACTCTTCTGTGTTGGAATACCAGAGGCTACAATCATTTTATAAACTCAACTACAAGTGATTTACATCGATTTGATATCGTAGCCTTGCAAGAAACATGGTTTATGACCGCTCCAATCTGTGCCTCACATACAATCATATCCTCTTTTGCTGTTAAAAAATCTTTGGGGCGCCCCTCCGGGGGCTTGCTTTTAGCCGTCAAGCATGATAGTGGCTTTAGTATTGTGCAATATCCCTCCTCATCCCCATATTTTCAGGCAGTAAAATTAACTCGGGGTATGGTGAGTTTAGCTATTATCAACATATATTGGAGCAGGCAGAATTTAACAGTTGAGATGTGTTTTATGCATTTGACTCTCTATCTGGATAAAATAATTGCTGACGCTAACATCATGTGCTCCATTCTCGGTGACCTGAACCTACACATTTTACCAACTGTTAATTGTAGGTATAGGCCCGAAGAACAAATGTGGTGCAACATTATGTAAGAAAGGGGGTATGTTATGGTTAATAATACTGTGGCTGGTGATGTTCTTGCACGTGCAACTTGGTCCTCTGGCACGCGGCAGGCAATCATAGATTATATCTATATAAATAAAAAATGTTTATCTCAGGTGCAGTCTATGAATGTAATATCTTCATCTCGGAGTGACCATAACAAGCTTGTTATGCACCTTGATTTCCCAGCAGAGCAACATCTATTAAACCAAAGCATCCACCTATGTTCTCTTAAGGTGAATAATAGCGGCACTCGCCTTTGCTGGAATTCAACAACATTGAATCACTTTAAACATAACTTGATTGATTCATATAGAGCCCCGTTTCTGGATGAGTCTCAGTGCTATGTCGCTAAGATGCAAATCTTCAAGCAAATAAAAATGCCTGATTCTAGCATCAGACACAAGCACTTACATAGTTATGATGCAGAACTTCAGCAAAGAAAGTCATTGCTAAGGCAAGCAATACGTAACGTAAGAGATGAGCCAGACCAACCTTGAAAAGGCTCCTGAAAGCCAGATATAGACAGTGGTTGAAAGGTCAAACGTGCCTACAATATCAAAAAGATGGAGAAGACATGTTGAGACAGATGCTCACCAAATCTACCAGTGGCATTTGGACTTGTCTCAATGTCACCACCCATAGACTGCAGTCTGCTGT
Organism: Ambystoma mexicanum; assembly: GCF_040938575.1. Lineage (NCBI taxonomy): Eukaryota > Metazoa > Chordata > Amphibia > Caudata > Ambystomatidae > Ambystoma > Ambystoma mexicanum. The sequence continues at coordinate 1,241,817,169 of NC_090928.1, read as the reverse complement.
ACTCACCTCTGCAGTCTCAAATGAAAAATGGTGTGAGCACTTTACATCTTTATATCGCTCCCCTTTTCCAGATCTTTTACGGGGATTACGGATCACAAATTTGTCTCATGTTTTTCGTATAGACCATGCAGATATACTAGATTGTATTAAAAATCTCAGTCGGTCAAGAGCGATTGGCCCTGATGGCCTACATAATAGTATGCTTAAAGATCATCTCCATGAATGGTCATCTATTCTCCTCGAAATCTTCAAGCACATTTTTAATGTTGGTGAAATTCCCAACTCATGGTGACGGTCAATCATTGTCCCTATTTTTAAAAAGGGCGATAGGGCTGATCCTGCAGCCTATCGTCCTATCGCCCTTCTTGAGTGTCCGGGAAAAAAGTTTGCCCGCCTTGACTTGAACCAATTCAATCTCTGGCTTGATTCGACTGATTTACGGGATCCATTTCAAACAGGATTTCTGCCTGGCTTAGGTACCGCCATTAATGTCATCACACTAAATTCCGGCATCCACTATGCTCGCCAACGATGCCAAGTACTACACTTGGCATTTGTTGACTTTCGCATGGCGGTTGACGCAATTCCCCATGAGTTAATATATAAAAAACTCATGGATAAAGGCTGTCCCTGGTTCATCTTGAAATGGATTATCCAACTGCATATGGGCACTTCTATACAGATTAGATTGAATAACGAAGGTCTATTATCGGAACCAATAGAGACTGCTCGTGGCCTTAAACAGGGCTGCCTCTTGGCATCAGCGATATTTAATTTCTTCATCTCAGACATAAGCCTGAGATTTAACTCAATAATTACAGATTCTCCAAAAATGTATGATATCCAAATCAAGCACTTGCTATATGCAGATGATATAGTGTTACTCTCGAAAACTGCAAATGGCCTCCGTGCCCTATTGAATGCTCTGAATCGCTATTCTATCGAAAATTGTATAACAGTGAATATAGCGAAAACCAAGGTAATTCAATTCGGCACTAGGAAACAACGATGCGTTGATCATCAATGGCCCTTACAATGTACAACCTCGGAAACTGTAACGTCATATATATACCTAGGCACCTTGGTTACAAATAATTCGAATATCAATGCTGATGATCAATGTGTAAATCAAAAGGTCACAACAGCTGTATCACAGGCCTGTTTAATTAGGGCTAAGTATTGTAAGTTCTCTTTGGTTCCAATAATGATTTACTACAGGCAAAAGTTTGTTCCAGTAATAACCTATGGAACTGACACTTCCTTGAAAAGATCCTATATTTACTGGACCGTGATTGAGGGACGCTATTGGAAACTAGTCTTGCCCCTACCATCTTCTTACTCCATGTGCATTGTGAGACATGAATTAGGTCTAGTGTCACTGTATGCCATTTGCAAATGGAAAATGTGTTCACTTTATAGGAAATGTCTTATGGCCGATGACAAACTGGGTAATCAAAATCATTGCGACATACCTCCTACACTCAATGGATGTGTTTCCTCTGAATTGGAGGTTGCAAGCGCTGGAAATCATCAATGAAACAGGGATCTCATTGACGCTATTATTAGACAATTCAAATAGAGCAAAAATATGCGTATGGGAGTATGATTGGATACAAACGCGTCTGGCATGTACCCAAATCAGACTTTTATAAACACTCCTTTTAATCTGAAACGCTATGGTACAATTGAAAGTTATTTAATGATGTTCCCTAGTTCACGTCTGCGTGATGATTTCCTGCGCTATCGACTGAATCCCTGGCCAACTAACGAACTCCTATACAAACACAAACTAATATCTGAGCATGAGCGTGCTTGTCGCTTCTGTAAGGTCCCTCCGGAAACACTGAAACATCTGTGTTCAGACTGCCCGGCGCTACTCATGCAAAGAATTAAGTATCTTAAACCTCCATTAATGGATCATGTCATATCCACCAGTGATAGATTGTGTGACCTGTTGTTTCATACTAATAGACAGTCAGTAAAATATGCTATTTTTAACTTTTTATATAGCTTGAAATTAAGAGAGAAGACATTGGCCCAGAGCAGACTATGATTATATGTATCTTACTCTTGTACTTAATTTTTTGTAATGAGGTAGGTTGTTATGTCTTTCATCATTTAAACAAAGAATTGTGTTGACTTTATATAAGTTGAATTGTCAATCATATTTTATCTGTATCATATATTGTTCTTTTTTCTTCTTTTTCAAGAATGTTGTACATTATTGTAATGAATTTTATCAATATTTGTAATTGTATTTGTTGAAAAATCAAGTTTACTTGATTAAAACAACTGAAATAAAAAATTTTAAAAAAAGTTTTGGTATGTAGCATTATGATGGGTTGTAAAATCTCATCAGGACAATTCCAGTCCTCAAGCTTCTTCCCCAGGGTTCTTCTATTCACGCTGTTGAATGCCTGGCATAGGTCTGTAAATGCCAGCAATAGATTTTTCTTCTCCTTAATCGCCTCTAACTTCAGCAGGCTCAGCATCATTAGATTCACTTCAACGCAAACACCTTTGGTAAACTTAGTTTGTGTACAGTCTAAAATGCCAGCGTCTTCGGCCCACTTCGAGAGTTTAAGCATACATCTTGCTGATGACATCAAGGAGGGCAATCGGACAGTAGTTGTTTGGGTCTGTCCGAACTCCTTTTTTAAATATAAGAACAACTACCGCCGAATGCCAAGAAGATGGAATTCTTGTTGTCTCTAAAATCTGTGCAAAGAGTGAGCTTATAAATATCGCCCACTGCTCCTGGATGTTTTTTTTAGCATGAAATTAGAGAGACCATCTGGCCCTGCAGCGCCTGAGTTTTTCAATTTTCTAATTGCGCTCATTATTTCATCTTTGCTTACTAACAGATTCCACAGGACAAGTTCCCTGGTATCATTTACCGTGTCTGTTGTCAAAGGGAGTTTGTAGACTGTTGAATAGTGGTTCTCCCATGCTTCAGCACTTACATTGGTGGTCCTTATTGCTTTTTGTGATAGAGACCGTTCGTTGATAATTGTCCAGGTATCTCTAATGTGATGGACAAGAATATATTTTAGCATTTCCTCTGCTCTTTCTTGGTCTCGAAGTTGTTTAAACGAGACAAGCCAATTTCGATATTTATGTTGGCGCTGTCTTATCACCAGCCTGTTTTTGTACATGATGTTCACTTTTAAGGCTCTGATGTCCTTTTCCATTTTTTTCTTTTCCACAGCCAATTTCAGACTATATGGATATTTATTATATTGTCGCTCAAATTTGAAACCACTTGGTTGTGATTGAAACTGCGCTAACAGTGGAGCATAGTCAGGGCCGTTATTTGCAATATCACTTTGAGAGACATTTTTGATGAACCTCCATGATCGCTTTTGGGTTCAGCTTTAGCTGATTTCGGCCCTGGTTAACCAACAGCTTGCAGCTGTGTTTGTTGGCAGTTGGTAAGGAGTCCATTTGCCACGTCACAGCCACAACGTTGTGGTTACTCTGCTGGGTATTCAAGACTTCAAGCTTTATAATCAATGATGATAGATTTGCTGAGAACCAAATATAGTCCAATGTCCAATGTTTTGTGGCAGCCGGCATGGGACCACATAGGACAAGCTGTGATATCCCCAGCTACCCCCAGCTACCTGGCCGTTCAGCATTACACAATTCCTTGGGATTATAGCGTCTTCCCAACGTTTAGCACGTGGGTGGAGCCGGTTTATATGCATCGTATCATGGTCAATCTTTTGACCATGCTGGTTAAACCACGATAACTTTAAGTCTCCGCAAACTAGGATATGGATGTTTTTGAACTCTTAGATACTTTAGTCTATTATCATCTGTACCGCATTAATAAACTTCATACTGGAGATCTTGGCTGGATTCCAATAGATATTTACAATAAGCAGAAGTTCCATTCCTGAGTATTGTTGGACCTTTGATTGAAGTACGGTCTCTTGGACAAATAAATTCGGGTTCGATGAACGTACAACTTCCCAGTTGTCGTTTTTAATCATCGTCAACAAGCCTGAAAATGGTCGACCCCATCTTATTTTTGCCAGCAGTACTTAACAATGTTGTGTAACCATCCCTCAGAGGGAGGTCACGTAACCAAGTCTCTTGTAAACAGATGAATGATCCCACTCCCACGGAATAAATGTTTGAAACCTCGGATATTCCATGATAGTAAGGTACTGTGCTGGTTGCAAAGCAACCTTTTTTTGCTAATGATCACTCCGTCAATGGTTCTTTATCGGGGCCGATTTTCGTCAAAGAGAAACCTCTGTTGTCATTTCTTGTTTCAACGCCGCTTCTGGTGTTGGGTCACTTGCGATTTATTAGAGATGGTGTCGGTATTCTGCTTTAATTCGTAGCCAAAAGACAACAAGTCATAACTTGCTGCCTTCAGTGTATTTTCAAACAAAATTGAATTAACATGTAAGAATACGCAGTCCGATCTACATTCAGAAGCGTGTTCCTCGATTGATATATCATCTGATGTTATAGTTCTTAATGTTGTCACACAATTCAGCAATTTCATTAGATTGTTCCTGTTTAAATTTGTTTCATTTTTTCCAAGCAATGTTCTCCAATCGAAGTTTGTTTGACACGATGCTTTGTTTAGCTCGTGTCTCCTGTACTCAGAGTTTATTCCTCGCCTTTCAGCTTGAGCCATTGTAAGTTTCGGATTTAGCTTTAATGATTTATCTCTTTCATCAGATTCATCACGCTGCCAATTGTCCTTCCAGTTTAAATTAGGGAAGATCGGCGCGTTGTTGTCTACTCTTGCAGAAGACATCCTCTCCAATGATTTCATTTTCGTAGGTGCGTCAGAGCCTTTATCGTCGACTTTCCTTCTTTTTTCTGGGGACTTCAGGCCATTGAGTATTTCTGTCACGTTGGGAGCTACCGATGGAGAGAGTCTAAGTCGTGACCCTTGTGGGTTTCCACAATGGCCAGTTGCTACTGCTCCTTGGGTGTCTCTTGCAGTGACATCTCGATTACTACGAGCTTCTGCCGTTGTCTATTCATCTTCATCAATCGAGTAAGTTGAGAGATTAAAAAGTTCATCTATTATTGATGAGTGGATACTAGCAGGTTCAGTTTCCTACATTCTCTGCCGTTTGTTTGGATTGGCAATTTCGGCCACTTGGTACATCTTTGGTAATTCAATGTTATCACTTTGTTTGCCTTTATTCTGAAGGGCCTTTCGCTCAAACAAAGACACTGGCGGTGGAGTTGTCAGATTCCTTATGAAACGTCTTGAGCCATTAGATTTGCTTTTAGTGGTTGCCCTTTTGTTTCCAATCAGTGATGTTCCACTGGTGCTTTTAGGCTTGCACTTCTTTGACATATCCTTTTTAGGACCTGCTATGTCAAATGTTAGATTTTGATCAGGCCCATTGCGACCATTTGACTTTGATGGTTGTACATATGGTAAATCGTTTTGGCTCGGCGCCATTGTTTGAGAACTGGCGTTTGTCCCGGTGATCATGACCTCAGAATTAATAGATTTGATAGTTTGTCTAGCTACTTCGCTGTTGACTACTGATGTTAGCAGGCATCTCACTTCTGGTTGTGAGGTGCTGTTCTGGGTGGGGGCTGTTTATTTACTGTCTTTGAGATCCATTAATGGGAATCCCTGTATTTTCGCATACAAATGACGTATTGTTCCTCAGTGCAGTCCTTGGATCAAACATTCATGACAGGATTGTCTGCTGCGTTGGCGATCATATTGAAAAAATTGTGCTGCATCCATTTGGTACATTCTATCACTGCCTCCATCATTTCAGATTTCTCTGCAGATTCGTGTCTTGCAATATCACTGAGCCTATTGTTCCATTAGTCTAGACGTTTTGTGATTTGCTCAGTGAATAATTCTAAAGCATTAAGCTTCACGTTTACTGTTGCCAAAAGTGATCCTTGATCTCTTAATGAATCATTTATTGATTCGTATAGTTTTACGAACGGTACCATGGCAATGGCAGTTGCAGCAAGAACATTGCTATGAATTTGCGAGCCAGCTGCTACTGACAGCGGATCTCTATTGTTGACTGCTTGCTCCTCCAGGATTGAGCTGGCAGGGTTTGACAATCTATTTCGAGAGTGTGGACGCGGCACACTTATATGTGCCAGAGGCTTGTTGGCCAATGGATGCAATTATTCTTTCTGGCTCATGTGATTTTGGTCCTTGCCATGACCTTTCGCATTCAGTAGTGTCTTCGCTGTTAGACATTCTTTTGTTACTTGAGGAGTACTTGTCCGGGCTTTTGAGAGCCCATGCGACACAGGTCGCGGTTCATGTAGCAGAAAGGACTCCTCGTGGTTCCTATGTTTGTGCGCTTGTAAGGAGCTTGGGGTGGTAATGTAGGGTGGACAGGCATCCCCTGTGCCGCTACTAGCGTTTAACCTGTCACGAAGTTTCAGGAAGGAGTACTTGTCCGGGCTTTTGAGAGCCCATGCGACACAGGTCGCGGTTCATGTAGCAGAAAGGACTCCTCGTGGTTCCTATGTCTGTGAGCCTGTAAGGAGCTTGGGGTGGTAATGTTGGGTGGACAGCATCCCCTGTGCCGCTACTAGCGTTTAACCTGTCACAAAGTTTCAGAAAGTCCACCTTCAATCTTTCTGTCAAACGTGCTTCCCGAGAAGCAAGGTCTTGGTGCTTACAGGAAAAAGGTGGAGCGGTGGATATAGCTAGCTGCAGCAATAATCCAGCTTTCATGGTCGCTGCTGACAAATGATCAAAGTCATCATGCTGTTGGATGTTTACTGAGTCGTCCTGTGTGGGTGCCTGGAAATTAGAGTAGGCCTCAGGCCCGTGCTTAATTTTCGTGAGTGCAACATCAGATGTCGTTTCAGATATATCGCTGCAACCTTGCTTGTTGAAGATCTCAGAGACACTAGTAGAGTCAATCACAGGGTGCAACAAGAATTTACCACCCGCTACCTCCTCATAACACGGTTGGAGATACACTGTACTTGTATTTACAAGAATATGATCGTCGCAGCAAAGTTCAGTAGTAACTTCAGAGCCTGTTGGAGTCTCAGCAGTAATAGTTACATCAGTGTTTCTGGGCTTCCACTGCCTAGTGTCAAGACTGTTGACATTGGAATTGCGAGAAATGAAAATGGGGATTTCGGTCTCCAGCATTTCTGCATCTGTAATGTCTATCTTTGCGGTCCCCTCTGCTTTTATAATTACAGCCTCAGTAACTACATTTAAAACTGCTTTTGATGCGGGTGGGTTCATTAATGTTTGAACGTTCGTAATGTCACAGAAGGCCTGTAGATCAAACAAGTCCGTCGCCAAGGGGAGAGATCTTTCTCCAGGGGGAACCACTTGCGAGGGCAAGGATTTTGTCACCCTCTTCTCCACTATAGCCAGCGGCGCCACCCTCAACGCAGTAGGCATGTGTGAATTTGCCTCGCGTTTATCCTGGCTGCATGTGCCAAGAATAGTGTCTGATTGGGTGCGTATTTCCTGTATTCGAGATCCATTAATGGGAATCCCTGGATTTTCTCATACAAATGACGTAGTGTTCCTCAGTGCCGTCTGTGGATCAACATTCATGACGGGATTGTCTGCTGCGTTGGCGATCATATTGGAGAAATTGTGCCGCATCCATTTGGTACATTCTATCACTGCCTCCATCATTTCAGATTTCTCTGCAGATTCATGCCTTGCAAGATCACTGAGCCTATTGTTCCATTTCAATGAGGTTTCTGCTTCATAGTCTAGATGTTTTTGGATTTGCTCAGTCTCGGCCTGTGTGGGTGCCTGGAAAATATTATGGGATTTATTGAGCCCGGACCTAGCTTCGAGAAGCAACGGAGCGCTTTACAGAGGTGTACAACATTACAGATGTATAACAGAGGGCCTTACAGAGGTAACAATATTACAGATGCATAACCGAGAGATTTTCAGTGGTAACAACAGAACAGATTTACAGCGGGGGGGGGGTAGGATACAGATGCGAACAGTGGAGAGATGCATCTGTATCGGGTGGTTGTGAGGAGAGGGTCAGGCGGTGTCTAGCGAGTCAGGTGGCGCGGGGGCGATGTTATGGCCTAGGTGTTGAGGGGGAGAGACTCCTTGAACAGGAGGGTCTTGAGTTCTTTTCTGAATTGTAGGAGTTCTGCCCTGGCGGCACTAATCGAGCAGCAAAATCCCCCTACTGGGAGCTTTTGCTTACTGCCAGAGCAGAGCTGAACATGGAAGAGGCTGCCTTCACTTTCCTTTTATGTTTTCAGTGCTCCCCAAACCCAGGGATGCACAGAAAACCTAAAATGAAAGGCAGAGCAATTATAAATACTTCACGGGCTGCCGGCGGAGTTTTCATAATTGCTGCCACTTTCTTTTCTAGTTTCCTGCATAGGAAACTAGAAAAGAAATTTGCAGCAATTATGAAAACTCTGCTGGATGCCGGAGAAGTATTCATAATTGCCTCGACTTGCCTACAAGCAAAGGCGCGGAAAACCACGGAAATCTTAAATACAACAACTTAGAAAGAAAACCGCAACCTTTATAAATACAGTAAATTTCGGAGCCAGAGGAGCCTGGGAAACTTAGTAAAGAAAACAGCGCATTTATAAATAAAACTGTGTTGTATTTATGACTGCAGCAGCTTTCCCTTTGAGTCTCCTGGGCTCCCCCGAACCAGGGGAGCCCAGGTGACTCAAAGCTGAAGCCACCGCAAACATAAATACAACGTTATAAATGCTGCGGTTTTCTTTCTAAGTTTCTCGGGCTCCTCCAGCCCGGGGGAGCCCGGGAAACTTAGAAAGAAAACCGCAGCATTTATAAATACAACAGCGTTGTATTTATATTTGCAGTGCTTTGTTAAGAAAAAAGAAATACGCACTTACCTACATGCAGCCTTCCTGCCTGCATTCTCTGCTCTCCGGCAATAATGAAACAAAAGCCACCCAGTGTTCGCTTGTGTTTATTACAGCTGGCTGGCTTTTGCTTCACTAGTGCCGCAAGGGCAGAGCTTAACAGAAGCACAGGAGGCTCATCCATTTCACATGTATGAGTTTGAGCCTCATTTGCTCAAAACCTTACATAGGGACTTTGTTTAAAAATATTTTTTATAGATATTTTTGATTATGGGCCATCTTTTTAACCAACAATATTTTATAGTGAACTATCCCAGACAGCCTCTGCAGAATGTTGTCTGCCTAGGGTGTAGTCCTTACAGGGCTGTACATTATTTTGCAACCTCGCCTCTAATGTAATTCTCTTATTTTGCGTTCTAGAAGCCTATTTACCAGTTCACTACATGCCATGTTAGGTTATATTATGTGATGGCATCTTGCATTAATGTCTAATGTCCAAGAGCCTTGAAGCAGCCATAAGTTGGCAGGTTGCACTCCCCAAAACACCCAAAGAAATAAACAGCAGAGTGGCACTCAATTAATGAAAATAGCGCGATAACATCCAAAAGAAGACCTGGAAATGTATTTTTATGTTTTTTGAGACTATAGACTGTCAAAGGGCCATTCACTCTACAGCGCTTTGGGACATAACCAGAGCAGTAGGCACTAGACAAATGTCAGGTAACCCAGCATATATAATAGTAGTTCCCCAGTGATGTCATATACCCTGTGAGACAATATGTCTCCGCATCCATGCTGTCATATGTCCCATAACATACGATATGCACATTTAGGGGTGTGTGGCCAGGCTAGTGAATGGGTCTTTTAGAAGTGCTGAATGCATCAGGCTTTGCAGGGCATTCTCTGGTGTGATATGACACCCTGTATACAGTCGAGATCAAAGCAGCAAGTGAGGGTGACCATGGGGATGCGGGGGGAGGAACATCTGGCTTTCTAGCGAGGAGGCAGTTCATCATTTGCGTGAAAAGAAATGTCATCCGATTGGTAGGTATATTCCTGCTCCATGGAAACCAATCTCCCTGAGTGGCTAATTATGTTACATCACATGACGTGCTTGTGTTTTTTTTTATTTGTATGTTAGAAAAACAATTTTTTTGACCGAAAGTAAAAAGGTTGAATTTATGTTACCGATTTTATTATTTATTTATTTTACTGCAGAATGTGGGGGCAGGGGCACCCTCTTCTCACCTACCCCACCCATCCTTACTATATACTTAGCCAAACCCAGCATCTACATATTTGTGGAAAAAAATGCGCCAACATTTTTTCGACCATTAACCTTCGGTCAAAAAGTTGAGTGCATTATTTGGCATGGAACGTTCGTGTAATGTGTGAATTAACAGTATGCCCTCCTGTCTTGTGCCAGCCTCCATGGAAGCCCTCTGACCGATGCCGGACTGGCGCTTCTCAACCCAGCCCTCTCAGTGCACCCCTCGCTTGTGTCCCTGGACCTGGGTGACTGCATGCTGGGCGACGAAGGGGTGATCCTGATCTGCGGGCTCCTGCCTCCTGATGGGGCCAAGTCAGGTAAGATGATGGGGAGGGAGGTGGGTGTGCATATTTGCTGTGCCATCTGAACTAAGTGGTGGGACTGAACGAATGCTTTGGCTTGAGTACCAGCAGAGCCATATGCGTGCGGGACTCAGTACTGGAATATCAGGGGGTTCGTGGGTGAATCCAGTATGGTTTGAGGAGTACAGAGAGGGCTCAGTGTAGGACCCAGGAATGGAATACCAGGGGTGAATTGGTAAAGGTTCAAGGAGTACCTTCAGAATTGCGTGTAGGGCTTGGTACTGGAATAGCCAAGGGTGAAAAGGATTGAGGTGCACTGACACAAAGGCTCAGTACAGAATAGCGCAGGCATGCCCAGTTAGACAAAGGTGTTGAGTGTGTGGATCCGAGTGGTGGTGTAACAGTAAGTAGATCCGCCAAGGTTGACATACACAGGGACAGTGTGTTTCAGTTCTGTAATAACCGGGAGGGCTGCCAGTCAGAATTGTGGTGTACTGGTAGAGATGTGTGTAGTTGGCCACAGTGTATTATCAGCTGCTAGATTGTGTTTGTATTGAGTTGTAGAAGCAGAGATGTGTGGGGATCAGTACTATAATAGCCCTGGGGTGCAGCAGGGCTGCGTTGAGATGCACAACCAGACGCAGTATATATTTCTCAGTAACATCTTCGCAGTGGTGGGATTTGGCCAGAATAGAGTTACGTTGGGAATGTGGGGTGTAGAACTCTGCATCGTCATTGCTAGGGGTGCACTAGCAGAGCTCTTTCTGTGTTCTCCGTACCAAAACAGTAGACTTTTCACCAAGCTCCCATTGAGATGTACAGGAAATGTGCCTCTCGGATGGCTTTCCGACACACTGCCGTCTCCTTGAGCGGCGAACGATCCATACAGTGCAATCCTAATTGAGACCGGAGCCCACCGGCTCCATGTAGGTTCCCATTAGAACCTATCTCAATGATTCGGTTGACCGTAGCAATTAGGAACACTTGGCTTTTCCATCTCTTCCAGCGATTCAGATTAGATTGTTTAATGTCATTGTCCATTTAAGTGGGTCATACCTAGAAGTTGTGGGAGATGGTGCCCCAGCAGTTGAGAGAATACCCGGTACGCTCATCCGGTCATCGCAGCTGCGGCTGAGGAAATCTGTACAGATGACATGTGGTTGCTTTTTGAGGCTGAACATTGGAAGTCATATATCCATGGTCTCATTGTGTGCCCGCTAAAACAATGCTACTGATCCAAATTCACGCTGAGGCGCTACACCAAGGAAGTGTCTGCACACGTTTCAGTACAATGTCTAGGCACCGGTGCACATCGAATTTACATTTGTTTTTCCCCTTTCAGGTTTGAAGGAGTTGACCTTAAGCGCAAACCCAGCAGTCACCTCCAAAGGATGGGGTCGACTGGCCATCGCAGTGGCTCACAGCTCCCAGATCCGGGTGTTGAACCTGGACTACAACCCTTTAGGTGAGAGGCAACAGGGGTGGGGGGGCTTCTTGGCTGTATTGTTGCAGTGGTTCTATCCATTTTCAGATGTCTGTTCTCTTCTCAGTATTCAGGTTGCGTCTGGCTGCTTATCATAAGTACTATATTAGGAATGTGTACATGCTTTTGCTATTCATACTGAAAGTGCCTTGGGTTGGTGCATGTCAAGTAGAGCCTTCGGCATGGCTCTAGGTGGCTGAGAAACTCGCCAACTCCGGAGACCAAAGCACCGCCAGACGCCACAACATCACTAGACTGGAAACTAAGAACTGTAAGGGAGGCCTTTTCCTGCTATGCACCCTGTCTTTGGAGCAGGCCACCAATGCAGATAAGACGGATTCCCCATCCAATACTCCAGGAAGGACCTGAAGTCGCTGCTTTTCAGAGAATATTTTGTCGATCACTCCACTCAACCAGCCTCCGCCTCCAGAGACTCCATTTCCTCCCCTGAGCCTTTCCAACTACCCCTGCAATCCCGGCTTCCTGCCTCAAACCTTCTGAGTGCATCCCCTATGTACTACAGCACTTCCTCGCTTCACAGCTAGGCCTGCACTTTATACGTGTATATATGTGCCAATCATGGCACAGAAACAGCACTCCTAGCCCTTAAATCCCATCTCATTCAGGGCATGGATAAGGGTCAGATTGCCTTACTGATGATCTTGGATCTTTCGGTGGCTTTTGACCTGGTGGAACATTCGATCTTGTCCACCAGGCTAAGAGAAAATGCGTTCTTTTCGAAAGAGGCCATCCTTTGGATATCATCCTTTCTAAAGGATAGGCAAATTAGAATTGCCAGTGAATTGGCAGAAGCAGATCCAATGTTATTGTTGTTCGTAGTTCCACAGGGAGCTTGCGTGTCGCTGTGCTTCTATAACATCTTCATGATCCCCTTCTTTCAGATGCTGGAGGAGGAAGGGATCATGTTTGCCAACTACGCGGATGACACGCAATGCATCCTACCTATCTCAGGAATCTACCAAAAGGACGTAGCTTTTATTAATGCAATCTACCTGAAAATTCAAGATTGGATGGTATCCAATGGCCTTGCCCTAAACAGTGCCAAAACTGAACTTCTTTTGGTGGGCTCGCCAAGTAAATTGGATAAATTAGGAGCAGAATATAAGAACATCAACCTGGACAATTGTGTTATCAAAACCTTGTCCAAAGTTAAGACCTTGGGCGTATGCCTGGATAGACACCTAAATATGAAGGCTCAGGTGAACAGTCTTGTTTCATCAGCCTCCTATTTCCTCAAACTTTTTCGCCACCTTCGTCCATTTATTTCTGAAAAAAATTCAGAATCATTGGCTAGAGCAATCATTGGCTCAAAATTAGATTATGGATGCAGTCTTTTGGTGGGTAACCCTCAGATCGAGATTCATCGTCTTCAGGTAATTCAAAATGGGTCTGTGAGAGTTGTTAAGGGCTTAAGTAAGAGAGATCATGTATCAGAGGCCAGAAGGAGCCTTCATTGGTTGCCGGTTAGAGAAAGAATTCATTTTAGACTTCTGCTCATTACCCAAAAATGCATTGTAGGTCCAATGCCATCATATCTGAAGGAAGCCATAACCGTGAAGGACAAGGGGAAGGTCACTTAGATGAGATAATTCTAATACACTCAGTCTTCCCCGGTATAAGACCAACAAAACAAGGCAGGGGTCATTTGAAGTTGCAGCACCCATAGCTTGGAATGCCCTTCCAACCTCAATAAGAACGTTGGTTTCAACAGAACTTTTTAAAAAGAAACTGAAAACATTGCTTTTTGCCTAAACCCGCCCAGTGGGACAATGGATAGATAATAGTTTAGCTGTTTTTGTGGCCTGTTTTGTGTTTGTTGGTCTGCGCCCATCAGCCTTCGGGTACCAGGTGCGCATTACAAATTACTTAACATAACAACAACATAGCATACATCCCACACATACATGTTGGGTGAGATAAGTGGAGGGACACAAGCAGCCAGGTCTAATCTAACTAACTTGCTTTAAATTTGAGAAACACCCGGCATGTAAGTTGTGGATTCAAGGTTGTTGGAGGGCATTTCCACACCGTGGGCATTTTTCATCTCCTGCTCCCCCTACATCCTTCACATGCCTTCCAATTTTCAGCCCGACAGTCTTCTGGGGCCTGCCCTCACCTGCTTTCCCCATCCTAACAATGCCATAGTCTCGTCCCTCACTTTACTAGCGAGTTAATAAAGGTCCTTTAGCTGCACGTTAGAAGAGACTCACAGGAATTTCAATTTTTTTATACTAGGGAATAATGTATCCACTTTGGAAAACTGAGGAACCTGAAAGTCTCTGGTTCGAATCCCGCCTGGGCACCTAGGGAAGGAGCAACCTTGCGTACTATTCACTTGTGTAATAACACCAGTGAATAGCTCCTAAAACCAATTCATTTTGTAAAAAGTCTGGTTTATATGTGCACTCATTATTTCTCCCAATCGGGTAAAATCAGTTGATAATAAACCCATGTAGACCTTACTTAAAAAAATAAAATAATGTAATCCTTCCTAAACATTAATACAGCCAATAGTCTAGTCCAACTTCAGTGAACCCCTCAAAATCCCAACATTTTTGCCATCTTATGCAACCTGTTTCATCTAACAACCAGAAACACAACACAGAAGGTCCATGGCAGTCCTGAAGGACGGGGGATGGGAGTGGGCTCGGGACAACAATGTGTTATATTGATGAAATATCTCCTTTGTATTTATATTTATTTGCTTCTAGAGCGCCTTACGCCCAGCGGCTTTACAAGAGTTAATTAATTGGTACACATTTTTGTAAAGATGACCTAAAACGGCAGGACAAGAAATTATATGACAGTCCAATAGGCAATAAAGTTGAGGGCCAAGTAACATAATGCGTTGTTACAAGACAAAAGCCCAGCCATCCCCCAACCCAAAAATACATTTATGGGGGAGGCAGATAATAGAAATGGCCAAAGTCAACAGACACGGACGAGCACAAATAGCCTGGCCAATCTAAGCAGTTGCAACGGCTTACAAACTCCAGTCCATCGACCAGCTTCAACCTCAAGGAGCCACTCCGGCACAAAAGGCAGAGTCAACTCCAGCCGCGATGGCTCAAGTCCAAGGCCCACAGCCACCAACAGCGGGAAACACTCCCCAATGGACGACCAGCGGCTCCCCGCCCTCCAGCAATAAACAGGCAAGAGCCTGGTGTAAAGAGGGACTACTTTACATAAGTAATCTAAAAAGGTACAAAAAGTACAGAAGAGTAAACACCGTGCAAGAGGAACACAGTTTTATTTACCCCGCACAGCTGGGATACAACAATTCAGACAGTCCTGCAAACTGAACTGGTTGAAAGGTTCTCATACTCCGCCTACTACTGGTGCAACTTTTATAGAGATAAAACACAGGATTAAAATAAAACACGTTACTGGAATTGTGAGCTTCGAGGAAAGGCAGACCTGCGCTATGCTGGGTCTGATTGGAGGGTTGGTCTGATCCTGCTGCCCGGTACAGGGTTTGCTTGGGACAAGCTCACTGATTCCCAAAGGTTGTAGATACGAGTGTTGGTAGGAAACCCTGTATGTATTGGCGCTGGATCTCATTCCCATCTTGTGGGTATAGATTGTTAGAAAAAAGAGGGGGTCAGTACACCCAGAGTTGTTGCATAGTCTTGATTTATTGGGCATGTAGGTTCCAGTGGATAACTTAGCACATGTAGTAGTGGTCACATGGGGAAAAAAGCCAACACGTGTTTCGACCATAGTCTTTATCGAGGCTATGCATGTGTGGTGATTTGCAAATGTGGGTGACATGGTGGTTTATCATGGCGCAACATTATTAATACATGATTGCAGTTGTAACCCAATACATTTTACATTTATTCATGGTGAAGGTGAGGTGATATAACAGTAAAGGTTGTACCTAAACATTTATTCAAATTTAAGCAGTTTGATTGACACCCCAAAGGGTTAATGCATACAGAGATCAATTGTTTGTACCAAGGATGAGATGAAAGTAGGGAAGAAAAGAGGGAAGATTTGGTTAGTTCAGATGAACTATGTCAAGTTAGTCCTGGTTAGTTGTTAGACTGGGGTTCTTACCGGAGTAGAATTAATTGCTGGTACTTCAGTGAGGAAGCTGGGTAGCCACTGCAAGAATGGTGAGGCAATGTACCATTAGGTGTGGCACAGTGGCTTATATTGAGATGTAGAAGCAGTGATGTGTGGGGGATCAGTACTGTAATAGCCCTGGGGTGCAGCAGGGCTGCGTTGAGTTGCACGACCAGACGATGTATATATTTCTCAGTAACATCTTCGCAGGGGTGAGATTTGGCCAGAATAGAGTTACGTTGGGAATGTGGGATGTAGAACTCTGCCCCGGCATTGCTAGCGGTGCACTAGCAGAACTCTTTCTGGGTTCTCCATACCAAAATAGTAGGCTTTTCATCAAGGTCCCATTAAGATGTACTGGAAATGTGCCCTTCGGATGGCTTTCCGACACCCTGCCATCTCCTTGAGCGGTGACCGATCCATGCAGTGCAATCCTAATTGAGACCGGAGCCCACCGGCTCCATGTAGGTTCCCATTAGAACGTATCTTAATGGTTCGGTTGACCGTAGCACTTAGGAACACTGGGCCCAGTGTAGGCTTTTCCATCTGTTCCAGCGATTCAGATCCGATTGTTTAATGTCATTGTCCATTTAAGTGGGTCATAGCTGGAAGTTGTGGGAGATGGTGCCCCAGCAGTTGAGAGAATACCCGGTACGCTCATCCAGTCATCCCAACTGCGGCTGAGGAAATCTGCAGAGATGACATCTGGTTGCTCTTTGAAGCTGCGCCACTGGAAGTCCTATTCCCATGGTCTCATTGGGTGCCCGCTGAAACAATGATTCTGATCCAAATTCACGTCGAGGCCCTGCCCCAAGGAAGCGTCTACACATGCTTGAGTACAATGTCTAGGCACCTGTGCACATCGAATTTACATTTGTTTCTCCCCTTTCAGGGTTGAAGGAGTTGACCCTCGCAGTCACCTCCAAAGGATGGGGTCGACTGGCCATCACAGTGGCTCCCAGATCCAGGGTTAAAATAAACCACATTAGTTACATTTTGGGGCAGGTCAAAGAAGTGATTGGTGAAACATCATCAGGCCCCTATAGTGCGCCATAGATTGTTTTTTTTTTTTATTGGTCAAACCCATTTTCTGAAACACAAACCCACATCACCCCTTTATGAGATCATAATCCTACCCACAGCAGCTTTTACTTACATCATTAAGCTGACTAGATTGGCTGGCAGAGTACAATATGCAACTACAAGTTTTAACTGGATCCTGTTTGGAGATAACGTAAGCTCACACCATAACAGTACCAAGGTCGAACACCATATCCCAGCTCCCTGATTGGTTCCCCTCATCCTTCGCCCCCTGCACCTGTTATCTCCCCTACTCCCTCCTTGCATCGTGCCAATTCTAGTTAGTAAAAACGTCATGCACCACCGTTGGTGAATTTGTATTTTCTGCTATTCAATTCTCAATTGCTATTGTATTTACTGCCAGAGCCCTTGCACCTGGCGTCTGGCTGATGCCCTCCTCCCATGAGAAATTCTCCTTTGTATTTCGAGCTTGGCAGCTTAACTAGTGCTTCTTCAATTTTACTGTGAGCTATGGTCTTTAAAAATATAATCCCTTCCACGTTTTCTTTTGGCCGACCAAACATGGGCAATGGCTTGTTAACTTTTTATACCTAATCCTTAAGCTGCAAATACCCTACTCCTACCTATCTCTATACAATAATATAAATGTGCTCATCATCATGTGTTTTAAAGGCAATATAAAACCTCAAAGCAACAATTATGCTGCACTAGAACTAAGGAAAGCATATAAATATTGCTTTTGCTAGACGTGCGCCGTTTCCCGCTGCAGCCAGGCTCTTCTACCTAGCCCAATATACCTACTACATGTAACTTCTATGTTCATGCGTGTATATTTCTCTGTGCGTGTATATTTCTCTGTGCAGCGCCCTGCTCCCTGACATGTGGCACGATAGATAGGTGTGACTGTTCTGTCACTACGTCACTTCCACAATTTGTACATGCGCCCTCCTTGTGGACATTAAATCTACCCCTTTACACCGGGAGCTCTGAGGGAGCAACAGCGGTTTGACACAGCCCTCGCAGTACTACAGCCACTGCCACATGGAATGGCTTTAGGAGACCATACCCTGTAATCCCAGTCCCACACCTTCCTGCAGAGTTTCACTTCAGATATCCAACATAGGACCAAAGGACCGCACTGAAGGAACTCATGGTGGCAACAGTAAAGACAGACACAAGTGATCACATTTCATGGGTGTTTATTAAACTGTATATGCAGGTTGTAGAAATGCCTAATATAAACCTAAAGCTAAGATGGGAGCAAGCCACGACCATCAAATGGAAAAAAGGCAGCCCTAGTGGCGTCTTGTCAAATAAAAGGGCTTATACTAAAGAAACCTACTGCCAGTACTTACTACTAAATACAAAAGTGTGTGGGATAGAATTCACAAGAAAGAAAAGAAGTGTTCACAAATAATAAGTCAGGGTGAGATAACCAGGGGTCTCCCTTCCCCACGTTTTGAGCATGGGACAAGGTGGGACTCCTGAGCACAACACACGCTCAAGCTTTCCCAGCTCTAGACTATAGTCCTGTTCTCAGCTATCAGGACCATCAATGGTCAAGTCTTTTTTTCTCTTAAAAGTCTCTTGCCTTCGAGGACCTGACATATTCAAAATGACAAATCAAAGTTCCTTTTAAAATGGACGTTGGGTGATGCCTTTTCACCCCTGGGTCCCCCTCTTCTGGGCTCAGACCCCTCTTGAACGTCAGCCTCCCTCCGTCGGGTTCACTATGGCTTTCCTTACATTCACCAATTTTAATGTATTTTTAGACAGCTTAATGTGGACTTCCCTCTGCCGGGTTCACTCGTGTCAACACAATATTCATCGTGACTTTAGAGTTCGCCCCTTTCCATCTGCATCCCTCCATCGGGTTAACTCTTGCCAATTACACACAATTTCTTCTACTTTCATATGATGCGGGATTCACTTCCCTGCTTTACACTTTTCTGCCAGTCAAAGACTTTCGACTGTACAGAGGATTTTGCTAGACCCCTGTATGACCACTTTGACCCCTTTCCCGTCCCGTTCCCAAGGCCTTCTGGTAACGGTATGATATGGTATGATATGATATGATATGGCATTTATAGTGCACCTATAAACAAGTGTTTCAAGGCGCGACAAGGCAAGGGAGGGGGAACAGAGGGAAGAACGAGACAACGACCCTACTAGGCCAGGTGACATTAAGATTGTGCAAGTGTGTCATGATGCCTGCCCCTGGGCATCCAGACCAAGTCCATCAACCCAGGAAGCAGGCATCATGTCATCTGGAGCAAGCCCAGCAACCCCTGTTAGGGGCCATCTGGGTACAGACCTGGCGCCTGTGGCGCCAGGCTCATATGGGACATCAGTCCTGGCGCCATAGGTGCCAAACTCATATGTTTAAACTTACCTGATGCAGACCATGCTGCAAGGAATCCAAGCCCTTGTGAGGCTTGGAAGGGACTACTTTACCTAGGGAACTATTTTGTTACTTGGACATGGTTGTGGAGGAATACGTGGTTGTGGAGGAATACTACCTGGGACTACTTTGGAGGCTATTTAAACCACACCCGAAGAGCAGCACATGCTTCGCGTTATTCTGCATCCTGCAGCGTGATGCTCACTGTGCCTGCAGTCAGCATCCAGCATCCTGCCACACCGGCTTCGAGTCCAGAGCGCCTAGAAAGGAGGAGAAAGAAGAAGAACGGTTAGAACAAGAACATTACTGGATTTCTTACCTGATTTCGGATTCAACTCATCTTTGAACCAGAAAAAGACTTCATTTTAAACGCGTTGCTTCGCCAGCAGCAGCGCTGCTCCATACTTACCGTTCCTCGGAGCACCACCAGGGTCTGGCGCTGTCTCCATCACTTGGTTGGGGAACAAGGAAAAAACGACAAGGTGAGCCAAGGGAACAAACAAGGACAATCTCTTTCCATCATATATTTACCTGATTTTACCGCCAGAGGTATTAATCACCAGAACGCCAAATCCTCTTTCGCCGCACCTGCATGAAAAGAGAAAGCTGCAAGCTTAACCTTGTCAACTTTTACCGGACAGTGTTGGATAACACAGACTCTTACCTGATCGCTTTCAGCTGCCACAAGACAATCTTCTTTTGGATCTAAGCTGCAACAGAAAACAAAGGAATTGGACAGAGTGATTACTCAGACATTGTGAACTCTTTAGAACTCTTCCAATATCTTCAAGCCAGTGAGGTAACTGGCCATCAACGCGCCCCTGCATTCCTCGCAGGATGGAGAGCTCATCATTCAAAACTATAAGGTGAGCTTTGTGAAAGGGAATATCGGGGTGATAAGTGGGAACGCAGTGAGGTGCTAATACTCGAATCCATGGGTGGCTAATTCCCTGTCCCCGTCTTTAGGAGACTAATTCCACGGGTCAAGCAGACGAAGCTAGGTGGGCCAGTCCAGTCAGTCATCTCTGCACTACGCATCACACTGGTGGAGACCGTGGGAGTCCAGTTCCGTCCGACACCCCTGTGGGAGCCAGGTGAGCGTAACAAGTGCAGGGTAGAGGGAAAGTGTTGGGGGGAAAGAGGGAAAGGAGCAGTGCAGTACATAGGCTAACAGTAAAATAAATGAAGACAATAAATAAAAGTGTGAAAGAAAAGACCTTGGCCGTGTGGCCAGCGGTGCGGGCAAGACACCCTTATTCCACTATACAGTGGTAAAGTTCAAAAGATGATAATGAAAAATATTCTTGAGTTAATTTCTTATTTCAAAACAAGTTTTAATTATTCATGCTTCATTAGCTTTCTTTAGATCGAATTGTCGTGGCAGAAAACATCACATATGCGGCCTATGCATTTCGGGTCGAAACCCTTCCTCAGGGCCTGTGATTACACCTCTCTCTTAAAGTATTCAGTCTCAACTAACATAACATAGTCAACATAACATTGCAAAATCAAACACCAATTTCATAATTCATCAAACATTAATGAAACATTAACATAACAACATATTACATGCATATGTTGTCGAGATCATGAAAGTTAAAACAGAAGAACATCGTAGCAATAGTACATTACCCCGTTTCCGTTCGGGTGATGTGAATTTCATGGATCATGTTGAGGTTGGAAATGATCAAAATTAAAAAATAACAGAAAGACGAAAATAATAAATAAAATAAAAGAATAAAAAAAGAAGAATAAATAAGAGACAATCGTCAGTGTGATGGTCACGGTGTAAGCCTACTTATCCATAACATCATTTCATTCCCAATAGGTCAACTGCGTTGGTGTCACTAACCTTCTACAAGGCGTAGAAAAACAAAAAGACTTGTACGTCCACCCGCGGTATTATCCGTGGGAAAAATATCTGGTCTGCAGTGGTCTCTGTAACGAGAATTATTGCATGTATATTAATTGAATCCAGCATCCAAATCAATTCAGTACAATGTGTATCATAATGTAGGTACATCATCTTACATAACTCGTAGATCTGCTACCTTCTTCACGACCCGAATGGTCTAACTGTGTGTCTACCACTTTCACCTGCGGTCTTATCCGCGGGAAATTGATGCGTGCAGCGGTGGTCTCTGTAAAGAGATCGAACGCGTGTGAGTGAGTATAAATAACTCTATATGTCAAACTCTATGTTACATTTTCATACCCACATGCTTAAAATTAAAGTCGCAATTATCTTGTCAAAGCTGAGTGCTTTTACGCGCGCGCTTCCAAGGCAGTATCTGTGAGAAAATGTTGTTGCAGCAACTGGTTGCCTCGGTAACCATTGCTTTATATGGAGCAGCCATATTGTAATGGATCAAATAACCCGCTTTCCTCACGCTTGTAAAGTCACCATGTTGAAACGGTGCAATGGTAAATGAAACCTTATGTGCTAGTCAACCGAACTAATTACAAACCATCAAAAGACGCTATGTAACATTTGCATGCATAATTACTACTCACTGCAAGTTGTTCCTAAGCACAAATGAAATAATAATAATAAAAAATAAAAAAATGATAATAAAAATAATAAATGATAACAATAACTAAAAAGGGAAAGCGTAGAGATTAGAAAATATAAAAATAATATAAAACGCGAAAGATAGGAATGAATGAAACAAAAGTGTGGCCAGCTGGTGGCAGTGCAAGTGTAAGTGCAGACTCTTGGGTCCCAGCGCCGAAATCCTGCAGGAGCAGACAAATGCCCACCAGATCCCCTAACCAGTACACCCAACAGTTAATGGAAACAACTATTGAGTTGACCAGGGGGAAGTGGAGAAAATAACAAACGGACAGGATTCTTCTGGTTCCCTTCTGCTTCCTGACGACTCAGAACACTGGAAACCCTGTAAACAATTCAGTATTAATTAGCATTTACCATACTCTGTTGCCTTTGAAATAAATATATTCTTCTTCCAAACTCTCCTTACCTGTCTGCTCCTGCTAACAGCCCAGAGGCAATCCTTTAAGGAAAAAGTCTGTAAACTTGCTTGGTCAACTTAAACTGAAGTGCCCACTGTGGTTACTGACTCCTTCTGCACAACGTTGTCTTTTTAACTTCACAGCTAGTCTTTCCTCAGAAATTTGTGTAACTTTAATGTTCCATAACTTTTGCCTTAAAGCTGACTCAGCTCCTCTCAAGACCTTTGCCTTTATCTTAAAATGAAACAAACCAAACTTTCTTTTCCGATTGCTGCCTCATTCCCAAACTATTCAATGTCTCTGAATGTTTCCTTGTAACAATGCTGTCTCATGTTAATTACTTTCCTCGCAGAATTGTAATTCTACAGATTGCATTGATTTCACTATTTGAGTATGAGCATTTCTGAACCTAACTTGGTATTACTCTTGATGCTGTTGCTTTGAACACTTAAATATTATTTTCTGTCGCTTTTCGCTCCGATCTGCAATTCGGAACACGTGCCAGATAGCTGACTCACCGCGCCTGCTCTGATAATGAGATAAGCTTCTTCTCACTCGTACCGCACATCCGAAAATACACTTGCGCTAACAGCTGACACGCCGCGCCTACTCTGTTGATGAGAAACGCCTCTTCTCACTCAAGCCGCGCACTTGGAAAGTCTGAATCCGATTCCCTCAGCTGTCTCAACTGCGCAACAAAGCTGACTGCGGGGACTCGATACGCGACGCATCTTTGGCCTTCAGAGACACACAGGACCACGCCGCTTGGTCCTTTCCTCTAACACAGCTTGTCATACGACGCGCAAAGGAATTACATTGCAATGCTCCTTACTCACGCACTAATCGAACACGGTATCTCGTTCCAACGAATGGTGCGCGCACATTCATTTCCTAAACAATATATATATTCTACATTATTTACAACGCCAATGGATTCCTTAAGTTCCACTAAACAAATGAATGCTTTTCTTTTGACTTTTTGTAACTGATCTTCACAACAATACTGTACATGCAATTTTCACTTGGTTTTACTGTAAGCACAAGTTAATTTTACTGTCACTTACCTGAATTTAGTCTCTTGCACTTTCTGATGCTTTTCCTTCCTGGAAGTGATTTCCTTACTGCTGTTTTCTATTGTCTTCTAAGGAGCTCTTGAGCGCTGTGACCACTCCTAAGCAGGTCTTGAATGAAAGGCAGTTTAGAACCTCTTCTGAGGTTCCAAACTGCATCTCAATAGTCTTCAACCAATTACTACTGAACAGGAAGTACTGCATCTTGAGCTGGGACAATAGTAGCTGGCTGAAATGATGGTTAGGTTAAGGAAACCCGAACACCTTCTGTTGCCCAGGGACCTGATACAGACATCAGATGTCAAGTGCTAATATGATATGGTATGATAGGTTATTTATAATACACTTAATACCCAGAGGTTTCTAAGCGTGGACCCGGGGATCGAACCTGTTTTGCGCTGTCGTCTTGCTTCCAAGGCGAGCACAATGCCGCTGAGCTATCCTCCCGAGCTATCCTCCCTAGTAGGGGCTGTAAGGGTACAGAAACAGTTCCCAAGTGCAAGGGTTGCCAGGGGGGCTGTACATGTGTGCAACTGGCGAGCGGGGACCTGTGGCCGAGAGCAGAGGGTAGCATTTCTCCTCCTCTTCAACTGCCGTACTTGGTTAGCTGAGTCATTGTGCGGTGTGCCTTGCTCGTACTGTGCTCATGTGCTCCACCTTTTGTCCCTGTGGGGAAGGGAAAGAGCCTTCAGGTGTGTGTGATTCTGGTCAATTGCTTGACTTTGCCTGACCCTTGTATTGGGACATGTCGGGTAAACGGCTCTGGTGTTAGTCTGTTGTCTTTTGTAGTGTGCGGAAGTGTTTGTGGGTGAAAAGGGGCGGGTGCAGTGTTTTGGAATATCCTATGTGGTAGGATGGGGAAAATGTGTTAGAAGAAGGGGGATACCGCATCTCACTCGTCAGTGTCCCACTTCCACTCTCCGAGGACCCCCATCCAGGTGATCCTCCCTAACTGGTCCACTCCCAGGAACTGGATCCAATAGCGATGGCCGTGTCCAGACCACCTGGATGACAGATCCCCGGGGACTAGTTGGGGAGACACCTTCAGGTTTCTCACACCACCCAAACCCTGCAAATGAATACCCCAACCAAAATGGCTCCCAACCAAAAGTCTGTGCTTCACTTGTCACCCAAGTTCACACCCCCCTCAAACTCTGGCTGCTGCTTCAGGCGTATTTCTTGCCCAGGTGCTCAAAGTTGAGGCTGGCTGAAATGCAGTTGCAGCCAGAAACACATCATGCTCAGGCCTCCTTGCCTTCCTGGCCATAGTCTTAGGGTGCATGTCGGGTCGGGGGCAAAATGAATAAAGTGGCTGTGCAAATGTTTCTCCATACCTCCTATAACACCTTGCCCCCACCTCTTTCCGCTTTGGGTGTCTTTTGGGAAAGTTCTATCAACAGCATATTAGCAGATGGCCACTCCTCAAGGGCCTTTAACCAACTCTGCCAGAACATCTTACATATTTGTATATATATCTTCTGCTGTGTCTCTGCTGGCATTTCAAGTACCTGCTGTTTTGCCTCCCCCCACACATTTTCCAGAACCTCAAATTTGGTGTCATTTTTTGGATACTCTCCCCAGTCCTTTAAAGTCCTCCTGGCCTTCCCATCTGGCCTATTCAGCTTGTTGTTTCACAGGGGACGCCATTAGGCCTAGTGGCTGTTTGCCCTCTGTCTGGAATATTCTGCATGCCAATTCTGGCATTGGCGTTGGTTCTTAATTGTCTTGAATGCGACCTCTGTTTGCTCGGGCTTCGAAATCAAATCCGCATGGAGAGAATTAATCTGAGGAGGGTCATTTCACCACTGGTCAAGATGCCACTTCGACATTCTCTGCCTCCCTCTTCTGTTAGGAATTATCTGCAATGTAAAGAAAATAAGACTCAGTTCGATTTTTTCCTTTTTTGTCATGATCACTGCATCAACCCTTCGCCCAAGATGGCCTCAATTATTCCTCACTGCGAACAAGGCCACTGCAAATCAAGCGACCTAGATTATTTGTTGACAAACCTTCAGTCATCTTCCTTGAAGGCTCCTCTCTGGCTGCCAAGAAGGAAAGGACCCCATCGTTCGTGCCTTGATCCAGCCATTTGAACACTGCGTCTGTCCCCCATGGACAGCAGCAATATTTGTATGCCACAGCAGCAGCGGGCCAAACTGCTCCTCTGCCTAACTTGTAACAACCACTGTTTCTGGGGCTGGATGGGATGCGGGAAGAAGGGATCTGCATCTGCCATATCCCCTTGTGCCTATCCAGCTTCCTGGGAAGCTGCAGTCCTTCCTCAAGCCAGTCATTCAGCACAGGGGCCTCTGAGGATATTTAGGCCACTCTCGGCATACACGTGGAGCCAGTGATGGGCCCACAACGAATGAGACATGTTGGACCTGGTTTTCTCCACAACCCTGTTATGTTAGGTTATATGTACATATAAAGAGATAAGGCCAGTGGGCATTAAAATGCTTGTTATACGTCTCTCATATGGCTGAGCCGAAGGTGACCCACAGAACTTCATTACTATCAAAAGGTTAAAGTATTAATGAAAAATATGTTTTTGGCTGCTTTTTAAAGAGCCTCATGTTGTATTGATCCGTGTGCAGAGGCTGTGGACATGACCCAAATTCATGAGAAGCATGGTTATTCATAGCAGTCTCTCCCCTCTTCCTGTTGGAATTAACGTCTTGATTTATTGCCCTCCACATTAGGCTGTCCCTTCTTCCACAACCTGTGGAATTTGTTAAGATGGATTTCTAAAATCAGCCCCTGGGGGAGATTTTAGGAAGCCAGCCCATTTATGGTAAACAGGAAAGAGACTGAGAGGTTAGCTAAAACCCAATCAAGGTAGAGTGGGTGAGCAGTCAAGGTTTAGTCTCAGGAAAGTGTGTGTGTGGTCTAGGGCTCCAGTGAGCTCACACAGGGCAACACTCAATAATTCAGGTTAGACATTCAATGTACAAAAATATAGTCATTTAAAAGGCCTGTCCAAGCACACTAAGCATACAAATATCAAATGTACGTGAGGTAATCAAAAACCATACATCACATATACATACATTCACCATTCGAAATAAGATTACATACCAATAGTCAACAGGTTAGTAAATGTCGGAAAGAAACAGTTAGATTAGATGGAATAATCACAACTCAGTTCCCTCAGTATTATGAAGTCAGCCCTAAGATGTTTGGGGCCTTGTGCCCAAAAACTCACAAGTTCAACTATGCTTATCAGGGAAGGTATTTCAGTACTGATGCAGTGGGCTTTAGTGTTGATTGACAGTACTTTAAAGTGGTGGTACTTTAAAGTAAGACACGTATTTACTTCCAGCAAGGCAAGTACCCAACTCTATCCTGTTACGACAGGATCCTTGACCAAGGTTTGATGATCAAAGGCCAGGCCGGAGGGAGTTTAGGGAAAAGAGTTCTAAACCCAATGTTTCCCTATGGGAGACCAGGGGGACAGAAACAGGTATGTTCAATTACCCAACTGACCCTGATTCTTCCAGGTGACACTGCAGGTCTTCAGAATTCTCTGGGGCTCCAACCTTCTGTCCTTGGTTCGGGTGAGGGTAGTCCAGGGGCGATGGTTGAAGAGGTCACTTTCCATGCCGGGAGCTGGTCCGGTTCTGACCAAACTGTTCCAGGCAACCTCTGAAAGAAGACCCCGAAACGAGGAGAATATGCAGCAGACCTCGGCAGTGCAGACCCTTCAAGACACCTCATAGGATTGCAGAAGGATAATTTTCCAGAAGAGGTCACCACGGTCAGGCAGTGACAGACGATCTTCCAGCGATGAACACAGAAGCAGCCCCAGCTCAGCTTCCCTTGTCATGAGATGGCTGAAAATGTGAGGACCGGCGACTTATGGCATAAGCCGAAGATCCTGCGAGTCCCAAGGCTCTGCTCAGAATAGCAATGGCTGTATGGCAGTAGCCCAAAAGGGAGATGGTCAGTCCACTGGGTGGTCCAGGGACAATCCAGAAGGCTTTGAGGCATGGATTTGTGAGCTGGTTGCTGCCACTGATGCGGGTCAGCCGAAGGGGTCGTCCTCGGGTCGTCAGCAGGCTGCTCCTCTTCGTAGAAATCTTGGTTCCAAAGATGATCTGTTGAATAGCTGCAGGAGCCCTCCTTTTATCCAAGAATCAAGCTGGGAGCAAGCCCAAGCCCACCAATGGTAAAGACCTGCACCATTTATTTATTTATTATTGCATTTGTAAAGCGCACTAAACCCATGGACATCAAGGTGCTGGCTGTTGCAGTGAAGGTTACAAAGCAGGAGATCTTGTGTTGTCAGAAGGTGGTGAGGGTGGGGGAACGGGACTGTTCATGAAAGGTTCTAGGTGAAGAGCCAGGTTTTTCGAAGTTTACAGAAAGTCCAGTATGATTTTTTATTTTTTTTATTTTTATTATTTTTTAAAACAAACAATACAAACCAAACTAGCAGCGATATTTGCAAAAAACACATGAACATCAATAAATGAACACCACTGCTCCCCCAATCCCTCCCCCCCTCAATAGCTTGTTTATCTTTCTCATTCCGTATCTGCTGCGTGTGGCAGGGTATCGCTTTCTTCTGAGGCTGCAGAATCCGTTATTGTGCCAAACAGTCCTGTTAT
Organism: Ambystoma mexicanum; assembly: GCF_040938575.1. Lineage (NCBI taxonomy): Eukaryota > Metazoa > Chordata > Amphibia > Caudata > Ambystomatidae > Ambystoma > Ambystoma mexicanum. Next base: position 1,241,789,116 of record NC_090928.1, on the reverse strand, counting down.
TAACACTCTCCATGCTAGCAAGGTACTTACTTCTTCTTCCCCACACTTGCTACATGCCTCCTGCCATACCACCGTTTCAGCCTCCGCCCATTTTTGCAAATCCCACCACCATACCTCGACCAGTGGCTTATGGCACTGCTTCCAGCCCATGGCAATCCTTCGTTTTGCAAGCACATATGCCAGATCCCTCAGTTTCCCAACATGTTTAGTATGCCCTGGTCTGGGAAACCCTCCCAACAGGCAGGCCCAGGCCGTATCTATATTGAGCGTGACCCCTTTGACCGCTAGTTTTTGTGCCACTTCCCCCCCAAAAACTCTCAATCACTGGGCAAGACCAAACATGTGTGTCATATCAGCGTCTTCCTTATCACATTTTGGGCACGCTTGTCGTCCTGCATTTACAAACTTAGCTATTCTCATCGGGGTCATATAGGCTCTGTGCGTTATGTACAACTGTATTTGTTGCAATCTGGCATTTCTGGACACCTTCTTGTGGTATCCCATAGCACGCTCCCACATCCCATCGGTCATCTGTGCTCCCACCTCCGTTTCCCAAACCAGCCTCAAATGCGTCAAATCCTTCCCTACCCGGGTCATCACCATCTCATACAATCTAGAGATCTCGTGCCCTCCCTCTGACATGTCATATATTGTCCCCATGGTGGCGTCTGGCTCCTCCGCCAATACAGTCTCAGGCCAGGTTTTACGAATAATCTGCACTAGCCTCAGATACGTGACATATTGGCCTCTGTGCAAGCCTGCCTCTTCCCCTAATTCTTCAAAATCCTTAATGACCCCCTCTTGCCAGACATCTCCCAATGTAACCAGCCCGACCGACTCCCAGTAGGTCCTGATTATCATTCTTAGTTGATTGTCTTCCCCTGCCAAGGCCACCAGCGGCACTTGCGGGGAACACGGGTACGGGTTATCCATCAGTTGGCATACTCTACGCCACATCTTCCACCCAAGCAACATCATACCCGGGCGCTCCTTCATTTCAAGTCTAGGCAACCAAATAATTTCCTTTAGGTAAAACGGAGTACAGTCCTGTCCAAACAGCCTAAATTCAGGAGTTACTTCATCAGAAAGCCATTTGGCCACATATTGTAACTGACCAGCTACATAATAGGCCTCAAAATTTGGCAGCTTAATACCCCCTCTTTCATAGAAGTTCTGCAGCTTCCATAGCGCCACTCTATTCCGAGTGCCATGCCATAGAAAGTCTCTGCACATACTATTCAGCTTGGTAAAAAACTTTTTAGGTATCATGTACGGAATATTGCTGAAAAAATGTAAGAGCCTGGGCAGGACCACCATTTTGAGCATCGCCCCCCGTCCCATCATCGCCAGCGGCAGCTTCTCCCAAAACTTCATACTTATACGTATTTTTCCCACAGCCACCTCGGTTTTATGCAAATGTTCCTCCTCTACCGTGTGATACACATCTATTCCGAGGTAGCGGAAGGAGCCAACCGCCCCATGGTACCGACAACACTGGCAACCGCTCCAGAGGGGTTCCTCTGTAGCTACCCAATGGGAACATGCTCGATTTTTGGGGGTTCACCGCTATGCCGGACAGTTCTGCATACCTTTCCATTACCTCTAGAATATATTGAAGATTTTCCTCCGGATATTTCAGATATAGTAGCAAATCGTCAGCATATAAGGATATTAGGTGTTTCTCTCCCCCCACCTCAATGCCTATCATGTCATATTGTTGTCTAAGATACACTGCTAGGGGCTCCAGGGCCAGAATATATAACATCGGGGAGCAGGGGCACCCTTGTCTGGTGCCTCTGCTAAGTTGCCATCTCCCGGATATCACCGATCCTGTGCGCACCCTAGCCAGCGGTTCACTGTATAGCAATTTCGCCCACCTAACATAGCCCGGCCCCATCCTGTATTCCCTCAGGGCCTCCAGCAACCATGGCCACCTGACTGAATCGAAAGCTTTGATTGCATCTAGGGACACAACCGCCATTTCACCCTCGCTCCTGTTCCCTTCTTCAATCACCCGGTGGAGTCGCCTATGGTTGTGGGTTATATTTCTGTTGGGGACATAACCTGTCTAAAGTCCAGTATGATTGCCCAGATCTTAGGGTTGGTGGTAGATCATTTCACAGTTTTGCTGCAGTGACCAGGAAGCTTGTGCTGCCAGCTCGAGCCCACCTAAATTTAGGCGTGATGCACCGGTGAGCATAGACAGTTCTGGTAGGTTGCGTGGACTGGGCTTTGAAAATCATCTGAGAAATATAGGCGGGGGAGTTAGAGAAGCACCTGTGGGTGATGGACAACGTTTTGAAAGTGATCCGTTCTTTCATTGGGAGCCTGTGAGCATTTCTTCTTGCAGCAGAGATATGTTGTCACCTGGGAAAGTTCACGTCCACCCAGAGTGCATTGTTCTGGATGACTTGTAGTTTCTGGATATTGCGCTTTGAAATACCTGCGAATAGTGCCATACAGTAATCCAGTCTAGAACCAAGGATAGCTCGGGCAATGGTGAGGCATCTGTCGGCGGAAAGGAAGGGTCTGCAGGCTTTGATAAGTTTGGAGGTGTGGGCCGCAGAGGAGGCAATGACATCTAAGTAAACTCCTAGTGTTTTCACTGTGGGGGAGACAGGAATCGAAATGTTGTCAATGGTGAAGGAGGCGTATTGATGGTTTTAGGTTTTTGAGCACCCCCGGGGGCTCCGCGAAGAGGATCTCCGTTATTTGCGGCGTTAGGACAAAGAAGGTGCGTGGCCATCCACTGGTAGACACCATTTAGGGTGTCAGAGTCTGTAGGCTAGTTGCCAGTGAGGGGAAGGAGAATTTGTGTGTCGATTGAGTCTAGAAGGTCGCAAAGTGGTTTGGTAAAAAGGTTGTAGAGGTTCAAGAGCCTTGGGGAACACCACATGACAAAGGTGCCGAAGGGGCACTTGCGCTATCCACGAAGTCTCTGATAGTTCTATCCTCCAGGATGAGGCGATCCAGCTGGTTGTTTCCAGTGAGAAGCTGGCAGCGGAGGTGAGGTGTTGGCAGAGGATCTTTTGATCTACCAGGTCGAATGCAGACGAGAGGTCTAGGAGTAATAGGAGGGCTGACTTCCCGGCGTCCTTGAATTCATCGAGCTGGTTCTTCCGGTAAAGCAAGGCCGATTCAGTGCCATGCCCTGGGTGGAACCCAGATTGACAGATTCCTTTTCAAACCTTTGGCCCAAATGGGGCCTTTAATGTGGGGTTATGGAGAAGTATATAAATGTATAAAGAAACACAAGGCACAAAGGGTTTTTAAAGCATGTTTATTAATGATAAAATGAAAATCTATTTGTGCTTGTGTTTACTAATGGACTTATCTGACTGAACCACGTTACCCACCATGGGGCACACATGGAACCTTGACGAGGCTGAAGGACAACGGGCAGGCCTCTCCTGCCCAGAGGCAGAGACATGGACTGGACTGAAAAAACGTTAGAAGTTAACAGTGAAAGAGGGGGAGCCAGGAGAAAGGAAGACAGTGAAACTAAAGGAGTGGAAAAGGATAGAAAGACATGAAAGAAAGAGCTGTGTTCCCTGGGGGCCAGGGTTGCTCTCTCCAGTCCTCCCCCGGCGTCTCCTGATGGGGGTCGAGCCGGGCTGTGTCTATCAGCTGCAGCCTGGCGTAAAAGTCAGGCCCAAAACGCAAGTGTGGCCCGAGAGGCAGTGACCTGCCCGGTGGCCAACCTGGGTGGGCCAGAAGGAAAAATAAGTCATGTGCCGCGTGTGTGCTACGGCCCAGGTGAACATAACGGCCCAGTTCGGGGCTGCGGGTAGCTTCAACCCTAACCGGAGCATGACCTGATGACTACAAGGCTGCCCGGTCGCCAGACCGGGCGGCCTGGTGGTGCAAGAACTCCCAGGCCGTGTGCACGGTGCGGCCCAGCTGAAGATCATGGCCGTGGCCAAGCAGGGCAGGCGGTGAAGAAACCCCTGACAGTGCAGGTGGGGAAAGTGCGAGAACGCAGCACCGCCAGGGGGCCTGCGTGCTACCCGAGGCCAGACAGGAAGAGCGGTGTCACTTACTCAGACCCCCGCCGCATCATGTATGGTGCAGCCGGGGCTTTGCGCGCGGGCTGCCAGCAATTAAAGAAGGTGGGCAGGACCTGGGCGGGGCACATGCTGGGTGGCTTGCCAGGTGGGAACCACCGCCACGGAGGAAACTGTAACCCCTTCGCTGACAGCAGAGAGCATGGGCTCATACGCCCTGATGATCATTTAGGGCTACCAGAGCCCCAACAAGATATAACCACTGTGTGATAAAAATGGGGCAGATTTCGTAACAAAGACGCCCGCTGGCTCAGGCTCTGTTAATACTAGGCAGAAAGTCCATATGAAGGGTTAATTGTGGAGATCTAACGAAAGGGAGTAATTGACAGGTCACGGGACCAATCGCCGAGAAGATTTCAGGGAGGTGACTTTGATGGCAACAATTGTCCTTTCTTTGTTTTTGTTTTTGGTTGCCAGGAGACGGAGGAGGAGGTTTTGAAGGAAGACGGTTGGAACTGGGCTTACTGAGAGAGGAGAAGAAAGGAATGAAGTGCCGTTGCACCGAGATGAGTCGAAGTTACTGAACTATATATAAATATATATATCTTAAGCGATAGTTCGAAATCGCTAATGACTTTGCTCCATGTGAGACGGAGAGAAAGCTAAGAAAGGGAGAGTCCGCATACGAAGGGAGCAGCTGATCTGCCGATGGGAGTGACTGTCACGGAGCTCGGAGAGGGAAAATCAAGCCGAGCCGAGCAGCGGATGACTCGCTGAACCTCCCGGAAATAGAAAGTCCCTTCGACATCGGTGAAATCCAAGCCGATTAGCTGATCGTCTGTCTCGAACGAGAAGAGGACGCGACCGTGTCGGTTTCATCGGAATACACGGGAGGTGAGACAGAGAGAAAGTTCTTGCCGGATGATCGAGGGGATCGAAGACGAGGTTCAGAAGAGGCGTGATCTAACCTGGACAAATACGAAGAAACGAAGCAGGGGAGTGTCAGCGGAGGAGCGTGGTGAATATCCTTTGAAGTAACGCACCTGATTAGCGGTAAGAGAGTGTTATGAAAGAACGAGCACCGCTATAAGAGAGATTAAACGGATGCAGATAAAAGCGTATGTAGACTATTTCTAACATTGAAAGTGGGCGCCGTTGCGCTGCATATTAGTTAAAGAGTGACATGCTACGAGTTATTGAGGAGATGCCATTAAACTAGTAACTGGATGCAAAACGCCGAAGTGCAGGTTGAGAAACACTGAATAAGGACTATTAAAGGAGAGAAGAGAACAAAGAGGGAGACAAGTATTAAAGGAAAGGAGAAAAGACTAGTTATCATAGGAACCTCTTGACCAGGGCAAGAGGAAGACAGGGAAAAGAACGAAGTCTGAACCAAGGGAAGGAGAAGAGATTCAACCAATATTATAGACGTTACAGAAAAGGAAGACACGAAAACCAATAAAGACTTACCTGAGATATTCAGTTTTCACTTGGCCAAAGAGAACTCGATCCCCTCTAGACGAAACCGGAGAACACCTGTATCCTTTTCAATGGGTTTATCTGAAAGAAAACACAAACAAGTTTATTAGAAAAGTTGTATGTTGATAATAAAAGTTAACTTGTGACTAAGTTTATACGTTCTCCGTGGAACTGCATTTATTGAACAACATTGTGTCCAAACATCACAATTTGGTGTCAGAAGTGGGATCTAAGGGAGAACACCATGGAAGAACTCATTAAAACGCTAAGTGAGGGGCAACAGTTGCTTCAACAGGCGCTACAGTTACAGAACCAACAAGCCCAAGCAGATAGACAAGCATTTCAACAGGCCATACAACTACAACAAGCTCAATTAATGGAGGCGACCACAGTACGAAGACATTCCCAGGTTCCAGCATCAGTTTTACAAAAGTACACAGTAGGAGAGGACCCAGCTCACTTCTTTGTAAATTTTGAGAGGGTGGCTAGGAACGCTCAATGGCCAAACGATAGCTGGTGTCATTACATAGCCCCACTCATGACAGGGGAAATGCAGAGTGCTTTCCAAGCAGCCAATCCAACCGGGGAAACCCCGTATGCAGATATGAAACGAGTAGTACTGGAACGCTTGGGACATGATGAAGAGGCATATAGGATAAAATTTAGAGAAGTCAAGTTACAAGCCGAAGAAACACCGAGGCAGCTCTTTTATAGAGTCAAAGAGTTAGGGGAGAAATGGTTGCAGTCTAACAACAGTACCGCTCATGAGAGGTCAGAGAAAATTGTTATGGAGCAGTTTGTGGAAGCCTTACCTTTACCAATGCAACGCTGGGTACGACAACATCACCGACCCAGCCTGGTAGAGGCGGTTAACATCGCTTCAGCCTATCAAAAGGCTGGGCAAGGCAGATTCCTGACATATGCAGCAAACAACAAACCAACTCCCACACCCAGTGGGAATAACCATTCGCTCAGAACAAATATTGTGACAAGATGGCCGAACTCGATGCTACGTAAACCGGAGTGGGAGGCTCAAAAAGGGAGACCAACGAGTGAGAGCCCTGTAGGCATCAGGCCCACCAGTATGATCCCAAAAGGCATACAATGCTTTGAATGTGGGGAATGGGGACACCTAGCAAGAATGTGTCCCAAAAGAGTTAAGACTGAACCTATGGATGTGGGAAACATGGAGGTCCCAAGAGAAGGAGAAAATCAAGAAGGAACGACAATCCCTAAATCCTCATATTCCGATATTTGCGAAGCAGAAGTTGATGGGAAACCTACAAGAGCTATGGTGGATACCGGCAGTTTGCAAACAGTTGTAAGTACAGAACTTGTGGGGAATACTGGGAACTCGAATACACTAATTCCCATACGTTGTGTCCATGGAGATGTCAAAGCATACCCGACCAAAGAGATTAGGTTAAAAGTAGCCGGGGAACAGATGGAGGTGAGGGCCGCCCTAATGCCAGTATTACCAGAGCCTCTACTTATTGGGTCCGATGTTCCCCATTTTTCACGGATCATAAAGTCAATAGAAGAAAATTGGTTAAGAAGTGCCCCTTTTGCCCATGAGACCTTTGCAGAGCCATTAACTAAAGAGAAGAAAGGGAAGTCGGACTTAAGAAAGTTAAAGAAAGTTTGGGCCGAAAAAAATGTTTGTCCCATTGCAATTGACTGGAAAATTGATGAAGCGGGAGATTCTTTCAGAATGGCACAAGAAATAGATCCATTATTAGGAAATGCTAGGGCTGCCGTTAACTCAGGGGTATCGGGAAATGGTCCATCTTTTATTAAAGAAAAAGGATTATACTATCGAACTAGCAAGGATGCCACTGGAGCAATTCTGAAACAGTTGCTAGTACCCAAGAAATATTATCAAACGGTGTTGGAAGTGGCCCACCTACAAATTGGTGAAGGCCATTTGGGAACAGAAAAGACCACACAGAAAATCCTTGCCAGGTTTTATTGGCCGGGGCTTTATGCTCAGGTGGCTCGTTTCTGCCAAGCATGTCCAGAATGTCAGAAGAAAAACAAAGCCAATGTGAGGAGAGCACCTTTACAGCCGATGCCAGTCGTGTTGGAACCATTCCATCGGATTGGATTAGATATTGTTGGTCCCTTAGAACCTTCATCCAGGGGCCATAAATATATCTTAGTGATTGTCGACTATGCTACCAGGTATCCAGAGGCCTTTCCTCTTAGGTCTACTAGTGCCCAAAGTATATGTGATGCCTTGATTCCCTTTATCAGTCGAGTAGGAATACCAAAGGAGTTTGTTACCGACAGAGGATCCAACTTTATGTCGTCAGTGATGGAACAAGTGTGTACGATTCTACAAATGAAGCATTTAAAAACCGCTGTCTATCATCCTCAAACTGATGGCCTTGTAGAGAGGTACAATCAAACTATAAAACAAATGTTGCGTAAAACAGGGGAACCCGGAGGAAAGAATTGGGACAGATTGCTGCCATGGATACTCCTTACCTTAAGGAATACCCCCCAGTCATCGACAGGGTTTTCACCCTTTGAACTTCTGTTTGGTAGATCAGTGAGAACGCTACTCGATGTTTTGAAGGAAAACTGGGAAGAGGAGCCGAGTCAAGAGATTTCACTTACTGAATATGCATACCAACTTAAAGAGAGGGTAGAAAAGTTACAAAACATAGCCAAAGAAAATCTATTACAAACACAAAACAAACAGGAATACTACTACAATAGAAACGCTCAATTAAGATCATTTAACAAAGGAGATAAAGTGTTGGTCTTACTCCCGACGTCTGAGAACAAGATGCTGGCAGCGTGGAGAGGACCCTATGAAATTGAAGAGGTACTAGGTCCTCTAACCTACAAGGTGAGACAAAATGACCGAAGGTTCCCAACACAGACCTATCATGTGAATCTACTAAAGAAATGGGTAGAACCTATAACGACAGTGGCAGTGATTAATACGAAAGAAACATCTTTCGAACCTTTTCCAAGGTTAAAAGAAGATCTAGGATTGGAAGCGTTAAACATAAATCAAAATCTATCTGAGTTACAGAAGGAAGAACTACTCGGGTTGGTGAGGAAATTTACAAATACTTTTTCGTCCTTACCGGGGAGAACGAACATGGTATGTCATCGTATTGTAACTCAGCCAGGAGAAGTAGTAAGAATTAGACCCTATAGAATTCCAGAGACAAAACTACAATCTATCAATAAGGAGATCAAAGAAATGTTGGAGATGGGAGTAATAGAACCCTCTCATAGTGAGTGGTCCTCCCCTGTAGTAATGGTGCCGAAACCTGACGGATCGGTTCGTTTTTGCATGGACTTTAGGAAATTGAATGAGATTTCCAAGTTCGACGCCTACCCTATGCCACGAATCGAAGATTTACTAGACAAGCTAGGAAAAGCTAAATTTTTAACAACTATAGACTTGACCAAAGGATATTGGCAAATACCATTGCTCCCCGAGGATAAAGAAAAAACTGCGTTTGCCACTCCAGCAGGTCTGTTCCAATTTACAGTCTTACCATTTGGGTTGCATGGGGCACCAGCAACATTTCAAAGGCTCATGAATTCAATCCTTAGAGGACAGGAAGAATATGTAGGAGCATACCTTGACGATATTATTGTCTTCAGTCAAACTTGGGACGAACATTTAACCCATTTGGGAAATGTACTTAGGCTATTACAAGAATCTGGTCTACACATAAATCCAAAGAAAACGTTCATGGCCAATTTCTATACGAGATATTTGGGATACTTTGTAGGACAGGGGATGATTAAACCACAAGAAGACAAGTTGAAAGCCATAAAAAGCCTACAATTTCCTACAAACCTCCGACAAGTGCGAGCCTTTCTTGGTTTTATTGGGTATTATAGAAGGTTCATACCCCATTTTTCAACAATAGCATCACCTCTGACAGATTTGTTGAAAAACACATCTAGCAAGAAGAAGGACTGGTGTACAACAGAGACAATGAATGCATTTAATAACCTAAAGAATGCTTTATCTGAAAAAGCCATTTTAAATTGTCCAGATTTTTCAGCTCCATTCTTCCTACACACAGATGCCTCTGGAACAGGGCTTGGAGCGGTATTGTTTCAGGGGCAAGATGAATCAGAGAAACCCGTACTTTTCATAAGCAGGAAGCTCTTGCCACATGAACACCACTATGCTACCATTGAAAAAGAATGTCTTGCAGTGAAATGGGCCATAGAAGCACTACGCTACTACTTGTTAGGAAGAGAGTTTACTCTGGTGACAGATCATGCACCTCTTGTATGGTTGGCACGTAACAAAGATACTAATCCCCGAGTATTAAGATGGTTTTTATCACTACAACCTTTTACGTTCAAGACCGTTCATCGTCCAGGAAAATTAATGGCCCAGGCAGATTTTTTATCACGAAACAATCCCCTTACCAAACGTAAGGGACTAGAGGGGAGGGTATGTGATAAAAATGGGGCAGATTTCGTAACAAAGACGCCCGCTGGCTCAGGCTCTGTTAATACTAGGCAGAAAGTCCATATGAAGGGTTAATTGTGGAGATCTAACGAAAGGGAGTAATTGACAGGTCACAGGACCAATCGCCGAGAAGATTTCAGGGAGGTGACTTTGATGGCAACAATTGTCCTTTCTTTGTTTTTGTTTTTGGTTGCCAGGAGACGGAGGAGGAGGTTTTGAAGGAAGACGGTTGGAACTGGGCTTACTGAGAGAGGAGAAGAAAGGAATGAAGTGCCGTTGCACCGAGATGAGTCGAAGTTACTGAACTATATATAAATATATATATCTTAAGCGATAGTTCGAAATCGCTAATGACTTTGCTCCATGTGAGACGGAGAGAAAGCTAAGAAAGGGAGAGTCCGCATACGAAGGGAGCAGCTGATCTGCCGATGGGAGTGACTGTCACGGAGCTCGGAGAGGGAAAATCAAGCCGAGCCGAGCAGCGGATGACTCGCTGAACCTCCCGGAAATAGAAAGTCCCTTCGACATCGGTGAAATCCAAGCCGATTAGCTGATCGTCTGTCTCGAACGAGAAGAGGACGCGACCGTGTCGGTTTCATCGGAATACACGGGAGGTGAGACAGAGAGAAAGTTCTTGCCGGATGATCGAGGGGATCGAAGACGAGGTTCAGAAGAGGCGTGATCTAACCTGGACAAATACGAAGAAACGAAGCAGGGGAGTGTCAGCGGAGGAGCGTGGTGAATATCCTTTGAAGTAACGCACCTGATTAGCGGTAAGAGAGTGTTATGAAAGAACGAGCACCGCTATAAGAGAGATTAAACGGATGCAGATAAAAGCGTATGTAGACTATTTCTAACATTGAAAGTGGGCGCCGTTGCGCTGCATATTAGTTAAAGAGTGACATGCTACGAGTTATTGAGGAGATGCCATTAAACTAGTAACTGGATGCAAAACGCCGAAGTGCAGGTTGAGAAACACTGAATAAGGACTATTAAAGGAGAGAAGAGAACAAAGAGGGAGACAAGTATTAAAGGAAAGGAGAAAAGACTAGTTATCATAGGAACCTCTTGACCAGGGCAAGAGGAAGACAGGGAAAAGAACGAAGTCTGAACCAAGGGAAGGAGAAGAGATTCAACCAATATTATAGACGTTACAGAAAAGGAAGACACGAAAACCAATAAAGACTTACCTGAGATATTCAGTTTTCACTTGGCCAAAGAGAACTCGATCCCCTCTAGACGAAACCGGAGAACACCTGTATCCTTTTCAATGGGTTTATCTGAAAGAAAACACAAACAAGTTTATTAGAAAAGTTGTATGTTGATAATAAAAGTTAACTTGTGACTAAGTTTATACGTTCTCCGTGGAACTGCATTTATTGAACAACATTGTGTCCAAACATCACACACTGCCACAGAGGAAACTAAATACTTTAGTGTTTATGAATATAAACTGCACATCACCACAGAGGAAAACAAGGGCTTCCAAATCCCTGTCAATGCAATCACCACTGCCACAGAGGAAATTAGAGAGAACAAGTGCTCCCAAAGCCCTATGAGTGGAATAAGAGCTCCCAAAGCGCTACGGAGTTCACACGTTTCCCACAGCAGCCACCTGTGGCAGAGCAGGGTCTTTTCAAACAGGGCAAGTATGCCACAACAGAAGACGGGTACTGTGTTTTTTTTAACGAATACTATTTTAGAGACTGCCATGGACTGCTAAGTGAGATATTGCCATTTATTGACTGTAAGGGACTGATAAGTTAAATGGTATGTGGGAGTTTGGGAAGTTTAGAAAGTAATGCTCAGTGGGAGTAATGTGAAACCTGCTAAAGGTTACTATGCAGAGGGGTTTATGCAGTGGGGGTCCTTTACCCAGATGGTGGCAGCATTAAACATGGAATGGAGATATGCAATAGAGCATGGATGTATTTGATGGTTTTAAAGATGGTTAATCCTTTTTATATAAAAACCCAATAGAGCATCAATACTCCCCTCTGGTGTACTGTGCCTCATTTAAGATCTGCAACTCAGTATTGTGGCCCATCTCCTGGTTTAACATAATTTATTTGCAGGTTGCTCAGCGCCCCACCAGAGCAGCTGGTCTGGGATGGTGGGGTGATGTCAGTGGGTCTGTTCCTGGCCCAGAGTATTTATAATACTGTGCACACCCGGGCCAGGAAAAAACAACCAGGGGCTACACTGGGATGCAGTTGGATTCCAGGTAGTGCTGGATTTGGAGGTAAGCTGCTCAGTCCAATATCTTTAGGAGAAAGGGGACTGTGGTAATGGGCCAGTAGTTGGTGGGGGAAGTGGGGCTCAGTATTCAAAAAGCCGATTGTTGCCCAATCCGGGACAACCACTGTGTCATGACCACTGGCCCCAAGGTGTCAGACCTATCCCAACATCCTTGGAAGCAGGGTCATGATCCTCATTCCAGGCACCAGCCGGCCCCCGTAGGGGCCTTTTGGGCCTTGTCCTGGCGGCAGTGGCGCCAGGCTCATGCTCAAAAAGGGACCCAGTCCCGGCACTGGAAGCGCCGGGCTCATATAAAAGGGATTGGTGCTTGGGTGGACTTACCTGCTGCAGACCATGCTGCCTTCCTACCTGCAGGATGAACTCTTCATCCAATCCTGCTGGGACTACTTTAACTGCTGGGTGGGGCCAGCACCACTCCCAAGAACCACATACTGGAACTCTTTTCTTACCTCTGGAGGCTGTGGAAGAAGACGCCTAAGCACTACTGAAGGCTATTTAAACCACACCCGATTGGTTTCACGTGCTTCGCGTTATTCTGCATTAGCAGCAGGACGCTCACTGTGTCGGCTCCAGCTGATCTTCTTCTTCTGCACCTGAAAACAGGACAATCTTCAACTTACCTCCCTGAAATCCAGCTCCAGCCTTCTGTGACATCTGAAAAGGAAAACGAGAACATTAGAGTAGCACGAGAAAATACCAGAGCTGCTCTTACCACCCGTCGGCGCCTTCCAAGGCCCCGTGCCGCGATTCTTCGTTCTCCAGCCATCTGCAACAACAAAGAATACAGGTTAGCGATAACTCCATGATATCTGCTTACCTGTGCCACGGTCTCCGCGAGCTCCGTTCTGCGCCATTTGTCCGCACCTGTAAAATACAAGAAGGACATTATTAGAGCTCAGGACTCCATTTCTACTCACGTGCCTCAAGTGGTCCTCCGGCACGATCCTTCGGCATCAGTCTTCATCGCCGGTTGCACCGCGACCTGAAAGAAAAGGGGAAAAAGACATTTAAAAGTGCATTTAACTTCAGATGAACCTTTTGCTTGCCTGCAAAAAACTCCAGACTTTTCCACTTACCGGATCAACATACCGGACCTGCAAAGAGGCAAGATTCTGAAAGGACAATAAAAGACTCAAATAAGGCACTTACCGTTCGTGCAGCTAACGACGGTCTTGCCTTCTGGACTCTACCTCCGCAATAAAAGGCTGAACTATCGTCCAGTGAAGTAACTGGCTACAGCGCCCCTGCACAGACGCAGGATGGAGAGCGCCGCATTTACTTACCTAAGGTGAGCACGTGTGGCCTAGGGGAGTCGTAGGAGTGTCAGGAAGGGGAAAGGGCCGAAACCCCGTCAGGCAGACGTTAACCCCTGTTTCCTCTCTGCCCGCAGACATCTCACTCTCCGGATTAAGATCACAGTAAGGAGGGGGCCCTTCCAGGGTGGTGCCAAAGACCTGCGAGTGACTCTGGAAGGTTCGGAGAACGCCCAGACCAGACCCGCGCCTCCGAGGGATTCAGGTGAGCGTTACAGAACGCGAAGCCTACCACAAATATCTCACCCAGGCGCAATGGAAACCTCGTATACAGACCAATTGGCCCAATTGCTTGGGGAGCTGAGGGCCGAGGTACATGCATCTCGTCAAGAAACAAATGCCTTACGAAGGGAATTGATCGTTTCCAAGGAGCGAGCGGACGACCTGGCCAGGCAATTGCTACAAATTCAAGCTGGGCAAGCACCTTTGCCTACCTCGGGAGGGAATTATCCACATACAACCTCAAGCAATCCGGTGCAGATTAATCTGCCAGGGAACGTGCCCCTGGCTCCACCAGAACGTTTCTCAGGTGATCCTAGATGCTACTCAGTATTCATCAACCAATGCCGCTTGCACTTTTTGTGTAGACCCGCTGCATTCCCAACTGACCAAGCTAAAGTAGCGTTCGTACTTTCTTATCTTAGTGGCAATGCGGCGGATTGGTCCATTCCTTTAGTGACACAGGATGATCCGATCCTCCAAAACTTCCAAGACTTTCAGGCCAGTATGGAAAAGTTGTTCGCACGGCATTCACAAGGGCAGGCCTTGGACAATGAACTCCTATCGCTAAGACAAGGTAACCAAGATCTCCTGGCGTACATAGCATCTTTTAACAGACTGGTGGTTGAAACCAGATGGCCTGAAGACCAGAGGATCACGCTTTTCCACAGGGGGCTACGTGGAGAACTTAAAGATGTCTTAGCACAGGTGGTAAATCCTCCGCAAGAGTGCTCCGATTATATCGACTTAGTAGTTCAATTAGAGTATCAACTACAGAATAGAAAGGCCGATCGCTCCAGATTTGAAACCAGGGCGTTCTCAAAGACTCAAAACCCTGCTAAAGGAAATGATTCCGTGGAACCCATGCAGATAGGCATTGTGAAAGGACCTTTAACTCAAAAGGAACGAGAAAGGCGAAGACAGTTACAGCTATGCCTCTACTGTGGGAAGTCTGCACACTTCCTTCGAGATTGTTCAGTGAAACCGGTCAAGAAAGCCTTGGGAGCTTCCGAAAAGGATGCAAAACAACAAGAATCGGGAAACGACCTCGCCCGGCAAGCGTAGAGGTCCGCTTGCCGAGCGTAAAAACCAGTTCCTTGACCTCGCATTTCGTACTGCCTATGGTCCTCGTAAGCCCCGACCAACCAGATCGTATGCATGCTATTAAGGCATTCATTGATAGCGGATCAATCGGTAACTACGTGGATCAAGATATGGCAGCTAGGATGAATCTTCCTTTGTGTCCTAAATTGGTAAAAGATGTAATCACTACAGTGGATGGTACAGAAATAGTTTCCGGACCAGTCTCTCACACCACCGTGGAAGTGACGCTGCTCTGCCAGGACGGACATCGGGAAGGAATCGTGTTTGATGTAATCAAGGCCCCGCAGTTTCAAGTAATTCTAGGAGTTCCTTGGTTGGAAAAACACAATCCTCAGATCGACTGGCGAGCCAAGGTAATCCGGTTTCCAGAGTGCGCCCAAACTTGTTATTCTCGGCCCAACATCAGGCTGGCAGCCATCGCTTCCGAGAACCTCCAATTGCCTCCTGAATATCAAGAGTTTAGTGATGTCTTCCAGAAAGATCAGGCCAACACCTTGCCTCCGCACAGGTCATACGACTGCCAGATAGACCTGATACCCGGATCCACCCCACCGTGCAGTAGAATATATACTCTTACTGAGCCAGAAAATCTTCACCTCAGACAATACTTGGACCAGTACCTGGCTAACGGATTTATTCGTCCCTCAAAATCTCCAGCTTCTTCAGCTTTGTTCTTCGTCCCGAAAAAGGAAGGTGACCTGAGAATGTGTATAGATTATCGCGCCCTGAACCAGATTACAGTCAAAAACAGGTACCCGCTGCCTCTGATTCCCGAACTATTGGACCAAGTAAAGGGCGCCTGCATTTACACAAAACTAGATCTCAGAGGAGCCTACCACTTGGTACGAATCAGGGAGGGGGACGAATGGAAGACGGCCTTTCGCACAAAATACGGATTATTCGAGTATCAAGTAATGCCTTTTGGACTATGTAATGCACCGGCCGCCTTCCAGTTCTTTATGAATGAAGTTCTCCGAGAGCTTATTGATGTTTGTGTAGTCGTCTACATTGATGACATCTTGGTATACTCCTCCTCTGAAGCTGAACACCGACGACATGTCACCGCAGTTTTGCAGAAGCTTCGCCACCATCGTTTATTTGCTAAGTTGGAAAAGTGTACCTTTCATGTAAAGGAAGCCGAATTTTTGGGGTTCATTTTATCACCCAACGGTGTTCACATGGACGCAAGAAAAGTGGATACTATCACCAAATGGCCGTCTCCGACTTCGGTAAAAGGAGTACAGAGCATGTTGGGCTTCGCTAATTTTTACCGAAGGTTTATCCCCGAATTCTCTCGAATAGTCCAACCTATCACGGCTCTCCTAAAAACGAATAAAAAATTCGGGTGGACTCCAGAGGCCGAAAAAGCCTTCCAAGAATTGAAAGCCAAATTTATTTCTGCTCCAGTCCTGAAACATCCTCGTCCAGACCTTCCTTATATCGTCCAGACCGACGCATCTAGCCTTGCAATGGGGGCAGTTTTGTCACAAAGAGATCCTGAAACACACCAACTACACCCTGTGGCGTTTTGGTCCCGCAAATTTTCGGCCCCGGAAATCAATTACACAATCAAGGACAAGGAACTTCTGGCAATCAAGTCCGCCTTTAAGGCCTGGCGGCATTATCTCCTAGGAGCCCGGCACACTGTCACTGTAATTACTGATCATCGTAATCTCCAATATTTGAAGTCAGCCAAGGCCCAATCTTCAAGACAACTCCGTTGGGCTTTATTTTTCGCGGAATATGATTTTGTGATAACGTTTCGGCCGGGCGTCAAAAACGGAAAAGCGGATGCCCTTTCACGAATAGGTGTTAACGAACTCGCAGCTAATCCAGAACCAGTACCCATAATCCCCGAACAAAAGATTTTGGGAGTCATCAACACAATGGCCCTCATTACGACCCTGGCAGAAAGTAACTGACCTGACCGCCATAGCGTAAATAGCGTTTCCGCCATTGCACGACGGAGTAAAGTGCGGCTAATTCTGACCCATCGGGCACAAGCACTACGCCATGGCGGAAGTGCAAAGTCCGCCATGGCGGAAATGTCCCCAAAACGCCCCTCACCGCCGTCGTACGGCGCCCTAGGTGCAATTCCGCCACCCATCATAGCGGTCACCGTAATGAGCGGCAATCAGAAAATACGGTGACCGTAAATATACGGAAACGGAAGTAAAAACATGGTCCCGGAACGGGAAACAGCACGCCGTACACCTATAAAATCAGAATTCCCACACAACCATTAAAAATACTACCCTGAGACACATCCCAACCCGTCATCCACCCTAGTGAAAACAATAAAAATGGGAAAAGTAGCGAAAAAAGCGTGCGACCGCAAGCAGCAGGTCCACTTCTCCCCTGAGGAACTCACCGTGCTCACAGAGACCCTCCAGGAGAATGCTGCCGTCGTCTTCTCGACGCAAATGACCAGGACGGCACTTGCGAACAAGAAGGCCATATGGGCCCTGGTGGCACAGCGGGTAAGTGCGGTGGGGACCGCACCCCGCAACCCACAGCAATGCAGAAAGCGATGGGACGACTTGCGGATACGCGTACGGAGCATACTATCCGCCAACCGTAACATTGCCACAGCTACCGGGGGAGGATCGGAATCACCCATCAAGTTGACCCCCTGGGAAGAAATCTGTGCCTCCACCATTGGAATGGAGAGTATAGAGGGAGTCGGAGGGATGGAGAAAGGAGTGCAGACATCCGAAGAATCAGGTAGGTGGGCCAAATAAAACAATGCTAAATCCACAATGTCCAATCATGTGAAGTACCATGTGTCCACATAGTGCAACAGAAACACATGTCCAGGAGAACGTCCACATACATTGGCCTGATAGCGCACTTTAAAAGTCACATTAAATACATAAATAATTAAAAATCCTAAAAACACCCTCTACACGTGCAGCAGACACACCCTAACTGCAGGCTGCAAAACAACTGCATCCTCAATCCACACAAAAATGAAACCACCTCCAAGGCCCTGACCCAAATCACCCTAAGGTACCACCCCAATGCATGTGATACATTGCCATTCCAATTTCCACAGACCCATTAATAACGCTCGCCCTCCTTTACTCCACCACAGGGTCCGATTCAAACGACGAGCTCCAGGACACCCCTACCAGCACACCTGCAAAGAGGGCCAAGACCAACGGCCAAAGACCCTCCACCTCAGCTGCACGGATCAAGACACGGCAGCAGCACAAATCAAGTGGCAGCACACAGGAGGGGACTTCAACAGGCACCCCAGCAGCCAGCATGCCCACAACAGCACCACCACAGGTCCCCCCAATGGATGCCACAGAAGGCACTGCTTCTGGTGGCAGCAGCACCATAGGTGACACTGCATTAATGGCAGCATGCTCCGACACAGAAAACGGTGATGTCGATGTAGGATCCATCCATGACCTGTCTCAATCCCCCTGTTTGTTTCATCCCGTACACCATGAGGATACCACGCAGGGGCACCCACAAGACGACGACTGGCCATCCCCCCCTAGCCCCGTGGCAAGGCAACATGAGGTGATCAGCCCCTCTGTGACACCACCGCAAATGGGCATGGCCCAGCAGAGGCAACAGTCCCTCGACCAGGTGATCGTGCAACAGCAGCAACTGGCCACGCTCCTCAAGGACAATGCTGATGAATGTGGGGGTACTAAGGCAGCCATAGAAACATCTACTGAGACACTTAGGGCACAAATGGAGAGAAGCAGCGAGAGCCTGAGGGTACAAATGGAGAGAAGCACCGAGAGCCTGAGAGTACAAATGGAGAGAAGCACCGAGAGCCTGAGGGGGGAACTGCATGCGACGTCCAAAGACGTATGTGCTGAACTTGCCGCTGTGCGCCGTGTGCTCACTGAGCTCTCACAAACCCTTAGGGACATGCATGGACGTGAGCAGGCAGAGACATCATCCGTTGCAAGTTCCGTCCAGGGCAGCCCCCAACGTAGATCTGGGAGGAACCTGCGCTCCACAGGCAGGGGTGCCCCTGATACCCGGAGAGGGGGCTTGCAATAGCGTCTGCCCACTGACAATGAGCATCTTTGGACACTGGTGTTCTGGGGGGAGGTAGGAGGGTGGAGGGGGGGTGTTGGGCTTACTTGGGTGGCGGGTCGATGGGGTGTATAACATAATTTCACATATGCTATAAACATTTCACAATCATCCAATGAGATGTGTGGACATTGATCTTTGTGTACGAGGCCTTTATAGGCGTACAGTCCATATTGTGCATGTTCCAGACACACACAGTGCCACAAGTCCCGTGTCCATGTATCAGCCACCAGGCGTGAGTGCTAGAAGCATGAATCTATGATAATCTGACGAATTTCACGGCCCTCCTGTGCCTCGCGGACTCCTTGAGGTGCTGCCACATCCCCACCCTCATCATGACCATCTTCAGGTGCTTGCAGTTCTGCGTCAGGGGGCATGGGCACATTTCTACGTACGCACATGTTGTGTAGCATGACACATGCCATGACCATCTTTGCAACCTTCTCATGGCGGTACAGGAGTGCCCCGCCAGACCTGCTGAGGCAGCGGAAATGACCCTTCAGTAGGCCGAATGCCTGTTCTATGACTACACGGGTACGTGAGTGGGCATGGTTGTAGTCCTCCTCATGCTGGTTCTGTGGGTTCCGGAGTGGTGTAAGGAGCCATCTCTTCAGTGGATACCCGGCATCACCTGTATGTGGACAATAAAGGATGTTTGTGGAATGACATTGCTACGTACGCATCTCCCCCACCCTTCCTGCCAGGTCATTGCCGCATCACATACCCCACATTATCATGCATGAAATGAGACTCACCGAGTAGCCAGGATCTGTTCCCTGCGTGTCGCTCCATGTAGCGTGGTATTGTAGAGTTCCTCAAGACCATAGAATCATGGGTTGATCCAGGAAATCGGGCACAACAATGTGTAATGATCCTGTTGGAGTCACACACCATTTGTACATTAAGAGAATGATATTGTTTTCGGTTGCGGTACTGGGCCTCCATGGCATGTGGGACAACCAATTCCACATGGGTGCAGTCGATGGCACCAATGCAACCCGGTATGCCGGCAAGTGCATGGAATCCCACTTTTGTGTTCGTAATTTCCTGCTCCGAGCGTGGTAGAGAGATGTAGTCGTCTGCGTGCTTCAGGAGGGCATCGAGCACTTGCAATAGTGTCCGTGACAACAGTGGCTGTGAAATGCCATGCAACTGTCCGACTGTGTGCTGGTAGGTGCCTGTGGCCAGGAAGTGGAGTACAGACACCACCTTCAGTAGGGGTGGGATGGCGGTTGGGCTATCTATCATGCTGACAAGGTCAGCGTGTGTCATGTCCACAATGGCGGTTATGGTGTCCCGGTCCAAACGGTAGAGGGTGTGGATCTGCTCATCAGTGAGGTTGAACGGATGTGCTCGGAGGTGTGGGATTGCGGGCTGCCTGCGTGGTGGTAGTGGCTGTGCTGGTGGGCCTTGCTGGCCCTGCCTTGCCCTCCTCCTCCTCCTGCGTCTCCTCTGTGCGGCCGGTTGTTGTAGTAGTTGGTGTTTGTCTTCTTCTTGAAGTTGGAGTACTTGCAGTGCTATCAGGTCCCCCAGGGCCAACATCGCTAGTCCTGCCGGTAGCATTTTGGAGTGGGTGTGGTTGTGGGAGGGGGTTGGGTGTGCAATTTATGTGTTTTCAGGCTGTATAGCCTCCACCTGTGGTGATTCATTCCACCTGTGCAAGCTGCAATCCCCTTTGGGCGAGCACGTCACGCACACAACGCTGCAATTCGACGCATGGCATCTTGCTATTGCAATCACGTATTTAATCCCGATGGCAGTGAAATATTGGTTCATATGTTCATTCTGCTATGGTCCCATTGTTTCACATACTATCTTTGCAGTCGCGAACAAACTTGTGAAGGGTCAGTGGAATGTAGTACTCGATTAACGGTGGACCCTCATGCAGCACTGTACCGCGGTTCACCGACGGGCGGGCCGTCCCATTTGTGAGTGAAGCCAGTTGCCATTTTCACACACTGCCGCACTACATGGATGGATTTGTGATTTCAAGCGGTCACAGATGCCTTTTCGGCGTGATGTTGCAAATGAGGAATTCGAAGGACAGAGCTTTCGGTTTTCAGCTAGCGGCGAGGAGACGCCCACAGGTCTGACTGCAGATATAAAGTTCTATTGTTTAATGTCCTTCGGACAGGGGCCATGGCGAGAATGCAATGATTGATATGAATAGTATGGGATGCGCAATAGCGTAGTGGACGATAAGGCAGGACGTTCCCAAATACATGTTACTTCACAACACTGGAATTCCGGGCTGGAGCACAGTGGATTTTGCAGACTGCATTACGCACAGACTCAATGGAAATTTCACATGTTATGTGAGTAAATAATCAGGCGTTTTCATACCGGGATGAGGGAATGATGTATGGATGCATGGACAGATGATTTAATAGAGAGTTTGCCATGTACATGGCTTTTTGGAATCTATCCACTTCCCCTGCGCTATGTGATGCGGGCTGCCATAGTGGGACCATCGTCTATCTGCCCTTGTTGAACCCTCCCTGTCTCGACGCACCTTCAAACACTTGTGTCTATGCACGTCACTAATCCCATCTAATGGAATCTGTTTTAACAGACGCATGCACACAAACACTCGTTTGTAATAGTGTTTTCACCTCGATTTATATAGTTATGATTCGCAAGTGGTTTTTGGGTGGGAATAATCCTTTGGAGTGGGCTAGCATGCATATGGCTGTGGATTTAGTGTGATAATTGAAGTGAGTAATTCAAATGAAGTTCTGATGCCCATACTATTCTTTTTCATTTCATTTGGGTGACAGGTATCTCCTCCCCTTTTGCCGCTGCCATCTGTATGCCACTCCTGCAGATGGCTTTTACTCCCGACACCTGCTGCTTCGTGTTAATCAGTGGAGCACCATTACGATCTTATGGGACGATCGCCAATGGGCCACATGCCCTTACGCAGTACTAGTGGCTAGGAGCAACATATCGACCTTTCAGCTGGACTAGTGCCTACCTAATGGGACGGCCCTGCGGTTCTAGGCGCTTCCATGTTGCCTTTTTGAACGTGAATGTAGCCCCTGTGTACCATGAAGGAACAGGGCGTCACACAAGAAGAGGCTGGTCATTTATTGCGGATGCAGCCCACAATGATGAAATATATTTTGGAGTTCATGACCTAATAGCTGTATGGCTTGGTGATTTTGTTGTGCATTAAATTTTGATTATGATATTGACCGTGTAGCGTTATTCTTTGCAAGTAATGTAGCATATTCCTATTTGTGGAGCGATGTATTGTGAGAAGATCTGCATTGGGTTCCGGCTTCTGAGTATAGTTGCGTGGTACTGTACTGGGCGCTTTTGCCTACGAAGCCCAGTGAGGTCAGGGATAGGGGCTGCCATTATGACTGTTTTAATGATGTCATGCTCAGGGGCGGGGGATTAGCTTTTGTGTAACAGATGCCGGACAGCCAGGTGGATTGGTGGAATGATGTGATTATCAGAATATGGCTGGTCACAGGTGCCTGTGTTTGCGTGCGTTTCTTGGAGGGAGACTGAGGTCATGTCCATTGGAATAGCTTCTGTATTCGTGCCATCTGTGCCCTGCAGCTCCCATTGGCCCCTCTTGATATGAGCCTGGCTGCTCAGTCACTCTGCCAACTTGTGTGGTACATGCTTATGCTGATGGTTGGTTTGTTTACTGGCAGGAGTACAGGGCTGGGGCAGTCTCACTCAGGATACTGCTTTGAATGTTGCCTTACACTGGTGTCAAGCGATGGGGGGCCTGTTTTTGTTTCTCATATTTCAGTTCATGTTGCTGTACTTGAACCTTCACATGCCTGTGCTGCATCAGTACGGCAATGGTGCCATGGCAAATATGGATGGGCACTTGGAGCCCCTACATTCATTTGTTCGTGGGCATGCATGGGTGACTTGTACATTTCACTGGTTGCATTGTGTGACTTCATTGCACCTACGAGGAGTTGTGCAATGTGGCCAGGGAGTGGTGTACGGGCACTCAGTAGGGCCTTTTACGGTTGGTTCGCGATGCCGTACTTCTCACCATGGCGGAATGGTACTTTCCGCCATGCTTGATGGCGTTAGGTAAATGTCCGCTAGGGTCAGAATTCGCGTACCGTTGCGCCATGGTGGTAATTACGGTTTCGCATGGCGCGCGTGCGCGTACTTGGTGCAGTTAGCGTTGGCGTTCACTACGGTGTCGCTAATGGCATCGTACTTTACGGTGACGGGTCATAATCGCACCGAGCGCTATTCGATGGCGGTATTGCATTTCCGCCATCGTTTTTCGATTTCCGCCAGGGTTGTAATGAGGGCCAATCTCTCTTGACGACATAAAAAAGAAGATCAAGCAAGTAATAACTCCCGAAGATTCCTTGACTTGGTTGCAGAAAGGAAAGGATTTTACGATAGAACAAGATCTATTATACTTCCAAGGCAGACTTTATTTACCGTGTGATGACTTACAGAAACAGGTCATCACCTGCTATCATGATTCCTTAATAGAGGGACATCCGGGTGTAGCCAAAACCTCCGAAAAAATTAAAAGACATTTCTGGTGGCCGTCCTGGAGAAAGGATATCAAAGACTTTGTGGCCTCATGCGGCATTTGTGCACAAAACAAGAGCCAGAGAGAAAAACCAGCCGGGCTACTGCATCCGATAGACATTCCACCGTGCCCTTGGCACACCCTCTCAATGGATTTTATCACGGATTTACCCCCTTGTTCCGGATATAATACAATTCTAGTAATTGTCGATCTCTTTTCAAAGATGGCTCATTTTGTTCCACTGAAAGGATTACCCACAGCTTCCATTCTAGCCCGAGAATTCCTTGAAAACATCGTTCGCTTGCACGGGTTCCCTTCAGTCCTAATCTCTGATCGAGGGAGCAAATTCATTTCCCATTTCTGGAGGAGTTGTTGTTGTCGTCTTGCACAAATTGACGTGCGACTCTCTACCAGCCACCACCCTCAAACTGACGGACAGACTGAGAGGACTAACCAAACTCTGGAACAGTATCTTCGTTGCATGTTACAACAATCAGAGGGTACTTGGAGGGACATTCTTTGGATTGCTGAATATGCGTACAACAACTCAATACATACCGGAACAGGTAAAACCCCTTTCTTCCTGTTGTATGGGGTTCATCCTCGGACCTCTAATTTAGATCCGCCTCAAGATCTAGGAACACCCGCTGTGGACCATCTTCATGCGACCATAACTCAAACATTTAAGGAAGCCATCGCACACCTTCAACGAGCCAAAGAATCTTATAAGAAAGGTGCTGATCAACATCGGAAAGAGGCCCCTCAGTACCAAGTAGGAGACCAAGTCTGGCTGTCTACTAAACATCTATCTCTAAAAGGACCACGCACCTTTAACCCAAAGTACTTAGGACCCTACGCGATCACGGCTGTGATAAATCCTGTGGCAGTTAAATTAGAATTGCCCACTCGAATGAAAATACACCCTGTATTCCATGTTTCACTCCTGAAACCTATGCAACCCGGAACCCGTCTGACTAAACCTCCAGAGCCCATCCAAGTAGACGGAGAAACCGAATACGAGGTTCAGAACATCTTGGATTCTACATTTTTCAAGTCAAAACTGTATTACCTGATTGATTGGAAAGGGTATGGCCCCCAGGAGGGATCTTGGGAACCTTCAGAAAATGTCCATGCTCCTCGTCTAATCAGAAAATTTCATCGGACCTTCCCCAACAAACCAAAGCCTCCGGGGAAGACCAATTTGGGAGGGGCCTTGAGGGGGGGTGCTGTCATGACCACTGGCCCCAAGGTGTCAGACCTAGCCCAACATCCTTGGAAGCAGGGTCATGATCCTCATTCCAGGCACCAGCCGGCCCCTGTAGGGGCCTTTTGGACCTTGTCCTGGCGCCAGTGGCGCCAGGCTCATGCTCATAAAGGGACCCAGTCCCGGCACTGGAAGCGCCGGGCTCATATAAAAGGGATTGGTGCTTGGGTGGACTTACCTGCTGCAGACCATGCTGCCTTCCTACCTGCAGGATGAACTCTTCATCCAATCCTGCTGGGACTACTTTAACTGCTGGGTGGGGCCAGCACCACTCCCAAGAACCACATACTGGAACTCTTTTCTTACCTCTGGAGGCTGTGGAAGAAGACTCTAAGCACTACTGAAGGTGATTTAAACCACACCCGATTGGTTTCACGTGCTTCGCGTTATTCTGCATTAGCAGCAGGACGCTCACCGTGTCGGCTCCAGCTGATCTTCTTCTTCTGCACCTGAAAACAGGACAATCTTCAACTTACCTCCCTGAAATCCAGCTCCAGCCTTCCGTGACATCTGAAAAGGAAAACGAGAACATTAGAGTAGCACGAGAAAATACCAGAGCTGCTCTTACCACCCGTCGGCGCCTTCCAAGGCCCCGTGCCGCGATTCTTCGTTCTCCATCCATCTGCAACAACAAAGAATACAGGTTAGCGATAACTCCATGATATCTGCTTACCTGTGCCACGGTCTCCGCGAGCTCCGTTCTGCGCCATTTGTCCGCACCTGTAAAATACAAGAAGGACATTATTAGAGCTCAGGACTCCATTTCTACTCACGTGCCTCAAGTGGTCCTCCGGCACGATCCTTCGGCATCAGTCTTCATCGCCGGTTGCACCGCGACCTGAAAGAAAAGGGGAAAAAGACATTTAAAAGTGCATTTAACTTCAGATGAACCTTTTGCTTGCCTGCAAAAAACTCCGGACTTTTCCACTTACCGGATAAACATACCGGACCTGCAAAGAGGCAAGATTCTGAAAGGACAATAAAAGACTCAAATAAGGCACTTACCGTTCGTGCAGCTAACGACGGTCTTGCCTTATGGACTCTACCTCCGCAATAAAAGGCTGAACTATCGTCCAGTGAAGTAACTGGCTACAGCGCCCCTGCACAGACGCAGGATGGAGAGCGCCGCATTTACTTACCTAAGGTGAGCACGTGTGGCCTAGGGGAGTCGTAGGAGTGTCAGGAAGGGGAAAGGGCCGAAACCCCGTCAGGCAGACGTTAACCCCTGTTTCCTCTCTGCCCGCAGACATCTCACTCTCCGGATTAAGATCACAGTAAGGAGGGGGCCCTTCCAGGGTGGTGCCAAAGACCTGCGAGTGACTCTGGAAGGTTCGGAGAACGCCCAGACCAGACCCGCGCCTCCGAGGGATTCAGGTGAGCGTTACACACTGGTCCTCCCATCCGTCCAGCAACAGACAGTTGGGTGCCAAAGGATGTGGACTGGGACCAGACAGACCCCGGCCCCTCCTCTGGCTCACACCCACTTGCCCACGAAAGCAGCAGCTTTCACCGTTAAAGGGGTTATCACATATGGCATTTGTTATGCTATTGTGATTTATACCACGCACCACTGACATTTTCATGGTCTCCGGGCACTTTGGAGGATCTTAAAAGGAAGGAGGGCTGTTAGTTAATGGGAGCAAGAGGAAAGCACAAGAGCGCTTTTTGTGCTGTTGGTAACTTCAGTTCGGAAAAAGCGGTCACTGTGTGCTGGGTTTGTTTTTAGTTGGTACTGTATAGGCGGTGTTTGGTGTATGAGTGTGTATGTGGTGGTTTGTGTGTGTGGTTTTATTTTATGTTGTGTTTAGTCGGGTGTTGCAGAGTCGGTGCAGTTTGTGGTGGTTTCAGGTTTCTGCTGCGGTAGAGGTATGTGTGTTTTGTTTTGGTGTTTGAGGGTGAGCAGGCAGGACATCGGAAAGTTTTTAGTAGGGCTAGTGATGAGAGTGGTCTGTGTCCTTCTTTACAAGGGTTATGTTGGTTTGACAGGGCTCAGATTCTTCTATGGTGGTTTGCGTTAAAATGTTTTATTTCATTGGGGTATGCAGGATTCCATTCATTAGGTTTCGGTTGTTTTGGGTGTTTCTCTTGTGTTGTTGGCTGTATCTCTTCGACAGTGTTTCCTGTTTAGGTCGGTGAGTTAGAGAGCCATTTCCTGACCTGAGAAAGCAGGAAGAGAAGGTCAAAGGACAAGATGGACAAAGAACAAGTGGAAATCTTGTGGCTCGGTCATATTAGGGCACTAGCCACCATTAGTATCCAATTGCAGCAAATGTAAAAGTGCCTGATATGGATATCACAAAAAGGGTACACATAACATTGCTGCCACCTGCTTGTTTTAGGCACCTTGTAGAAGTAACCAAAAAGCCATTAGGTAAAACGTTCTACAAAGTATCCTAACTGCACTTCACTGTTAGATGAAGTGTGTAATTGTAAAAACACAAGAATTCCACAGGAGAGTGTCTCAGTACTGGCACTCATAGGGACTAGTCAGTTTCCCCATAAGAATTAGCAAAACCGGCAAAGCAAGTAAAGCCAAAAGCTTTACTGGCCTCCAAAAATCAGGACAGGGTTGAAAAATAAGCGAAAAGACTGAGGGGTCCCATAGGAATCAATGAGGGAAAGGTGCAAAAAGAAAATCTTTCCTGGCAAGTACTCAACCCATCTGTAGCAAAACCACTTCCTTCACTTACCCCTTCATCTCTCACTCTCTCCCCAATTATCCATAGAGGCGTTCCTAGAAACCCAAATCACCACCCATGACACTGCTAACCCTGCTGCACTTCACACAGATGCTACAACTTGCTTACATTCTCCTTCTATAAGAAGTGTAGGCATTGGCTTCCTCCTCCCCACCTGGCATGCTTCCAACATCTTTCCAGCACATTGCCAATCAACTTGTCCCACACACCCATCTATCAAGTCTTCTTATCTCACACTCCCAGGTACCCTCAATTCATATATGCACTGTGATCCCCAAGCAGACTGGATTGCTACTGAAGTCTCCTTATCGGTCATCCTCTTTGTTTCCTTTCAATAAACGAGTCCTCGATGGCACCTGGCGATGCCCCTAGCTCGCTGTCTGCCCTCACCCCATCTCACTGTTGACTCTGCACTCATTGGCTCAATGTGCAACACCGCAGCAAATATTCTTTACACGACTTATGGTGTTCAAATATACCCATACCCCTGACCCACATTTCCAACTGTAGATCGAATTCTACCTCTTTTGGGGCCCTTTGATCTCAAGCCGCCTTCAACCGCTGCCTGCTGCTCTCTCACTGTGCTGGCTCTTGCAGCCACTCCTTGTCACTTTGAACATCACAACACTCTAATTCGCTCCCGCCTGAAATAAATAGAAAATGCTACCAATATCCAGGGCTTCAATATTGAAGAAGCTGCTGGGATTCAAAATGACTACTTGTGGACAGCAGGTAGTGAAAGGGTTTGGGGTCATGTTTTTGCAGGCCATGTATCCATACCACATGACTTTGATTCCTCTTTCAGCAAAGCCATGGCCATCCTTCTCTCTTCCTCGTCACCCCTCTGCGCACCCTCGGCCCAAAACATTCACTGTTTGGTGTAGGTGTGTCTCAGGGTCTCCTTTTGCAGGATGTCTTTTCACAGGGGACACACCGCCTTCTTTTTATAAATGTTCTTGCGTACACTCCTGTGCTTTTTCCTTTCCTTTCCAATAACCTCTGCTCCCCCCAAACCTCACTTGCCAGACGGTGCAGCAATGCTTATGTTGTTTACAGTGTTGGGGTGTAAATGTGTGCTGCGAAATAGCGGCTGAGAAAAGATGTCCCGTAGCAATGTCACAAATTAACCATGCTTTGTCAGTTACTGGTTAGCATACGTTTGGGTTGATTACTGCAAAGCTTTTTTTTTGTCGTTGGAGAATTGGTTGCAATTTCTTTTGTTACAGGTCTATTTTGTTGTATATATATTGGGGGGGGAGACCCCACCGCAAAACACCCTCTAACCACTTTACATTAATTATACCCCTATACCCAACCCCCACGTATATATGTGGCAAAATTCACCAGTACATTTGCGACCAATTCTCCAAAGACCAAATTGGATGTGCAATAATCAACCAGTCCCGTTGGCATGACGGCTCTTCAGTCGAGGCAGTGCTGAGCACTTACGGAACCTGAGAGTCAGCACCATGAAAATGGACTGTTGAGCTGCTGAAGCCTGGGGATATGCATCTTCTACGTTCACAAATTGGTGGGGAGAGCCTTGAGCACAAATTTCCTTCACCCCAAAGTGAGCATTCCTCACTGTTCGACCACAAAGACCCTTTTGGCTCCACTTATGCTAACTGGAGTAGTCCCCTAAACATGTTGCTGGTTTTGTTTCTCCGGACTTTCTTTTTTCTGACAGGGAGACTTCTATAGAGGTCCATCAGCAGCCGGTATTTCCTTTGGTGAGTGCCCTCATCCACAAATCTATCTTAAAAAACAACATTAAATGAATGGACCCACTACACTACAACTACACTTCACATGATGCATTTGGTGGAGAAATGAAAGCCCATTCAGCGGTAATGCACTTCAATGCCAGAGCCACTGCCAAATACTCTATAATGCTTCAGGAAGACATATTGGTAGGCTTGCAGAAGAATGGCTACTATTTAGGCAGATTTGAGTGTACCATGCAAATTCCAACTTTATAAGTACTGTTAATACACAGAAAAAACAGAATTCACTTTGAAGCCCTTATTTTATATCTTGTCAAATGTCAGAATGCATAGGAATAACGTTTCTGTGCGAAGAAAGCATTATAAACTATGTATAGCATATCGCAAACTAGAGTTAATGGAGAAGGTCTAGGAAGACCTGATTGTGACACCCTGTACATTTTGGACACCTGGTCCAAGGAAAACCTTGAAGAATAGGTTAGAAACCATGGCTTCCCATAGAAGAATGAAGGGTGTATTTCTCTAAGATATATCAGCAGGAACAGGCCATCATAGAGGAAGGTGTTTTGGGCCATCTCTGGCCAGGGTCGATTGATATTTATATCCGAGTTAGAGGAGGTAATCAAACAGTTGAGGAGTAATAAGAGTCCTGGCCCAGGCTGTGTACTGTGACGCAGGGGAATGCGTCACTTCTCCCCAAGGGGGAGCCCCTTCCTGTGAGGCTAGGGAGGTTATCCCGCTCTGCAACACCCTCTATAGGGGTCGGAGCAAGTGGGACCTCACCCCCTTACGGTACAAGGACTCCCATTACCGTGAGGAACTCCCTACATTTGTACGCACAGTGGCCTACATGACCGGCTCTACAGTACCAGAGGCCTTCGTATATCAAGACTGGGACGAAGAAACTCCTGAGAGATACCTTTTTATCTTATTAGAAATAAACATATCCCTTTAAATCCAAATATGCAATGCACAGAGACGAGTATGTTAGAAAGAGAGAGGTTTCAAACTCGCCTGCTATAACAGGCTGGGATGCCAAAGTAACAGTGCAGCCCCAGCATGAGAAAGCAACCAGACAGAAGCCCGACAGAAGGAGCTGGGACACCAAAGTCCCGGTGCAGCCCCAGTATGACAAAGCAAAAGGGCAGGAGCCCAACACGAGAGACTGGGACACCAGAGCCACGGAGCAAACCCAGTGTGAGAGACCAGCAAGTGAGAAACAGAGAAGAAGGTGGTGGCGAGACCACAGAAAGCCTGTGGTGGACAGACGGTCCCAGAAACATTGCTGATACCGTTACGCATAGAGGATCCAAGAGTCTCTGGCCCCTCATCCAAAGATCGGAACACTGTATAGAGAAAAGAGGCCGCAGGAAATGCACGCTGACTAAGGCTATGCGACCACGCTTAGAAGCTCGAGAAATGTTTGCTGAGGAATAGGCCTCCCAAGGACGTTTCCCTTCACCGTAGAAGTAATGGGGAGAATGGGAGCAACAGGACACCGAAAGAGGATCATTATAACATACAAACCACTCGTTCCAGTAGAAATGATGCGACAGGCGTATTCTTGAAACAGATTAAACTAAGTTGGTGGCATACAAGAGAGAGAAATTACATTGTGAGAAAAGATCATTGAAACGTAAATTGTTGTGATACAAGAGAGCGAAATAACCTGGTAACAACAGGGAGAAAAGGAAACGTACCACTGAGCCAAGTAAATAAGCAAGTAGAGCAAAGCAAGTAGAGTTGTAATTCATCCAGAAAGAAACACTATCTGAATAATCGTATCCTCCTAGGATACGCTGAAACAGACAACCAAAACTCCGTAGCTTGGGAAAGAACCCCAAAAGGGAGTACCAGGAAGAAGGGAAAAGTACAGAAAGCAATTGAAGAGTTACAAAACGTAATCAGAGATCTCAAGAGACTATTAGAGAATTCTGACTCCATCAATACGTCTACATATTGGTACCATAGTATCCTCGAGGAGAAGGGGGACATTCTACAGATATAGGTTAATTTTCACAGTGGTAGGGTCAGCTAGGATAGTTTTGGACAACAGACTATTTCCTTTGGACATTCACAACTGACTGACAAGCACCTTAGTTAGAAATATAGGCAGGGACCATCCATAGAGATGGGGAACGTTAGGCCTTATCCATTATTTTGATAACAGTTTGTCAGTCATGTCCACAGAGTCCTTCTTCTGACTCGCCACAGTACCCACTGATTTATTTAAAATGGTGCTAATAGTTTGGAAACTTCTGTTATGCAATGTTTGTAATGAATGACACATTTACCACTTCTCGGGGGTTTGGCTAAAATCATTGTTCCAATTTTTTTTTTTAAAGGAGACCCTTCTTTGCCATTCAGCTACATATCATTTTCACTCCTGGACCGTCGTTTGAAACTTTTTCAGAAAGTCACTTTAAGTAGGCCCATAAAATTCTTGCACCAATCCAGTGTGGTTTTAGAAAAGGGTTAGGTACTATCCGACAGACTTTGAATTTTTCTTTGATTGTAATTAATTTACTTTTATAATGTGCTTAATACCTCGGGACCAGGTTTCAAACCTGTGTTTCCCTGCATTGTCTTGCTTCCAAGACAAATGGGTTTCCCCTGAGCTATCCTCCCGGCCTTGTAGCAAGGGGATTCTATATAAAGGAGTTTGACTTTTTATGTAGCGTTTATGGACTTCTTCACAGCATTGAATTTTGTTCAATGATGTGGGCATTCTATTGACTTTTCTTTTTAGGGTAATATGAAATGGCATACTGGCAATTCAGCTACAGCTAGATATGCTGCAACTGGTGCCATCACAGAGTATTTTGTAGTCCTTTGTGGAGTAAGGTGGGGCTCTGTTCCTGCTCACCTGTTTATTAATCTGTACGCCAATTTATTGCACAGAGGACTCTGCGATTGTAAAGCGGATTTACCTGGGAATGGCTCAGGTAGATTACCAATGCAGTTATATGCGGACAATACTGTTGTACTGGCCACATCCCAGGTGCCATACAGCACTTAATTGAGGCATACGCTGATCATTTGGCCATGTTAGGTTTAAGGATAAATGTTGAAATATCACCCACCATGGCATTTGCCTCCTAGAGTAAGGCATACCCTGGATTTATTTTTAAAGTGGGCATTGAGAAGGTCAAGAGGGTTACAGCAGTTGAATATTTAGGGAGGCGGTTCACAGCCAATCTAAAACTGATAAAGCACATTCAGAAATGAGAGGTAAGCATGGCAAAGACAATTGGAGGGGTTGCAAAATGTTCTAACAATGTCAAGGCACAGTCAATAAAGTGTTTGCTCAGAGTTTACAGAGCGAAGGGTAAGTTTAAAGCATTGTAATGGGTAGAGCTCAGGGATTTGTTAAGCCAGAGCTAATCCAAAGAATCATGCATATCTTCTGTAAAAAATGTAAAGCTGATCCTCCCGTTGAATCACCATCCTTTGTAGCTCATGCCGGACTGGGTTTGGAATATATCGAAGATGATTGAAAAATGTATTATACTTTGATGTTTTAAGTCAAAATGAGTTCAAAGCCGAGCTAACCAATCTACATTTAAATAACCTTCTGAAGAAGAATGCTGCCTTCACAATTTCATGGACCAAGTTTGTGAAAACTGAATTATCTTGCATTGAGTCAGAGAATTGTATTAATTATGCATTTATTTAAACAAAGAATTGATCATAAATAATGCATTTACTTTCAAACACGTCCACAGAAGATATTGAGACCTTTTAGAAATCGTAAAATCAACAACCAAAGCATTCAATAATATTTCAGATCCTTATATGTTACACACCTATATATAATGGACCCCTATTTATTTTCAGCATGTGATTATTACGAGACTGCATTTATTTGAATGTTTTAATCAATGAAGAGTCTTGGAGCTCGAAAGAAGTTTAAGGAGCAGTTTTGCCCATTTTGTCCCACCATATTCGAATCACCTGATGCCATTTTTGTTGTTTTGTCTTGTTCATAATATTATAAGACGAGAGAGGTTCAACTACTTTCCCTGTTTTGAGAAATTATAACATACGTAATTGTTTACCTGTATTATAGTTTTTGAAAATCTGCAGAACCATGCCTGGAACTTAGGCTTTGATGAATTTCTTAAAGTGTGCACTTGACTTGAGGAAACCTCTTTTGTCTTGACTTGTCATCTGAATCTAGTTTTAGTGTTCACATTTTATGTGAGAATTTAAGGATCGTGTACATTTTTGTTTATTAACACTGATCTAATGAGCTGATCTTACATTTTATAATCCATATCAGAATGTAAAGTATAAAATATGTGGCTGTGCTGAAAGTCTGACAGATTATATGGACTAATCCATGTGATTTGAGATTTTAAGGACTGCGTACCATTTAGGCTTATTTAACTTCGTCCTATGAATTGATCCAAGATTGTATAATCTATATCAGAATGGATTTTATGAAATATCTTGTTGAAAGGAAATTGTGATTCATTTGATTTATTAGCCTGTGGCTATTTCCAGCTAATTGGCGTGTTGGAAAATGTTCCATGTATTGTGTGTTGTATGGGTATTAGACCCGAAATAAACAAATGAGAATATGCTACGTTATCTTGGCCAATCATCTGCTGAAACAAACCAGGGGCACACTAAAAAAGCAAATGGTTGCTTACATTGTACAAAGACACTAACATGAGATAGTTGGTGGGGAGAATGAAGCCCATATTTCTTGAGGCTACGTACTTCTGAGGCAACAGTCCTAACCTCAGGTCCACCAACACTGTGGCAATGAGGTGTGCGTGGATGCTTAGGCGCCAGTGTGCCATTTATGTTTGGATCGTCAATGCCTCACCTGCAATTCAAAGAGGCTTCCTTGGTGGAGAGCAGTACCTCTTCCTGAGGCAGCAGTTTAACACTTGCCCCCACATGAAATACAAAGGCAACTGTGTGGGGAGCGATGAGCAGCGGTGAGCCGCACATTTGGGGAATGTTTTCATGCTGCACCAGACCTAGCCCATCTCGTTGTGGGTGTCTTTTTGTTGCATTTTTTGCTGCATTGTTTTGTAGGGGGCAAACCTATGCTTCCCTCACACTCACCCACAGCCTCAAAAATATATTTGTTTAACCCTACCCCCATCCTAAAACTGCAGCGGAAAATTCAGCAGAATGGCCGACCAGGTGGGTGGCTATCATATTTTAGAGTTCTCCAACAGATAGCGAGTTTGTTTCTGGGGCGTGGTCAAGTTTATTTTTAGGCTATTCATTTCCCCTAGACCAACTCTGCCGTTGTCCAAGTTGAACCAGTTAACTCAAGAGACAAAAGCAGTAATTAAAGGAGAACCTTTGGGGTGTAGAGCTTTTAATGTTAATCAGTGTTATTAATAGTAACAATGGAGTAAAAAATGGTAAGAGCATTGCTAGGGGTGATATTACTTGTGGTCAAATGAAGTGGCCCAAGACAACAAATCCAGTAATTCATTTGGCAGATAAATGAAAGATGGGGGAGGGGACAGATGAGCCCCTGACAAATATTTTTATGTATGGGCTCCACTGACGACTGTGGAAATACTGTTTTCGGGACTCTTCCCCAAAATAACGATTGGGTTAGAGCATTGGCTAACCAAGCTGAGAATTTCATCTACCGTTGTTATTCTGCGATACGACTCGCGAACCAGCATTAGTCGTCTCGGAGGGATCGAACTGAAGATGTATTTGACATCTTTGAATTCAGACTAATAATGCCTATCTCAGGTCTCGATCAGTTCACTAGACCAACCGTTCCCATCCTGAATATGCACGCCAGGTG
The DNA here is from genome assembly GCF_040938575.1 of Ambystoma mexicanum. Lineage (NCBI taxonomy): Eukaryota > Metazoa > Chordata > Amphibia > Caudata > Ambystomatidae > Ambystoma > Ambystoma mexicanum. The sequence goes on along the minus strand of NC_090928.1, from coordinate 1,241,754,220 downwards.
TTAAGTACCTACGGTATGGTTCCTGTTCATTGACGATGACATGACTTTGGGCCTCATTACGAATCAGGCGTTAAGGGGTTAACGGCGCCGTAAACGGCGCTGATCCTTAACGCCTGATTACAACGTCCCTTAGCGCCATGGTGATATTAACGCCTGCTTTTTGCAGGGGTTAAAATCCATGGCGCTAAGGGACCATGGTGCTAATTACGCCACCGTAATTTACGGTGGCGTAATTAGCGCCTTCCCCACTCCCATTATGCCCTATGGGGCAAAAATGGGAATGGGGAAGGGTAAAATGGGAAATGGGGATTTACCGCCCCACTCACCTTGGAATGGGGCGGTAAATCCGCCATCCACCATGGTGTAAACAAAGTTTACACCATGGTGGTAAGGGTACGACCCAGGCGGTAACTTACCGCCTGGGTCATAATGAGGCCCTTTGTGTTCGATGAACTAGGTAATTGGTCTGGCAAAAAAAAAGTCTCATGTATTGTAACTTTGTTACTTTGTTGAATGGCTGAAAGAAATAAAAAACATTGAGGACTCCTCAGAGCTAGTGTTGTAACCTTCAGTCCGCCAATGCTCTGGTTATGATGCATGTCAGAAAGTTAATGTGCCTGACAGTGATGCACCCGTGTGGACAGGGCATGCTTGTGTATGAGCTTCAATGCCTCTTGAATGACCTGGATTCGCGGAGTGGCGAAATGATGGATAATATTCTCAGACGGCTCTATTGGTGTGTATCGGGGTTATTGTGTGGCCAAAATAGGGGCGATATGTATTGATGTACTTTTAAGTACAGCCAATCAGGTGGCTGGGAACGTGGGCTTGAACTGCTGGTGAAAGCCCACGTTCCATCCCACCTGACGGCCGGCTCCCCCGCCGCCATCTTCCCCCAACACTCCGTCCCCGCTTATTATTTTTTAATTCCCCTCCCCACTTACCTTATTTCGGCTGTGGCGGCATTCCGCTCTTCTTCCGACAGCCGTTATGGAAAGGGAAGAGGGGCTCCTTACGGAAGTCCTGCGTTGAACAGGGGGGGCATGGGGTAACGGCCCAGTGGCGGTTAACTTGGGCTGCCGGGCCCTTACCCCCGTTCCAGCTCTTGGAACCGTGGACTTAACGCCACGGTATTGGAAGCCAGTGCAGGTCTTTCATTGGTGGCTTCATGTGAACAACGTAAAGGGGAAGCAACAGGTCGGTCGACCTGCCTTGTATTGCATTGACTGTAGTTTCTGATGAAGGTAAACTAGCATAAAAGCTGTTGCTATAGTGAAGGTTAAGCAGCATAATGACGTGCATAAGTGAGGTTTTCAGATTGGTGGAGTGAAATGTTTCTAGCCGTTCTTAGATACTAGTTAAAGATTTTGATGACCTGAGACACTAGAGGGTTTACAATAAAATTTTACTCTAATTTACTTTCAAGGTTGTGGACTAATGGGAGTCAGGAAGGGGCAGGGCCCACGAGATAGAAATGGTCTTCTGAAAACATCGGTCCAGTCGTATAAAGCTTCCAGTGATGGCCAAGCCTCTGGCTTCTAGCATGGTTCAGACCAAGATGGACGAGTATGCTAGACCTGCATCTAGCAAGGCTAATGGGACATTATAGAAAGAAAACTGATACGGCGGGTGTTCCATTTATCTTATACCATGACCTATTTCCCGTGGTGCGAAGGCAAATGTGAGGGAAGGCTGTAGAGAAATAATGAAACTCAGTCAAATGCCATGTGGTATTTCCGCCAAGCCAAGATACTTGGACAGATATATTTGTCAGTGGGAATTGGATTCTGCCTTGGAGCTTAACATATGGTAAGAACTGTTTTGGGTTTACAGGCTCTTTAAGGGTAGACCTAAGATTTGGGAGGTGTGGACTAGATACTCCCCATATTGGGCCAATCCTCACTGGGGTCAGTTTGGCTGGCTCCTCCAACCTCTGACACCGCGGCACCTTCCAGACCAGCCATGTGCAGTCTCCTCTGATGGAGTTAAATTGGGGGCATTGGGGGCAGCTCCACTGTGCCTTCTCCTGCAGATGCTTTCTCCTTGTGGTGGAGTGCAAGGAGTGAGCGGACACTGGCCTTACTGTCGTTCCAGTGCTTTATTGTGTCCTCAGCATCCAGAGGCACTGCTTGGGCTGCCTCAACCTTTTCACACACATCATTCCAGATGGCTGCTTTTCTTTGGTTTGATGTTTTTTGCTTTCCGGGCCATAGAGCTCATCTGTTTGTGCGAGTACCTCATCTGCTAAAGTGGTTAGCTCTGCTTCAGAGAATTTTCCTGAGCCTCATTTCTGTCACTTTGGTTTTTGTTTGTCCTCTGACATGATTTCTGCCCCATCACACAGTGCAAGGGACCAGGAAGTGGATGATTTAAACTGGATTGTGTTTTTAAAGGTGGCCGCCACTGTTTCATTTTTGCAGTATGATGCTATTTCCGATCGGTGCTAATTCCACCAGTGGAATTGCCATTTGGTAATACCTCTAGCGTTCATGGATATTCTGCTAAAAATGGGAGAAATGACCGTTGCTTTTTGACAGTAATTCCATTGGATGAAATGACCATTACTGCTAATTACTGGATTGTACGTGCACCGGTCATCTTCTAATGTGGTGGTAATTCCGCCAGACACCACAGTGGTAATGGTAATTCTATCCTGCGGAATAACTGCTGAATTTACCACCCAATTCCTAATGAGGCTTAGTGTGTTAGAGTTCTCTTAGTAATGGGGGCTCTGGATTTAATTGGAAATGCAAACTGGTAGCAATCCCATATGGTGTGCACAGTGTGTTGGGAGCGGCAGAATTGGCAGGACATTTTCGTTGGCAGAGTCTGCTTTTGCTGTTTGCTAATTGAAGGACGAGTCTTGCAGCTAAAAACACATTCCCAGCGCGGAGTGCGTACGCTGTGCGCAGTATGTTGGGAGTGTTTGGCGTGGAGGGAGAGCGGCCGGAACTCGTGCAACTTCCTTGCCCTTAGACACGCATCAATCCAGCGAGACTTCAGCACTGGGCGGTGAGTCCCGAAGTCACTTTGCACGTCAGTTGCCTCTATACATGCGATACACCATGTACGATCTTCGCAGTGGGGGCTCTATGTCTGCCGTGTCTTCAGCCCCTGTGTCTGATGAGCAGCTACTGGCAGCGGTTAGCTTACTGCTCCTCCCCTCTGCCCCCGAGCAGTCTGCAACATACATTCTTTCTCCCAACCCCTGCAGCAGTACAGATCCAAAATGGGTGGTCCCAAAGTCGAAAGTAAGGGACACAGAGTCTTACTCTGGGGTAATTATTGAATCCTTGCCAGTGGTGGAGGAGAGGGGTGTGACCAAAGACTTAAGTAGCCCTCTAACTGTGGAGTCCAGCAGGTTGCCCCAAAAGCCTTCAGGCAACGGCCCTATAGATATGAGAATGGATGATGCACCACCTGACTTAAGTCTTTCACCAAAAACGCCACCGCACAGCAACCATTATTCGTCTGGAACTGACTTCTTTGCTTCATCTCCGGCCCCCTCGCCTACCCCCCTTCCGCCGAGACACCTCTCGGCAGCAATGCGCAAGATGGATGACATAAAATACGACGGAGGGGGCTGTTTACCAAAATAAACCGAGTTCTTTTTATGTTGGTTTCATTGCATGAGGGCCTCCAGCGAGAAACCAAGGCAAATACGACGCTTTTGGAATCAAGACTATTCAAATTTGACAATGTAAAAATGCATCTAGCAGCCAATGAATTCCTGTTTGGGCCACACTCTGGCACATACTGTCAAGGCTAAATCCAGAGAGAGGGAGGTGGAAGGCGTACAGGCCTCTGTGACCCTGGTACAAAACACTACATGTCTGTACTCCTCCAGGGCAACTTGTGCTCTCAGGAGCCAAGTGCAAACTTGCCAAGCAAACATTCTCGTTCCAACAGCACATTTAACTATTTTTTATTTAACTTTTTTTTTTGTTTATCATACCAGAAATCGATCAATAAGTCACCCATAACAAAATCAGATTTAACATTACCACCCTCCGCTCAAACATAACCGGGCCCAACCGGGCCATGGGGATTACAAGAAGCACAAACTCGGGTCCTTCACCCATTATCAGGCTGACTAGCTGGGTTCATAAAATGCATAGCCCTGTAAGAGAAGGAGGGGGATTTTCAATACGCTCATCAAATGGGCTAGTTCAGGGGAGGAATCTTCAAAGTCTCATTGTACCACAGTCCTCGTGTTGGAGCACCGCCGTCCAATCCAGAAGAAAGGCCTTCATCGTGCCATGGGTTAGCGCAGACAATTTTTCGTAGGTGAAAATAGCACACAGTTTAGCGAGCCACTTTACCCTAGAAGGCACTGATTTGCTTTTCCACTTCTAGGCCACGGCCAGCCTCACCTCCCTCAGCATGGCCTGGACAGCCTTGGGGAGGTTACTCGACCTGAAGCTGGGTAGGGAATACCAAACAGGAGAACAATAGGGTGCAAGGGGAGGGAGAGGCCCACTATATCCTTGATCCAGCTCAAGAGTTCCGACCAACAGATTTGAATAGAGGGGCATTCCCACCACAAGTGGAACCAGGACCCCCGCTGCCCGCATTCTCTCAGAAATAGGGGGGAACACTGCCAAACTTTTTTGCCAGCTTAACCGGGGGGAAGGTGCCACACATGGAGAATCTTGTAGTCGTGCTCCATGGCTGACATATAGAGAACTCGAGAGAGTTGCCCCATGGATTGTGAACCAAGTCGTTTCTTCCAGCGCCTCCCCCAATTTTTCCTCCCACAACTGCTTGAAGCCCTGCCTGCCTTCAAGTTGTGCTACGATTACAATTTTATATATCTTGGACAGAGATCCTTTTCTCGAGGTAGCCTCAACTAACATTTTCTCTAAGGGTTTGAGAGGGCGGGTAAAGACTTTGCCCTACTTTGGAGAAGTCAGTATCCCTTTTACTCAAAGGTAATCAAATATCGACATTGGGTGGTTCCCCATGGCGCCCGCCACCCCTTTGTTCTTTCAGGAGGGGGAAGACTACATTATATCAATTGGTAACTCGCATGTTGCCCAATTGAAGGGGGCCAAGGATAACCTTGAGGGCTGCTTCAAAAAACAAGGCCCCCAGAGGAAAAAGGCAAAGAAACGAAGACCGAAAACTATCAAAAAGCAAACAGCGCAACAATTTATACATGCACTCCTCTCTCAACCTACAGTAAAGGCAGCGCTGTCCCAATCTAGAGACGCGCCAGTATGCCCCAAGGATGACACTGCCTTGGGTGATACAGGATCTGTAGGAAAGTCTGCTTTGAAGATGGAGAGCTCAAACCTCTTGACGATTACTAAAAGACTGGTATTGGAGAAGAGTCTGCCTCTTAGCAGTTCAAGAGGGGCTCTACAGACAACCTCGCAGGCACTTGTCCAGGACCTTTGTGCTGTCGATAAAGTGCTGGACTTGGTGGCCACCAATACTCATGGCCAGATTCAAAGTGATACCGCTGTCTCGCAGCTGCTAATGCCTCGCCATTTCAAACAACCTTCCGGGCCATTTATGCCACTCGCGCCACTTTGGGGAGCTGTACCATCACAGTTGGCAAGTTCATGGAGCTCCTCACACAATGCAAAAGAAAACGGGAGAGCTCAAGAACGATATCAACTGGGACCAGCTTTACTAGCCAATTCCAACTTCTCTAACCGGCAGCTTCATCAAGAAGTGAAAGAGACAGAGCACCACCACAACATTTTAATTGAAAGTGTGCTGCCTGAAAGATGCCAAATAACCATGAATAGGGCGAACATCTTGCACCTCCTTCGGGAGAGTCCAGCGTTGACTAGCATTACTTCCAGCGACCTAGCGAGGTTGTTCTTGTTTGATCGTCAGCGCCACAATAGAGCAGTGATTTCTCGAAATGCAAAGATAGTGCGGGACACCCTGATAAAGGAAAAAGATTCATTATGATGCATGGGCTTTGATTAATCGCCCTGTTCAGAGCAGGTCGTCGGTGGGGGAATTCACACTCATAGTATGAGATCGACCTTGCAAGGTGGCCAGTGCCCTAATCAAGGTATGGAATTACCCATGGAGGAACAGGTCTTGAAGCTAAAGAGGAGGATTCTTGCCTCTGAAGAGAACAGTGACTAGTCATGGCTTCAGGGATTGACCCCAAACTATATCATCGGGGTGAGCCCGGGGGAGCCTCTGGATGAAAATGACACCTGTTTAACGTTCATGCTCTTTAATTCCAGCGGAAATTTCCATCTCTTCAATAATAACAATCTGTCCCGAATGTGTAGGCAACACACTTTCATCATCTTCCATTAAACTTGGCTAACAATCCCTCCTTTCCTTCCAACGAGACTTGACTTTATTTCAAGAGACACGCCAAGGCGAGAGTGGACGTCCTTATGGGGGCTTGTAAACAGCAATTAAATCAGATCAGAATCTCTGGGTGCTGCATAATTCAACCATAACCTTTGGAATAATGGTGACTCATGTCAGAAATGGCCATCGGGCCTCATTTAACATCCTCATCCTAAACATCTACTGTCATGTGGGAATTTGCCCACTGAATGAGGCTTTGGACCTTAGTACCATCTTTGTTTTAGTTTGGTTTGATCGAGAGCCAAAGGAACATATTTTGTGGGGCGGGGGGGGCGGCTTAAACTCTGGCTATCTGAATGGTCAGGGTCGCATTAATCTGGGGCCCACTACGACCATATGCAAGTCTAAATTAAAGCATGGCCAGATGTGGGATACCACTCTTTTGAGCTTAGGGTTGATGGTTGTGAATGGTACAGTCAGGGGGGACATCCTCTCCACATCCCACCTGGACAAATGGAGTCAGTGTGGCAGTAGTAAGCAGCATGGCTAGAGAGTCCTTAGTCCTGAATACTCGGGGCAATCGCATAGAATGGACCACCAGTCGTGCAAGGTTGGTGAACAATTTATTTTGTAGATCTTTTGGCAGATAACCCATTGGCTTGTAGATCAGAGCTATTCGCCTCTGACAACTTTGACTGCTTTGCAAAAGATGCTATTAGGGTCGCCTTTTCTAGTGCAGGGAATTCAAATTCAATGCCCAAGATTCTTCGACATGCGTATAATCACCAGCTTGTTGCCAGGAGGAAAATTCAAAGAACTTTAGTTCGGAGGATAAAGGGTGATTCTAATACCTCGCAGGCTAAGAAGATCATCCTGGAAAAATAAAGCTTGGCAGTCATAAAAAAACTGGTAGCAAGCATCTAAAGCATTCACCTTACAACTAGATGTAGAGTCAATTCTGAAAGTACTTGGTACTAAAATCTCTAGAGCGTTTTGGGCATTAATCAGTGCGCAGACGGGTTCACGATCGGGGAGAATGGTTAATGCAGTGGGAGAAGTGGCTGGGTATCTCACTTTTAAATATTTTATGCGCGGGTTCATTCCCCCTTGTTAAGTTTTAGGCTTGGTAAAAGTCCCTCAAAGGAGGACGGGGAAATATAATTTAGTCGTGACGTTGTCGAGAAGGTTATTCTGGGCTTGAGTTTCTCCCGGGCTCCTGGGCCCAACAAACTGTCAAATTTTCTTTTTAGATCTAATCCAAGGCTGTGGTCTGAGGTACTCACAGTCCGGTTTTTGGACATAACTAGGACGGAAAGATTTCCAGTGACCTGGAGCCAAGCTCACGTAATTCCCATATACAAAAAGGGCGCTAAATATTCTCCCTGCAATTATCGCCCACAAGTGTTGATGGATGCTGACTCTAAAGTATTTGCTTCCATACTGGTTGGGCATTTGGAGCAGTGGGCTACATCTACAGGGATCCTTAGCAAGTGGCAAACAGGATTCCGTCGACGGATGGGGACTCAATGCACAATTTTAAAATGCATTCAACATTCAGGATGGGCCAAAGACAGAAATCCAGTTTATATAGCCTTGGTTGACCTGACGGCTGCCTTCGACACAGCCGACCACCCATTGCTTTGGCAACAATTGCAGTCGTGGGTTATTCCTGAGGGTCTGCTGAGATTGCTGGTAAGCTTGCATGAAAGCTCCACAATTCAGGTGTGCTTAGATCGACAAGGTAAATTGCCTAGGCCTATTAGAACAGCTAAGGGCGTTCAGCAAGTTTGTGTATTGGCTCCTTGGCTCTACAATCTATACATGGCAGACATCAATAGACATCTGCAACCTAGGGGCTTGGTAACTCCGAAATTGCATCATCTTGGTCCTTCTGGCTGTCTTATGCCCATGACTTTTTAATATTTGACAGCACACCTATAGGTCTGCAACACCTATTGGAGGGTTGTCTTGATTTTGTGGAGGCAGATGCGTTAACCATTAAACCTTCCAAGACCAAAGTGATCCAATTTTCCAATACTAGGAAAAGATCTTCCTTTTCTTGGGATGTTCGAGGGGAAAGGGTGCAGATGGTGGATTCTGGGCTTCCTGATCAATTCAAAACAATCAGGCATTACCTCTAAGAATTGGTTTCAATCTAAAGCCGCAGGGCTGGCTAATCAATTACAAAGAATGGACTCAAAATTCAGGACATTTTCTGCCACACCTTGTATTCGTTTTTATGATTTAAATGTGGTCTCGAAAATCCTATATGGAACTGAAGTCTATGATCTATCAACTGGAACCAATGGAAGCATCTGACAATAACCGGACAATTTTGGTTTGCGAAAGGTGCATCACTTTATCCAGACCTTAATTTGGTTTTTCACGACCGGGGCTCAAAGATTTTGTCAGATTGGGCAGACTACTGTATCCAGCATCTCTTAGATATGGGAAGCTCTCTTTAAGAGCTGGTAGGAAATCCTGGCGGAGTTAAGAAATCCTTGCTTGATTCGGATTGGATCCAAACAATTGAAGCTTCCATGCGTACCCCTCCATGATGCATCTCCATGATGAACATAGGAAAAGGGGCACCTTGGCCCCGTTTCTGGGGATCTATCCTGATAGGGGAGTTCAGAACCAGTTTCCTAAGATTTCGCTGGAATATTTTGCATACCATAGAAATCTTGCTAGGGTATGGCGTCGAGAATACTGAGCATATTTATTGTAGATGTTGTCGAGTAAGGCCAGAGAGAAAAACATTAAAACGCCTGTTGACAGAATGCATCGCGCTGTCATACAAATGGGCCAAGGCCTTGTGGAATCATATCGATTGCTTTGAGAGAACAGGCATTTTACATTTGTGGGAACTTTGCTTGGCTGGCCGCACCACTTCTACGGTGATAGCGGTGATGAATTTGGTAAACATATTGAATTTATGAGAATTACTATGCCCAAAGGAAATTAATTTATTAATAGATGTGGAATCTTGAGGTTTTAATTTAGGTCAGATGTTTTACATTTTTGTGTTAACTGTTTTAACTCTTTTGTTGCAGGTTTTATTTATCTTTTGCTTCTGTTAGTACTACATTATTAATTAGTGGTGCATTGTTAAAGGTTATTGTTTTAACCAATACAACACTTAAAAAAATATGGTTGTGAAACATTACAGCATGTGTCCTTTAATGTGACTGGATATTTGTATGTTTTCTTTGTTTATTGTCTTAATAATGTTTTTTTTTTCCATGCCAAAAATCCTACTTTTGTCTTGACACAGTGTTGTCCGATGTCACACTGATTATTTTATGGCCCTGTCTTCCTTTCCTCCAGGTGACCACATTGCGGGAATGCTGGCCGTGGCTGTGGCATCCAGTCGGACCCTGGAAGTCTTAGACCTGGAGGGAACTGGTCTTACAAACAAGTCAGCACAAGTAATTCAGCCGCGACATTGTTCTACCTAATGAGGCCGGAATGAATGTGGTTTGCTTATAGTGATGCAATATCTGAGGGGGTAGCGTATGGGTGAACTTGGGAATGAGGAACTGAGCAGTAATGGCTCATAAACTGCAAGAAAACTGGCAATTATGTCTGCATCATTGAGCGCACACAAAACATCTAAGCGCATAGAAGGGCGGGGTGGGGATGGGCATGGAGAACGAGAAAGGACTAGTATATCCAAAGGGGGAGGTGTATCAATTATTGCCAAAGACTGCCTTTCTATCAGGAAGGTAGAGAAATCCCTGCACAACAGTGACTACCTCCAAGTAAAAATTAACCTATCTCCCCAATGTACCATTGCTGTCCACATTGTCTACCGCCCCCCAGGCCCAACAGGTGACTTCCAAGCCTCTCTCATCCACCTCCTCTCTGACAATCTCAAGAAACAATCTCAAGCCATTCTCCTGGGGGATGTTAACCTAGGTCTCCTGGACAGGAAGGACCCAGCAGCCAAATCTCTTGACTCAGCCCTCAAGGCTCTGGGCTACAACAACACCATCTTTAGCCCAACCCACGCCCAGGGCAGAACCCTTGACTGGATTGCGCAACGTAACAGCCCACTCATCATCACTGGAAACCTTCCCACCCCATGGTCAGACCACCACATCATCACTTTCAGCATCCTCACCACCCCCCCCCACCCCAACCACTGCCACCCTGCCTCACCAGAAGCTCCCGCCAACTCACTAAGGAAAGGCTACTGCCTTTCCTCCAAGGCCCAGCCTTCAGACCCCCTTTCTCCACAGACCCAGAAACAACTCGCAACAGCCTACGAAGCTGCCATCAAAGCAGCCATTAACTCCATTGCCCCCCGTAAACCCTGTAAATCCAAACCCACCACCCATTCCAACTCCTGGTTCACCCCAGACCTCCTCGCACTCCGCACTGAAAAAAAGGATGCTCTCACTCAGTGGCAAATGTCTCATTCGAAGGGATTGTGTCCTCCGACGTATTCCTCATCTTAGATATATCCTTCCAGCTCTGCTGGCCTCGGAAAAATTTTTCTCCAGAGGGCGCTGCGCGTCGACGTCCCTCGAGTCGATGTCCTTCGACAGCCGCCGTATCGACGCTCGACGTCATCCTGCCTATAAAGGCCGCGCGCAGCTTCCGTTGTTCAGTTCCGTTTTTCCGCGCTACTCGGTGCCTCGGAATACCGTTGCTCAGTTCTTAGTCAGATAATACCTATTTACCTCGAGTTATTCGATCCGTACTTGATGGCTTCCTCGTCGGAACCGACAACTCCTCGATCCGGCTTCAAAAAATGTCGAGATTGTGGGAAAAAGATGTCGTTGACCGATCCTCACAGAAATTGTCTGTGGTGCTTGGGAGCCGAACACCATTGTTCGGAGTGCGAGGACTGTATGTCCATGACAGCTAAGGCCCTGAAGGAGCGTAGGGGGAAGCTGGAGAAAGGTAAGACTTTTAAAGCTTCTTCTTCGTCGACGAAGTCGAGACATTCGTCTCCTCGTCACCATTCACGCTCCAGGTCTCGGAGTGGGTCTCATCACTCCTCGAGATCGAAGCACTCGAAGAGGAGACGTCGAAGATCCCCTTCTCCGTCTTCCTCTTCCTCTGTTTCGCCAAAAAGAATCCCTTGCCCCACGAAACATAGTTCACGGGCTGAATGGGAGGAATTCAGGAAAAATATGATGAGCGTCTTCGAGAAAGCGGCCTCGACCCCCTCGAAGACTGCCGAGAGCGATGCTCTGGTCGAAAGACCCGACGGTCAAAAACGCCGCGAGTCGCAGTACCCGGCGAAAGAAACCTCTCGAGCGCGTCTCGAACCCTCGAGTAGGACTATGACCTCCAAACCTTCCTCGAAGGTTCCGTCGACGCCGTCAACGAAGGTTCCGTCGAGGTCGATGTCTTCGACGCCGTTGTCGAAGGGACCTTCGACACACGGGTCTGTCGACTCGACGCCGGCCTCGACACGGGCGTCGACACCGAGAAAAGTCACGGTGACCACACATCCAGTGACGATCCCCAGGCCCTCGACGTCGATGGCGTCGATATTGTCGAGTAGAATTCCAATTCTGTCGAGGTCCTCGAGGCCTCCACCTCTGTTTTCGACGCCACGCTCGAAGCCTTCGGCGTCGACGACATCGACGTTCTCGAGGCCAATAATGACAAGTTCGGCACCCTCTGCCTTGGAAATGGGATTTACTCCCTTTATGAGTTCAGAACAATTGAGAACTATATCCTCAATTTTAGAAGAGGGTGATTTGTCTGAACAAGACACATTTGAGTTACAGGGACCTGTAACCCCAGTTAGAGAGGAATTTTCCTCTGAAGAGCGCAGATTAAAGGATCTTCATGATTCTTTACATGAGGCAAGTGGGTTAGACACTTCCCCTGAGGTGGATTTTGCTAAGCCAGACCCGGGGGAGCATGCTGAAACCCCCTACAGAGCCTTAATGGCCAGGATTACAGAGTTCATGGGGTGGTCTACACCTTCACAATCTTTCCAGCAAGATGACCTCACGGATATTCTTGACAAAGGCCCACAAGAGGATCCAGTGGTGCCCTTTCATAAAGCTCTTCAGAGAAAGATCATGACAAACTGGGAAACCCCAGATGTAATACCAGCAGTAAATAAAAAACTGTCTGCAAAGTACAGGGTATCTTCCACAGACCCAGAGTTCTTGTCTAAACATCCATCCCCAGAAAGTCTGGTGGTACAAGCAGCATCCTTTACCGATGTCAAGACGGCTTATCCTACAGTCCCACAGGACAGGGACGATAAAAAATATGATGCTATGGCAAAGAAAGTCTTTTCAGCATGTAGCATGGCGTTAAAGTCTGTTAATGCTACTTGCACCCTTGCTAGGTTCAGCCATACACTTTGGGAGTGTGCTTCTACAGTGGCTGACTGCATCCCGGAGGGAGAAGAAAGGGATGCGTTCCTGAATATTATACAGGACGGTAAAGACGCTATGTGCGAATCCCTCCAGACGGGCATTGATTCGGCTGACAGTATCAGCAGAGCAATGGCGGCAAGTACATCAACCAGGAGGTTCGCTTGGTTGAGAAAGTCGGGTTTTGCCCCAGATGTGCAAGCCAGGCTCTTGAACATGCCATTTGATGGCTCTTCTTTGTTCGGGAAAAAGGCGGATGACAGTTTAGAGAAACTGCAAACTTCAAAAGCAGCAGCAAAATCCCTAGGAGCTGCAATCCGTCAGACTCCTTTTCGTCCCACGGGAACCTCTGCGAGGGGCAAGTCCTTTCGCTTCTACTCCGCATTCGGAAGAGGTAGAGGACGACCGGCTCAAAGGGGTCAAAGAAGAACTACCCGAGGTGGACGGGGTAGATATTCTAAAGCCGCAGCAACAGCAGGTGCCTCTTTACCATCGGCATCTGCATCAGCCGCCCCAAAACCACTCCTAGGACTCCCCTCACAGGACACCTGTAGGAGGCAGGTTGACACAACATCTGACGGTATGGCAGGCTATCACGTCAGATGCTTGGGCATTGGAAACAGTCGCCCAAGGTTACTGCCTGCCTTTCCTACGTATACCTCAGAGTCATCCACCGGGGATCAGCTCTCAGAAAGCTCCAGATCCGCTCCTCTTGCAGGAAATTTTGGACCTGCTAGAGAAAGGTGCCATAGAACCGGTACCTGTAGCGGAGAGGAACAAGGGCTGGTATTCCCCTTACTTTCTCATTCCGAAGAAAGACGGAGGACTGAGACCCATCTTGGACTTGCGAGAATTGAACAAATTCCTCAGGAAAGACAAATTCAAGATGGTCACTCTTTCTCAGATCCTCCAGGCCCTTCAGTTTCAGGACTGGTTGGTATCTCTGGACCTTCAGGACGCTTATTTCCATGTGCCTATCCATCTCAAACACAGGAAATACCTGAGGTTCGCAATTGGCAACTCTCACTATCAATTTCGAGTACTGCCATTTGGGCTGACCTCCGCCCCGAGGGTCTTCACCAAGTTAATGTCGGTAGTGGCTGCAAGTCTAAGGAGGGAAGGGATTCACGTCTACCCCTACCTGGACGATTGGCTGATCAGGGCTGTTTCTCCGGAGCAAGCTCAGATCCAGCTAAATCACGTGTGCTACTCCCTTCACAAACTGGGCTTCTCCCTCAATTTAAAGAAGTCTCAAATGATACCATCGCAGAGACTCCAGTTCATAGGAGCGATCCTGGATACTTCCCTGGGAAAAGCCTCGCCACCAGAGGTGAGGGCTCAAGATATTCTACAGATGGTTACCAAGTTCCAACATGCCCAACGTCTCCCAGCCTTCGACTTTTTGAGGTTGCTAGGCCTCATGGCATCCTGCATTTTCCTTGTGCCAGATGCTCGCCTGAGAATGAGATCCCTCCAGTGGGCACTGAGGACTCAGTGGTCACAATTCTCGGGGAGAATGACAGATCTTCTTCAGGTTCCCGGCAGGGTGGCTCGAGACCTTCAGTGGTGGGCCTGTCAGGAGAACATTCTGAAAGGAGAACAGTTTTGGCAACCCTGGCCGGAGATAACAGTAGTCACGGATGCCTCACTCACGGGGTGGGGAGCCCACGCCAACGACTTGACCATCAGCGGTCGTTGGTCTCCATCGGAGTCCAGACTACACATCAACCTGTTAGAGCTGAGAGCCATCAGACTTGCGTTGAAGGCTTTCCTGCCAGCTGTACAAGGGAAGAACGTCCTGATAATGACGGACAACACGGTGGCCATGCACTACCTCAACAAAAGAGGAGGCGTAGGATCACTACCCCTGTGCAGAGAGGCGATGCAGCTCTGGTTTTGGGCAATCCAAGAAGGAATCTCTCTATTGGCAGTTCACCTAGCCGGAGAGAAGAACTTGACAGCGGACGCTCTGAGCAGGCAGAACACAGTCTCCCACGAGTGGGAGCTAGCTCAGGAAGTCCTTCAAGAGATCTTCGCCCTTTGGGGAACCCCTCAGGTAGATCTGTTCGCCACCAGCCTAAACAGGAAATGCGACCTGTTCTGCTCAAGGGAATTTCCTCCGAGAGGAGCTCTGGGAGACGCGTTCATAGTGGACTGGGAGTTTCCGCTTCTGTACGCGTTCCCACCGGTCCCTGTCATTCCTCAAATGATCAGGAGGTTGAGAAGATTCCGGCGAACCATGATCCTAATTGCCCCGGATTGGGCCAGGAGAACGTGGTACCCGGACCTTCTAGACTTGTCCATCTGCCCTCCAATTCGACTTCCGCTCAGAGAGAACCTACTCTCACAGAAGGGAGGTCAGGTTCTCCATCCAGACATCAAAACCCTCAACCTTCACGCTTGGCTTCTGAACGGCTGAGGTACAAGGATTGGGACCTCCCTGATGATGTTATGGAGGTGTTGCTTTCGGCAAGGAGGCCAGCAACAAAGTCTTTATACCGCTGCCGTTGGAACAGATTTTGCAGCTGGTGTAGAGAACAGAATATCGACCCATTTTCATGTGGTACACCAATGGTTTTGTCCTTCCTACTATATTTGGCAAATTCAGGCCTTCAAGTTGGCACCATTCAGGGCTATCTCGCAGCGCTATTTATCTTTAAGCGTACTGCGGAGGAACCATCCTATTTCAAATTACCCTTGGTAATACAGTTTCTAAAGGGGTTAACCAATGTTTATCCCCCAAGACCATTCCAAGTTCCCCTATGGGATTTAAACTTAGTACTAACTTTCCTGATGGGTACACCTTTCGAACCTCTCCATTCTTGTTCGTTAAGATTCCTTACCCTTAAGACTGTTTTATTAATAGCACTTACATCTGCTAGAAGGGTGAGCGAATTACAAGCTCTTTCTTGTAAACCCCCTCATACAATCTTTCACAAAGACAAAGTTGTCCTGCAAGTGAAGCCTAATTTCCTCCCAAAGGTAGTTTCTGAATTCCATATCTCTCAGAAGATTACCCTACCATCTTTCTATCCTCTTCCTCACCCGGGAAAAGAGGAAGAGAGGTTACACAGACTAGACCCTAGGAGGGTTTTAAGTTTTTACATTAGTAGACTAGCCAGGATAAGACAGGCAGACCAGCTGTTTGTAGGTTACGCAGGTCACAAGCTGGGGTTACCAATAACTAAGCAGACCATTTCCAGATGGATCATTCTAGCCATTCTGGAATGTTATAAACTGGCAGGGAAAGAGCCCCCTCAAAACCTTAGGGCTCATTCGACCAGAGGTATTGCAGCTTCATCGGCCCTCAAAAGAGGCGTGCCGATTAAAGATATATGTGCGGCCGCTACATGGTCGTCTGTCCATACCTTTACACGTTTTTACAATCTGGATTCCTCCTCTAGTCAAGAGACTAGGTTTGGAAGGGCTGTACTGCATTCTATTCATCAATAGAAGACAGCGTGAAGTCAGTACTCCCTCCTCCGAATATAGAATACTGCTATGGGAGCCTATCTAAGATGAGGAATACGTCGGAGGACACAATCCCTTCGAAGAACAAGTTACTTCTTACCTTGTAACGTTCTTTCGACGGGATGTTCCTCCGACGTATTCCTCATCGACCCTCCCATCCATCCCCGCAGTTCTACTTCCCTTGTTCTTGCAGCTTACGCTCCTTCAGGGTGATTAGCCTAGTCCAGACAGTAATACTGTGGGCTACAAAACGGAACTGAGCAACGGACGCTGCGCGCGGCCTTTATAGGCAGGATGACGTCGAGCGTCGATACGGCGGCTGTCGAAGGACATCGACTCGAGGGACGTCGACGCGCAGCGCCCTCTGGAGAAAAAATTTTCCGAGGCCAGCAGAGCTGGAAGGATATATCTAAGATGAGGAATACGTCGGAGGAACATCCCGTCGAAAGAACGTTACAAGGTAAGAAGTAACTTGTTCTTCTGATAAAGACAAGATGACTTTTAAATCATGCTCCACTAGATATAAAAAAGCAATCACCCTAGCTAAGGCCAAATCCTTTGAATCCAGAATCTCTGAAGCCCAATCCAGCACTAAAGAAATCTTTGCCATTTTCAGGGAGCTAGAGACACCCGCGCCTGCCCCCCAGAACTTCACCAAAGACAAGGCCTGGTGCGATGATATACAAGCAGCCATGAAAAATAAACTGAGTCTGCTCCAAAACAAAATACTAGCCACCAAGCAAGCCCTACCCAACACACACACCCCTGTCCCACCACCAGCCCCGGACCCCCCCCAACCCTTTTCATTCAAACCCATTCTAGAAAAAGACATCACCAACATAATGAGGAACATCAAACCCTCCAATTGCAAAGGTGATGTATGCCCAGCCACCATTATCAAAGACTGCGCCGAAGCATTAGCTCCCTTCCTTACAGCCTTTGTAAACGCCTACTTTGCTACAGGGAAAGTCCCTGCCTCCCTCAAGGAAGCCTGGGTCTGCCCTCTCCTAAAAAAACCTACCCTCGACCCCACCTCCCCCAACAACTATAGACCCATCACCACTGTCCCCTTCCTCCTCAAAATACTGGACAAAGCAGCCTACCTGCAGGTTCAACACTTCATTGAAGAGAACAAACTCCTAGGACTCCGACAATCAGGCTTCCGCCCCAGACACGGGACCGAAACCGCCCTACTTGACCTGAAAAACCAAATGGACGATGCCAGAGACATGGGCAAACCAGCACTTCTCCTACTTCTTGACCTATCCGCGGCTTTCGACCTCGTGGATCATGACGTCCTATGCCACCACCTCTCCTCTACGGCCAAATTTTCCCCTGAAGCCACAGCATGGATCACTTCCTTCTTACAAGACAGAACCATGCAAGTATTCTCGGACCTAGCATCCGCCTCACCTACTATCATACTCTGTGGTGTGCCCCAAGGCTCCTGCCTCTCACCCACCCTCTACAACATCTTCACACGACCCCTTTTTCTCATACTTGACGCCATGGGCATTTCATACACCAACTACGCTGATGACACACAGATCCTCCTCACCCTCACTGGCAACTACGACACTGACTCCATGACCCTCAACAACCTCTACAACACCATCCAAGCCTGGATGGCAGACAATGGACTATGCCTCAACTCAGACAAGACTGAACTCCTCCTGGTAGGCTTACCCGACACGCTGAAAAATCTAGACTCCCAGTTCAGTCATTTCACCATAAACTCCATCAAAATACCTGTCTCAGAATCAGTCAAAATCCTTGGAGTCTACTTAGATTCCAACCTATCCATGGATAAACAAGTCAACGCTATAGCCTCTGCAGCTGCATAGAGAACTGCACTAACATAGCCAGAGCCATCACTGGATCTAGGCTTGACTATTGTAATGTACTCTTCCTAGGTACATCCAACAAAAACCTAGAGAGGTTACAAATCATGCAGAATAGCGCTCTCCGGGCAGCCCAAGGCATTGCCAAAAGAGAACACATCTCGGAAGCCAGAAAACGAGCACACTGGCTCCAAATAAAAGAAAGGATCATCTTCAAAACGCTGACACTGACTCACAAGTGCTTTCACCTTACTGCCCCCGACTACCTCTCCCAAAGGATCCACCCCGTCTCTTCTACGAGGCCAACCAGATCACCATATACTAACATGCTTTCTGTGCCATTAGTAAAAAAAGCCAGAGCTGGCGGTTCCAGCTTCCCATATCTCGCACCCACTCACTGGAACGCCCTACCTCCTATAATCCGAGATGAGGCCTCCCTTTGCACCTTCTGCAAATCCATAAAAACCATCTTATTCACATAAGATTCCTCGCACCAGTTGAATACATCTCTTATGTTCCAGTGCATAAACTGTTTTTAATGACCAACTGTACCAACCAAAATAGCAGCTCTATGCCTGTTGAATACATAATGTACTGCTGAATGCCTCTTTGCCTGTAACTAAGCTCTTGCAAGTAACAGCGCCTCAATGCCCATGGGTTACTTGCGCGCTATATAAATTTAAATAAATAAATGTTACTTTGTTTAGATGACTGTTCATTGGGAGTGAAGCCGTTGAGAGAGAGAGAGAGAGAGACCTAGGAAGTTGGCTATTGTGGGAGAGCGTGTGGCTAGTCACTTTGTGATCAGAGAGCTGTGTGATGCAAGAGTTAGGAGTGGATTGCTTTAGTTATGACATGGTTCAGTAGCACGTTTTGAGAATTTTAGACGTTGTGCCAAGTCGAGAGCAACAGATCCATGGTGCCATTTCGGATAGTACCCTGTATGGCGTTCGTGGTCTATGCCCTGCATGGCAGTATTGTGTGCTGAGAATTTCGGTCCCAAAGGATTTTGCCTCCACACAGTATTGTTCTCTGTGCACAGACTATCCCCTTACCAGGCGGTTTTACTGTCGGTCTGATGGGATTTGCTTTCCCACACAATATTGCTCCCAGTGCCACAGGATATTGCCTAGCAATACAATATTGTAATTAGCAGTCAAGTTCAGTTTCATTTGAAGTTCATCCATAAAAGCCCAAAAATACATAAATACAATATCACCATAAAAAGATGTTGTCAAAACATAGTAGGTCATAAAACTATAAAATACAACCATTGCCGTTGTTGCAAGGCTCCTGCAGCGCGGGAACCTAGTGTCATGCCCCGCATTCCTATTTCAAGACACTTGCAGATATCTACTTCCAGTTGGAAACTGCCCTGGAGACTGTTTTCAGCCCACGGAATCCGCCGCACTACAAGGTCCAGAATTCCTTCGGCTCGCAGTCACGGGAAACGCCCACAACGTGACTTGCGTTCTGAAACAGATCCCAGTACTTAGTGTGGCGTGTCCTTGTAACGGGTGCTCCTAAAACTGACTATTCAGTTCGAGTACTCGATCTACGATTACCTACGGTTATCTTCCTGTTATCTGATTCCTGACCCGGCTTTGTATCAAGGATTATTCTGACGTCTTTTCCCTCGATTTCTGGCTCCTGGCTCCCTCGGTTGTTTCCCCCTGGTTAACGAACTCCTGGCTTGTATTTTGGATTTGTTCTTTGCCTACTTCCTACACAGAAAGTATACGAACTCTTTACCACAGGAAAATACACGGCGCTGCTCACAAGAAGACAACGCTCTACACACTGAAGTGACCAAACGGACGCTCTCCTGTTTCTGCTGGTCACTCCCTGGATTTGGGACGCTTTGCTGTTTATATTTGGGGTTTATTTTGGACACTATTAGACGCGCCCTCGTGCCGTTCGGGTTAGGTGGATCTTTGCACAAACTTTCTTCTACTGGGACTTCCATTTTCTACCATCAAGCCAACCTCCTACTACACACTTTCAGGTTACGGGACTTCCTACCTATCTAAGCAGGTAAGAGGGGTCAAGAAGGGAACAAGTATTGTATTTTGTACCTTTGGCTGCTATCTTAAACTATCCTTTTCTTTGTTCCTCTAGCTCTGTTGTCGCTGCTCCTGCCTTTCCACTTAAGCCCCTGGCCTGTTAGTTACTACCTTCTACAGGCTGCGCTCTTGGGGGGAAAGTCTTGTGCAAAATCACGTTTCAAGATATCCCAGAACCATCTTGGTTATAATCCAGGTTATCCCAGAGTGAAGAGGTTCCCTAAGCGGAGGCTGATCTTGTATCCTTTAAAAATCTGTATCCTTTTCCTATTGCGTAAAAGTTGTGACAGATTTAGGAGCCTATTACTTTTGCCTATCGGTTATGGAAACGGGAGCGGATCCAATGGCGGCTTTGATACAAGCCTTTGCGACCTTACGCACCGATATGGCATCTGCTAATGCGACTCTCCATCAACGTATGGATGTGCTACAGAGTTTTGTGCAGCCCTTACCCCCCGATGAGGAGTTCGGTGATGCCGCTGCTGCAGCAGCCCCTCCTGTACCCCAGGCACAATCGTCTGCACCCATTGTGCTTCCTGGACCTTTCCCTTTGGCCCCTCCAGAACGCTTCTATGGAGATCCTAAGACTTATCGGACCTTTGTCAATCAATGCCGTTTACATTTTCTTTGTCGACCATTGGCATTTCCTGACGCTGTTACCAAAGCAGCGTTTCTCCTTTCCCATCTGGGAGGAACAGCGGCGGCTTGGGCTAACCCTTTACTCGAAGCCAATGATCCAGCCCTATATAACTTTGATGCCCTTATTCAGTCTATGAATAGCGTATTTGATATGCGTTACAAGGCACAAACCTCAGACCTTGAATTCCTTGCTATCAGTCAAGGCAAATCAGATCTTCTGTCTTACCTCACTCGCTTTAACCAATTGGCAGCAGAAACCACCTGGCCCGAACAGAAGAAGGCAGCTGTCTTCTATAAGGGTCTTTCGGATGAGTTGAAAGACTCCTTATCAGTGGTACCAGCTTTACCAACGGGCTTCCCGGAACTGTTGGACTTGGTCCTACAAGTTGACGCTCGGCTACGGCAAAGACGTGGCGAACGGCGTGTTCCTGACCTTCGCTTCTCAGTCAAAGCAGAAACAACTCCTGCTACTCCCTCAGGAGAAACCGAGCCAATGCAAATAGGGGCCATCAGAGGTCCCTTAACCAAAACAGAACGAGAACGACGTATGGTTAACAACCTGTGTTTCTATTGCGGTCAATCCGGCCATTTCATTCGTGCATGTCCCAAGAGACCTGTTAAGGTAGCGGGAAACGCCAGGACTCGTCCTTAAATCGAGCCCTAAGGATGAGTCGCAATATGGATGGCTCGGACCAGTACCCTTCCTCCTCACACGTCTATCTTGCCATGCGTTTCGTCCTCCCGGGTGTTGAGGCCTTCACCAGTCCAGTTATGATCGATTCGGGGGCTAGTGGAAACTATATGGACATACAATTAGCTCAACACTATGGTATACCTGTGGTTCCGAAAACTACACCTGAGGAAGTACACGCAGTGGATGGTTCTCATCTGGTGTCCGGATGGATAACGGAACAGACTGTCCCACTTCGCATGTCTACCTCGGGAGAACACATTGAGCAAATAGTTTTCGACCTTATTTCAGCCCCGCAATTCGGGATCATTCTTGGTCTTTCTTGGCTCCGGACTCATAACCCAATTATTGATTGGGTTAAACAAACAGTTCATTTTGCTTCTGCGTTCTGTACCCAACATTGTTCTCGAAGCCCCGGTGCGACACCTTCGTCTCCCTGTTTGGCTTTGGTATCTAACATCTCCTCTGTTAATGCCACGCTGGGAGACTCTAATCCCGAACTACCAGCAGTATACCAAGACTTTTCCGATGTGTTTGACAAAGGGTTATCAGAAAAACTCCCTCCGCATCGTTGTTATGATTGTCCCATTGATTTGGTACCTGGGGCAGTAGTACCTCATGGTCGTGTTTACTCTCTGACCCGAAACGAAGAAGAACACTTGAAAGAGTATGTGGAGAAGGCATTGCTTCTGGGACATATTCGACCTTCCCGGTCCCCTGCTGCCTCACCTATCTTCTTCGTACCGAAAAAAGAAGGGGATCTACGCCCTTGCGTGGATTACAGAGCCTTAAACAAGGTAACAGTCAAGAACCAGTACCCATTGCCCCTCATAACGGAGTTGCTTGATAAGATGACATCATCCACTATTTTTACCAAATTGGATCTTAGAGGGGCATATAATTTGGTGAGGATACGAAGCGGGGATGAGTGGAAAACCGCTTTCAAAACAAAGTTTGGACTATATGAGTATTGCGTCATGCCCTTTGGACTTTGCAATGCTCCAGCTACATTCCAACATTTTGTTAATGATATTTTCGGAGATGTACTAGATTGCTATGTCGTGATCTACTTAGATGACATCTTGATCTTCTCGGATTCCCTCACCCAACATATCCAACACGTTCGCTCTGTACTGCAGCGATTACGTACACACTCTCTCTATGCCAAATTGGAAAAATGTGTATTCCATGCATCATCAGTTGAGTTTTTGGGGTTTCAGATATCTGCGAATGGGGTGCTCATGTGTACTTCCAAGGTTAAAGCAGTAAGGGACTGGCCAGTCCCAGATTCTGTAAAGGCACTTCAATCTTTTTTGGGTTTCTCGAACTTTTACAGACGCTTTATTGCCTCATTTTCTGAGATAGTAGCGCCCTTGACCCGTCTCACTAGCCCGAAGATTCCATTCCTTTGGGATTGCAAAGCCCAGTCGGCCTTTGAGGCATTAAAGGAGGCCTTTACTACTGCTCCCGTTCTGCAACACCCGAACCCTTCCCTTCCGTTTATAGTGGAGGCTGACGCATCCGCTATCGCGGTGGGGGCTATTTTGTCGCAGATCTGCCCCACTACACAACAACTACATCCGGTGGCTTATTACTCCCGTAAATTGTCTCAGGCTGAACGTAATTACACTGTTATGGAAAGGGAACTCCTAGCAATTCGAGCAGCCTTTAAGGAGTGGAGACACCATCTTCTGGGTGCTCGACATCCAGTAACTGTGTACACTGACCATCGGAATTTACAGGCCCTTTCCAACGCAAAATGTACCAATGCTCGACAAATACGTTGGCATTTGTTTTTCACGTTATTTGACTTTATAGTCACTTATCGCCCTGGACCTCTCCACGGAAAGGCAGATGCATTATCCCGAGTCGGTGCCGATTTCGACACCCGGGACTCGGTTACCCCTATGCTACCTTCGGGTTCTGTCATTTGTGTTTGTTCGGTCTCCCCCTCACTTCTGGATCAAGTTCGACAGTGGGCCAATGAACATGCCGCTTATCTCGACACCTTGGGTGCCCAGGTTGTCACAGGTCTTCCTTATGTTCATGGTCTTTTATACTTACCTGACAACCACACCAGACGGAAGGCTTTGGAATGGGCCCATGATACCCCGTTAGCTGCACATCCAGGCCAGCTTAAAACCTATGACCTGCTACATAGATGGTGTTGGTGGCCAGGTATGAAAAAGGATACCGCGGCATACGTATCTACGTGTGCAATATGTATACAATGTAAAAGACAACCAGGGAAACCATTTGGTCTATTAATGAACATGCCGCTTCCTCCACGCCCATGGCATACGGTGTCACTCGATTTCGTGGTGGAACTGCCCTTGGTTAAGGGAATGTCAACGGTGCTGGTGGTGGTGGACGTATTCACTAAAATGGCACGGTTTGTACCGTGCTCAGGTATACCTACCGCCTCCTCATTGGCTACTCTTTTTTTCGATCATGTGGTACGATTCTTCGGACTACCCACAATCATGATTTCTGACCGGGGTACTCAATTTACTTCACGGTTCTGGAAAGCCCTTACCCATTCTTTGGGGATTGATGCACGGCTTTCATCATCTTATCATCCTCAAACGGACGGACAAACCGAACGCACAAATGGCACCATGGAACAATACCTTCGTTGCCTGTGTTTACAGCATCAGACAAATTGGTTATCCGTTCTGGGGACAGCGGAGTTTGCTTATAACAACTCTCGACATACTTCAACAGGATGTTCCCCATTTTACGCCTTGTATGGATTACATCCAAGAATACTTCCACCTGTCTTACCTTCCTTGGATCAAATCCCTGCAGCAAAATCCACGAGAGACACTCTGATTGCTATACGGAATTCCGTTATATTACATCTACAAGCTGCACAACTCCGGACAAAGACGCAAGCGGACAAACATCGGTCGCCTGCCCCCTCCTATGTCCCCGGTGATCGTGCCTGGTTGGCAACCAAACACCTCAACATTCGGGGTAAAAGGAAACTCATGCCCCGTTATGTGGGTCCCTACAAGATCCTTTCTTGTCTCAATCCGGTTGCTGTCCGTTTGGACATCCCATCCCATTGGCGGATTCACCCAGTCTTTCATGTATCTCTACTCCGTCCTTTTGTACCTGGCACTCGACTTCCTGTCGCCCCTGCTCCAGTTATGGTACAGGGTGATGATGAATATGAAGTACATGCTATATTGGACTCCCGTCTGCGTCGTGGAGTACGTTTCTACCTGATTGATTGGAAGGGTTACGGTCCTGAAGATAGGACTTGGGAACCGGCCTCGAATCTGCATGCACCCCGGCTCTTGCGGGCCTTTTGGTTGGAAAGACTGCGTGCCCGCAGGGGTGGTCGTCCTTTGCGGGGGGGTACTGTCATGCCCCGCATTCCTATTTCAAGACACTTGCAGATATCTACTTCCAGTTGGAAACTGCCCTGGAGACTGTTTTCAGCCCACGGAATCCGCCGCACTACAAGGTCCAGAATTCCTTCGGCTCGCAGTCACGGGAAACGCCCACAACGTGACTTGCGTTCTGAAACAGATCCCAGTACTTAGTGTGGCGTGTCCTTGTAACGGGTGCTCCTAAAACTGACTATTCAGTTCGAGTACTCGATCTACGATTACCTACGGTTATCTTCCTGTTATCTGATTCCTGACCCGGCTTTGTATCAAGGATTATTCTGACGTCTTTTCCCTCGATTTCTGGCTCCTGGCTCCCTCGGTTGTTTCCCCCTGGTTAACGAACTCCTGGCTTGTATTTTGGATTTGTTCTTTGCCTACTTCCTACACAGAAAGTATACGAACTCTTTACCACAGGAAAATACACGGCGCTGCTCACAAGAAGACAACGCTCTACACACTGAAGTGACCAAACGGACGCTCTCCTGTTTCTGCTGGTCACTCCCTGGATTTGGGACGCTTTGCTGTTTATATTTGGGGTTTATTTTGGACACTATTAGACGCGCCCTCGTGCCGTTCGGGTTAGGTGGATCTTTGCACAAACTTTCTTCTACTGGGACTTCCATTTTCTACCATCAAGCCAACCTCCTACTACACACTTTCAGGTTACGGGACTTCCTACCTATCTAAGCAGGTAAGAGGGGTCAAGAAGGGAACAAGTATTGTATTTTGTACCTTTGGCTGCTATCTTAAACTATCCTTTTCTTTGTTCCTCTAGCTCTGTTGTCGCTGCTCCTGCCTTTCCACTTAAGCCCCTGGCCTGTTAGTTACTACCTTCTACAGGCTGCGCTCTTGGGGGGAAAGTCTTGTGCAAAATCACGTTTCAAGATATCCCAGAACCATCTTGGTTATAATCCAGGTTATCCCAGAGTGAAGAGGTTCCCTAAGCGGAGGCTGATCTTGTATCCTTTAAAAATCTGTATCCTTTTCCTATTGCGTAAAAGTTGTGACACCTAGTGGGGCTTAGTCGCGGTATGCGAGGCCTATCGCTGCGCAGCGCGGCCAATGAGGGAGCTGGAGGCATGAGGATTGTGATGCGACTCCTGCCGCGCAGCCAGTGACCCAGAGCCCTCGTGTTGCATCATCAGTGCTTGGTGACGTCTGGTGTGGGGCAAGGACATAACATCCCTCTTTTTTTCCAAACAAAATAAAATAAAATCGTTTTTTAAAACAATTGCCCAAATCAGCATACAAAGTTATTTAGTCTCACCAATCGTGTAGGGTTTTCTCTCATCATTCCGGGTTATTTTTCTCTCTGGGTGGGGGTCTTCAAGGCTTGGTACCTTTTCCGATTCTGTCACTGTGACCATTTCTTCTTTCTTCTGGGATGCTTTCTTCTATATCCCCTGACACTCCCGGCAGCATCTCGGGTTCCGGTAGTCGAACCAAGGACTTGCTAGGGGCTCTTTGCCTTGGGTTTTCTGCCCACACCTCTTTTGCCAGGCATTTGAACCATGAGGCGTTCCTTGCTATCGTTTCCGCCCCTCTCCATGTTGTTATGAGGGTACCCTGTTTCTCGACCACTGTCCAAGGCATGTCATCGAGCCGGAGAGTACGTGTTAGCATTCTTCAGCGCGATCACATGATCCCCCAATGCGTAACTTAGATTTCTTGGCATTTCTCTGAACACTCATCCGTTCATTTGCCCAAGCTCGTCGTGCTAGAACCTCGTTTTCATTCATCTTCATGGAGTGGGTCGAATTGTGATGTGATATCGATGACTGTAGCAATGTGTTGTACATGAAGTCTGCGGGGGGAACTCCTGTTGACACGTGTGTTTACTCAGTAGATTTGTACAAACCTATAAAGTTCGATCTTCTACGGGAGGTCCCGTAACTTGGCAATCCTAAGAACTTTATTTATGCTTTGCATAAAACGCTCAGCGTCCCGGTTTGCTTGGGGCAACCGGGGTGAGATGCGGTGGTGGTGTATCCGAAGTTCTTCCAAGTATCATTGAAACTCTCTCTTGTGGAATGGTGAGCCGTTGTCAGCCTTAACTGATAGTCGGAGGCCATAAGTGGCGAAATGTTTTTTGAGAGATGGTATGACCCTCTTGGCCACAGTAGATGACAATATTTTCACCTCCGGATATCTTGATTGGTCGTCTATTGCCATTAACAAATAGACCCCTTCTTGTACCTTGCAAAAATCTACACTAATAGATTCCCAACGGGATTGTCCTCTTGGAGCAGAGCATATCAGTTTGTGTCTTGCGGGTGTTCCTGCTGCTTGACACGGAAGCAGGTTGCAATCAGCTCTTCGACCTTCCTGTCTATGTGTGAGAACAACACCCTGCTCCATTTCCGGTACTTGGTGCAGGCGGATCCTTTGTGGCCCTCATGCGCAAGACCGACCACTTTGTCCTGTAACTTGTCTGGTATGACTCTCTTCTTTCCCCGGAGGAGCAGCCCTTCCGTAATTGATGGTTCATGGCGACCGTGAATGCGTCGTCCAAATATCCAAATACCGGTTTTGTAGGTTCTTCAGAAAGTTATTTTAGTTGCTGGACAGTATCGAGTTCTTAGTGATTTCACAGCACTGGTCTTGAAGGGTGGCTTCAGTGAGTTCTGTGATGTTCATGGCTCTCGGCTTTGCCTGCTGTATGACGTGGCAGATGTATTCCTCTGTGGTCTTTGCCTCTTAGAGTTCAGCCACCTTAGCTGGATGTGGGTGTCTAGAGAGGAAATTCACTGGATCATCGGCTTCGACTTGATGTTCCAGATTGAATTCATATTGCTGTAGGTGTAACAGACATTTCTCGATTCTCGCTGGTGGATGAGATGCAGACCCTGTCAAGATAACTATTAACCGTTTGTGGTCTGTGAACACCATGAATTTCCTCCCATGGAGGTATATGTGGAAGTGGCGACACCCCCAGAGTACCGCAATAGCTTCCTTTTCTATATGGCAGTATCTTTGTCCAGTTTGAGTGAGTGCACTGGACTCGTAGGCAATGGGCCTTACTTCACCGGTTGGGGTTTTCTGTATTAGGATGGCGCTTAGGCCTACTGGGCAGCCATCCACATAACGTTTGGTGTTCATAGAAGTATCAGGATATGCCATTGTTGTATCAGCTGAAAGTGAGTCTTTGATACTCTGGAACGCTTCTTGGCATTTGTTATCCCACCTCCACTTTGAGTTGTTTTTCATGAGTTCGCTGATGGTTTCCCGAGAGGGTAGCCAGGTTGTGAATGAATCGACCACAGTGGGCTGTCATACCCAGAAAGCTCCCGACGTCTGTGTTAGGTGATGCTTTCTTGATATCTGCAACCTTGAGATGATCTGCTGATACACCCTTGCTGTTGAATGTGAAGCTACAAAATTAGAATTCTTCCCTCAGGAATGTGCACTTGTCTTTGTGCAGTGTGAGGCCGGCCGTGTCCAACCGCTCGAGCAATGCTGCCAGTCGTAATATGTGTTCCGCCTTGTTTTGCACATATATCAAGATGTCTTCACTGACATTTAGAACACCTTGGAGGCCCTGAAGTGCTGTCTGTACTGCATGTTGAAATACTTTGCTGCTGAGGAGATGCCAAAGTTTAGGCGTGTGTATCTCCTCAGTCCAAGGTGTGTTGAGAACGTGGTGGTGCACCCCGACTCTTCATGTAGTTTTAGTTGGTGATACCCAAAGTGCCGCAAAGTTCGTGCATAAGCACCATCATCATCCTCAACACGGTCCGTGAGAGGCAGGCTGCCCTGAACTCTGGCAGCTCGGTGATGCATTGCGGACTTGGCTCGCCTTCCGAAATGTAGGCCAAGCACCCGGAATTTTCACGGCAGCAGCAGTTCTCCTCCTCAGTTGGCATTAGCTTGCACCGATTGCACGTGCACCAGGTGGAGACGCCGTCCATGCGACATGGTCCAGGCTCTTCATCCGTTGACTGGTCCTCCCAACTGCCGTCCGAATCCCCATCGTTTTCGCGTGCTTGCCTTTCCAGTAGTTCCTCCTCGGTGTACTCGGGCTCGTACATATACGGCATTATTGTAGCCATTGTGGGGTAAAGAAAGTAAAATAATTTACAGAGATGGTACAGGTGTTGACAAGGCCTAGAAGCGGCGAAGGTAGCTGACCAGAGCACAGAAACGAGTCACAGAATACTCAAAGTAACACAGAGAGAGGAATGGATTCGAAAATCTGCTGCTGTGTGTTGTGAAACGGTGTGTTTATACTTATTGAGGAAAGAGGCGTCCTGCCATTTCCATGGCGACACTTCATTAGCTGAGGCGCAGCGATTGTTGACACGAAACGTGCTTTGGCTTTGGGAAATGGGCGGTACGCGTCTGCTGATGTCAGGCTCCGGGGCGGGGGATTTGATTTAGTGCCGCAAAAGCAGGTGAGCCAGGGCGATGGGGGGGAAATGATAGGATTATCAGAAAATGGCGGCTGATTTCGAGTGCGTTAATGGACGAAAAGTCGGGTAAGGTCCATAGGAAAGTTTTCTACGATCTACCGATTTATGCTTAAAAACACATGGCCGAACCGTAGGGACAATAAAAAAAAAGTCCCGGAACTATCCTTTAAGGTCCAAATTCGAGAAGATTGTTGATCCCATGAGGTCAGTGATGATCTCGTCCAGCATTGCTGTGTTGGAAAGGCGCATGTTCATGCAGATCCTCACTTTCCCTGGTTGTTCCAGTTTGTGTGCCACCACCATTGGTGAAACCCGGGGGTGGGACCTGTAACCTTTTCAATTCTGCCAGCCTTTTCAAGGTCATGAAGTTCCTTCGCCACTAGTAGGTGTTCTTCTGTGTCTCACTGATTTTTGGTTGCTCTGTGGTGTCGATATGAAGCTTTATTCTGTGTCCTTTCAGGCACCCAATGCCTTGCAGCAAATTGGGATGCTTGGACAGAAGGTCTTGGATCTCATCTGTTGGTGATATCACGCATATTAATTGTATGAGGCCCAGGTCTTCGGCTGATTCCCAACATAGCCGGTCCGATAGCACAGAAAGTAGAGTGCTTGCTTTGACATCTGTGCAGAGCCTGCTGACGCAGGTTCGAATCCTGGCAAGGCCAAACTCAGCCTTTCATCCTTTCGAGGTCGATAAATGAGCACCACACACCGTGAGTAATAATAAGCATCACTCAGATACCTGAGGGTTCGTAGCGCTATATAAATGCTAAATTATTATTTTTTAAATTATTATAGCAGGCACTCCAAACCGGTGTTTATGACATATATTTTGGTTTGTATGGTGTTGTCCCCCTTTTTGAGTTAGTTTCGGAAAGGTCCTCGTACTGGTAGGGGTTTTCGACACCCATATAGCATACAGTAGTGACAGTTTTTTTCAGTGCTGGTTATGGGCTCATTCTTACATATGTTGACTGTGGTATGATGTTAGGGATGTTCCACTGTTCATTGTGATGACCGTCGCCTGTCCTGCGATCTCTATTGTTCATCTGGGCGGTTTCAATTTTTCTCTTTTCCCCCCTTCATTGAGGGCTGAGATCATGTGTACTTTCCCTCATCTTGTGGTTACTGCTCTGGACTGTGTGTTTGCTGCCGTTGGTACATCCTCATCTCCTGATTCTTCTGTGGATGAGCCGTCATTTGCATCTGCCTGTCGCGTCTTTGCTTGTTTCTTTTTCTGGCTAGCACTCAGCGACATCTGGCGTCTTTGTGCCACTGGTGCTGAGGACCGACACACTTTCGCGTAATTATCTAGCCATCTGTACATGCTGCGCGTCATACCTTGTGCAGGGAAGTGTTTTCTCCAGAGCCATGGCCTCCGCACCACCCGCACCCTTTGGGAACTGGCAGGTGTGATCGCCACGGTGGGAGGCTTCCTGGGGTTCTTTCTTGGCACCTTTTTGGACTGTCATTGGAAACTCTTGCGATTGTCATAGATGGGGTGCTCTTTAATTTCTGCAGGTTGTTCCCCATATGGGCAGCTGTGACGTGGGCACATTCATTTTGGCATCCATACTCTAATATGTGGTGTACAGAGATTCCTTTTTCGCTAAGTACTATTTGCTTCAATTTCTTTGGAGTGCATCTCTGGCGTTTTATGTCTTCATCATCTTCAAACTCACAAGATAAAGCTAAGCCTACGCAGACGTGTATGGTAAGCGTCGATTGTCTCCGATTCCTCTTGAACCGTCGTGCAGAATATGAATACCTCATAATCTGGATTTAGTTGGGGCATGAAATGATTCGCGCGGGCTTCTTTAGAAGTGTCATATTCATCTGGGGCTCCTGTGGTCGCAAGTGAATTAAATAAGTGTAGCAATTCATCCCCTATGTTCAAAAGGAGGTAACAGCGTTCCGGACCCGCGATGGTTGCGCGCTGTAGTTGAGGGATGGAAACTGGCTGCTAACCTGTTTGCTGCTGGGGTGGTTGCAACTCCGCTGTGGTCTTGGGGACTGCTTGTTCCTGGTGTGGCCATCATGTTTCCGTCAGTCGTATGTTCTAAGTTCCCCAGCACTCTGTGTGGTTTTGTGTGGTATTTCACTCAACTGTTGGAGAGAGGTGGATAGTGATGCGACTTGTGCCACGCGGCCGTTGACCCGGAAGCCCTGGGTCACGCCCTATTTATTCATACAGCACCGCCCATGCGAGGTGATGTCTGGTGTGAGGCGTGGACGCAACAGCCATCTCCAGACTGCTTCTCTGAAGCGCAATGCACTAAAGATGGCATTTTAGGTATAAAGAAGATGAAGTGGGGGCACTTGAGATAAATAGGAGGTGTGGGGGGAATCAGGGGAGTGGGGCCACCTTGCTGGAGGAGATTCTAGGGTACGACCCCAAATTGGACAAATGTTAGGGTGAAAGATCGACCTTGCAGGGGGGGTCCTTAGCCTTTGCAATGTTGCTCTTTCACAAGCGATGCTTGGACCTCAATCCAAATACTAATACCAATTATTAACATACAATAATTCAGAAAATTGCTAAAACAGTTGGAGTATACCCCATTGCGTGGCCGTCTCTGAAATGTTTTTTTCAAATCGTAACGCACAACGACTGCACATATGCCAACCCTATGCCAAATGTACAGCTTCCAGGCCGGCCATAAACGTTGTGCAACTGCAACCGTCACCCCATGGCATATGGTTCTGAATGCCCATAGCATGGCCCCCTGAAAGTGAAACAGTACTACACTATATTACCGGCAGTGTCACAGGTGTCGGATATGCCAATTTCTGCCGACACTTGGGATGTATACAGCAAACACTGGCATTACTTGCTTCGCAAGATAAAATGTGATGAAGGTAGCCAAGCATGAATGCGGCCAGCCTCCCCACCTCTGAGCCAACCTCCTCTCTCTGCAGCTCTATGACTGCGAACTGGATGCGGCCTAATTACTCTGCATATCTTAGTGGTAGACTACCATTTTCTGGGCTTGTTTCGTAGCTCCCTGCTATCTTGTTGACAACTTGCTTCAGGCTTTGCTGCGTCTCCCAATTGCATTTTTTCAAAAACGACCTGCGCTGCCTTTGGCTTCAGTGACTGGGGTAAGACCATCTCAGACAGAACTGGACACTTTGTCCTTCAACTTTTTTCTGGTCTCTCTCAACTGGAGTCTCATCCACATACCCCTACTTTTGCTCCGATGTACAGGCCATTAAAGCTTTGAGTGAGTACACCATTATTTTCATAGCCGCTCCCCCTGACTTTATAATTTGCTCTTTCCAGCAAATTTGTCCGGACTGGATAATTTGCTCTTTCCAGCAAATGTTTCCTGACAATGTGGAAAGGGTCCTTCTAGAAGCTGGGGTGCAGTTGGGATTATTTCCCCCTTACTTCTGGAGGAAACCCCCAAAGATGCACTGGCCTTTCTGTGAGGTTCCATCAAAAACGTAATTATTTTATGTACTTAGTGAGACATGTACACGTGCAGCAGACCACTAGTTTAGCTTCAGAGCAGTAAGATAACAAAATCCTGCTGAGGCACGGAGGCTCAGGGATGCTTTCTAATAGGTCCCAACCTGAGGTTCCTGTTGGGGGTAAAATCTACCAGGGCCTGCTGGTCTTCAGGACTTTTAGAGCCTGATTCCAGGGGCATACCTCAAGGTTCCCAGGTACTGCCACAGCGTTTGCATCTCTCTTCTTCTAGACTTCTCTGCAGTCTTCCTCCTGAGACCTTTATCCTAGGTACTGCCACTGCAACTGTCTGCATTTCTTGTCCTCTAGACTTCGCTGCAGTTTCCCTTCTAAGACCTTTCTCCCAGCTACTGCAAACCTGACTATCTGCATCTCCTTTCCTGTGGACTTCTCAGCAGTCTCCCTTCTGGGGCCTTCCTCCCAGGTACTGCCACTGCGACAGTCTGCATCTCTGCTCCTCCTCTAGATTCCTCTGGAGTCTCTCTTCTTAGACCTTTCGCCCACCTATTGAAAATGTGACTGTTTGCATCTCTCCTCCTCTCGACTTCTCTGCAGTCTTCCTTCTTGGACCTTTCTCTCAGTTACTTCCACTGCAACTGTCTGTATCTCTGCCCCTATAGATTTCTATGCAGTCTTGTTTGTCTGGCCTTTCTCCCAGGTACTGCCACTGTGACGGTCTTCATCTCTCATCCTCTAACACTCTATGCTGTCTCTCTGCCTAGACCTTTCTCCCAGCTACTGCAAACTCAACTGTCTTTACTTTACAAATGTATAATGCGCTCCTCAGAACCCAGAGGCAAATGGGCGCGAATGGTCTGCATCTCTCCTCCTCTAGACTTCTTTGCAGTCTTCCTTCCAGGTGCTATCACTGTTACCGTCTGCATCTCTCTTCCTCGTCTAGACACCTCTGCAGTCTTCTTCCTTAGACCTTTATCCTAGGTGCTGCCACCACAACCGTCTGCATCTCTCCTCCTCTAGACTTCTCTGCAGTTTTCCTTCTGGGACCTTCCTTCCAGGTGCTGCCACCGTGACCGTCTGCATCTCTCCTGCTCTAGACTTCTCTGCAGTCTTCCTTCTGGGGCCTTCCTTCCGGGTGCTGCCACCACAACCGTCTGCATCTCTCCTCCTCTAGACTTCTCTGCAGTCTTCCTTCTGGGGCCTTCCTTCCAGGTGCTGCCACCGCGACCTTCTGCATCTCTCCTCCTCTAGACTTCTCTGCAGTCTTCCTTCTGGGGCCTTCCTTCCGGGTGCTGCCACCTTGACCGTCTGCATCTCTCCTCTTCTAGACTTCTGTGCAGTCTTCCTTCTGGGTCCTTCCTTCCAGGTGCTGCCACCGTGACCGTCTGCATCTCTCCTCCTCTAGACTTCTCTTCAGTCTTCGTTCTGGGACCTTCCTTCCAGGTGCTGCCACTGTGACCGTCTGCATCTCTTCTCCTCGTCTAGACACCTCTGCAGTCTTCTTCCTTAGACCTTTATCCTAGGTACTGCCACAGCAACTGTATGCATCTCTCCTTCTCTAGACTTCTCTGTATTCTCCCTTCTGGGGCCTTTCTCCCAGTTACTGCCACAGCGACTGTCTGCAGCATTCCTCCTCTAGACTTCTCTGCAGTCTCCCTTCTTAGACCTTTCTCCCAGCTACTGCAAACGTGACTATCTGCATCTCCTTTCCTCTAGACTTCTCAGCAGTCTCCCTTCTGGGGCCTTTCTCCCGGTTACTGCCACAGTGACTGCCTACATCTCTCCTTCTCTAGACTTCTCTGCAGTCTCCCTTCTGGGGACTTTCTCCCAGTTACTGTCACAGCGACTGTCCGCATCTCTCCTCCTCTAGACTTCTCTGCAGTCATCTTTCTGGGGCCTTCATCCCACGTACTGCCACTGTGACAGTCTGCATCTCTGCTCCTCCTCTAGATTCATCTGCAGTCTCCCTTCTTAGACCTTTCTCCCAGCTACTGCAAAAGTGACTATCTGCATCTCCTTTCCTCTAGACTTCTTAGTAGTCTCCCTTCTGGGGCCTGTCTCCCGATTACTGCCACAGTGACTGCCTGCATCTCTCCTCCTCTAGACATCTCTGCAGTCTCCATTATGGGTCCTTTCTCCCAGGTATTGCTACCGCAACGGCATAGATGTTTAGAGGTGGAGAGATGTAGACAGTCTTCCTTTGAGGACCTTCCTCCCAGGTATTTCCACCATGACTTTCTGCGTCTGTCTTCCTTTAGACTTCTCTACAATATTTCTTCTGAGGCCTTTTTCTCAGGTGCTGCTACGGCACCTGTCTGCATCTCTTCTCCTCTAGATGTCTATGCAGTCTGCCCTCTGGTGTCTTTCTCCCAGGTACTGCCACTGCGACTGTCTATATCTCTTCTCTCTAGACCTTTATACAGTCTTCCTCTGGACTTCTCTGCAGCCTTCCTTTTAAGGCATTTACATCTGGTACTGCCACTGCAACGGTCTGCATCTCTCATTCTCTAGACTTCTCTATGCAAGTGAAGTGACCCTCCCTGTATTGCCTGCTTGGCATGGTCTGGCATTGCTGTCCTACCACTTTACCTGGGACAATGACCCTCTGCGGACTTCCTCTTCCT
Organism: Ambystoma mexicanum; assembly: GCF_040938575.1. Classification (NCBI taxonomy): domain Eukaryota; kingdom Metazoa; phylum Chordata; class Amphibia; order Caudata; family Ambystomatidae; genus Ambystoma; species Ambystoma mexicanum. The sequence continues at coordinate 1,241,719,016 of NC_090928.1, read as the reverse complement.
GCTTCTCCCACCTATTACCCCCCTCTCCCACGCGGCAAGAGGGGGTAGCATGTGGGGGGCATTGTCACTGGTGTGGGAGGGGCTGGGGTGTGGGACCTCAGCTCTTCAGTGAAGGGCACTCTGGCAAGACCATTTTTGCTGTAGTGCAGCTCTGTCTTGTTCCGGTCCAATTCCTTCGCTGGACGCCTATATACAAGAAAAGCAGCATGATATATGGTCAGTGCTAGATACATGCTCAGACGCCTGTTCAAAGTTGAGATGGGGCTATAATGTTTGGTTTATAAGACTGCCATAAGCTTTGGTGATGTAACTACTAACACATCCCAGGGTGCTGTTGTGTCCTCGGCCCCACTCACCGCACGCGGGTGGTGATGTGCAAATAAATAGTGTGACCCAGGAGTTCTAGGTCACTGAGGGTGCGCGACACAGGCCAAGCCTTAAGAGGCCCCCACACTGCCCGAGAGCTGCCGCCAGATACAATACTGGCAACGAGGCGGGATCAGCGTTGCACAACAGGAAAAAACTCATTCTTTTTTCGGATCAGCGATTCGACCCCAACACGGATACTATTGGAAGAAAAAATAGAAAGAAGACTCTCCAAGAGGGCTGGAGAACAAGAAATGAAGAACAGAACCTTAACACATGATGCCACACCAGGATCAAGCAGTCCCCTGGAGCAGAAGCACACCGACATCAAGCTAGCAGCCAGTTTTCAATGCAACCATAGTGGGTCTGGGATGCTATTGCCCCCATTTCACCCATACACAGATCCTTCTTAAGTCAGACCCAAATGGGCAATAGTGCTCCAAAAGTGTGAAATGCTGATGGACTGCAGGGACATAGCTACCCCCAGAAAAATGAGATCACATCCTCTTTTGAACATTGGTGATAAATTACTACACATATTCAATTGACTTGCGAATTTAAGAGGCCCAGATGACTTTGATTCTGCCAAATGACCCCTCACAGATCACTTCATGCCCCAATTCAACACAGATTATGAGGTGTTTGTATTTTGCACAACAGTTCAAGAAGAGTCTGAGACAATTGACGCATATCTCACGCGTCTGCGCAAGTTGGCATGATAGTGCAAATTTGAAGATGAGGAGAAGGAAATTAGACGTCAAGACTTCAATGGGATGCACTCTGAAAAATGGAGGCAAATATTTCCCAGTGAGGATGGAATACCTCTACACCGCATATTAGAGTACGGGCCCCAATGTAAACTTACCCACGTGAGAGTTGCGCACATGGGGAACACACTACAGAAACTAAAGATTATCACATCTACAACGGTTGCAAGAGTCTCTGATGACATCCCGCAGAAACGCCGAGATAAACCTCCAAAGTGCCTTCAAATGTGGCAATTACATCTGCCAGACCCCAAAGAATGTGGATGGTGTGGAGGCCCACGACACTGGAGAAAAGACTGCCCGGCATAAGGTACGACATGCAATGCATGCGGACGAGAAGATCACTAGACGAAAGTGTGTCGGTCCTCGGCACCAATGGCACCACGACGGTGCACACTGCCGAGAATCGGCCAGAAAAAGAAACCAGAAAAGTCAAGACTTGTAGATAAGGCTAATGATGCCTCCACAGAAGAATCACGGGAAGAAGATAAACCAACGGCAGAAGAAATATACAGACCAGACCAATAACGACAAGGAGGAGGAAATTATCTCAGCTTTTAATGAGGGCGAGAAGAGTGAAACACAAACAACCCAGATGCACGATTGAGATCGCAGGACAGGTGACAGTTGTCACAGTCAACACAGGAGCATTGGTAAACATCATGCCGCAATCGACATATGCAAAGATGAGCCATAATCTGCGCTGAAGAAAACAGACATACATTTTTGCATACGGGTGTCGAAAACTCCTACCAGTGCTAGGATACTTTAGGACAGAACTGAAAAGGGGTGACACTACCATACAATCAAAAATATATGTTGTAAACACCGGTTTAGAGTTTTTACTATGTTGGGATTCAGCTGAAGATTGGGTCTCATACACTTTATATGCAATATATCACCAACAAATGAAATACAAGAACTTCTCTCCAAACACACCAACCTACTGAGAGGAATAGGGTGCCTATAAGGACGCTCGATAAAGCTCCATATAGACACCCCAGTGCAACCAAAAGCGGTGAGGCATTAAAGAACACTGTTTCACATGCTTTAACTCGTGGTGATGGAGCTCCATGACCTTAAAAATTGAGAAAATGGACCTTAACAATTGAGGAAACTGAGAAAGCAACAGGACCTACCCCATGGGTTTCGCCAATGGTAGTAATGCACAAACCAAAACAACCGGGAAAGGTAATAATGTACATTGACATGCGCCTCCCCAATGCAGCGTTTATGTGAGATTGTCACGTCACCCCCACGCTAGAATAGATCATCACCGACCTCACGGCGTCCATATTCTCAAAACTAGACCTTAATGCAGGGTACCACCAATGGAAATTACATGACGAATCGAGATACATCACCACCTTCTCGACACATCTAGGACTGATGCAAATGCCTCAACTTCGGCATCTCCTCAGCAGCCAAACTGTTTCAACATGTAATACATTTCAGCAATGACATCCTGTTCTGTGTGAAAAATTAGGCTGAACACAAGGCATGACTAGCAGCTGTGCTCCAGAGGTTAGACACTGCCAGCCTCACACTTCACAAAGATAAGTGTGAACTCCTAAACGAAGATCTCACTTTTTTTGGCTTCATATTTAATAGCACGGGTGCCGCTGCGGACCCCCTCAAAGATGCAGATATTAACAAAGCATCACCCCCCACACCCATGCTCTTGGAAGTCAGGAGTTTCTTGGGCATGGTGACCTATTGCAGTCTATGCATTCATAACCTGCCAACACTTTCCAATCCCCTCACGAAAAACACTGCAATGGGGGTATGGACGACCAATGCCAAGAGGTGTTTCAGAACATCAAAGACTCACTATCTGCTGACATAACAATTATGACATGTCCGTACACACCAAACTATATTTAGACGCCAGCCCAGTAGGCCTAGGGTCCATCCTAATACATAAATCCTCGACAGGCGAAGTGAGGCCCATCGCTTATGCATCCAGAGCACTCAGGGAAACTGAACAAAGGTATTCCCACATAGAAAAAGAAGCAATTGCAGTGCTGTAGGGGTGCCAGCATTTCCTCATATAATCTATATGTGAGGAAGTTAACAGCATTCACGGATCACAAACTGCTCATACCCATACTTACTGGGTCGACACCTCATCCGCCAGCGAGAATTGAGAAACGTCTGTTCTCCAGCATGGGTTCTGGCATGGATTCACATGCTCATGAATATTCCCTATTGTCATGCTGGGAATCCTCGGTAAAAGAAAAAACAGTTTCACTTTCACTTTAAAACTGTATTTCGAAGGGATTGTGTCCTCCGACGTATTCCTCATCTTAAATATATCCTTCCAGCTCTGCTGGCCTCGGAAAATTTTTTCTCCAGAGGGCGCTGCGCGTCGACGTCCCTCGAGTCGATGTCCTTCGACAGCCGCCGTATCGACGCTCGACGTCATCCTGCCTATAAAGGCCGCTGCAGCGTCCGTTGTTCAGTTCCGTTTTTCCGGCTACTCGGTGCCTCGGAATACCGTTGCTCAGTTCTTAGTCAGATAATAACCTATTTACCTCGAGTTATTCGATCCGTACTCAATGGCTTCCTCGTCGGAACCGACAACTCCTCGATCCGGCTTCAAAAAATGTCGAGATTGTGGGAAAAAGATGTCGTTGACCGATCCTCACAGAAATTGTCTCTGGTGCTTGGGAGCCGAACACCATTGTTCGGAGTGGCTAAGGCCCTGAAGGAGCGTAGGGGGAAGCTGGAGAAAGTTAAGCCTTTTAAAGCTTCTTCTTCGTCGACGAAGTCGAGACATTCGTCTCCTCGTCACCATTCACGCTCCAGGTCTCGGAGTGGGTCTCATCACTCCTCGAGATCGAAGCACTCGAAGAGGAGACGTCGAAGATCCCCTTCTCCGTCTTCCTCTTCCTCTGTTTCGCCAAAAAGAATCCCTTGCCCCACGAAACATAGTTCCCGGGCTGAATGGGAGGAATTCAGAAAAAATATGATGAGCGTCTTCGAGAAAGCGGCCTCGACCCCCTCGAAGACTGCCGAGAGCGATGCTCTGGTCGAAAGACCCGAAGGTCAAAAACGCCGCGAGTCGCAGTACCCGGCGAAAGAAACCTCTCGAGCGTGTCTTGAACCCTCGAGTAGGACTATGACCTCCAAACCTTCCTCGAAGGTACCGTCGACGCCGTCGACGAAGGTGACGTCGAGGTCGATGTCTTCGACGCCGTTGTCGAAGGGACCTTCGACACACGGGTCTGTCGACTCGACACCGGCGTCGACGCCGAGAAAAGTCACGGTGACCACATATCCAGTGACGATCCCCAGGCCCTCGACGTCGATGGCGTCGATATTGTCGAGTAGAATTCCAATTCTGTCGAGGTCCTCGAGGCCTCCACCTCTGTTTTCGACGCCACGCTCGAAGCCTTCGACGTCGGCGTCGACGACATCGACGTTCTCGAGGCCAATAATGACAAGTTCGGCACCCTCTGCCTTGGAAATGGGATTTACTCCCTTTATGAGTTCAGAACAATTGAGAACTATATCCTCAATTTTAGAAGAGGGTGATTTGTCTGAACAAGACACATTTGAGTTACAGGGACCTGTAACCCCAGTTAGAGAGGAATTTTCCTCTGAAGAGCGCAGATTAAAGGATCTTCATGATTCTTTACATGAGGCAAGTGGGTTAGACACTTCCCCTGAGGTGGATTTTGCTAAGCCAGACCCGGGGGAGCATGCTGAAACCCCCTACAGAGCCTTAATGACCAGGATTACAGAGTTCATGGGGTGGTCTACACCTTCACAATCTTTCCAGCAAGATGACCTCACGGATATTCTTGACAAAGGCCCACAAGAGGATCCAGTGGTGCCCTTTCATAAAGCTCTTCAGAGAAAGATCATGGCAAACTGGGAAACCCCAGATGTAATACCAGCAGTAAATAAAAAACTGTCTGCAAAGTACAGGGTATCTTCCACAGACCCAGAGTTCTTGTCTAAACATCCATCCCCAGAAAGTCTGGTGGTACAAGCAGCATCCTCTACCGATGTCAAGACGGCTTATCCTACAGTCCCACAGGACAGGGACGATAAAAAATATGATGCTATGGCAAAGAAAGTCTTTTCGGCATGTAGCATGGCGTTAAAGTCTGTTAATGCTACTTGCACCCTTGCTAGGTTCAGCCATACACTTTGGGAGTGTGCTTCTACAGCGGCTGACTGCATCCCGGAGGGAGAAGAAAGGGATGCGTTCCTGAATATTATACAGGACGGTAAAGACGCTATGTGCGAATCCCTCCAGACGGGCATTGATTCAGCTGACAGTATCAGCAGAGCAATGGCGGCAAGTACATCAACCAGGAGGTTCGCTTGGTTGAGAAAGTCGGGTTTTGCCCCAGATGTGCAAGCCAGGCTCTTGAACATGCCATTTGATGGCTCTTCTTTGTTCGGGAAAAAGGCGGATGACAGTTTAGAGAAACTGCAAACTTCAAAAGCAGCAGCAAAATCCCTAGGAGCTGCAATCCGTCAGACTCCTTTTCGTCCCACGGGAACCTCTGCGAGGGGCAAGTCCTTTCGCTTCTACTCCGCATTCGGAAGAGGTAGAGGACGACCGGCTCAAAGGGGTCAAAGAAGAACTACCCGAGGTGGACGGGGTAGATATTCTAAAGCCGCAGCAACAGCAGGTGCCTCTTTACCATCGGCATCTGCATCAGCCGCCCCAAAACCACTCTGAGGACTCCCCTCACAGGACACCTGTAGGAGGCAGGTTGACTCAACATCTGGCGGTATGGCAGGCTATCACGTAAGATGCTTGGGCATTGGAAACAGTCGCCAAGGTTACTGCCTGCCTTTCCTACGTATACCTCAGAGTCATCCACCGGGGATCAGCTCTCAGAAAGCTCCAGATCCGCTCCTCTTGCAGGAAATTTTGGACCTGCTAGAGAAAGGTGCCATAGAACCGGTACCTGTAGCGGAGAGGAACAAGGGCTGGTATTCCCCTTACTTTCTCATTCCGAAGAAAGACGGAGGACTGAGACCCATCTTGGACTTGCGAGAATTGAACAAATTCCTCAGGAAAGACAAATTCAAGATGGTCACTCTTTCTCAGATCCTCCAGGCCCTTCAGTTTCAGGACTGGTTGGTATCTCTGGACCTTCAGGACACTTATTTCCATGTGCCTATCCATCTCAAACACAGGAAATACCTGAGGTTCGCAATTGGCAACTCTCACTATCAATTTCGAGTACTGCCATTTGGGCTGACCTCTGCCCCGAGGGTCTTCACCAAGTTAATGTCGGTAGTGGCTGCAAGTCTAAGGAGGGAAGGGATTCACGTCTACCCCTACCTGGACGATTGGCTGATCAGGGCTGTTTCTCCGGAGCAAGCTCAGATCCAGCTAAATCACGTGTGCTACTCCCTTCACAAACTGGGCTTCTCCCTCAATTTAAAGAAGTCTCAAATGATACCATCGCAGAGACTCCAGTTCATAGGAGCGATCCTGGATACTTCCCTGGGAAAAGCCTCGCCACCAGAGGTGAGGGCTCAAGATATTCTACAGATGGTTACCAAGTTCCAACATGCCCAACGTCTCCCAGCCTTCGACTTTTTGAGGTTGCTAGGCCTCATGGCATCCTGCATTTTCCTTGTGCCAGAGGCTCGCCTGAGAATGAGATCCCTCCAGTGGGCACTGAGGACTCAGTGGTCACAATTCTCAGGGAGAATGACAGATCTTCTTCAGGTTCCCGGCAGGGTGGCTCGAGACCTTCAGTGGTGGGCCTGTCAGGAGAACATTCTGAAAGGAGAACAGTTTTGGCAACCCTGGCCGGAGATAACAGTAGTCACGGATGCCTCACTCACGGGGTGGGGAGCCCACGCCAACGACTTGACCATCAGCGGTCGTTGGTCTCCATCGGAGTCCAGACTACACATCAACCTGTTAGAGCTGAGAGCCATCAGACTTGCGTTGAAGGCTTTCCTGCCAGCTGTACAAGGGAAGAACGTCCTGATAATGACGGACAACACGGTGGCCATGCATTACCTCAACAAAAGAGGAGGCGTAGGATCACTACCCCTGTGCAGAGAGGCGATGCAGCTCTGGTTTTGGGCAATCCAAGAAGGAATCTATCTATCGGCAGTTCACCTAGCCGGAGAGAAGAACTTGACAGCGGACGCTCTGAGCAGGCAGAACACAGTCTCCCACGAGTGGGAGCTAGCTCAGGAAGTCCTTCAAGAGATCTTCGCCCTTTGGGGAACCCCTCAGGTAGATCTGTTCGCCACCAGCCTAAACGGGAAATGCGACCTGTTCTGCTCAAGGGAATTTCCTCCGAGAGGAGCTCTGGGAGACGCGTTCATAGTGGACTGGGAGTTTCCGCTTCTGTACGCGTTCCCACCGGTCCCTGTCATTCCTCAAATGATCAGGAGGTTGAGAAGATTCCGGCGAACCATGATCCTAATTGCCCCGGATTGGGCCAGGGGAACGTGGTACCCGGACCTTCTAGACTTGTCCATCTGCCCTCCAATTCGACTTCCGCTCAGAGAGAACCTACTCTCACAGAAGGGAGGTCAGGTTCTCCATCCAGACATCAAAACCCTCAACCTTCACGCTTGGCTTCTGAACGGCTGAGGTACAAGGATTGGGACCTCCCTGATGATGTTATGGAGGTGTTGCTTTCGGCAAGGAGGCCAGCAACAAAGACTTTATACCGCTGCCGTTGGAACAGATTTTGCAGCTGGTGTAGAGAACAGAATATCGACCCATTTTCATGTGGTACACCAATGGTTTTGTCCTTCCTACTATATTTGGCAAATTCAGGCCTTCAAGTTGGCACCATTAAGGGCTATCTCGCAGCGCTATCTATCTTTAAGCGTACTGCGGAGGAACCATCCTATTTCAAATTACCCTTGGTAATACAGTTTCTAAAGGGGTTAACCAATGTTTATCCCCCAAGACCATTCCAAGTTCCCCTATGGGATTTAAACTTAGTACTAACTTTCCTGATGGGTACACCTTTCGAACCTCTCCATTCTTGTTCGTTAAGATTCCTTACCCTTAAGACTGTTTTATTAATAGCACTTACATCTGCTAGAAGGGTGAGCGAATTACAAGCTCTTTCTTGTAAACCCCCTCATACAATCTTTCACAAAGACAAAGTTGTCCTGCAAGTGAAGCCTAATTTCCTCCCAAAGGTAGTTTCTGAATTCCATATCTCTCAGAAGATTACCCTACCATCATTCTATCCTCCTCCTCACCCGGGAAAAGAGGAAGAGAGGTTACACAGACTAGACCCTAGGAGGGTTTTAAGTTTTTACATTAGTAGACTAGCCAGGATAAGACAGGCAGACCAGCTGTTTGTAGGTTACGCAGGTCACAAGCTGGGGTTACCAATAACTAAGCAGACCATTTCCAGATGGATCATTCTAGCCATTCTGGAATGTTATAAACTGGCAGGGAAAGAGCCCCCTCAAAACCTTAGGGCTCATTCGACCAGAGGTATTGCAGCTTCATCGGCCCTCAAAAGAGGCGTGCCGATTAAAGATATATGTGCGGCCGCTACATGGTCGTCTGTCCATACCTTTACACGTTTTTACAATCTGGATTCCTCCTCTAGTCAAGAGACTAGGTTTGGAAGGGCTGAACTGCATTCTATTCATCAATAGAAGACAGCGTGAAGTCAGTACTCCCTCCTCCGAATATAGAATACTGCTATGGGAGCCTATCTAAGATGAGGAATACGTCGGAGGACACAATCCCTTCGAAGAACAAGTTACTTCTTACCTTGTAACGTTCTTTCGACGGGATGTTCCTCCGACGTATTCCTCATCGACCCTCCCATCCATCCCCGCAGTTCTACTTCCCTTGTTGTTGCAGCTTACGCTCCTTCAGGGTGATTAGTCTAGTCCAGACAGTAATTCTGTGGGCTACAAAACGGAACTGAGCACCGGACGCTGCGCGCGGCCTTTATAGGCAGGATGACGTCGAGCGTCGATACGGCAGCTGTCGAAGGACATCGACTCGAGGGACGTCGACGCGCAGCGCCCTCTGGAGAAAAAATCTTCCGAGGCCAGCAGAGCTGGAAGGATATATCTAAGATGAGGAATACGTCGGAGGAACATCCCGTCGAAAGAACGTTACAAGGTAAGAAGTAACTTGTTCTTCTCCTTTAAACCAATCAATGTCCTCTGGGAATGGCCCCCATCCAATGACAGTCCTCTCCCTAACGCCCGCCTCTGGCAGCCATCTTTATATTTTTACTGCACGCTTCAGAGTCCTCGAGTTGCTCTCTGTGCTTTTTGTACTTTTTGTCTCCAGATTTTTTCGTGGAAAGGTTTGATTTATGTTTCCTCTAGAGCAGGTGTGCTCCTTCCTCATCGGCCGGCAATGTGGACCCATTGTCGGTGACGTTTTGCTCCCCTCAAGAGCGAAGATTCCTTGAAGTTTCTGGAGGCCGTCTTGGGCCTACTTCACGCCCTGCGACATGACAGAGGAGAAAAAGGAGGGAAGGACCCCCTTCAGGCCCTGCACCAAATACTGGCTACGGAACGTCTTAATGGAGGACAAACATCTACAATGTCTTTACTGCCTGTGCCCGCACCACATGGTGGTTGAGTGCGAGATATGCCTGGGCTTCTCGAAGAAGACGATGAAAGACCGGCATAGCAGGCTGGCGGCATGGCTCAATTCGAACATGTCCACAACCCTTTGCTCATAGCAGGGTCATGCCTCGCACAGGACCGGCCGGTTCGAAGAGCAGTCTCCCTATGGAAAGCGGTCAAAGTCCTTTGAGGGCACCCCAGCTGTGGGGGTCCAAGATAAAGCCAAGAACCGCAAGTCAGATTCCACCGGGTTCGCCGCTGATGCAGGTCCCAGGTTGGATAGGCTGCGATCACTATCGCCGTCCACCTCCGTAGCCAGCCTGCCATCAAGCTCCTCTTCAAAGTGGAAGTCATCCACCTCAGGCAATTTACGGGAGAAATCAGAAAATCCAAGGCTGGAAGAAAAGAAGGCGGCCGCGCAGCCCAAACGGGCTCAACTGGTGCAGCCAAAGTCCTTGTCGACCGCTTCGTCGACACCTGCAGTGATGACAGCAGCCGCAATAGGTGCCGATCCAATGAGGGTAGCTCCTACACCCCAAAGGGTATCCCTGCCTCCAAGGCGTGAGTGACATGGCTGCTGGGGCGGCAGTGAAGACTGCAACCACCCATAGGGAGGGGGAGTGGAGAAGCACTGGCCCAGACACCAGTTTAAAACCCTCGGGAGGAACATAGGGGAAGGGGCAAGGAGGCCTGAAAACAGCCCTCCAAGGTTGACGTTCAAACGATGGACATCTCATCCACTGATGGCGACTATCAAGGGTCAGTTCATCTGGTCCAGGAGAACGAGGACGCGGGCGGCGAGGGACTAGAGATCCATTGTTCCCTTCACAGCCACGGGACATATCCATGGACATCCTGTTGACTCTCCACATCCTGGTGACGGAGATCCAGCAGATGCGGTGCCGCGTAAGAAGAGAAACCGTCATCAGCCTCCTCCACCACGTTGGGCCCCGACTCTAGCAGCGGACCCAGATACGGACACTGGTACAGACATGGCCACGGTAACCGACAAAGATAAGGACTTCGTCCCTGTGAACGATGAATCACTGCACCTGGGCGCCCCTCACAGAGTCTCTCCACCAGACAAGGTGGGATCATTCCACTCGTTCTCCAGGGCCTCCGAGCTGTTCCTGCTAGTGCTTGAGGAAACCATGAAGGAAGGCTTCTTGTATTAGCGATGAAAGTCCAAGAGGAAGACGATCATGGTGATACCCTTTCTAGGTGACATTTGGGAGGAAGGCCTAGCCCTCGTTAAGAACCCATGAACGGCTCCAACCAAGCGAGATAGGTTGGAGATGAAATATAGCATGCCGGACTCCCCATCCAAGTGCTTGAGGTCACAATCGTCGCCAGACTTGGTAGTGTCTGATGCCGCAAGGAAACCTTCGGCTAACCCTGCTTCACCATCATCAGTTCCCCCAAACAGCGGGAGAGGAGGATGAACACCATGGGGAAGAAAATCATTTACACGGCGGCATCCACGATCAAGGCAGTCAATGCTCTTGCTATCTTGGCCGGATACGACTGGGAGCTTTGGTACAAGCTGGGGCTGATCCTGGAATTCCTCCCTGATGACAAGAAGATGAAAGCTCTCGCCCTCTTTCAGGAAGGGAAGGTGGTGTCGAACCATGCCATTATGGTGGCTTTGGACAACGCCGACACGGGTTTCCAGCAGTTGGGAAATGGAGTCTGCCTTCGTCTGCAAGGATGGTTGAAGGCCACAAACCTTCAACAGGCCATTCATGCGAAGGTCCTGGACATGCTCTTTGACAAAGAAAATCTGTTGGGAATGTGCTGTCTCCGTATCTGTCTTTATGGCTTGAAGAGATTTGTCAACCGCCTTCCCCATGGCACCCTTCAACAGCATCTCTTGTCTTCGCTCCTCGAGGGTTACCGAGCAGGTTGTCTTTCGAGCAGATCATCCAAGAGATTTTCCACATCATGCAGAAATTGATATACATATATCTTTCAGTGACCAGTATGAACTTCATTCATTGAGGCATCCTGACCGAACTCCAAGACCAATATAAAGGTTAGTGTCTCCAGGCACCTTTCTTACAATTAAATACACAGTTGAATGGTTCAACATTTAAGAGTATTGATTTAGTCTTTATTATATTTTTGCAGGAGTACATAAAGGAACATTACCCAATATTTAAACCTGAAGAAGGGCGGGACGCGCCCGAAACGCGTAGTTAGAGAGAGGACTATAGTTAGAATAATGGTCATCAGTATTCAATGACTGATTCCTACTCAAATATTGGGACTTTTTGTGAATGGAAATATAAAGTTTTGTCACTTATGCTATGAATGTGGTGAGAACATATATATATGATTTTCTTTGAGAAGAAATTACCCTTGTTAGAGAATGTAAGATTGATTTTGGAAAAGATATCTGTATGACGATGTAAGAATACACTGGTACTAATCAAAAAGTATATGAAGAATATCTTTTTAATTTAATTACTGTGTGGTTGAATTATTGAATTTGCCTTTATGGTTTAAATGAATGAGTGCAATTTAGTTGCTCAGTGCTGTGTCCCAGTTTATTCACCGTGACTTTTGCGGTAAATCTCCCAGATTTCCTATCCTGCAAGCAACCATATCTGACTTTCCCCAAATCGAGGGTGGTACTGCATACACACCCCTCCTTCATGCCGAAGGTTCCATTAGAATTCCACCTCAATGAACCTTTGGTGTCACTGGTTTTCTTCCCCAAGCCTTCCTTGCTGGTGTAGAGGGCCTTGCATTCGCTGGACGTTGCTCGTGCCTTGAAGTTCTACATAACAAGCACAAAGAGTTTTCGGAAGACTTCTCAGTTGTGAACTTTGGTCCTGTGAACCATGGGAAGGCCTTGTGCAAGGCTTCCATTTCAAGGCGGCTCTCCGGCTTCATCATGCACTGTCATCGGCTGGCTAACCGGCCTCTGCCGGGCTGCCCGAGAGCCCACTTCACCAGAGCGATCAATGCAACGACTGCGTCCCTTTCTGGTGTGCCCTGGCTCAACATCTGCAGGGCTGCAACATGGAGGTCCACGCATACCTTCACAAGGTTCTACTGCATCGACAGAGATTACAGAGAGGAGTCCAGAGTCAGCCAGGCAGTGCTACTCAACCTATTCGCTTGAGATGAGTCTGTTCCAGGGGTATGTGTTGATTACTTCTGTTGAGCCTTGCCACCTCCCGTGGTTGTGTAATGTGTACTGCTGTGTGTTCATTTTTCATGAGCATGTGAATCCATACCAGACCCCATGCTGGAAAAGGTTTAAGTTACTTACCTGTAACTATTCTCCAGCATGGGTCCGGCATGGATTCACATGCACACTTTCCCTCCGGCCCCTCTGTGGCTCTTCTTGGTCATACTGCCACTTTACATGTTTTACATGCTTACCAAATCTGAAGATGACTGCCAGAGGTGGGGCTTAGTGAGAGGACCGTTATTGGGTGGGGGCAGTATGACCCAGAGGACAGTGATTGGTTTAGAGAAGAAATACAGTTTTAAAGTGTATTGTATTGTATTGATTGTATTTATTGTGTGTATATAGCGCTTTAATCCAAAGCGCTGTACATTATAACAACAAGGTACATAAAACATTTTTTAACAGTAGAAGCAATTTACAAAACATGAATCAAACCAATAAAACAGTATGTAGAGCAATTAATCTGTGAGGGTAAGAGGGAAGGAGGAGGTGGGAATGGGAAAGGAGAAGGGAAAAGAAAGGGCATTCGGGTGAAGAAGCAAGGAGGGTAAGGGAAAAAAGGGGGGTTAGGGTGAGGGGCTAAGGGGGCGATGTGAGGGAAAGGAGGTAGTAATGAGAGAAGGTATCAGGTTGGGGGATGGAGAAGGAGAGATTTCAGGGAAGTACGAAAGTAAAGTGAAAGTGAAACTGAATTTTATTTTACCAAGGTTTCCCAGCCTGACGACGGGGAATATTCATGAGCATGCCAGACCCATGCTGGAGAACAATAGTTACAGGTAAGTAACTTAAACCTTACACCTACAGCAATACAAGTTTAACCTTGAATATCAAGTCGGATCAGACAATATAGCAGATTTCCTCTCAGGGCACCCCCAACTACAGCAGACACCAGAGAGGCCAAAAGCACAGAAGCTAGTGCTGTGAAATCACTAAGAATGCAATACTGTCCGGCAACTGGAATCAGTTTCTGAGGAACCTGCAGAACCGCGCGAAAGCGGCCCAGGACGTTTTGACAGGCGCCTTCAATGTTCGACAAGAACTTTTAATCTCGGAAGAAGGCCTGCTCCTCTGAGGTGATAGGATAGTTATCCCTGAAAAATGACAAGATCGAGTAGTCGCCCTCATGCACGAGGCCCACCAGGAAAACGCCTGCACCAAGTCCCGGATAAGGAACAGAATGTGGTTCCCTTACATCGACTGGAAAGTCGAAGAACTGATTGCAACATGTCTCCTGTGTCAAGCAGCAAGAACACCCAAATGACGAGAGCCAATATGCTCTGCCCCAAGAGGAAAATTCCGGTGGGAAGCTGTTAGTTGCAATTGACGATCATTCCAGATATCCTAAGGTGGAAGTATCATCATCCACCGCAACCGAGACAGTCATACCGGCTCTCAAAAAGATGTTCGCCTCTCATTATCAGTCAAGATTGACAATGGCCCACCATTCCACGGGAGAGAGTTTCAAGGATACTTGAAAAATCTTCAAATCCATCACTACAGCACCGCATCTCACCCCGGTGGCCCCAAGCCAACGCAATAAATAAAGTTCTCAGGATTGCCAAAGTACATGCCCTTCCATTGAAAGTAGAACTTTATAGGTTCCTGCAAAACTACTGAGTGACTCCACATGGATCCGTGGGCATACCCCCAGCAGACATTATGTACAACACATTACAGTCGTCGATACTTCACTATAAATCGTCTCAAACCAAGAAGATCAAAGACAAGGAGGTCCTCGCACGACAATCCTCTGCAAACGAATGAATGAGTGCCAAAAGACATGCCAAGTAATCAAGACTACGCCCGGAGATCATGTAATCTTGCTCAACAATGAGAACAAGATAAACCTCACCCTCCCGTTCGATGATAGCCCCTGAACGGTAGTGGAGAAAAAGGGAATACTGATAGCAGCGCAGAGAGGAGCTGAAACGATATCAAGGAACGCCTCCTGGTACAAACAACTGCCAAAAGAAGTGTGGACAGAAAGTCAAAGACAAGGTGTCACAAGCATGTCCCCCCCAACATTGATAGAAGTGTACCAAAAAGTAGTGGAACTGTGACTCCGGCGGGGGAACGACTAGGAAGGAAAGGAGAAACTTGCAACACATTTTTCAAGGGTTGCAGTCATGCTGGTTGACAGCCAATTGAGTTGAAATAGATTTCAGTTTAGCTGTAAATGATAACTGTTGGATAAGCGGAGAAGTGTGATTTATCTTAATAAAGAACAGTCTTGGAATGGTGAACATGGTTGTAAAAAGTAGTGGAGCTGTTAACATTAAAACATAAAAGTAGTGAGACACCGCACCTGACCGTTCCCACTCACTTCGACCACTGTCTCCGATCGACTACAGGACTTCGACATGTCGCACAGCAGGGAGGGAGCAGTGGAAGAAAGCATGCCAGAAGAAAGAGAGGAGACAGTGACAGAATCGGAAGAAGTGCCAAGCCCGGAAGACCACGGGCCAGTGAGAACCACCACCAGAGGCCACGAAAGATACTCACTGAGGGAAGACCCAGTGCCATTGGTGAGACTAAAAGACTTTAAGTGCTCATGTTGACAATATGTCAGAATCAGTGGTTAGACTCACTTGAGACTTTTTCTGAGATGGCTTGCTTGAAGACAATATGTGGCAAGTCTTCTGTCTAGAGCGAGTATCATGCAGATAGGAGCGAGACTCTCTGGATGCCACTGTGCCCATTGAGAGAATTACCCAGGCTCAGTGACCCCTGGAGCAGAAGCCAATTCACAGGAAAGCAACCTCCCAACAGGAATGAAAAGATCTTTGCATGCAAGGACTGGAGTACTTGTATGTTGTTATCCAGAAGGCATCCAGAAATAAGTCACTGGGGCAGGGATCCGATAGAAAAAGGGCTTTGAAGCAATGAACAGTACGGGGGTAAAAGGGAGCCAGAATAAGGTTAAAAAAAGCAGAGGGAATATGAGGAAAGCAGGAAGCCAGTTCAAGGTAGATCAAGGCTAGGGAAAGCAAGTAAAAACATAAGACGCGCTGAGCAAGGTAACTATACCTTATTTATTAATTGGGCATTTGTATTGTGCCTCTACAAAAGTGTTTCCAGGTGCCACAAAAGACAAAATAGGGGGTGGAGGGGCAAGGGAAAAACAGCAGTAACAGTCGTACTAGGCCTTATGACATTCTTACTGTGCGAGTGCAAGGAACAAAGAAGGTCAGGGGAGGTTGGAAATAAGGGGAAAGGCCTTGGAAGGGGGGGTGAAGTGCAGGAGTGGAAGCCTGGCTTGGCTGACCTCTTTCCTCTCTGATCGACCCTCCCAGGTCCAACTTGGGTCCTTCCTCTCCTCTATCTCCATCTCTACCTGTGGTGTTCCCCAGGGGTCTAACCTCTCTCCCTGGCTGTTCAACCAATACCTGACACTTCTTGCCCACTGCATTGCTGCTCTCTGCCCCAACTTTCAGTGCTATGCGGATGACACTCAACTCATTTTCAGGCTCCCTTCCGCCACTTCTTCTCCTTTTGTCATCTCTGACTGTCTGTCTGCTATCCAGGAGGGGTGTGCCGCCAATGATCTCTGACTTAATGCCAGTAAGACCGAGATTCTCCTCATCGGCACACCTACTCCCTCCTTTCCTGTCACTCTCTGGCCGGCCTCTCTTGGCCCTCTTCCTGCTCCCACCTGTGAGGCTAAAAACCTTGGGGTCATCTTCGACCATACACTCTCCTTCTCTCCTCACATCTCTGACGTCTCTAAGAAGTCAAACTACCAACTGCATCTCCTCAGAGGTATTCTTCCTTTCGTCTCCTTCCCCTAGAAGCTCACCGTCTCCAGAGCTCTGGTTCTCTCTAGGATGGACAACTGCAACAGCCTCTTGCTAAATCTGCCTGCTTCTACTCTCCGCGCTCTGCAACTCATCCAGAACAGGACTGCAAGACTTGTCCTTGGCCTCAAGCCCAGGGATCGTATCTCTCCAGGACTGAAATCTCTGCACTGGCTCCCAGTGGCTGTGAGGATTAAGTTCGAAACCCTCTGCATGTAAAAGGCATGGCAGAGAGGTGCAAGACGTCAGCGCACTACATCTATACGGGTGGTGAACGCCGACTACGACATGGGAATGTACACCACTGCAGGGATGTCCCATAATGTAATACCATGGCTCTTAATATAATGACATGGAATATTCGCGGTCTGAGCAACTTCACCAAAGCCCGCAAGATAACTGCCTATTCCCAGAGGCATGGCATTAAGATTCTCCTTCTCCAAGAAACTCACGCCCTGGGACACCTAGCGACATACCTCGCCCCGACTTGGGGCACCAACAGGTACTACACGAAATACTCAACCCAGTCCAGGGGGGGTGCTTACGCTAATCCACAAATCAGTCCAATTCTCATTGCGCACCAGCCATATTGACCCCGAGGGTAGATTTGTAATTCTTCACTGCTTACTCGCCAACATGGAATGCCTCCTTGTTAATACATACGCCCATAATGTTGACGCTCCAGAGTTCTTCGACGCCATCACCACCATACTTCTACAGTACATTGGTATCCCGTTTCTATGGGGGGTGATATGAATTTAATCCTAGACGGCGACCTAGACAGATCCGGTACCTCCCGCAGAGCCCCATCACGTGCCGCTTATAGGCTACTGGCGCACATGAACACACTTGGTCTTACAGATGTATGGAAAGCTCTCAACCAACAGTCTAGAGAGTACACTTTTTACTCATCGGTTCACGATAGCCATTCCAGGATAGATCTCTTTCTCATATCAGGCTGCATGGTGGGCAGGGTCACGGAGTCCAACATACTACCGCGCACACTATCAGATCACTCACCGGTAACACTACGCATAGCATTGGGACAGGACCGCCCCCCCACCCCGCTCCTCTTGGAGATTCAAGTCTGAAGCCCTACGGGACGTAGTCTTCAAAGCTGATATCCTGGCTCATATTAACACCTTCTTTGACTGCAACAACAGGCGGGATCCCTCGGACGGGGTGCGATGGGAGGCATTCAAGGTCTTCATTAGGGGGATGTGCATTTCTAGAGAAGCCGGGGTCCTCCAAGCTATCAAAAGTAGCCTGCCGCGGTCGGAGGCAAAACTAAAGGAACTTGAGAAAGAATATGCTGCTGCCTCTTCCCCGACCACACTGGCACAGATCAGAGCGGAATTGGAAGCATTTGAGTCCCATGCCCAAAGGGAGGTCCAGTACTATGCCCGTCCCGTAGCGGCCAGAAAATATGGCGAGGGCGACAGACCGGGGAGGACGCTGTCCAGGCTGGTCCGCACGGAGGGGGGCAGGACTTGCATTGACTGTATCAAAAACGTAGACGGCACCCTGTGCTGGTCTGACCAGGACATCCTTGCGACGTTCACTGCGTTCTACACAAGCCTATATGGCCCCCAGCAGGAACATAGTTTACAAAACACAGATGCCTTGCTGGACCAAATACCCATGCCCCTCCTTTCCCGCACCACTAGCGACCAGCTTGAAGCTCCATTCACCCTTGACGAGATAACCACAGTTATCTCGAATTGCCCGATGGGCAAGGCTCCTGGCCCGGACGGTCTCACTGCCGAGTTCTATCAAGAGCATGTAGCAATCCTGGCACCCAGACTCTTGAAGGTCTGGAATGAGGCACTAAGCCTGCACACCCTGCCCCAATCCATGCGCGAGGCGCTCATAACTATGCTTCCCAAACCTCGCAAACCGCTGGACGAATGTGGCTCTTAGAGACCCCTCTCTTTGATCAACACTGACATGAAAATATTCGCCAAGATTATCGCCAATAGATTCCTCCCTATTATGACACACTTAGTCCATTCCGACCAAAGTGGTTTTGTGCCCGGTAGGTCCACAGCCCTGAATATCCGCCGCTTCTTTAACGTCTTGGCCATAATTGACCCCCAACGCAAACGCATTAGCGGTCACCCTTGATGCCCAGAAGGCATTCGATATGGTGTTGTGGCAATACATATGAGCGGTACTCGATAAAATGGGAATTGGCCCTCGCATGATGTCATATATCAAGCTGCTCTACACAGACCCCGTAGCCAGAGTCCTGGTCAACACCAGGATCTCGGCCCCTTTCGCTCTCCATAGAGGTACCCGCCAGGGCTGCCCGTTCTCCCCGATACTTTTTGCACTTGCCATCGAACCCATGGCTGACAGCATCAGAGACGAACACACGCGTAGAGGTATACGTCTGCGCGACACCCCGGAGATCATTTCACTGTATGCAGACAATGTGCTACTTTATATCAGGGACCCGTCCACCCACTTGGACCCGATCATACGGGACATCACCAAAATTAGCACCTTTTCAGTCTTTTCTATTAACTATACCAAATCTGACATTTTCCCGCTCACATCAGCCACAACACAGCCAGCATGTGAATTCCCCCTTTGCTGGTCACCAAAGGGTATCAGATACCTCGGGGTGCAGGTATCCCTCACCAAGTCTTCACTACTGGCCGACAATTACGGGGCTGTGGCGCAGCTTGCTGAAGCCCAACTGCTGAGATGGCGTAACCTCCTGCTCTCCTTGTCAGGAAGGCTGGCTCTAATTAAAATAACTGTCCCCAAATTGCTCTACGTCTTCGTCAATGTACCGATCTGGCCTGGAAGGCGATACTTCAGAAATCTGCACTCTCTCTGCGCTCAATTTTTGTGGCATTCCGTTGCGGTCCGGAAGAAGTGGCAGCATATGACCCTTCCATACGAGGAAGGGGGCTTCACCGCTCCTGACTTCGCAAAATACTGGACTGCCGCACAGGCCCAACACGCCACATACTGGTACACGTTCACTGACCCCCCCTCCCCACATGTGAAGCTTGAGAAGCTAGCAGGTGAGGGGGTTAACACCCTCTCTCTTATACTCCACCACACATTTCATACTGATGCCCAGGCCGATCCCGTGGCGGCCACAACCATGGCGTGGAAACAAATATTACACTCACAACCCGGCCTTCACCCATACTATAAATGGTTGCCCATTTGGCAATTCCCAGGCCTCACCCCCACACATGATAAACTCCTAATGAAACACTGGTATGACTTGGGATATCGGGCCTTGACCGATTTCTATCCCGAAGGGAAGTTCATCACTCCGAAAACATGGCGGCAGGGCCACTCTGGCACTGCGCTAGAGCTACTGCAATATTTCAGGCTGAGAGCAGCGTTTCGAGCCTGCTGGCCCTCATACCATGATGAGCCCCCAGACTCGCCGGAGATACACTATATAGCTAACTCAGCCGGGGCTAGAGAGATCGTGTCCTCCCTTTATAAAATGCTGATGACCAATCCTACAGAATTGCCACGTGCGGCGTGCGATCTATGGAGCGATGAGCTGGGAAACCCCATCACTGACGCAATATGGAAGAAGATGTGCGTACACACCCGCGCCACCTCCTTTAATGCCAGATACAGATGCATACAATATAAGCTCCTAAATCACCTGTACTACACTCCGCACAGACTGGACAAGTTTACACGCACTCAGGCTCACCCCTGCCATAGATGTAAATCTTTAGATGCGGATCATATGCACATGTTTTGGTCCTGTGATGCATTGGGCCCATACTGGAAGGCCATAATAGACGCCCTCACTGAAATCACAGCATTCCCCATCTCTCCGGAACCATTAGCTGTATTATTTGGCCTCTGGGATAGTCCAGAATTGGGAAAAATGACCAGGTTTCTGAATGTCGCCACCATAGTGGCCAAAAAATGCATATTACAATGTTGGAAACGCCGCTCCCCACCCCACATTTGAAATGTGGCTGAGGGCCCTCACCTGGACTCAAACGTGCGAAGAGGACTACATTAACACCCTCCCGCAGACCTCTCGTCCCAAGAATGTGTGGTCAGAATTTTGTACCTATCTGAACAACAAGGATGATCTAGAACTGTTGTCTTCCCCTACTCCTGGTGTGGTGAACTAGTCCTTCCCCGTGCCCCGTGTGTCTGCTCGATTGGGCATCTACCCCCGCTTGTATCTACCATGCATTATGTAGTCGCTCATGTACCTGTTACCATATTTACCTTGTACACTTTGCTGATTGTCTGTTCTTTCGCTATGCCAATAAAGAGTTTTTTTTTTTTTTTTTTAAACCCTCTGCATTCTCCACATTGTCATTACCTTCAACTCTCTCTTCCTAAATATCTTCCTTCTCGAGCTCTTCGCTCATCCACCTCCACCTCCATCAGGGTCAGTCGCTTCTCCAAGCAACGAGTTGGTGGTAGATCTCTTTCTTCGGCTGGGGCCACCCTCTGGAGGCCTCCCTGAAATTTGAGGAGAACATCTCCGGTTCCGGAAGCACCTCAAAACCTTCCTCTTTGCTTCTGCTTTCTCTCCTCATCTACCCTGCTGAATTTCTGTCTGAAACTGCACTGGTTACCTGGCCAACCATCTGATCTCGGGCCCAGGTCCCCACCCCCTGCCAGCTGCACACCTGCACTGCCTCCCTGGCAACCCCCGCACTTCGGGACTGTTTTCTGTATCCCTACAGTCCCCTACCAGCACTTGACACCTGATGTCTGCACTTAACCTTGCAGTTGCCACCAGCTGCCTGCGCTTTTTACTTCTTGCTCTATTCTAGTTTTTTACTGTCAATCCCAAGTACTGCATTGCCCCTTTAACCCTGCACTTTTCCCCCTTCCCCCTTCCCCTGCACATGCGCTATCTCAATGTCTCCTGGCCTAGTAAGATCGTTGTCTCGGTCTTCCCTCTGTTCCCCCTCCTTACCTCGTGGCGCCTTGAAACACTTGTGTATAGGCGCGTTATAAATGCCCATAATCATGAGCAAGTGCAAGGGGTGCCACAGGGCAAGTGCCTGAGGAAAGTGGGAGAGGGAGGGCAACTGCGGTAGACTGGGTGGACCAGACTCTGGGTAGTCCAGGAAGGGTGCCCAAAGGCAAGTGCTGGTAGGGATGCTGCGGGAGACTGGTCAAGGAGGGCCGGGCTCAGGTGTGACTCACAAGGAACCAGGCACCAGTCTCAGCGGCAGAGGGAGATTAGCACGGGAGGTGTATGAAGTGAAAGGTTCATACTTTCTTGTCTGAACCAAAACACTAAATAAAAATAAAAAGGAGGAGGAGAAGAGGAAAATATTGAGAAGTTTCCGAAACCTAAGATCCATCCGGCTTAAGTCTGAGGGGGGCAGGGAGGCTATTCCAGAAGGAGGCTCCTGCCGAGGAAAGGGATTTACCTGCCACCCTCTGCTTGGAAAACGTCTGCCCTGCAGAGAGTTGGAGCTAGAGGATCAAAGAACTCTAGCAGGGAAGTATAAGGAGGTACCTTACGTTGAGACGTGAAGTCCCGAGCACTGCGTTCAGCGATACGAACGCACAAGCTGGAAGCAGTGACACACCGCCGGGAGCACAAGAAACAACTAGAGTGTGCTGACCATTTCCTTGTAGAACAAAGATGTGCCATGTTGGAATGAACAATGGTGCCCGAAAAACGTGGCTTCAACCTCCATGACGACCACAGTGACCAGGGGCGGTAGATTGTGACACGATTGGACATAGTTTGACTTTGATTCATTTGTTTGGAAAAAAAGAGGGATGTTGTGCACTTGTCTCCATCACACGCCACCGCACACGGGTGCCAACATGGGAGTGCCAGGTCACTGGCCGCGCGCAACACGGCCAAGCCTCACGAGGTCCCTACACTGCCCGAGAGCAGTGGGAGGTTGCCTCCAGATACAACAGTCTCCTCCTCCACGCCCACCCCCGGAAGATGATCTGTGGTTTGAATCTCTGTGCAGACCAGGGTCTTGGAAATACAGAGCTTAGTCTCTGCAGTTTATAAACATTGTGAGTTTAGCGTCACTTGCTGGTGTTCTGTGAGTCCTGCAGGGCATCCAACCCAAAATGTGTTTAAAACAAATTGCAACTGAAATAGCCATTTCTAGATTGGTAGCGCCATTTTAGTTTACTTTGTGTACTACCAGGACGTCGACAAGGCCGCTAAATGGACTCCAATAACAAAAAAACTCATTAGTAATGGCAACTCACTGTGACACCTTGGCTTAGAGAATTCACAGGCGTGGAAGGGGTCTCTCCACCAAGACACTTTAATCCTGTGCATCCTGTACTAAAAACGCGCGCACGTCAGGAGATTTTACACCGTATGACGTTATCACGCCTACTAACGCGCGCTTCCAAGCGAGAAGTAAGACTGTTGCATGGCATTCTTAGCATCTTTGATGGGTCTCGGGGGTGCGCCCCAAATATTCAAACAGTATCTCCGACTAATTGGGTGAATGTATATGGACCCAATGTCCCCTGCCTCTGAAATAGCCCACCTAATAATTGCCATTCATTTCACGGGCATCCTGTACTGTAGAGCAAAGCTACAGCGCTCTGCTGAGGCCCAATGAAGCCGAAACATGTCTGGGGTTGCTAGTTGTCTTGGGACAGACGTTGTCTTGACCTAGTAGGTCGTGCTGGACTGCTGCCCCTTTTGGAGTGGAGCCAACCCCGATTTGCATATGGTCTTCGCCTTTCTGTAATTACATGGCAGGCTCACAATCTGTGGGCTGGAGGGCCAGTGGTTTCGATTTATTGAAGACCCCCAGCCATCCCTTTGCAGTGATATACCCTGCTTTAACCATTTACATGTGACATTCTTTGAGCTTTGGGGTTGACATGCAGTAGTCTATGTATTGCTGCAAAAACACTAGATGTGAACGGCACTATAGCCAGCATTTTATTGCAAACTTGAAGCACATATTAGGACAATGGTGATGGGAAAGTCTACACGTTTACATACCTACACGTTGCTGGCATTGGCTACACACACCCCAATGCTGCAACCACAAGGCTGTCAGACTATATATATACTGCACCGATGATCCCTAATGCGGGTGATGCCACCCGTATCGCGGTCTTCAACCTGGAGAGCTGTCTTTCTCCGGTTGAAGAAACTCTGTATATAAAATAGCACTGTCCAGTAAAACCAAGACCATTTTCTGGAACTTAAGGCTTTCAATTGGGATAATTTGCATACCCACAATGCTTTGCTCACGAGGCTCTAAACTGGAGGTGAACGTCAAGCGATGGCTGCAGGGTGGCGCTGTGGCACGTGTGACTTAGCTGAAAGGGCTTTTCCTAAATGTACATATGTTAAAGAACCCATCTCATTCATGGGAAGTAGGGATAACTCAGTGAGGTAAGCGCTAGACTCAGACATGGGGCCACAGCCTGTAAGTTCTAAAAAAAAACAACTGTTCTGATCTTATCCAGTCTTATTCTCCTCCCTTTGATCATCTGTTATCTCCCCCGACCCTGCTACTTCCTCTCCTCTTTCGCCCCCTGGTATTGCTATCTTTTTCACCAGCGAAGGTCTTCAGCTGCGCTGTTCCCTCGCTTCCACTGCAATCCCTTCCCACCACACTCTCCTACTTCTCTAGCCTCCTTCCCTTTCTGATTCTGATGCTGCTAATTTTCTTGCCTGTGCTCATCATACTACTTCTCCCTCTGACCCCCCAACTAGGGTCACCAGATGTCCCGGTTTTGCCGGGAGAATCCTGGTAATGGGCCCGCCGCACCTCCACCCGACAGTTTTTTAAATGTATGAACTTGTCCCGGTTTTGGGTAAAGGTGGGGTGCTGGTGCCAGTCCCGATTTTTGTGGAAAGGGAGGGTCAGCAACAATTATAAAGTAGGTATACATTAAAATACACACAGCATGTTGCAATGGCTGGCTGGACTCGAACCCCCAACCTTCTTACCAGGCACACACATTAAATGATTGTGCCACCAGACCAGTTGGTAAATGAATGAACACCAACTCTTGTAACATGTGTCCGGGCAAAAGCTCTTTCTATTATTAATGAGCTTAACCCATGTACCTTCTTGGCAGTGTCTTGTGTAACTAGCGCCTAGGTGCCCGCGGGTTATTTGCACTTAAGAAATGTAAAAATAAAATAAAGGTATCCACAGTCAAAAGCACACAATTTATAGGAGCAGGAGCAGTGCTGGAAATACTGTGGAATGGAGGGGGCGTAGGGTGTAGGGGGGCGGGTTGAGGGGGGATGCAGGGTTGGGGCATGACTTGGGTAGGGGGTAGTCTTTTATGTTCTCAGCCGTACCAAATTTTTCGTCTTGAAAATCTTGTCACCCTCCCCCTCTTATCCCTAAAGTCTTTACCTTTCTCATACACTTCGAGCCTGCCCTCTTCAATTCCTCTTTCACCTTTCCTGCAGATTTCATACATGCCCTCATTCTTCCTATTCTGAAAAAAAAACAACCCTTGCTTGACCTTCACTTCTTCATGCAAGGAACTCCTGGTGGCAACAGTAAAGACAGACACAAATGATCACAGTTCAAGGGTGTTTATTGAACTGTATAGGTAGGTTGGAAAAACACCTAATCTAAACCTAAATCTAAGATGGTAGCAAGCTACGACCATCAAATAATAATAAGGCAGTCGAGTGGGGTCTTGTCAAATAAAAGGGCCTATACTAAAAAAACGATTGTCAATCCTTACAACTAAATACAAAAAGAGTGTGGGATAGGATTAGTCAGGATGTGGTTGCCGGGGTTCTCACTTCCCCATGTTTTTTTTGTTTCCAAAATTGTTTTTATTGTTTTAACATGACAAGCATTGCAAATATTCACACGTGACATGCTTTTAGGGCTTGTGGTGGTACATGAAACAAAAAGAAAACCGCAATTAATACAACTGAATATTAACGAACAATGAAACTTTTCTCACAAACAGAAGAAATAATGGAGAATAACAGGGGTGGGGGCATAGTCCAGGGGAGGAACGGGAAGATTGCCTCTTTCACAGTTGGCTTAGTGTGCTGCTGTCGGTATAGCGCAATGTTCGGGCTCAGATGAGGCTCTTTCAAAGGAAGAATCTGCAGATTTATGCCAGTTAGTCTGCAAGGTGTTTAGCGACTCCGTTTTCAGCAAACGGCCTACAGTTCTCCGGTTGTTTGTGCTGCCCCTATCTTTTCAGTCCTGGGTCTCCATCCAACGCAGCACCGGGGGCTGTCTAGCCAATCCGGGGAATTGCTGTGTATATTCCAGGAAGGGGGCCAAGATACGCTCATGCAGTCATTTTTTCCGCTGCCACTATTTCCCAACATTTGGACCACCACATTTGGGTGGAGGGCCCTGTCTTGATATTGGGAAAATCTTCCTTGGGACCAGCCCTTGAGAGCAAAAATTACCCAATTCAGCCCAAAATACAGGTTCTATTGTGCCGAGCAGTGAACTCATGCTAGTGACAAATGACACCTTCAAAAAGTTTTAGCATTTATTCTAAACAGTGAATTTCAGCAACATCTTGGGATTCAAGTTAGAGAAGATTACAAAACACAAAACTTAGAGAAATGCAAAATATAGAGAAACATAGAACTTAGAGAAACATAGATAAACACAGTCTTACGCCCCTTCAATCAGCACTGGGAGACCCTGGCCCTCATAAGCTAGCTGTAGCCAGCCCCGCTCAGAGGACAGCACTGTAGGGTGCCGACAGAGCAGCAGGTTCTGGACACTCGATTTTGCTCGAACCAAGTCCACAGATCGATCTCCCACCTGAGTCATGTGGGCATGCATTTTTATAATCTCGTGCTGTCAGTCCATGACACACAGTTCCAGAACCTTCCCTGTGCAAAATATAGGCTTGCTCATGGAAAAACCCAACTCTGTGAATTTCCACTGTGCTCCTTTTCTGTGCCCCTCCCTGCTTGGAGCCCATCTGCGCGAAAACTCAGGAATGTCTTATCAGTGCCTTCCCAGAGAAAAGAAGATTAGTTTACGAAACCATGCAGGTCTACAGTTAGAAAGTCGAGATGAATTAAGCCTATGTGAGCAAGCTCTAAAAGGCATGCACTCATAGCTTAGTGTTCATAGCGCTTAAGATTGGCTATCTAAGCGCTATATAGGTGCCATAATGTTCCAAACACTCCAATAATGTCTATTAACTACAGAACTGGGGCCTTCGCCCTGCCTGTCTATCTACAATGCATAATGTGACCTACCACTTCTACTAGGCCTGCATATTCCTTGTAGCTCACTACTGCGTAATGGAAGTGCTGCAACAGACTACTGTCAGCATTTTTGGCACATACTTTGAATAAACTATTGGCTTTCAGCGGCTAATGCTGTCATCTAAAGCCCTGATTGGCAAATTTGCAATTTTGTGTATCACTACACTCCACCCCTATTCAAAGTGTGTGCGACAATGCTGGCTAATACCCATCAACATAGTATGTAGTGCAGTGATAAAGACCTTGGGGCTTTGCAAAAGGTTTAAGCAAACTATCTTCTAGCGGTTAGTCAGCGTGGCAGGCAAGGTTAGTAAAAACACTACCTAAACAAAAATGTACACAAAGTGAACAGTGACATATACCCTTGCCAAGACCTGGCCTACACAAAAAATACCTACACAAAGTGAACATGGACATTTACTCTAGCCAAAACCTGGCCTACACAAAAATACCTAAATAATTATTGCATAACTGATTGTCAGTTAAAAAGCAGCATGCAGTTAGAATGTCAAGGCAATCCAGTGTAGTCTAATCTACAATGCACTATTGCATTTATGTATGGTTACCAATTCTAAACCTGGCAGCCTTTCACTCTAAGGGCCTACCCTCCCCCTGATCCCAGGGCATTCAAACGTGACTATGGGCTGTGTGATTAGACACTTCCCCCATGTATGTGGAACCCAAAAAGAAACCTACTAATTTGCATTAAAGCATGGCATGTGTTATTCATGCAATCAAAAGCAAGCAATTTGATTCATATGTTTGCTGGTAACTGTAGCTCTGTGTGCCAGTGGGTTGAGGAAGGTCGCCCCCACTCAGAGCGAAAAGCCAACACCTGCTGATTTAACAATGTTTGCCATAAAATGCATCGTGTGTATTTAGCAGTCTTGTTGACCTGCCCTATGGCAGAAAAAATGTCTTCATAACTTAAGTTTTTGTCATCTGCAGTGGTGGCCAATACTTGTAGCAGTGTTGGGCTTATCAATGGGCCCCACTAGGCCAGAGGTTTTATAGCAGAGCTGGCATCAGAACCCATAGTGGCTAGCTTATTGTGCACAGTTTCTATGTCAAAATCGTTTAAAGCTCCTGTTACCCCCCCGCTGCTCCCGCAATTAATGAATCTAGCTCCCTAGCTATGCGCACTCTGGTGATGGGCCATAGAAATGGACTCCATTTGTAGCAGCTTGGTAGTACTAAGGAAACATTGCCTCGTGATAAATCTATGTCTAAGTGTATCACTGTAATAATAGAGGTGTGCATTACCAGCCTATAATTTAAATGTTGCCTTACTACTGGAAAATCTAATATGTTCACAGTTTCTACTTTGTGTGACTTGAAGAATACCCTTCTTCAAGTGGGATGCCTACCATATACAATATTAGTTTTAGATACAAACACCATACTACCATCTGGCAGTGGCTGTTTCATTGTACCATTGTGTGAAATGCATTTAGTCAAATTATAGTCCATAAAATCTTGGCGAGAACACTCGCTGCAGTTCTTGGCCAGAAAAACAAATCATTGGATCCATTCACTGAAACATTTGGGCCTAGAATTTCATAAGCACCAGTCATATGAGTCAGTGACAAAAAATGCATGACAATGTGCCAGGCCAGTACGCTAGCAATTCCATGTGGATACTCATTTGTAGCGCTTTTCTAATGAATTATACTAAATGTCTACAATCAAAAGGTGACTCTTTGCATTAGTGTGCTGGAGACAGCTGTCCCCACAGAAACATGAAACTGGTTGGTTTAACAAAAACCGTGTCACACACTGTGCCATAACATCAAATATCAAGTCAGTCATAGTTTCATTTACCCGCCTTAAGGCTGGCTGTAAAAGTATCCAGTGTTTCAAAGGTTACCATCTCAAATTAGAGCTCACACACTTGGCAGCATTACTACAAATGAAGAACCTTAACCTACGCACAACTAACTTTGGTGTGCGCACTCATTTTATCTCAAAATATATTACGCTCCTGCTTGCATAATCCTGCTGCCCCAACAATTCATAAATCATTTTCCTGCCTACGTGCAACGTAGAAGTTTTTTTTTTCAAAAAAGCAAAGCATCTCTGGTTAAAGCAATTCAGTTGGAAGAGCAAAACATTTCGTTTTTTCAGATTCATCTCAAAAATGCATTTAAAAACCATTTTTCAATTTGTTAGCATTTAAGTGCTGTGTTACACAGCTGTTTGTAGTGCATGATGTCACAGTCCACAACCCATTGTCCACAGTCCTTTAAACAAGAAAGGCAAAACATATCAACCAGGTTATTTCCAGCAACTGAATCATTTTAATGTGCAGCATCAAATGTTTGATAACTAGCCAAGTCTGCACCGTGCCAGTTCAGCAAAAGTTATTACCCTGTTGGACACCTTTCGCAGGTTGCAGAACAAATGTCCTCATACGTCATGCATGTTAGCAGCATTGAGTGCGGTGCAGGACAGGTTCAAAGTTCACATATCATCTCGCAGTGACTCGCTTTCTCTGAGAATGCATCTGCTTGACTGATCAGTGTCACCCGCAAATTGCACACATCTACCCCAATCATGGCACGCAACTGTCTTGGTTTTTTGCCTAGGCAAAATACAAACAGAAATGTTAGGATTTCATCAAAAGTACAATGTCATTGTTCTTCACGTTAGGATGTCATCAAAACTACAATATCAGCGTTATCCACCCCTTCCCTTAACACCACCCCCACCTTCAGAAGTCTCATCAGGTAACTATACACATTATCATTGCTACCACAATTATTGGTCATCCTTCTTTGTGTTACTGGGGGATTATTTACACTCAACCATACGGGGTGTAACTGCCTAATCACGAACTCATTTGTGCAATGCGATCATAGTTGGTCAATGGTACTTCAGACTGATCTGTGATTTTACAAAAGCCATATAATAAGTACCCAGGTCGCACTTCTCAGTGGATCAATCCTTTTCTTTGTCACCAGAGCGATCACGAATGCCAGGTGCCAACTTGCTTCCAGTGTCTCTTGATCTTGATTTAGGTTGCCCTGCTGGCATCACTCTATTTTTCAAGGGTAAAGTCCTTCAGTCCAATACCGCCTGCAGTTGCACAAGCAGCTTTGTTTATTTTTCTCCATACAGCTAGTGTCTTTCAAGCCTCTGTTTTTCCACTTGACATTTTCCCAAAGGGTGTCTGCTGATTTCTTGGGCCACCCCTTTGAGAGCGATAGTCTGAATCAGTTCCTTTATTTGCTTCAACAAATCATTAATTCTTGCACTAAGCCGTGAGGCTTCTGGATCATGGCTAATGTGCAGTGTTCATGTTATACTCGAAAGCCCCGCTCTGCATGTTGTTTCTTGCAAAACGGCTACCTTTGTCAGTTTTGCTTCCATCTGGAACGCCATAATGTCTTTGTCAGTTACTCCAGCCCTGGCAAAGTAGCTTGCATTTTTGCCAACTCTGTATTTTCACTTCTCAAAGCGCCTAGAGGTTTCTTCTCCAGTGCACAGCGCTTTACTTCAGTTCACATCACATGGAGTACTGTGATGCAGCTTGCACGGCAATGTCGGTTTACTTCACATCACATCACATGGCGCATGGGGATGCAGCTTGCAGGGCAATGTCTCTTGAAATGGGCGGCTGTCTTTTCTTAGCCCATTCACAGATGCGCAGGTTCTCCAAATGTTCAGATGCGATGCGCCCATTCTGCCATTCTGCATGTAGCATTTGTTTTCCTTCCAGTGTTGATACTGGGCAAATTCTTTACTTCTGATCAGCTCTGTTATTGCATGCCAGTGTCAGAAAGCATGCGTACATCAGCATGTGTAAGGTAGATTGCGCTCTTTTTCATTTTCTCACTCACAGCAATTATTGCCTTCAGTTCTGTTTCAGCATTCTGTCTTTGCACCCCCCTCCTCAGTTTTTGCTCACACTGACGGTGTCTCTCACAGGGGATGGAATGCAGGAATGTCATTATTTATCTTTCCTGCGCACATGGCAGTTCCATACCACGCAGAAAGCTTATCTCTTTGCCTATAACTCAAACTGTGGCGGCTTCAATTGAAGGCACTCGTTTCAGACAGTTCATCCAGATTAACTGTTTCCTGCACTGCTCCAGCAACTCAGAAAAGCTCCCATATTTGCAAGCCTTTATAAACACCATTTTACTGAACAGGAGCGCAGCATTCTGCTTTCCTGCCTTCCTCCAACATTTTTTTTTTTCTTTCGCGCACCTCTCCCAAGACAGTGCAAGTTATCTTCAAGGCACAAGCTCTGCACAGCAAGACTCTTATTTTCAAAAGATGCACTTTTTCTTGTCATCAGATTCTACTCCATGTAATTTTGCCAAAATGTCTAAGCGTCTTTTTAGCCTGTTTTAAACTGATCAATGTTCCATGTAAAGGCATACATTTTTCTTTTTCCTCATAACCTTGTAGTTTGGCTTCACAAACTCACTCCAATGCAATGTGCGATCTTTCAAAAGAACCCGCAACCCACTAAATCTTTGTGCTGTCTTATCACACACAGATTTTTCATTCTGTTGTACCATTGCCAAATTAAAACCAATTATTTCAGTGCATTTAAAACATGTCATGTGTAGTGCAGCTCCCTGCACGTTTTTCCTACAAGAGCAACCCACACTCTATATTGCTTGTGGGCTGTTAATGTGTCAACAACATTTTTCACTATGTACCGCAGTTAAAAGGTCACTATTTCCAAAACATACATCACTTATAACGCAACAGTACAAATCCATGGCATAGCGTGGGAACAGTCACATACTCCAGGGGCAATTTAGAAAAATATAAATTGTCTTTTCCCCCCAAACCATTGCAAACTGATTCTGCAATTCCAAATCAATACACAAAAATCGAAAATCCAAATACCATTCACTCACTTTCTTTTTTAAGTGAGTCTCTCACCCATTGTAAGCATGGCACAGCTAAAATGCAATGTAGTCATTTTAGTGTGTTTCCTTTAAACAGAATGCACCACCAGCACATGGAATTCACAGTTGCCCAAAAAACAAACCCTTTAGGCTCTCAACACAGATCTTACTCTTTCTCCTAATCACTGCTCATTCCCCACGTTATCTTCAGGAATGTCAACACTTCAAAATCATACATTTAAAAAGCAAACCTTCGCCTCCTCACATTACAGCCCCCCACTCGCTAGCACACTGGGGCTGGATTACAATGGTTAGATCTATTCACAATTTGCATGTCAAATCCTCGCAACTATTTTCCTGCCCTCATGACAGAATAGAGTTGAGAACTCCGTCTCACTTTGCATTCCAAATTACAACTTTAAACTGGGGAAACGGCATGATAAAATTCTTTCCTAATTGAACATAAATCTTTCCTGACCATTCATCGGAGCGCTTTAAACAAAGCCATTTCCCGCTTGTTTATCGCCTTGTGCTCCCTGGCACCATTCTCAATCAGTAAATCAGCCACGACTGATTTACTGAAGGGGAAAGTCTTAACCACACAAGCTATCGGCCGCGGCAAGCCGACACAACGTTGCTGTCTTTTGTGTCTCAGAGCTGCAGTGAGACCACCAAGGAAATGCGACAGCCTGCTCCTCACTCTGCACTGTGTTCTCTCACACAATTTGTCATTTCACAGCAAGGCTCTGCTCTGCACAAATCCCCAAGCTGCCACCAAATGTCTTGAAATTGGGAAAATCTTCCTCGGGACCAGCCCTTGAGAGCAAAAATTACCCAATTCAGCCCAAAATACAGGTTCTATTGTGCTGAGCAGTGAACTCATGCTAGTGACAAATGACACCTTCAAAACGTTTTAGTATTTATTCTAAACAGTGAATTTCAGCAACATTTTGGGATTCAAGTTAGAGAAGATTACAAAACACAAAACTTAGAGAAATACAAAATATAGAGAAACATAGAACTTAGAGAAACATAGAGAAACACAGTCTTACACCCCTTCAATCAGCACTGGGAGACCCTGGCCCTCATAAGCTAGCTGTAACAAGCCCCGCTCAGAGGACAACGCTGCAGGGTGCCGACAGAGCAACAGGTTCCGGACACTCGATTTTGCTCGAACCAAGTCCACAGATCGATCTCCCACCTGAGTCATGTGGGCATGCATTTTTATAATCTCGTGCTGTCAGTCCATGACGCACAGTTCTAGAACCTTCCCTGTGCATAATATAGGCTTGTTCATGGAAAAACCCAACTCTGTGAATTTCCACTGTGCTCCTTTCCTGTGCCCCTCCCTACTTGGAGCCCATCTGCGCGAAAGCTCAGGAATGTCTTATCAGTGCCTTCCCAGAGAAAAGAAGATTAGTTTACGAAACCATGCAGGGCTACAGTTAGAAAGTCGAGATGAATTAAGCCTATGTGAGCAAGCTCTAAAAGGCATGCACTCATAGCTTAGTGTTCATAGCGCTTAAGACTGGCTATCTAAGCGCTATATAGGTGCCATAATGTTCCAAACACTCCAATAATGTCTATTAGCTACAGTGCTGGGGCCTTCGCCCTGCCTGTCTATCTACAATGCATAATGTGACCTACCACCCCTACTAGGCCTGCATATTCCTTGTAGCTCACTACTGCGTAATGGAAGTGCTACAACAGACTACTGTCAGCATTTTTGGCACATACTTTGAATAAACTATTGGCTTTCAGCGGCTAATCCTGTCATCTAAAGCCCTGATTGGCAAATTTGCAATTTTGTGTATCACTACAGGCCCTTCCAGGTTTTTCCATAGTCTGGCGATGGAAATTTTGGCGGCTGTCAAGAGGTGAGAGCAGAGATCCGCCACGCAGCCTGTTAAAGGGAATTGGCCATCCCCCGTCGCCCCCAACAGCACAATTTCCGGGTACCAGGGGATGGCAAGCCCAGTTATTGTCTTGATCTGTTCAAGGGTGGATCTCCAGAATCGAGTGGCCTTCGGGCAGGTCCAGAGAGGTGAAACAATGTTCCTTTATCCAGGCAGCCCCTCCAGCACTGTGCGGGGATGGTCGGGTTGCACTTGTTTAGGATCTCAGGGATGCAGTACCACCTGTAACAAACTTTGAATGCCCCTTCTTTGTTTGTCACACATTTTGAGCTTTTGTGCGCCCGGGACAAGATGTGATTCTATTCCTCTGGTTCAATCGTTCTACCTATGTCGTTTTCCTATTTTAGCATATATGGCTCCTTTTTGGTTGTGTCCCTCCTGTCCAATAGTTTGTATAGTGCAGAGAATTTCCCCTTCGGAGGGTTGGCCGTGAGCATGTGTTCAAGCGCTGTCAGTTCTCTTCTTGGCTTGCTCGCTCGAGAGCCAGTGCCTCAGTTGCGCATAGCGAAACCTTTCTCTGGGACCTGAAATTCAGCTTTACACTGCTCAAAGCTTAATGGTTGTCCATTCACAAAGTAGTCTGTCATGGTCTTCAAGCCCCCGTCTCTCCATTTCGTGAATTGATTTGGTGCAATTACTGGGGAAAAGTCTGGGTTGTCCCAGATTGGTGTGAGGGGTCCTGTTGTACCTTTGCACTTCCATAAACGGGCTGCCTTTTTCCAGCTAGCGACTGTATTTCTCGTTGAGGGCAGAGGACCCAGGTCTTGGGTGCTCCTGGGTTCTTTCATATGGGGCAGCGCCTCGATCGGGATCTTGCTCCAGGCTTCCATTTGTAGCCACCGGGGTTGGTTAACTAGAAGCTTCCATGCGAAGGCTGGGGCTAGCTGAGCTGCGAGGCAATACCTGGCCGCATCTGGGACCCCCAGGCCGCCCATCGTGGCACTCCGGAACATGATGCGCTTCGGGATGCGTGACTTCTTTCCTTCCCAAACAAAGTGTAGTATGTCCCTTTGCAGCTTTTGGAGGGCTTTATCCTGGATGGTCACCGGAAGGGTTAGTGCAAAGTACAGCAACCTTGGGGTTAAATTCATTTTTACCGCCGTTATCTGACCAAACCATGAGATTTCTTGTTTTCTCCAGAGTCCCAGGTCGTTTTTTAGCTCTTTAAGAAGTGGGGGAACGTTTTTATGTACAGCTTCTCCATTTTGCTAGTTATCTGGACTCCTAGGTAGCTGAAACTCCCCATTGCCCAGGGGATCTGATATTCAGTCTCCAGTGCCGTTTTAAGTTTCTTTGGCACATTGATGCCCATCGCTGTAGATTTCGTGATGTTTATTGTGAACCCTGAAACTGTTCGGAACTCCTCCAGGATTTGCCATAGGGCCCTTATGGATTCTTTTGTTCGGGTAAGTGTTAGCACGTCGTCCGCGTATAGGGCCACTTTGTAGGATTCCCCCTTAATTGTGAGACCTT
This sequence comes from Ambystoma mexicanum, assembly GCF_040938575.1. Classification (NCBI taxonomy): domain Eukaryota; kingdom Metazoa; phylum Chordata; class Amphibia; order Caudata; family Ambystomatidae; genus Ambystoma; species Ambystoma mexicanum. The sequence continues at coordinate 1,241,683,882 of NC_090928.1, read as the reverse complement.
GTATCGCTGAGTTGAGGCGGACTCTATTAGCAAATGGATCCATTGATAGGGCGAAAATGAGCGGGGATAGGGGACACCCCTGCCTTGTGCCTCTAGTTATGTTGATTCTGTCTGATTTGGCTCCGTTTAAGCGTAGCCTTGTGGAGGGGCTTTGGTAATTGGCCAGAACCCGTTTGACAAAGTTCGGGCCAAAACCATAATGCAACAAGGTTTCCCTTATGTATCCCCAGTCTAACATGTCGAATGCTTTATGCGCATCCAGGGAGAGGACCGTCAGCTCCGAACCCATCCTGTTTGCCGATTCTATTATGTTGATCATTCTGCGGATGTTGTCCTGAATGCCCCGCCCTGGAATGAAGCCAGCTTGATCTGGGTGGACGATATCGGGGAGGAGCGGAGCAAGCCTGTTTGCCAACATTTTTGCAAATATTTTAGCGTTGTTGTTTAGAAGTGTTATTGGTCTGTATGATGCACATTGCGTCCAGTCATTCCACGGTTTTGGGATTAGCACCGTTAGGGATTCACTCATGGCCGTCGTGGTGGAGCCATTAGAGAGAAATGAGTTATATAGATTTGCCAGTTGAGGTGCTAAAAGGTGAGCAAATTTCTTGTAAAATTTTGAGGTCAGCCCGTCTGGTCCCGGGGTCGTGTTTTTCAGAAGGCGGATCGTCTCGCTTACTTCTTCCACCGAGATTGGGCGTTCTAGGTCTGCCATTAGGGGGAGCGGTTGCTTCTTTGGGACCAGGGCCAGGAATTGCTTAATGGCCAGGCTCGGCGTCGGGGGCCCTGTCATGATTTCCTTGTGATGTTGAACTATTGTCACGAGCTTTTCTGCCTCCGTATGATGCAGGATGCCGCCTTTGTCGACCAGACATTGGATATAATTCCTTGTTTGCAGTTTTTTCAACTTGTGCGCTAAGAGGCGGTTAGCTTTGTTGCTATTGAGGTAGTAGAATTGTTTAGTGTAGGTTAATGCTCTAGCGGCCCGGTCCGCTAGATGTATTTCCAGCTCCCTTTTTGCTCTCTTTAGGTCTCTATTGGTTGTTTTCGTATAGCGTTCCTTGAGCTTGTTTTCCAGTTCTACTACCCTCTCCTCCAGCCCTTGTTGCTTCAAAAGGTTTTGTCGTCTGAATCTTGCTGTTGTGCCCATTGCCTACCCCCGGATCACAGGCTTCATCGCATCCCATACAGTTGCTATTGGAGAGTCTAGGATTGTGTTTTCTTTGAAATAGTTCCGAAGCGCCTCAGCGAGGTCAGCGCCAGCAGCCACATCAGCCAGGATATGGTCCTGCATTTTCCATTGCCGCTTGGTAGGTTCTGGAAATCCTTGCAGAAGCAGAGTCAACGTGACCGGTGCATGGTCTGAGATTGCTATGTGCCCAATTCGGACTTCCTCCACATAGGGGGACATTGCATTTGCGACAAGTAATAAGTCAATCCTCGAATACCCTCTGTGGACGTGGGAGAAAAAAGTATAGTCCCTTTCTCCCTGATTCCCATAGAATATCGGCCATAGCTAAGGCTTTGATGAAGTCATCCCTTGAGGGAGGAAGGGTCTTGTCGGTGCTCAGGTCTGGGAGGAGGTTGAAGTCTCCTCCAATTAACAAGTGACCAACGGAGAAAGCTGCGATGATTGGGAGGAGGTTACGAAGAAACTGGTCTTGCGCTTTGTTTGGACTGTAGATTGCCACGAGGGTAATCGGGAGTTCGACTAGGTAGCCTTTTAGGAGCAAATATCTCCCCTCTGGGTCTGCTTTGGTAGTGATCTGGGTTAAGGGCAGATTTTGGCTCAGCAGAATCGCGACTTCTCTTTTTTTGTGTTTGGCAGAGGCGAAGTAACATTTAGGGTAACATCGAAATTGAATCCGTTTTTCGTTCTCTGCTATTAAGTGAGTTTCCTGGAGGTAGACTGTCGGCTGCTAACTGGTCCAGTCTGTGCTCCACTGATTTCCGCTTTCTTGGAGCGTTAAGGCCCTGCACATTCCACGTCGTGATGAAGACCGTTTTATCTAGCAAACCCATCTTTTGAGCCCGTCATAGTTCAGCTTGTTGTCTTCCCAGGTGAGTACTTGTGCTGTCCTTATCAGTTCCTTTTCCCACAACGGCCCTCTCCTTGCTCCCTCCTCCCTCCCCCCCAAAAAACAAATAACAGGTTTTCCGGGCCAGCCTTCAACCAGCGGGGCAGCTAGCCGGACCGGTGCGCTAACGCGGATGGAGGCAACCGCGCCTCTTTTGCTACATAGTAAAGTTTGAGAATGTTCGGCTTTGTGGTATTGGGTGGGGAGGATGTAGAAGTTTCTGACAGTGTTCATGCCCCCTCCCCCTGGCCGCCTTGCGTTATCTTAAGTCAATTGATTAGACTAGCATGAGGGTCTGAGGAGATCACATGTCCATAGTTTAGCTCGAGCCGCAGTTTTCTCGGACACACTCCGTGCCAAGCTGAAGTTTGGAGGCCCGGGGGGGGGGGGCAGTGACTCCCCAAAATTGAGATTATAGTCGGACGGGCTCCTTTCTTAGGGATTGTTATTCCTTTAGCTTTTAGCTTAGACCACGGGGCCCCCGCCTAGCTTTTAGGCGGGGGCCCCGTGGTCTACGGCGACCCTCCACCCTACTCCAGGCATTGGCAGAGGGCCTTTGGGATCTTTCTGTGTTGTCGGCGGGCCCCCCATGGTCCCCTGCCTCACTGCCCGGGTTCATAAAGCGCTCAGCTTCTCTGGGGGAGGGGATTAGTTGTGGCTTGCCATCCCATGTGAAGATGAGAGCCGTAGGGAACCCCCACTGGTAGGTTGTCTTCCTCTCCCGCAGCCATTCGGTCAGTGGTTTAAGGGCTTTTCTTTTTGCGAGGGTGGCCGCAGCTAGGTCTTTGTAGAGGCGTCTCTGAAGCCAATTTCGGGGCAAGCTTCTGGCTTCGCACATGATTTCTTCCTTGACTCTATAATAGTGGCCTTCGGTAGGACATCTCGTGGAGAGGTTGTCTTCTGTTTAGCTCTGGCTCTATGGACTCTGTCCAGTTCAAGGGGGGTTTCATCTGGAAGCGTTAGAATTAAGCGGAATAAGTCGTTGACATAGGTCCCTAATTCCTCCTCGGGGATAGAGCTCGGGATTTCTCTCAGGCTGATATTATTGCGTCTTGACCTGTTTTCCGCTTCTTCTTGCTTAGTTTCGAGCGCGGCACACCTGGCCTCGAGCGCAGTGAGTCTGTCGGCCCCTTCTCCGATTTCAAAGTTTTGCTCAAAGTGTGTTGTTTCGATTTCTTCTGTTCTGGCCTCGATTTCGCCGACTCTCTTGTCTAATGATGAGATTTTGCTTTTCAGTTCTTCTGTGCCTTTATGATATTCTTTAGTGATGGCAGAGAGGAGCTCTTGGAGATCTGCCTTAGTCTCTCCTTGGGCAGGCTGTTTGGGATTTGGTTCAGCAGGTGCGCTGGAGTTTGCGTTATTGTTGCGTTCTCCCTTCTTTGGCTTCTCCCCCATGGTAATTGATAGCAGGGTGGCTATGTCGGCTTGTTTGGGGGGTTTAGAGTTTCTGGACATTATTCTATTCTTCTGCAGCCGAAGTCTGGTTCAACCCCCGTGTCAGGTAGGTCAATTTGGTTATCCGGGGGCGATCCTCCGGCTCCGACTCCGAGCCCGCACCCCAAAGGCTCCCCTGGGATGGTGTGAGTTGTATGGCGGCTCCGCTTCAGGACGCTGGATCGTGGGGTCCCGCGGCACCCCTATGCTGTTCTGGGGTCCTAGTGGGTCCCCCGCATAAGCGGAGGGTCTTCGTCCCCCAATCGGACCGTAAACCGGATGTCAGCGGTGCCCAGCTGAGTTTTCTCCCACATCGGGCAGGATGCAGGAAGGGCTGACCCCGGGGGAGATCTGCACCTGGGCGGTCCACGACCCGCCCGCTCCCACCGCCCCCACCGAGTCCACAGCCAGCGGGCAGAGGCCAGATGAACCGACCCAACTCGCCAAAAGGGAATGTCGCTATTCCTCCTGGGTCCTGTTGCTTATCTTCGGGGCTCCCTCACGAAGTGGGCCCAAAGCCCTCTGGGCCCCCCCCGCTGCCGAAGGAGAACCAGTGACCGTGGAGCCCACCCGCAGGGTTTTAAGGGCCTAAACGGAGGTGCGGCAGGTGCCGCCCTACCTCAGTCCGGATGTCAGTGTTGGGGTCAAGATGGGAGGCCACCGGGAGTTTGCTTCCACCTCCCGCGGTAGACGCGTGCTGAGAGGACGCCCGACGTCCCCAAAGCTGCTCCAGCCGCCGGCTGCGCTGGCCCGCCGGCAGAGGTGAGTAGGCGGCCAGACGTGGGCAGACCACTGGTTGAGAGAGCGGAGGGAGCCCTCACTGCACCACCCCACGATGGGCTTCCCCTGCGTTGTAGCTGGCCGCCTTCAATCGGGGCTGCGTGGCGTTGTAGTTGCCGGAGTAGTCTGGCCCGCTGAACCCAGGCGGGTCGTTGCTGGATCCCGTGCCCGACCACACCGGCTCCTGTCCGTGGGTGATCGCACCCCCCGGAAGTCACCCGTAGAACTGTCCAGAGCCGGAGCGGGGATCTCACCACCACTTTTGTCAAGTATTAACCCTCGTCCCCATGCCAGGGCTCATCGATCTGTGGGGAACGGCTCAGGTACCGTTGCTATCTGCCATCTTAGGCGCCCGTCCGGCGCCCCGCACTGCCTCATCGGAAAGCTCGATCAAACTCTGTCTCCGCGGGGTCAGGAGCGCCGAAAATGTGGCATCAGCTGCCTCAGCCTTCTGGCTCTTCGGAGCGCCGAGTGTTTGCGCAGAGAAGTTAACTTTACTGGGGCATTTTCGTTAGACACGCGGTCTCGGCCAGGAGCTCTCACCGGGCCAGACTGTCTGTCATGGTGCCAAGCCACGCCCTCACTTGCCCACGTTTTGACCACATGACAAGGCAGGGCTCCTGAACACAGCATACTCTCAAGCTTTCCCACCACAAGACTATATTTCTGTTCTCAGATATCAGGACCTTCGGTGGTTAAGTCTCTTTTCTCCAAAAAGTCTCTGCCTCCGAGTACCTGATGTGTTCAAAATAACAAACAACAAGTTCCTTTCTGCATGTATGTTGGGTGATGACTTTTCACCCCTGAATCCCCCTCTTCCGGGCTCAGGTTCACAAAAGTTCCTAGCAATATCAGGACCTCCGGTGGTTAGGTTTCCTGCTTCCGAGGGCCTGATATGTTGAAAAGAACAAACAAAAAGAAGTTCCTTTCTGATTGCACTTAGGGTGATGATTCTTTACCACTCGGTCTCCCTCTTCCGGGCTCAGACCCCTCTCCGCCTCCCTCCGTCAGGTTCATTATGGCATGTATTCAAAAAGATTTCATCTGCTACATTCACGTGTTGTTAGGTGATGCTTCTTCACCCCTGGATCCCCCTCTTCCGGGCTCAGACCCATCTCGAACGTTTGCCTCCCTCTGTCGGGTTCACTACGGCTTTTATTCCAAAACGACTTCACCAGTTGCATTCACAAGTCTTAATGTCTTTTTAAACAATCCCCTGTGGCCATCCCTCCATCGGGTTCACTACTGTCACCACATTGTTCATTGGGGCATCATGCTTCACCCCTTTATGTCAGCATCCCTCTGTCTGGTTCACTCTTGCCAACACAACGTTCCTTCTCCTTTCTCACTATGCAGGATTCATCTCCTTTAGCTTTCCAGTTACTTGCCGGTCAAAGACTTTCGACTGTACAGAGGATTTTGCTAGACCGCCTGTATGACCACTTTGATTTGCGGCTATCCTAAGGCCTTCTGGTATCGGTAGTTTCAACCATAGGTGAATTAACCAGAGTCTCTCGAGTGAGCACCCACGTGGTGCTGGACACCTCTGCAGCTGGTTTCCCCTTGAGGAGTTAACAGTTATTTGATTCCCTTAATTTGCCATTTTCAACTTTTTTTCAACACAGTTCGCTTTCTTATCGGTTCTCCCCTTGACTCACTGGCTGTGATGAACCGCTTGGCTTTTCTTGTCTCTGGAGTCAAGGACGGTACCACGGTAGCAAGCATCTCTCCCTGTCCTGATTATCAGTGGAGGAGGGCTTCATGTACCGTTGACATCTGGTGCAACACACGCTGGCTATTGTTTGCGATCTTAAGATTATTTTCACTGGGGCTTCACAGGTCTGAGTTGGAAAGGACAAGGTTGCTTCTCTCATTGTTGCCCCTTTGGTTCTTGCCAGCTTTCTCCTCCTCTTGATCTGCCGTACTGGGATAGCTGTCTCGTTGTGTGGTCTGACTTCCTCGTAGTGGGCTCTTGTGCTCCACCTTTTATCCCTGTGGGGAAGGGGAAGGTGTGCATGATTCTGGTCAATTGCTTGACTTTGCCTGGCCCTAGTGTTGGGACATGCCAGGTAAAGGGCTCTGGTGTTAGTCCGTTGTCTTTCGTGGTGTGTGAAAGTGTTTGTGTCGGAAAAGGGGGTGGGGTAGAGGTTCTGAGTATCCTACGTGGTAGGATGGGGAAAAGGTGTTATAAGAAGGGGGATAACGTGTGTCACCCTGTCAGTGTCCCACTTCCACTCCCTGAGGACCCCCCATCCAGGTGATCCTCCCTCACTGGTCCACCCAGAGGAACTGGATCCAATAGCGATGGCCGTGTCTTGGCCACCTGTATGACAGATCCCTGGGGACTAGTCAGGGAAATACCTTCAGGTTTCTCACACTTCATATTTCCATCCTATTTCTCTTTCACCATGTCTCGCCTATGTTCTGGAGCGCAATGTCCATTCTCAAGTCACTGTGTGCCTTCATCAACATTACCTTCTTCCACTACAGCACCCGGTTTTCCGTCCATTCCATTCCACTGGAACTGCTTTTCTGTACATCACTAACTCCCTCCTATCTGCGCTCCACGCTAAACTATTCTCTATTCTCATCCTCCTTGATCGCTCTGCTGCTTTCGGCACTCTTGATCACACTACTCTTCTTGACACACTTTCTGGCTCTCTCCTCTAATGGTTTTGCTTCTGTCTGTTGGGATCTTTTCCGTCTCTGGGTCTGGTATCCTCTCTCTAACTCCCTTTTGAATTTAGTGTTCCTGAAGTTTCTGTTCCTGGTCCTCTCCCTTTCTCTCTCTCTCTCTACACTACCCCATCCTCCATTATTGCTTTATTTGGCTTCTCATTTCACTTCGACACTGATGACTCTCAGATCTGTCTCATTTTCTGACACTCTTTCTTCCTGCTATCTCGTGCTGGATGCACACTGGAATTCTCTTCCCCTCTCTGTTCGATCCTCTTCTAGCTTAAAACCTTTTTGGGTACGACGTCCTTTCATCGACGTTTATTTTTCCGCGGCATTTTTTGCTGCAGATTTTTTGCCGCAAAAAAAAAAAACATTGGAAAATATGGCGGGTGGGTAGAGGGATATAATGTTTCTGGGGGCTTGGGGTGCTAGATTCTAAATAGTTGGGAAGGGTGGTTTGGGGGGTTAACCCCCCCATAAAAAAAATAAAGAAAATGTCAATGAGTTTTCGCGGCAAAAAAATCTGCAGCAAAAAATGCTGCGAAATAAAAACAAGCGATGGAATGACATGGAACCCCTTTTTGTTCTTGCTTGTACCGTCTTCTCATTTTGAAAGTGCTTTATGAAAGAATAAATACAAACGCAGATTTCTATGCAGAACGAAACCTAAGAAATGTTCAATCGACCCAAAATGTGCTATTTTAGGCCCAGCAGAAGGGACACTGGCAGGCTATTCCAAAACATGGAATTCCAACAAGAGTGGTCATTTTTCTCCATGAACATCGACTACACCCCACATCTTTTAACTTGGCAGCCAGGTAAGGGCGCTGCTGTGGGTGAGTTGACTTGCAGGGTGACCTCCTTTAATAGGACCCAGGCCTCCAGAGGAAGCCAGTGAAAGGCAACCAGAATAGGGATAAGGTGGCCCTATTCCCTGGCACCAGAATCCAGCTTGGGTGCAGCATGGCAGCTAGATTTCAGGGTTCGGAGAATGGACTTGGGGACTCCATCTAATAAAGTGCTGCTGCCTCTGTCTGTATGGTAGAAAGCTAGTGCCTGGACAGTAGATCTAAAGGAGCGGCGCAGTTTGGAAAAGGGCTGATTATGCAATGAATGAATCATGAGATTGCAATGTCAGGTTGGAGTCAACAAGAATCCCAAGCGAGTGAACCAACTCCACCAGGGTAGGTGTTATGCCATTTTCAGCCAAAGATGAAAACCTGCCTAGAGGATTTCGCAGCACATAATAGGAGAAATATTAGGGAGGCCTCTGTGACTGTGAGGCAGCCCAGTAGGTGGAGGAACTTACTCACAATAACTCTTGAAGGTAGAGCTGTGTTTCAGCTGCACACTAATGGATAAAAACACTGCAGCTGGCAGCGAGCTCTCCCCGCGGCTCCATGCATAGACCTAATAGGGAAGGAGAGGACAGACCCCTGAGGATCCCCACAACCACAGTCCATGGGCCTCATTACGACCCTGGGGGAAGACCATGGTGCTATTAGCACCATGGTCCATGCCGGTAAGTTACCGACTCTGCCATGGAGAAAGGGGGAATTACCACCCCATTACAAGGTTGGCGGGGCGGTAATTCCCCCTTCCTCCATGGCCCTTCCCCATTCCCATTTTTGCCCCATAAGCTCAATGGGAATGGGGAAGGCGCTAAGTACGGTGCCGTAATTAGCACCAAGGTCCCTTTGCGGGTCCCTACTTTAACGGCTGGTCTACACCAGCCGTTAAGGTCGGGTCCCGCAAAGGGACCTCGTAATTAGGCGCTAATAGGTTAACGCCGCCACAGCCTTTTACGGCGCCGTTAACCCATTAGCGCCTGGGTCGTATTGAGGCCCCATTTGTGGCTCGCATCTTCGCTCCTTGTTATTCACAAGTCATCGAAACCCTTTTTTGTCCAAAATCAGATTATTTTACTGTTTTCATCCTGCTCTGGCTAGTAGTTTATATTGCTAACTATATGTAGTGCCTTTTGATTGGGTGTTGTTTTACACTGTTGATTGTGATACTATTTGTATTGCTCATGTATTTAAATTATTTTGTAACTCTTATGGGCTTGTAAGTCACTGTGTACGCCCTCGGGCAAGGCTTATGCTACAGCAAGTGTTTGTTTGTTTATTTTATTTATATAGCGCTCCAGACCCGGAGGTAAAAGGGCGCTTAAGGAAGCGGTTACAAGGTGGCATATATACATTTCCATAATCCAACCAAATGGGATATGTGCAGTTTCCAATACATACATATTTACAAATTACAAACCTGATTAAGCAGTATGTCGTATACTTGGATAGCTAGCGGTAAGGAATGGGTGTTACATTTTGGTCAGTAGCCAATCAATAACATGTTTCCGAAAAATCTGAAATGACTCAATGGTTTTATGTTGAGTGGTAGAGTGTTCCAGAGTTAGGAAGCAAGTACTGAGAAGCTGGTGCCACTTGCTCTTTTTAAGGAAAATCTAGGTACTGTTAAGCATAGTGTGTTGGAGGATCTGGTGGTTCTATTGGTGGATTTTATGGTACATTTATTGGTGAGATATGGTGGGGCTAGGTGGTTTAAAGCCTTGTAAGTAAGGCAGAGGGCTTTCAAGTCTATTTTTTGTTTTATGGACAGCCACTTGCATGACTTTCTGATAGCGGAAATGTGCTCTTGCTTGGGGATGTTAAGAGCTGCTCGTAGTGCATTATTTTGGAGCACTTGAAGTTTGGAGATTATGGTTTGTTTGGCACCTAGGTACATGCTGTTGCAATAGTCCAGTTTGGACTGTATGAGGGCGCTGGCAAGAGTAAGGCAGCTATTAGGGGATAAGAAGGGTAGGCTGGCCCTGATCAGCTTGCCAGTGTAAGCAGTGGCTGAGGCAGTCATATTGATTTGTTTGGAGAGATTAGTGTTAGCATCAAGGTAAAAGCCTAGGGTTTTTACACTTTTAACAATGGGGATAGTGTTGCCATCAATTATGATGATGTTGTAACTGGGGCTCAACTTAGACAAGTTACTAGGAGAGCCAACAAGGAGAAGCTCTATCTTCTCATCGTTCAGGCATAGACCGTGTGTAGCCATCCATGCCTGAATGACGGAGAAGATTTCGTTAATCCGGGTGACGTCCATGTTGTAGTTGCCTGAGATGGGAAGGAGTATCTGGGTGTCGTCTGCATAGTTGGTGTAGGTGACACCCAGACAGTCCAGTTTGTCGAATAGAGGGTTTGTAAATATATTGTAGAGCGTGGGGGAGACGCAGGACCCTTGTGGGACTCTGCATGTGATGGGGATGGGGTCTGCTGCCGCTGTTGTGGAGAAGACCCTCATAGTTCTGTTCGCCAAAAAGGATTGTATCCATGTGGAGGCGGACAGGGAGAAGTGAGCTGCGGTGGATAAGTGGCTGCAGAGGATTTTGTGATCAACTAGATCGAACACCGCTGAGAGGTTTAGGAGAAGTAGGATGGCGGCATTACCTTTGTCCTTGATTTCATCAATCTGACTTTGAGGTCAACAAGGGCAGTTTCTGTTCCATGTTGTGGTCTGCAGCCAGATTGAGGTATACCAAGCAGTTGGTTAGATTCCAGGTGTTCTTGAATCTGGAGGTAAGCCACTCTGTCCAGTATTTTTAGCAGGAATGGTACAGTGGTGATGGGCCTGTAATTGGTGGGTATGGCCGGGTCAAGTGATTGTTTTTTTAAGAGTGGGAGAACCCAGTATTGTTTAAGGTTATTAGGGACAGAGTTGTTGGCAAAGGATAGGTTAATTAGTTTGGTGATAAAAGGGGAAAGATCTCTGGCTGCGTCTTTTATGATCTGAGCGGGACAGCTGTCTCCTTTGCAATTGGACGGTTTTAGGGAGGTGATGATTTCTTGAACTTCTAGGATGGTTACCTTTTTAAATGTGAATCCTGCATCTGTCTCGATGGGAGTTGGTATGCTGTGATTATTAGATTTGCTACTGGAGAGTTGTTGGCGCTTGTCCTCAATTTTGGTTTGAAGTCCTGCAATTTTATTGTTGAGGGCGTTTTGCATGCCAGTGCACCAAGGTTTGTCTTTCGTGCAGGTGTCTGGCGGTGGGTTGGGGTTTTCAAGTTCCTTTAGTATTTTGAAGAGTTCTTTGGTACATGAGCCTGCTTGATCTATCCTGACGTTGTAGGCATCTTTTTTAGTGAGAATTATCTCTTTTTTATACAATGAGGAAATGTTCGTCAGATTGGATTTGTTTTCAACTGATGGATTTGTTTTCCATAAGAGTTCTAACTTCGCTTTCTTTTTTCTGAGTAGCTTAAGTTCAGAGGTGTACCATGAGTTCAGATGAGCTCTTGGTTTACCTAGGCGTAACTTCAGTGGGGCGATGGTGTCAATGGCATTGGCCATGGTTTCGTTGAAGGTGTCGACCAGGAGGTTTAGATTGGCATTAGCTGGTAGTGCGTTGAGGGTGGGTAGGACCAGAGGTAGTAAGGCTTCGGCAGTAATGTTGCATTTATTTCTAGTCGGGCAGGCTGGTGCCATAGTGCACTTTATAGGTACTGCAAGATTGATGTTGATTTCAAAAGGGATGAGGTAGTGGTCTGTCCAGGTGAGAGCTTGGGGGGCCTTGCAAGAAGTATTGCAGTTGAGGGCCGCTACCCAGTCAATGGTTCTGCCCTTCTGGTGTGTGGGTGAGACACTAAATTGAGTCAAGCCGTGCTCAGTTAGGGCGTTGGCTAGTGATATGGCTGGGGCGTCATTAGGGTCACTGTAACCAAGGTTGAAGTCTCCGAGGATAATGGTTTGAGCTAGAGGTTTGGAGTTTTCAGCAATAAGTGAAGTAATGTCTTCTTCGAATGCTCCCGGGGAGCCTGGGGGATGTATATGAGGTGAAAGGAGATTGTGCTTTTGGGAGAGGTTTGAAGCTTGACTGTGAGAAGCTCGCAGGATTTGAGCGATGAGGAGGAGACTGATCTGCAATCTAATGTTGATTTAGATATGAAAGCTACACCTCCTCCCCTAGCATTGGGTCTATCGGCTCTGAGGAGAGAGTAGTTATCCGGGATAGCTAGTGATAGGTAGGGTCCTGATGCTTCGTGTACCCATGTTTCGGTTAAGGCAAGAAAGTCAAGATCGTTGGTGAGAATGATGTCTGCGATTTCAGTGGGGTGGGCGGCAAGGGATCTAAAATTAAGTAAGGCACCTTTTAGAGGGGGTAGTTGGGGTTTGTTGGGGTCCTCAGGTTTTTTGTTGGTTTTGCTGTAATTTCTGGCGAGGGTCCTACTAGTAGTGAGGGGGAGCCTAGCGCCTAGTCTAATGTTGCGTTTGGCAAGTTTAGGATTGATAGAGTGTGTAGGTTCAGGGGGCTTAGGTGTGATGAGCTTGGTGTTGCATTTGGAGTGGTCAGGCTTTGCTGGATGGCTGGGTTTATGGTGATCGGGAGAGAGGTTAAGGATGGAGTTGGCTGGGTGGCCGCTATCTTTGGGGCGTGGTGTGTCAGAGGGGTGGTTGCTGGAAGAGAAGGGTGTCAGGGAGGGTAGGACGGTGTCAGGCAGGGGAGAGGGTAGTGTCTTGGACATCCAAGTTTGGCTAGGACGTTCTTAAAGGCAACAAAACTGTTGCCACTGCAAGGTACATTATTTTGCACTATGCAGAAGGGGAACATAATGAGAATGAGCCAGGTCATCATAGTTTGCTGGGAAGCTGAGGAGTAGAGCAGTAGGACCCTTGGTACAGTGGGAGGTCAGAGTAACTCTCAAGGCTGGAATATGATAGAACTGCAACTGGATATAAAGTGGCACTCTTAAGCTGAGAAGTAGAGTGGTAGCATCTAGAGTTGGGGCAACACTCCTGGACCAAAATACAGTGATCTTGGGTAACACTTTAGCAATATAGTGCCTTGTGGCAGCATCTAGGTTTGGATCAGCACTCCTGGACCAAAATACAATGAACTTGGGTAACACTTTAGCAATATAGTGCCCTGTGGCAGCATCTAGGTTTGGATCAACACTCCTGGACCAAAATACAGTGAACCTGAGTAACACTTTAGCAATATAGGGTCCTGTGGCAGCATTTGGGTTTGGATCAGCACTCCTGGACCAAAATACAGTGAAGTTCAGGTGTCACTCTTGAGGTGAGGGATAGTAGGGCAGCATTAGGGTTTGGCGTGGCACCCTTAGGTAAGAGATAGTGATACCGTGTAATGGCACCTGTAGTAGGCAGGGACACTAAACATTACAATTGTGGCAAACAAAGTATAGGATGTCGGCTACTTCTCGCAGGTTTAGGGCTGGACGCAAGGTTATGTGTACATAAGGCGTTGTATTAGACAAAGATTTCAAGGAGCATGCATACAGTGTTTGATGTGGGTCATGGGGTCTTCTATCTTTCGCGTGAGGTGATTGTTCGTAGTACTCACGGTGCAATGTTCACGTTGTCGGGTACAGGATCGTGTATTGCCTGTGGAGCATGAGCAGCGCTCGTGAATCCGGCAACGAAGGGGCGTTCGAGCAGAGTTTTAGGGCCTGGGCTCTGGCAGTCTCTGGACAGGCTTAGGACAGGAAGCATTGGTAGCCTGGCCTTAGGAGGCGGCCCAGCTTCTCGCCTGCCGGCGAATCGCAGTTTAGATTTGAGGAAGGCTCCAGCCAATCCTCTAAGTGGTTCCCCAGGGTGTGTAGATCGAAAGGAGTCCAGAACAGTGCCCTCGAATACCCATGTCAGTGGGCAGAACAGAAATTAGCCCTCAACACTGGTAGAAGTAATGGAACTGGGATCTCAGCAGGGGAGGGGGTTGGTGGAAGTACAGTGCAACATGTGACAAGGTGTTGCGGCCGGGGCATTGCAATAGTGAAGCGACTAGTAACTAGGGCTCCTATTACAACTCTACACTTGCACAGGGACATGAATACACAACTCCTCTATATAGAATGGTGAATATGGTCGTAAAAAGTAGAGGAATGGTAAACAGAAAAAATAAAAGTAGTTTAACACCGCTCCTGACTATTCCCGCTCACTTCGATCACTGGCCCGCAAAATCCACCATATCACACGTCTCTTAGCGAGAGAGCCAACGGCAGCAGCGGGCAGGTGCCCTACCCATCAGCAATGCAGAGAATACCGTGCATCACCTGTCTCTGTGCCATGCCTAGGACGTCGACCCGACTGATGGGTCCCGAGAAGGCCTTTGCAGTCATATGGGGTTTAAACTGGAGGGACACCCATCTTCTCAATAACCCATCCCAAAAAAGGGAGACTGTAGCCGGGGCGACAGTTCCTCAAAGCCCCAGCATCTGCATTAGCCTTCCTGTTTAGAAGGGTGGGGGAAATGGGGCCTGGTTTCAGGAAACCAAGAATTAGGCTACACAAAAGCAGGGCAGGAAACTGCCAGTCTCAAATCTCCCATTCCGTGTCTGGCTTACCCCAGCCCCTTTCCCAACCAATTCACATCATTTGTTAACTTATTTTACTGTGGTCTAATTATGGTACAACATGTTTACAGACATGGCAGACACTAAAAGAGCTCGCCAAGTAGCATGTTTATCACTAAATCACCATTTGTGGTTGATGTGATTGTTTTCTGAAACATTTCGTCAGGATTGCAAGCCTTTGGCTCTGATGCCATTCGTTTAGCGCCTTTCCTTTGTAGGCAGTTTGCAAAAGCAAATGCAGAAAAGCTAGGTAAATTATTTAAAAACTTCTTTTCATGTAGGGTCAGGCGCAGGGATGGCCCAGGACTCCTCTGGAGGGACATTGTCTGGCACCGAGGGTTCCCCAGCAGGTGCTTGAGGCCCATGTCTGAGGGCAGTGTTAGGAAACCCACCTGCTTCTGTGCCCCCGCCCTCCTTCCCAGGTGTCTTACAAATGGCTTGTGCGCCCATGAATTGATTTTTGGAAGTGATGTATTTTTTGGAACATTGCGCCCTGGCTCCTCTTGTTTTGGGGGCGGCAGTCCTTATGTCTACCAGTGCTGCTCTCTCCTACATACCAATGCTACCCAGTATGGGAAATACTGCAGGGAAACCTTGTTTCCCCTGTATTTGCATTAAGTTTAAGTGACACTTTTCAGTGCAACACTGGTAGGCCGGTGTTAGTGGAACCTCTTTTATACATTTCTGGGTGCCATATGGTGCCCCTGTGTATTTTTACCGCAAGGTAACCATTTTTCCAGAATAGTGGTGCAAGGAGAGAGAGAGAGAGAGAGAGAGAAAGAAAAAAAAGACCGCCTGCGCCTGCCCACTTGTGTTTGGATGCCATGCGTGAGAGTGGTCAAGTCTCGTCATGTTTGATCTATGGACCTTCGATCAAGTTGTGTATTTCCAAGGTCTGACCGAGCAGACCCAGACAACCGCTCTCTAGCTAGAATCACTGACTCTAGTGCTTAATGACCAACTAAATTCCTGTTTTCCCTGCAGATCCTTCTGGACATGGTGGAGAATTATCCCACAGCCCTACGGATGCTGATCCTCGCAGAGAATGACATCAGCATGGACCTTCAACAGCAGATCTCAGACCTGTTGTCTGAGGCCGAGGAAGAGGAGGAAAGTGATGCCCGGGAGCAGGAAGGCCAGGGGAGGGAGAAGCGCCCCTGGATCGCACAACGGAAAAGTAAGGTGGCCAAGGCAAAGCCTCGGCTATAGCCCCTGTGGGGTTGGGTGATGATAGTAGAGGATAAAGGAAAGTATTTAAGTGTCAGTATACATGCATCTGTCCCTTAAGCACCAGATTGCCATAAGAGAGCGCTGCTGGCTAAGTACACGCTACTCTGGTTACACAGTTTCCTTGGTAAAGCAGAAGTATCTACAGTAATACAGGCTATTGGCTATGCACATAATACTCGGGTTATGCAGTCCTCTAAGCACAGGTCTCTCCAGTAATCTTACCATTAGTTATGCACATAGTACTCGGGTTAAGCAGTCCTCTTGGTTAAGTACAGGTCTCTCCAGCCATACGACCTTTGGTTGTGCACAAAGTACTCGGGTTATGCAGTCCTTTTGGTTAAGCACAGGTCTCTCCAGCCATACGACCTTTGGTTGTGCAGATAGTACTCAGGTTAAGCAGTCCTCTTGGTTAAGCACAAGTCTCTCTAGCCATATGACATTGGGTTGTGCACATACTACTCGGGTTAAGCAGTCCTCTTGGTTAAGCACAGGTCTCTCCAGCCATATGACCTTTGGTTGTGCACATAGTGCTCTGGTTATGCAGTCCTCTTGGTTAAGCACAGGTCTCTGCAGTAATATAACCTTTGGTTATGCACATAGTGCTCTGGTTATGCAGTCCTCTTGGCTAAGCACAGGTCTCTCCAGTAATATAACCTTTGGTTATGCACATAGTACTCATGTTAAGCAGTCCTCTTGGTTAAGCACAGGTCTCTCCAGCCCTATGACCTTTGGTTGTGCACATAGTACTCGGGTTAAGTAGTCCTCTTGGTTAAGCACAGGTCTCTGCAGCCATACGACCTTTGGTTGTGCACATAGTACTCGGGTTAAGCAGTCCTCTTGGTTAAGCACAGGTCTCTCCAGCCATATGACATTTGGTTGTGCACATAGTACTCTGGTTTAGCAGTCCTCTTGATTAAGCACAGGTCTCTCCAGCCCTATGACCTTTGGTTGTGCACATAGTACTCGGGTTAAGTAGTCCTCTTGGTTAAGCACAGGTCTCTGCAGCCATACGACCTTTGGTTGTGCACATAGTACTCGGATTAAGCAGTCCTATTGGTTAAGCACAGGTCTCTCCAGCCATATGACCTTTGGTTGTGCACATAGTAATCGGGTTAAGCAGTCCTCTTGGTTAAGAGCAGGTCTCTCCAGCCCTATGACCTTTGGTTGTGTGCACATACTACTTTGGTTATGCAGTCCTCTTGGTTAATCACATGTCTCTCCAGCCATACGACCTTTGGTTGTGCACATAGTACTCGGGTTATGCAGTCCTCTTGGTTAAGCACAGGTCTCTCCAGTAATATAACCTTTGGTTATGCACATAGTACTCAGGTTAAGCAGTCCTCTTGGTTAAGCACAGGTCTCTCCAGCCCTATGACCTTTGGTTGTGCACATAGTACTCGGGTTAAGCAGTCCTCTTGGTTAAGCACAGGTCTCTCCAGCCCTATGACCTTTGGTTGTGCACATAGTACTCGGGTTAAGCGATCCTCTTGGTTAAGCACATGTCTTGCCAGCCCTACGACCTTTGGTTGTGCACATAGTAAGCAGTCCTCTTGGTTAAGCACAGGTCTCTCCAGCCATACGACCTTTGGTTGTGCACATAGTACTCGGGTTAAGCAGTCCTCTTGGTTAAGCACAGGTCTCTCCAGCCATACGACCTTTGGTTGTGCACATAGTACTCGGGTTATGCAGTCCTCTTGGTTAAGCACAGGTCTCTGCAGTAATATAACCTTTGGTTATGCACATAGTGCTTTGGTTATGCAGTCCTCTTGGCTAAGCACAGGTCTCTCCAGTAATATAACCTTTGGTTATCCACATAGTACTCAGGTTAAGCAGTCCTCTTGGTTAAGCACAGGTCTCTCCAGCCCCATGACCTTTGGTTGTGAACATAGTACTCGGGTTAAGCACAGGTCTCTCCAGCCATATGACCTTTGGTTGTGCACATAGTACTCTGGTTAAGCAGTCCTCTTGGTTAAGCACAGGTCTCTCCAGCCCTATGACCTCTGGTTGTGCACATAGTACCAAGGTTAAGCTGTCCTCTTGGTTAAGCACAGGTCTCTCCAGCCCTACGACCTTTCGCTGTGCACATAGTACTCGGGTTAAGCGGTCCTCTTGGTTAAGCACAGGTCTCTCCAGCCATACGACCTTTGGTTGTGCACATAGTACTCGGGTTAAGCAGTCCTCTTGGTTAAGCACAGGTCTCTCCAGCCATACGACCTTTGGTTGTGCACATAGTACTCGGGTTATGCAGTACTCTTGGTTAAGCACAGGTCTCTCCAGCCATATGACCTTTGGTTGTGCACATAGTACTCGGGTTAAGCAGTCCTCTTGGTTAAGCACAGGTCTCTCCAGCCATATGACCTTGGGTTGTGCACATACTACTCGGGTTAAGCAGTCCTCTTGGTTAAGCACATGTCTCTCCAGCCATACGACCTTTGGTTGTGC
Source organism: Ambystoma mexicanum (assembly GCF_040938575.1). Lineage (NCBI taxonomy): Eukaryota > Metazoa > Chordata > Amphibia > Caudata > Ambystomatidae > Ambystoma > Ambystoma mexicanum. Next base: position 1,241,665,858 of record NC_090928.1, on the reverse strand, counting down.
ACACAGTACTCGGGTTATGCAGTCCTCTTGGTTAAGCACAGGTCCCTGCAGTAATATGACCTTTGCTTATGCACATAGTACTCTGGTTAAGCAGTCCTCTTGGTTAAGCACAGGTCTCTCCAGCCCTATGACCTTTGGTTGTGCACATAGTACTTTGGTTATGCAGTCCTCTTGTTTAATCACATGTCTCTTGAAGGCATGCGTCCCCAACCAGCACGATCCTCCCCGCAATGAGAGACAATAAAGGACTCTCCCAAATCGGGAATAAAGCCAGGACAGAGTGCGGGTGAGCTTAAATGGGAGTTTATCGATTAGAATAGGGCATGCAAAGAACTCTGCAAAACTCCGAGAGCGCTCTGTCTGACAATAGCAAAGACAGGCGTATATATTTACAAAAAACGTCATAAGAACCTACACACAATAGGGGGCACAAGTTCAATGGGATTGGGTGGCGACGACTAACTATAGGTGCTGCTGCGATGTGGTTGGCTTTGGCTGGAAGACGTCACTGGTCAGCCTCGCGGATTGGGCTGGGCCTGGCAGGTTGGCTGGGTTCATCCGGGCGGTGTTGTTGTGCCATCGTGGCCAGTGTCAGAGATGAATGTCCTTTCCTGACTTATTTGCCCTGGGCCATGCACACCGCAGTCATTCAGTCATTGCAATATTATCTTCTTTAGTAAATCTTCCAATAGGTTATTCTACAGGTTAATGCAACACAGGAGGAATGTACCTTGTGAGGGGTCTGGAGGTAATACGTCAGGACATGGTTACCAGTGTCCTGTTGACCGGGGCCATAGGTCGAGGGGCTAAGCTTCAGGGCCTGGGACGGGCGGTACAGGTCTTTCTGCCTTGTTAGAAGTTGTTATGGATGTTCCGCTGTGTGTTGTCAAAGTGTTGGGTGTCCTGATTGCACAGGGCCATAAGTCTAAGATGATCCGGTGGGTTGTGGGGCTTACGGGGGGGCGCCTTTTGGAAGCGTGTGTTCAGGCAGAGGTTTACTGCTGTGCTGTAAATAATGCAGGTGGCGGGCCGCGGCCTTGGGTGCTGCAGAGGGGGCTACAAATCTTTGAAGCGGCTCCAGTCTGGTTGGGGGAGGCGGAGTAGCGCAGCGCGGGCCTCTGCTCTCATGCCTTGGCAGCCTTCGCAGGGTGGGAGGGGGAATGGCCTTGCACGTATTTCACAAAGGTATCTCCCTCGTGTGTTGCCGATTTTAGGTAAAAACTTCACAAACATTTGACCACTCTATAATACTTATTCAAATCATTTTGAAACATGCATTTAAACTTTGCTGGATGTGTCTCGATTATACCCAGTCTGAGCACCTTATTCATTCACTATGTTTTAACAACTACAGTATTTAGTTATATGCATATACATTTGCAGTGAGTGAGGTAGTATTAGGGTTGGTGGAGTACATAGAAAGTAACCCGCCACTGTACGTGGCGGAGGTGGCACATGAGGGGCCTAGACATACACGTGTGACGAGTGCACTCTCGCACACTCTTCACATGTGTCCTTGGTATGGTTACATTCGTTTTCTTGTGTACTCTAGCAGCATCAGTTCAGTTGTGGTGCGGGACCGCGGGGCGTGGGGCTTTCAGTGATACTTATGAAGAATAATCCCCCGGAAATGCTTTTATCATTTGCACACCCCTGCAGGGGTGTGGGTCCTTCACGGCTGGTGTCATGTACGATAATTACACAATTTCACACATTTCTTTAGTAAGAGTGGTTGTATGGAGAGGATACATGTGTTAAAAAGTGGTTTCTTACATTTATATTTGGGTACCTGTCTGCTTTCAGGAGATGACCATTCTACAGATCTTCCCATCGCCCAGGCCTTGCTGACCGGGTCATTGTGGGAGCAGCGATACACTGCGGAAGGTGAACTGTTACACTGTTAATGTATTACGCTAGATCATGCCCGTCTTGTTCGTGGGAACGGGCTTGCAGCGGATCTACCATGGTGCTGCGGAGACAGGGAGGACTGAAACTTTCCGGAGGTGGGGGCCGCGCTACAGCGCGCTGAGCTCACACCATCTTTAGCAAACAAGAAATAGTTTCTGAGGCCTAGCTAAATTTAATACGTGCGGGCAATGTCTTCAGCAGGTGAGCCATCCACCACCTGGGCCCTGGTGGTAGGAGGGAACGCCCGATGAGCCATGGCCCTCACCCGGGGTGGAGATGTAGGCAAGGGGGGGGTCTTTTGGACCACTCCTCCCCTACACTCTCCAGCCATATGACGTTTGGTTGTGCACATAGGGCTCTGGTTATGCAGTCCTCTTGGCTAAGCACAGGTCTCTCCAGTAATATAACCTTTGGTTGTGCACATAGTACTCGGGTATGCAATCCTCTTGGTTAAGCACAGGTCTCTGCAGTAATATAACCTTTAGTTATGCACATAGTGCTCTCGTTATGCAGTCCTCTTGGCTAAGCACAGGTCTCTCCAGTAATATAACCTTTGGTTATGCACATAGTACTCATGTTAAGCAGTCCTCTTGGTTAAGCACAGGTCTCTCCAGCCCTATGAGTTTTGGTTGTGCACATAGTACTCGGTTAAGCAGTCCTCTTGGTTAAGCACAGGTCTCTCCAGCCATATGACCTCTGGTTGTGCACATAGTGCTCTGGTTATGCAGTCCTCTTGGCTAAGCACATGTCTCTCCAGTAATATAACCGTTGGTTATGCACATAGTACTCAGGTTAAGCAGTCCTCTTGGTTAAGCACAGGTCTTTCCAGCCCTATGACCTTTGGTTGTGCACATAGTACTCTGGTTAAGCAGTCCTCTTGGTTAAGCACTGGTCTCTCCAGCCCTATGACCTTTGGTTGTGCACATAGTACTCGGGTTAAGCGGTTCGCTTGGTTAAGCACAGGTCTCTCCAGCCCTGCGGCCTTTGGTTGTGCACATAGTACTCGGGTTAAGCGGTCCTCTTGGTTAAGCACAGGTCTCTCCAGCCATACGACCTTTCGTTGTGCACATAGTACTCGGGTTAAGCAGTCCTCGTGGTTAAGCACAGGTCTCTCCAGCCATACGACCTTTGGTTGTGCACATAGTACTCGGGTTATGCAGTCCTCTTGGTTAAGCACAGGTCTCTGCAGTAATATAACCTTTAGTTATGCACATAGTGCTCTCGTTATGCAGTCCTCTTGGTTAAGCACAGGTCTCTCCAGCCATACGACCTTTGGTTGTGCACATAGTGTTCTGGTTATGCAGTCCTCTTGGCTAAGCACAGGTCTCTCCAGTAATATAACCTTTGGTTATCCACATAGTACTCAGGTTAAGCAGTCCTCTTGGTTAAGCACAGGTCTCTCCAGCCATACGACCTTTGGTTGTGCACAAAGTACTCGGGTTAAGCAGTCCTCTTGGCTAAGCACAAGTCTCTCCAGCCATATGACCTTTGGTTGTGCACAAAGTACTCGGGTTATGCAGTCCTCTTGGCTAAGCACAAGTCTCTCCAGCCTTATGACCTTTGGTTGTGCACATACTACTCGGGTTAAGCAGTCCTCTTGGTTAAGCACAGGTCTCTCCAGCCATATGACTTTTGGTTGTGCACATAGTGCTCTGGTTATGCAGTCCTCTTGGCTAAGCACAGGTCTCTTAAGTAATATAACCTTTGGTTATGCACATAGTACTCAGGTTAAGCAGTCCTCTTGGTTAAGCACATGTCTCTCCAGCCCTATGACCTTTGGTTGTGCAGATAGTACTCGGGTTAAGCGGTCCTCTTGGTTAAGCACAGGTCTCTCCAGCCCTACGACCTTTGGTTGTGCACATAGTACTCGGGTTAAGCAGTCCTCTTGGTTAAGCACAGGTCTCTCCAGCCATACGACCTTTGGTTGTGCACATAGTACTCGGGTTAAGCAGTCCTCTTGGTTAAGCACAGGTCTCTCCACCCATACGACCTTTGGTTGTGCACATAGTACTCGGGTTATGCAGTCCTCTTTCTTAAGCACAGGTATCTCCAGCCATACGACCTTTGGTTGTGCACATAGTACTCGGGTTATGCAGTCCTCTTGGTTAAGCACAGGTCTCTGCAGTAATATAACCTTTAGATATGCACATAGTGCTCTCGTTATGCAGTCCTCTTGGCTAAGCACAGGTCTCTCCAGTAATATAACCTTTGGTTATGCACATAGTACTCGTGTTATGCGGTCCTCTTGGTTAAGCACAGGTCTCTCCAGCCATACGACCTTTGGTTGTGCACATAGTGTTCTGGTTATGCAGTCCTCTTGGCTAAGCACAGGTCTCTCCAGTAATATAACCTTTGGTTATCCACATAGTACTCGGGTTAAGCAGTCCTCTTGGTTAAGCACAGGTCTCTCCAGCCATACGACCTTTGGTTGTGCACATAGTACTCGGATTAAGCAGTCCTCTTGATTAAGCACATGTCTCTCCAGCCATATGACCTTTGGTTGTGCACATAGTACTCTGGTTAAGCAGTCCTCTTGGTTAAGCACAGGTCTCTCCAGCCCTATGACCTTTGGTTGTGCACATAGTGCTCTGGTTATGCAGTCCTCTTGGCTAAGCAAAGGTCTCTCCAGCCTTATGACCTTTGGTTGTGCATATACTACTCGGGTTAAGCAGTCCACTTGGTTAAGCACAGGTCTCTCCAGCCATATGACCTTTGGTTATGCACATAGTACTCAGGTTAAGCAGTCCTCTTGGTTAAGCACATGTCTCTCCAGCCCTATGACCTTTGGTTGTGCAGATAGTACTCGGGTTAAGCGGTCCTCTTGGTTAAGCACAGGTCTCTCCAGCCCTACGACCTTTGGTTGTGCACATAGTACTCGGGTTAAGCAGTCCTCTTGGTTAAGCACAGGTCTCTCCACCCATACGACCTTTGGTTGTGCACATAGTACTCGGGTTATGCAGTCCTCTTACGCACAGGTATCTCCAGCCATACGACCTTTGGTTGTGCACATAGTACTCGGGTTAAGCAGTCCTCTAGGTTAAGCACAGGTCTCTCCAGCCATACGACCTTGGGTTAAGCAGTCCTCTTGGTTAAGCACAGGTCTCTCCAGCCATATGACCTTTGGTTGTTCACATAGTACTCGGGTTATGCAGTCCTCTTGGTTAAGCACGGGTCTCTCCAGCCATATGACCTTTGGTTGTGCACATAGTACTCGGGTTAAGCAGTCCTCTTGGTTAAGCACAGGTCTCTCCAGCCATATGACCTTTGGTTGTGCACATAGTACTCGGGTGAAGCAGTCCTCTTGGTTAAGCACAGGTCTCTCCAGCCCTATGACCTTTGGTTGTGCACATAGTACTCGGGTTAAGCAGTCCTCTTGGTTAAGCACAGGTCTCTCCAGCCATATGACCTTTGGTTGTTTACATGGTACTCGGGTTAAGCAGTCCTCTTGGTTAAGCACAGGTCTCTCCAGCCATATGACCTTTGGTTGTGCACATAGTACTCGGGTGAAGCAGTCCTCTTGGTTAAGCACAGGTCTTTCCAGCCATATGACCTTTGGTTGTGCACATAGTACTCGGGTTAAGCAGTCCTCTTGGTTAAGCACAGGTCTCTCCAGCCATATGACCTTTGGTTGTGCACATAGTACTCGGGTTAAGCAGTCCTCTAGGTTAAGCACGGTTCTCTCCAGCCATATGACCTTTGGTTCTACACATAGTGCTCGGGTTCAGCAGTCCTCTTGGTTAAGCACAGGTCTGTCCAGCTCTATGACCTTTGGTTGTGCACATAGTACTCGGGTTAAGCAGTCCTCTTGGTTAAGCAGATGTCTCTCCAGCCATATGACCTTTGGTTGTGCACATAGTGCTCTGGTTATGCAGTCCTCTTGGTTAAGCACAGGTCTCTCCAGCCATATGACTTTTGGTTGTGCACATAGTGCTCTGGTTATGCAGTCCTCTTGGCTAAGCACAGGTCTCTCCAGTAATATAACCTTTGGTTATGCACATAGTACTCAGGTTAAGCAGTCCTCTTGGTTAAGCACATGTCTCTCCAGCCCTATGACCTTTGGTTGTGCACATAGTACTCGGGTTAAGCAGTCCTCTAGGTTAAGCACAGTTCTCTTCAGCCATATGACCTTTGGTTGTACACATAGTACTCGGGTTCGGCAGTCCTCTTGGTTAAGCACAGGTCTCTCCACCCATACGACCTTTGGTTGTGCACATAGTACTCGGGTTATGCAGTCCTCTTACTTAAGCACAGGTATCTCCAGCCATACGACCTTTGGTTGTGCACATAGTACTCGGGTTAAGCACAGGTCTCTGCAGTAATATAACCTTTAGTTATGCACATAGTGCTCTCGTTATGCAGTCCTCTTGGCTAAGCACAGGTCTCTCCAGCCATACGACCTTTGGTTGTGCACATAGTACTCGGGTTATGCAGTCCTCTTGGTTAAGCACAGGTCTCTGCAGTAATATAACCTTTAGTTATGCACATAGTGCTCTTGTTATGCAGTCCTCTTGGCTAAGCACAGGTCTCTCCAGTAATATAACCTTTGGTTATGCACATAGTACTCGTGTTATGCGGTCCTCTTGGTTAAGCACAGGTCTCTCCAGCCATACGACCTTTGGTTGTGCACATAGTGTTCTGGTTATGCAGTCCTCTTGGCTAAGCACAGGTCTCTCCAGTAATATAACCTTTGGTTATCCACATAGTACTCAGGTTACGCAGTCCTCTTGGTTAAGCACAGGTCTCTCCATCCCTATGACCTATGGTTGTGCACAAAGTACTCGGGTTAAGCAGTCCTCTTGGTTAAGCACAGGTCTCTCCAGCCATACGACCTTTGGTTGTGCACATAGTACTCGGATTAAGCAGTCCTCTTGATTAAGCACATGTCTCTCCAGCCATATGACCTTTGGTTGTGCACATACTACTCGGGTTAAGCAGTCCACTTGGTTAAGCACAGGTCTCTCCAGCCATATGACTTTTGGTTGTGCACATAGTGCTCTGGTTATGCAGTCCTCTTGGCTAAGCACAGGTCTCTCCAGTAATATAACCTTTGGTTATGCACATAGTACTCAGGTTAAGCAGTCCTCTTGGTTAAGCACATGTCTCTCCAGCCCTATGACCTTTGGTTGTGCAGATAGTACTCGGGTTAAGCGGTCCTCTTGGTTAAGCACAGGTCTCTCCAGCCCTACGACCTTTGGTTGTGCACATAGTACTCGGGTTAAGCAGTCCTCTTGGTTAAGCACAGGTCTCTCCAGCCATACGACCTTTGGTTGTGCACATAGTACTCGGGTTAAGCAGTCCTCTTGGTTAAGCACAGGTCTCTCCACCCATACGACCTTTGGTTGTGCACATAGTACTCGGGTTATGCAGTCCTCTTACGCACAGGTATCTCCAGCCATACGACCTTTGGTTGTGCACATAGTACTCGGGTTAAGCAGTCCTCTAGGTTAAGCACAGGTCTCTCCAGCCATACGACCTTGGGTTAAGCAGTCCTCTTGGTTAAGCACAGGTCTCTCCAGCCATATGACCTTTGGTTGTTCACATAGTACTCGGGTTATGCAGTCCTCTTGGTTAAGCACGGGTCTCTCCAGCCATATGACCTTTGGTTGTGCACATAGTACTCGGGTTAAGCAGTCCTCTTGGTTAAGCACAGGTCTCTCCAGCCATATGACCTTTGGTTGTGCACATAGTACTCGGGTGAAGCAGTCCTCTTGGTTAAGCACAGGTCTCTCCAGCCCTATGACCTTTGGTTGTGCACATAGTACTCAGGTTAAGCAGTCCTCCTGGTTAAGCACAGGTCTCTCCAGCCATATGACCTTTGGTTGTTTACATAGTACTCGGGTTAAGCAGTTCTCTTGGTTAAGCACAGGTCTCTCCAGCCATATGACCTTTGGTTGTGCACATAGTACTCGGGTGAAGCAGTCCTCTTTGTTAAGCACAGGTCTCTCCAGCCATATGACCTTTGGTTGTGCACATAGTACTCGGGTTAAGCAGTCCTCTTGGTTAAGCACAGGTCTCTCCAGCCATATGACCTTTGGTTGTGCACATAGTACTCGGGTTAAGCAGTCCTCTAGGTTAAGCACAGTTCTCTCCAGCCATATGACCATTGGTTGTACACATAGTACTCGGGTTCAGCAGTCCTCTTGGTTAAGCACAGGTCTGTCCAGCTCTATGACCTTTGGTTGTGCACATAGTACTCGGGTTAAGCAGTCCTCTTGGTTAAGCAGATGTCTCTCCAGCCATATGACCTTTGGTTGTGCACATAGTGCTCTGGTTATGCAGTCCTCTTGGTTAAGCACAGGTCTCTCCAGTAATAAAACCTTTGGTTATGCACATAGTGCTCGGGTTAAGCAGTCCTCTTGGTTAAGCACAGGTCTCTCCAGCCCGGTTGTGCACATACTACTCGGGTTATGCAGTCCTCTTGGTTAAGCACAGGTCTCTGCAGTAATATGGTTGAGTTGCTGGAGCACACCCGTTTCATGTTATCTATCCGTTTTGGATAAGTTGAACACGCCAAACTTTTTGGTTCCCTCTCATTCACATTTGGAACCTCTGTGATAACGACTAACCAGCTCCACTTGGCAGGAGAATGGCCTTCAAATTAACCAAACTCTCTTGATTTAAATTGGTGTCATGGCTATACATGGGGAAATATTGGAATGTTTGTGTCAATTGTTTGTTTAGCGCTCATTCACCCCTGCTTAGTGTGTCGTTTCCGGGAGAGGGGGGGGACAGCCATCTTGTTCTGCATCAGTAAACGCTAGTGATGGGAAGGACTGGGCTCCTAATAATGGAACTGATTTTCAAGTTACTGGCTCTCATATGCCTTTCAGGCCCCTACCATGGTTGTCACGGAAGCATTGGCACAGTTAGCAACAGTGCCAGTGCTTGAGTGACCCCATTTCCATGGAGTCCTATCGGGATTTACCATTACCGCTGCTGCTTGTGATATCCCGGTGGCACTGGTAAGGGTGTCACAGGGTTGCCAGTAACCCGCCGCCTACCGGCAGGTGTTGCTGTCCAACCCCGTAATGAGCCCCACTGTGTGCTTCCTGACTGTGCATACTACACAATCCATCACAGATCGAATTAATCATTTGGCAAGACTCTTATACGTACATACGTGGGTAATCTAAAATAGCACCAGAGGTCAAAGTGGGTGGAAGCGGTTCGCCTCTACTTTTTTAAATTAAGTTTTACTGTCCCTATACGTTTGTTTTTAAAAGAAACTGTTCCGGAATGGTTTAGTTTTAAAATAAGTGGAGGGAGAAGGTGAAACTTGCACTTTCAGTGCACTGCACTGAATAGTGCCTTAAACAGCAGGTGCATGTGTTTGGGGGTTTGTAAGTGGAATGGAGGGTAGCGATGGGGATTGTGGGGAGTGTGGGCAGGCCAGCAGGGAAAATAGTTCCACTACTTTTTTTCGTAGACTTTGACCTCTAATTATCACAGTCACAAGAATCGCTGCTTCCGGGTACCTTAAGCAGTCAATGGTGCCAAGTGTGTGGGTCCTGTCGTGCTCCAGCCTTACACCTGGTGTTTAGGTTCAGGTTCCTGATGAATATCCAAGGGCAGAGGGGCTAGCAGGGTTATCTGGTTGGTCCCCCATTGTGGCTAAAGCTGCCATGAGTGTATCACAGAGTTCCTGCTTATTCAGATATCTCAGCTCTTTATTTACTGTCATTGTCCTTATTAAATTTGAACCTACTCAGACACATGGTGTGCCCAGCACATCGTACGAGTAATGTCGTAACATGCAAAGGCCAATGACTCATGGCTAGAGGCCAGCAATTTAAGTCCACATGGAGATGGGTGCAGCTGGAAACCTCAACCGCACCCTCAATATTCTAATGAGTAATGAGGTACAGCTTGAGATATATTTCCACAGGCAACCCTCCAACGTCCCCTAGAGGTTTGACAATAAAGACAAATAAATTCAGACTGAATAAAGCGAACGCAACATAGGAGTAGCAGTCAACACAAGGACAATCTAAGATTCAGACTTAAAGGAGTATTGGCGAAGGTCAGACTACATCATAGAAGGGTCTCTTTCTAGACAAACATAGTTGATGCCCATTTCTCAAGAGAAAAACCTGTTCCGTTTCAGTATCCAACAAGGATACAGAAAGCAGTGATTCTGTAACAGATAGGAATCCGCAAAACTTGTGTTGCAGCTAAAGAACTTGGTTTTTGTTTACCAAGGAGAGGGCAGATTGTCACCTGGCTGTTAAAGTTGCTGCTGATGTCTCAGGTGACTAACATGATCTTACTCAATGGGTGCAGATACAATGGAGGCGAGCGTGGACTCTGGTGGGAAACGACCCAAGAATGGTAGTGATTTTCATGCAATGTGTCCTCGGCCTTGCAATGCTTCCATTACAGTTCAAAGGGGCAACAGCCAAAAAGAAACCTAAATTGCACCAATAGTAAAATACACTATCATCACAGCTCTGCTCTGGAAGATCCAGCTCACCCGGGACTTTAAGCGGACAAAATAGGCTGAGAATATTTTTGAATCAGTGTCGGAGCACAGAGAAATAGCATGGACCTTGATGCACAGGGACATTCTTAGAAAATGAGTTCCTGGCAGGAGTCTGGAAACATTTGTGAAAAAACCTTGGTCTCTCAGGCGATAATACAATTATAAGAAGAACCTCTTTCATCTGAAGGGTCTTCCAGTGCGCATAAGGCAGTAGTCTTCCTCGAATGGACAGGGTGGGCCTCTGACATCTGCTAGCAATCTCTCTCTCGTACATCAATATCCATGGGTGCATGCAATATATTTGGCAAATTCCATAGACGTCATGCAATCACCTCCAGATTCGGGGGTGTTGTCGAACCCCATTATCACAACAGGCAAAATCAAGTTCTTTTGTGGATGGAGTAGGTTTCTCATTTTCAAATAGGCTATCGCTCTGTTCCGGCCAAGGAGGAACACCCTAGTGCCTCATATCTTTCATGTAGTCCCCATTGGGCAGGCTTTATCAATCGACAATACAACAAAAAGAACACCTCAATGGATACCCCCAACCATTTCAACAGGAGAGCTCTTATGTCAGTGCTCGATGTTCAAGATACATATCGCTTTAACCTAATCATCTCTGCTTATCACCAATTTGACAATTAATGTTTGCACGCCTTGTACTGGTCCTTTCATTAACATGTCTACTCAGACTACGGTCTTCTGAAGGGCGTACACCCACAGCAGCACTTCGAGGCCATAACGATGACAGGCGGCACTATACAAATATCTTATTAGATAACATTTGCATGTCCTATTTTATTCGTGTCCCCCAAAAGTTTGAGGGTCAGTTTTGGGCACCACCATTAAGAATGAAATTACCCTCTTGACACTCTTGCCCGAGTGTTCATGTAAGTCCTCTAGTGCGCAGCCTTCACGGGGTGGTAATTAAAATGCTTTATTGTCTGGCTTATTGTTTGGCACAGTCAACCCAGAAGCAGACACTTGTACAGTGTACAACCGTCTTCTGGATCATGGATTTCTCATACATTCTGCCAAACCCAATTGGCCCTGCCTCAATATGCAGACTATATCGGGGCATTCCTTTTTAGATGCATATAGGAAGGCTTTGATGCACTCTTTGAATGGGTTCAAGTACAAGAGCACATGGCAACTTGCAACAGTTGTGCTTCTCTGTTCCAGTCTTTGCATAAAGTCAACAAAGCAACATCTGCTGCTAAAACAAAACCGAAGTCCTCTGGATTGATTGCAAACTCAAGGTGCCCGTTCTTGATGGACCAGCCAGCAGGTGGTGCCTAAATCCTTCCCGTGTATTACCGGGAGCGGATCAAGAACCATGGGCTATGATGGGGATCAGAACAGATGGCATCCTATGGGAGAAAATTGGGGACTACCAAAGCCAGCAGCGCCAACATTGGAAGAAGGCAATTCATTGAACTGGAGGATGGAAGCTATTCATGAGTGGGAGGGGCTTAAAAAAAAGTATTCAAGGCTTATGCCACAAATACTAGCCACATAGTCCAGATTTGACTCCTTAGTTATGCTCTGGAGGGAGTGGTGCCTTCTATCCTAGGCTGCCATATACATTCCGGGTAACAACAAAGTACAAGTGGATCAACTCTACAGCCAGTGGGAATTCTGTATTCTACTCGGCCACCTGGGCTCCTTGTGTTCCTGCATCACATCCAAGATCCAACCCCCCTCATAGCCGGTACATCCTGTGTCACATTACCTTGTATGTTACGGTCAACAACATGCAGTTTCTTTTTTACCCAGTATAACACTACAATACCTAAAAATACAATACAAACATAGGGTATTCCAATTGATCTGGGAGCAGTTTGGCAAGCCATGGCGAGATTGCTTTGTTTAAAGGGGCAAAAACTGTCCCAAATGCTTCCTGCTTTCATTCCCTCCCATTCCTCTCCTTTACAAGGCATTGTTAAAAGTATGACTGGTCATGGCCTTAACCATCTGAAAGGTGGCACACTTGATACGCATTTCTTGGAATGGCCCCAACAACCTTCCCACCATGCGACATTCGCCACTATTGAGGGGTGATTCTCTCCCATTCCGTCTGTTCTATGTATTACTTAAAATTCTATAGCCACTTAAAAATCCTATACTATTGACTGAATTCCTTCCCTATGTATTATTTGAATATATTTTGCTAACTTTCGTTTCGGTAGTTTATTCTTAAAACTCTGCTGCTGAAGTGCCACTTTTTCCATCATGTAATCCCCATTTCAGAAATCATTTCAAAGGTAAAACCTTGGTTTTCTAATTGTTCCTTACATGGCATGCCTATTACAGGCTACAGTTGGCCCATAAGCCTGTGAATTAAAAGCTGAAGTCTGCAGAAGAGTTAATTTTCCAAAGAATTTGTGATGTCAATTCTGGCCGGCCAATGGCTTTGGCTGCATATTCCCATCGCTTGTGAACCTGATATTTCTATTGGGTTGTCCACTTTTAAGATTCCCCTCCTTTTATCCACTGGATGAAGTCCCAACTGGACAGGTGGTATGTTTGATTGGCACTGGGTTGGCCAGACTTAATGGGGTATTTAAAGACTCACCAAGAGTCCAACTTTGATTTCTAGGAGGGCACAGCAGTATTGTGCCTTTGCCTTTTATCCTGAAAGTGTTCCTGCATTCCAATTGAACCAATATATAGTACCGCCTCTTCCTTTCCAAATCCCTCCCTTAGGAAGGCCGATTCAAAACACACCCTGGGTGTGTTGTGAGCTTTAGAATCTGAATGGCCATTGCCAAGGCTGCCACATGGTCAGCTCTGCAACCTTTCCTTCAGCATAAGAAATTAAATGTCGCGGTCTCAACCTCTGCAGACTTTGGAGGAGGACATTCCAGAGTTTCTACACTGCGGGTTCACTCGCCTGCCACCCAATGCAGCCTGAATAAACCCAGGCATGTTAATTAATCTGGCCAATGCTTTGGAGGTTCCCTCTCAAACAAGGACTGTGACGAGAAAAGGTGGTAATGGGCACATTATTTATCATCAATGTTCCTTACACCAGTATTATAATTCACTGCCTCCCTCCCTCCAGTGGGGCCTGCTCTTTCCATAACAGTCAAGTGGTACTCCACGTACCCCGCGGTCAGTGTGCCCTAGCTGAGAATACCAGTATTGAGCAAGTACCTTAACCAAAGAAAGGTGCGCGAGACTGCTTGCCCCAACACAGACTCACCATCATAACTTAGGAATGTTAGTATAAACCCGTGCATGAAGAATTACTGGATACACACACTACTACATGCACACAAGCAAGCACACCCACACACAGTGATTCCACGAAGGCAAAAATGGCACCGAATTAGGTGCTAAATGTCCAGGAGTGGCTATTACTAATATTCCTACTCTTCACCTCCACAGCACGGTACCATAAAGTTTACATGTTAAAAAGCTGATTGAGACTTTGGGATAATAGTGCATTATCAATGTTAAATATAAACTCTGCTCGATGAATGCACAATGTCTGTATGACATACACCCTTATATCCAATGTTGGTTGTCCTTAATCTATGTATGACCACTTATGTATTGTCCCCGGTGACTGTTCCATTCATAATTATAATTGTTCTTTTATAACACGCTTAATACCAGGGACCAGTTTCTAAGCACTAGCCCGGGGTGAGAACCTGTGTTGCTATGGTTTGTCTTGCTTCCAAGACAAACGCATTGCCCCTGAGGTATCCTCCCGGCCTGTTGGCGAGATTTATCATGTGTATGCTTCCTCCCCTCTCCTAATGAGACCCCCAGCACTTTTTGCTGGCCTTCTGGACCTTTTCTTTCTATCCTGAATGAGTGCAGCCGCTTTCCACTCATTCATTCTTATTTGCTATGACCTTTGGAACTCTGTTCTCTCTGTTTTACCTGTACTATGGAGTCTACTTTCTGCAGCACACAGCTCCTTATGGGCAGTGTTGCTGGGAACCCTTTGGGTTCTCCTTTGAGATTCTTTCTTCATCCTTATTAACTACAGTTCTTCAGGATAGAGGTATACTTTGTTTCCCTCCTAAAACATTATACTATGAGAGATTGGCACACACCACCTTATGTGGAGTCCCTGGGGGATACTAGGTATCCCCCATCTCTCTGCTCCTGTGACTCTTTAGTCACATAAACAACCCTTTAGTTATGGCTGGTGGCAGTGGACGTGTTCTACCAAATATTGTGCTATTTCTTACCGCAGACTATATTAACAATCTCGGTTGTGCACAATAGGGTCACCTATGTTCTAACATGGTGGCTCCTTTCTTTTTTCGCCATTTATAGCGTGGGTGTCCTTTGTTAGCCCTTCTTCTACCATTCTTGGAGGGGGAGGTCTGTGTTTGTGTATTGCCTTTGTCAGGAACCCCTTGGTGTCCCCACCTAGGCTCCAGTGTGTCTGTGCAGACAGGAAGTGGGGGAGGCGTTTTTCACTCCCCTGCCCTTTCTGTCTACCTGAACGGAACCAATGCCCAATGGGGGGCTGGCTGTCCTGATTGGACAGTGTGAGAAACCTGAAGGTGTCTCCCTCTCTAGTCCCCTGGGATCTGTCAGCCAGGTGACCAGGACACGGCCATCGCCGTGATCCAGTTCCTGGGGGTGGACCAGTGTGGGAGGACCACCTGGATGGGGGCCCTCAGGGAGTGGGACACCGACGGGTGTGACACGGTATCCCCCTTCTTTTAACACCTTTTCCCCATCCTAACATGTAGGACCGTCAAAACCACCGCCCCCCACCCCTTTTCTGCACAAACACTTTTGCACGACACGCTAGGGAACGGACTAACACCAGAGCCGTTTACCTGACATGTCCCAATACAAGGGTCAGGCAGAGTCAGGCAATTGATCAGAACCACACACACTTGACGGCTCTTTCCCTTCCCCACAGGGATAAAAGGTGGAGCGAGAGAGCACAAGACGATCATGGCAGACAGCACGAAGGCACAGCTAACCATGCACTGCAGTTCAAAAGAAGGAGAAAGGTGTCAGGAATCGAGAGGTCGGCGAGGAGAGAGGAAACCTTGCCCTTTTCATCCCAGGCCCACGGAACCTTTGAGGAAGAGGACATAAGACCATGAACAATAGCCCAAGTGTCTTGCAGCAGATGTCAACGGTACATGGGGCAAGCCTACGCCGGTAAGCAGGAGCAAGGGAAACTCCTGCTACCGTCCTTGACTCCAGTTACGAAGAAAGCCAAGCGGTTCATCACAGCTGTGGAGTCGAGGGGAGAGCCGATAAGAGCCGGGCTGTGGTGAATGAAAGTCACAAAGTGGCAAGTGTGAGCTAAATTCAAGGTACTGTAAAAGTATTGAGGGGAGACCAGCTGCAGAGGAAACCAACACCACGTGGGTGTCACTCCGAGAGACTCTGGTTGATCCCCGTTTAAGTAGAATTACAGAAACCAGAAGACCGTAGGAGATCCGCCAGAAGAAGTCAAAGTGGTCATAAAGGATGTCTAGCAAAATACCGGTACAATCGAAAGACTTTGATCTACAAACAGAAGTAAAGGGGGGGTCAGCGCCCAGAAGAGGGGGACCCAAAAAGGGAAGTGAATCCCGCTAAAGAGAAAATAACTGTTATTTTTTCGTTATACAATTTGTGAAAGTAAAGAAGTGTCAGCACCCAGAAAAGGGGGACCCGCAAGAGAAGTGAATCCTGATTGTCATTTGGGGTCAGCGCCCAGAAGAGGGAGACCCAGGGGTGAAGCCGTCACCCAAAAGCATTTGTAGAATTTGTTGAAAAAGACTGAGAGGTCAGCGCCCAAAAGAGGGGGATCCAGGGGTGAAGCCGTCACCCAAAGTGTTTGTAGAACGGAACTGTGTGTTTGTTTATTAGAACTATCAGGCCCTTCAGGGCGAGAGACATTTTATTGGAAAGAGACTTTTTGCCCATCTGAGAACCTGATAGCTGGAGCAGAACTGTCGGCTTGTGCAGAGGAAAGCTTGAGCGTGTGCTGTGCTCAGCAGACCCACCTTTTTGACATCCTGACTTATAATTTGAGAACACTTCTTTCTTTTCTTGATAGCTATCCCACACCCTTTCTTGGTTAGTTGTAAGGTTTGGCAATAGGTTTCTTAGTATAGGCCCATGTTATTTGAGCCACGCCACTAGGACTGCCTTATTTTTCATTTGATGGTCGACACTTGCTCCCCTCTTAGATTTAGGTTTAGATAAGGCGTTTTTCCACCCTGCATTCATTGTTCAATGAAAACCCTTGATCAGTGATGACTTGTGTCTGTCTTTACTGTTGTCACCATAAGTTCCTCACAACAGCCCCTTTCTGTAAACTGCTCAGAGAGATTGCAGAGGAGCGTGTGCTGAAACTGAATAAAAGGTGAGGTTCCTGAGGTGAAAGGCAAGTCAACCACTGGAAACTGAAGTAACCGAAGAAGAAGATAACTAGAGACACCTGCAGACCCTTTGCATCACCGTCAAGCGACCATTGCTATCCTGACTCAGATTTCTACTCGACAGAGGAGCTCCAAAGAGGATGACTCTTTCCCTTTGGCTGGTTGGACCAACCAGCCCTGAGCAGAATTACAATTTGAGCCATCTCCTGAGGTGCTGTGCCTTTCCAGAGCTGCAGACCATGAATACCAGGAGACCTCTGACCCAATTGCAGGGCATCGTCTTAGAAAGGCCAATTCCGTCTAGGTTTTTGCTGAGCTCATCCAGAGACACAATGTGACTCATCCAAGTCCCCTTACCGCAGAGCGGGACTCCAGAAATCGAAGAAGATTTTGATGGTGCTGTAGAAAAGGTGCCAAAACCGCAGAATGACCAGAGAAGACGAAGAAATCTGTGCCAAGGCTCCTCTCTCAACTGCTGCTGAGACAACCCATTCAGAGTTCTTCCTTTCAATCACCAGACCAAGAAATCCAGAGATCTGGTCCGTCGCTGCTACACAAAGGAGAATCCAGCCACAAACATTTCTTCTAACCTACCTTAAACCAAGAAGTCACTCCAGAGTGTTGGAATGCACAAAGAGGTGTCCATGGTGTCCACTCATACTTCTGACCCAAGCGGTCGGCTTGTGCCTCTTTTGTGAGTCCTTTTACAGGGTCTCCATCATTGTGTTAACTCTTCTACTATGGGGGGCGTGGCTAACCGCCATGTAGAGAGGACGCGACTTCGGCGAGCTCTGCTAGATGTGCCACTTATAAGCTGTTTCCTACGGCTCTGAAACATTAAACAGACCCTGCAAAGCACAACGATTGCTGCGGACGCCAGCGTGAAGCTCCATGACTCTCCACACACGAGGGTGTAAGCCCGAAAGACTTGTTTTTCTGCCCGCGAATAACTGTTGGGCAAGAAGCCAAGATGGCGGCTCTCACACACTGAGCCCGGGGAGCCCAGCGCCAGCCCACAAGACCGCAAAACTACAAACCTGCACAATCGCTTGTGAGAGGAAGTGGAAGAGCGATTCGGTGGCGCAGCTGCCGAACGCGGCATCAGCGGCGTTGCATGGGCCGCCGAGACACTCGAGGGGCCGTGGACAATAGGAGGAAACCACCGGCCTGGCTGTGGGGAGCCGCGGAGACCAGACCGGACCCGCCAGAAGAGGTGAGAGCAGAGCGGAGGGGCTCGATCGGGGGGGGCTGCATACGGAGCCTAGTGCAGACGGCCCGCTGCCACGCCCCACTCCTGGCGAGCAGAGGACCACACCGCGAGCGCCGCCTGCGCACCCCAATACCCCAACGAACTAGGAGAAAAGCGGGGGCACATGAGGGCTGGCCGGAGACCCTAAAACACGAACCACAACAGACCCACCGGATCTCTAGCTGTGGGACTGGTCGCCCTTCTGAGGGGTTCCTGGCCCCACTCCCTGCCGGAGGCCCCGGGCGGATCTACAGTCCACTCGTGGAGTGGGGGTAGTGAGCAGCGGGGGTTGCGGCGCCTTCAATCTGAACGCGCAGAGCTGCCGAGCACTGGCCTGGGGCCCTCTGTGTGAGCCTCCCACCAAGTCACGCACCGCAAATCAAGCGGGACCTTGCAATCTAGCCCCTGCTGCATTAAGTGGACTCCGGTAGCAGACAACGCACAACACAGGCCGCCACACCTCGAAGCCGCGAACCACATCCGAGGCCACAAGTAAAGCACACATCGCCGAAACTGCCCTCAGCGCCCGAAGCCCACAGACAGCGCCGGAACCAGGGGAATGTCTCGCCTGGACAAATCAACGGGGATGGGGGCTAGGTCAAAGCAGCGCCAGACCACCATAGACGCTTTCACGGCCAACGGACTCCCCAACCCTGAGGCCTCAGACACGGCATCTGTTGAGATGGAACTGGCCCCACTGTAGCGGTGGCCGAACCCAGCAAAACCCAACTCCTGGAAGCCATTAAGTCATTCCAAGCAACAATGGTGAACAAAATCGACGCCGTGGCCTCAGATCTGGGCCTCCTACGCCAGGATGTCCGCTCCTTGGCTGGTGGAACCGAAGCGCTGGAGACCCAGGTATGCAAAAATACGGAAGCAAAAACCCAACTCCTACATGACGTGGATGGCCTCCAGCAGAGACTCAAGAATTTGGAGGACAGAGCGGAGGAGGCAGAAGGGAGGGCTCTCCGCAACAACATCCGGCTTCTCGGCCTGCCGGAGGGCACTGAAGGCCCGGACCCCACCAACTACGTGGAGAACCTCATGCTGCAGGAGATCGGCGCGGAAAAGCTGTCGCAGGGCTTCTCCACAGAGAGGGCTCATAGGTCACTTGCTAAGAAACCACCACCAGGCGGTCCACCTAGGCCTATGATAGCGAAAGTACTGAACTACAGGGACCGAGAGGTCATTATGGCGTATTCACGATCATGTGGCCAGATCAAGAGGAACTCTGCCAAGATTGCGATTTATCCCGATTACAACTTCCAAGTACAAATGAACAGAGCTCAGTTCATACATGCGAAGGCCAGATTGAAAGCAGCAGGATTGCGATACATGCTTCTATACCCCTCAAGACTAAAGGTGATACACAACAGGGCCCTCCTGTTTGACACCCCGGAACAGGCAAGGGACTGGATGGATGGACAGCAACTACCTGACATTGAAGACAAAAGGCGGAAGCCGCATTGAACCGCCTTCCAAAAAACTGCAGGAGAACTTTTCTTAATACAACTGCGGATCAGCAGAAGGACATAGCCTAACGAGCGGCTGATATGATCCTATTATACCGAACGCCGAAGCAAGAGCTCCTCTCAACCCCCAGGAGTTTCCTTTTCAGGGTACGTTTACCCGCCCGTAGGGCACCCGAAGACCATGTCTGGTCCTAAGGAGTGGAAACGGGACAGTCATAACGAGGGTCACCTCGCTGGACCAGTTCTACGTTTGGGAAGTTTGTTAAAAGGGAGGGAGAAATGATTAGCACCCACGTTGGGAAACTTGATCAAAAAACACAGACACCTCAGGATAACTTCACGACAGATGCATCATTAACAGGACCTCGACCGAGGCCGAGGAGGAGCAACGGACACCACGCCGCCTATGGCTGAAAGAATAAAAGTTATGACGTGGAATGTCAGAGGCATGAACAGCTTTGTGAAACAACGCCGGATACACGCATATTTGCGACGATGCAAGGTTGGAATTCCAATGCTCCAGGAGACACACCTAACAAAGGAAAAACTGAAGGCGCTAGCCAAGACATGGCGAGAGACTCTGATCGGATCCTCCTACTCCTCTTATGCAAGAGGAGTCCTGATATGGATCGACCCGACCATCCCATTCAGAGTAGTGAGCACCAAGACGGACGACGAGGGCTGGATGGCACTTGTGCAAGGTACCATGGAAGGGAGGGAACTATGCCTGGTTAGCACTTATGCTCCTAATCATGATGCCACCGCTTTCTTCCACTCCCTGTTTTCTCGACTGAGCCCTTATGTAAACTGCAGTATGATTTGGGGGGGAGACCATAATTGCACCCTAGATCCCCTCAAAGACAGGTCTGATACCAAGCACTCCCGCCCATTCCCCCCAGCCAAAATATTGTCTAAATGAATAAGCCAGTTGTCACTGTGTGATTTGTGGAGGGAACAGGGCCCTGAGCGAAGAGAATACTCCTTCTCCCCGCCACACAACGTCCACACTAGGCTGGACTATATTCTAGTCAGTCTGGGGCAGCAAGCCACTTTTTGCGACGCACAGTATTTGCCAAGGGTGCGGTCAGACCACTCCCCCATGTTGGCCACCTGGGAGGTATACCCGCCCAGACCCCCAATTCCCACGTGGAGACTTGGGGCTGAAGCCCTGCTCGATGCAGCCTTTCGCGAACACATAAAAGACAGTACCAATGAATACTGGCAAAGCAACCTGGACAGTGTAGAATGTATCAGTACCGCGTGGGAGGCATATAAGATAGTCATGAGGGGAGAGATGATAGCTACGGTGGGGGGCGCCCAGAGGTCCATCACGAATTCCCTGGTAGGCGCGGAAAAAGAGCTGGGGGAGCTGGAGAGCAGGGCAGATTCGACTCCAGAACATCTACAGGAAATAACCAAACTGCGACAAACCTGCCTGTCGCATTGGGAAACCTTGGGGAAACTAAGTTATGCTAAGCACACTGAAAGAACGCACACGCTGGGAGATGAACCCGGTAAACTCTTAGCTTGGCTTTACAAGAGGGAAACCCCTAGGACTCCCATTTGCCACATACTCAGACCTGATGGCACTACAGCGCACACCCAAGCAGAGATTAACTCGGTCTTCTCAGAGTTCTGTTGTGACCTATACCCTGCCCCCCACTGACACTGAGATTGAGGATATCCTGGATAGCATAGAGCTACCAAAAATAGATTCACAAATGGCTGAAGCCCTAGACGACCCAATCACCCCTGACGAGGTGAAAGCAATAATTAGATCCTTACCATCTGGGAAAGCGCCGGGCATGGATGGCCTACCCGGGGAATTCTATAAGTCATATGAAGAGACCCTTGCCCCACTGCTAGCGCAAGTATACAACGAGGCTTACGAAAGTGGTATCCTCCCTGACTCCATGAGAGAAGCCATAATAATCCCTTTGCTGAAGCCTGGAAAGGATGGGACGGACTGTGGGTCATATAGACCACTATCTATGTTAAATGTAGATAACAAAATACTGACTGCACTCCTTGCAAATAGATTACGTAGAGTGATCCCCCTGCTAATTCTCCATGACCAAACTGGCTACGTGCCTGGGCGCTCTATCACCGAAAACTTGCGCAGGTTACACCACATCATATACAGCACCGAGCGAGGGCCTCAGAAATATGCTGTGGCGTCACGAGACGCCACCAAGGCCTTCGATTCGGTGAGATGGGAATGGTTATATGCCACCATGGTTAGGATGGGGATCGGACCCGCCTTCCTTAAATGGACCCAATTGGTGTACACCAATCCCACTGCCAGAGTGCGCACCAATAAGACATATTCAGAGAAATGGCCCCTTTACAGAGGTACACGGCAGGGATGCCCACTGTCCCCTATGCTATATTTTATTGCCGCAGAGCCTGTAGCTGCATATCCCCGGCAGGGGTATGGAGACAGAGGCATCGAACTAGACAGGGAGACACACCTCGTCTCTATGTACGCCGACGACATGCTGCTGTACCTGCACAATCCCGAGCACCTCCTGCCCTACATTTTAGAGACTTTAGATTGTTTCCATAAACACACGGCCATTCAGATCAACACAGACAAGTCTTGTCTCTACTCCCTTGCTGCATTGTATAGTGAGGAGCACAGATCCCTGCTCCTTCTCGACCTTCAATGGCAGGTGACATCCTTTAGATAGCTGGGTGTTACCATACACCGTAACCCTAGCATCGAACACATTCTTAACACGTTTAGGGCTTAAGATGCCCTTGCAAAGTCCATGGATTTTTGGGGTAAGTTACCACTCTCGGTAGCGGGGTGGGTGGGTCTCCTCAAAATGGTGGCACTCCCCCGTTTACTGCATTGCTTTTCCAACGTCCCCTTTAACATCCCCCGCTCCTTTTTAAGAGACATAGACAAACTCTGTAGGGGATTCCTTTGGCAGGGAGGTAGGCACAGGGTGGCGCTGGACATTCTCCATAGACCCTATGAGAGGGGGGGATTGAAGGTCCCTAATTTCGAACTATATTACTTGGCTAGCCAACTGAGGCATGTGACGCAATGGATGGCAGATGAAACCACCTCAGACACCCGACTTCTCCAACCAGCTCTGACTCGACTGTTACTCCGGGACTTACTATGGGTTGAGAAGGGGGCTCTGAGACATTACCCATACCTGGTCAGGCTCGGAACCCAGCTCTGGAAGCGGGCCTGTAAAACAGTGGGGGCGACAGACCCGTATTCCCCGCAGATCCCCATTGCGGCAGTCATGGCTAAGCTCTCATGGGGACACACAGAAACACGCACCCAGTGGGAATCCTATGGGGTGGCAGTATTAGAGACCTCACTTACGAACAGGAGCTCATGACATTCGCTGACCTCAGCGAGTCCACAGACCTGCCCACAGGCCAGTTTTTGCTCCACAGAGCAGTAACACAGGCCATGAAGAACAGATGGCCGGATGCCACCGACCAAGTCATTGAGAACGATATCATTGAGTCAATGCTGGACACTGCTGAGGGGGGCCACGCAACCTCCAGACTATACGAAGCCCTACTGCAGGGCACGACCAAGAGTGAACTTAAATGCAAAGAGAGGTGGGAACTGGGCCTTGAATTTGAGGACAAAGCATGGGAGAGAATAACCCATTACCATAAAAAAATCTCTAGAAATGCCCGTCTCCAACTCATCCAGCTGTACATTACCAACAGGGCCTACTTTACACCTGACGCCATATCGAGGTTCAAAGGAGCCACAACCCAGACATGCCCCAAATGCCACGAGCCGAGGGCGGGATTGACCCACATGTTCTGGGGCTGTCCGACGGTCCAGAGGTTCTGGGCCCAGGTGAAAGAGAGGGTAGCAAACGCAGAGATTGAAGTGGAAATTCATGAGCCAGCAGCCTGCATTTTGGGAAGTTACAAGCGAAACAGTAAGAATAAGACCCTAAATAAACTCATAGACTTGATATACATAACAGCGAAAAGACGCATAGCCATGGGATGGAAAAGCGCCGGAGGCCTAAGCGAGGCCCTTTGGTGGGGTGACCTCAGAAGATGGATAGCCGCTGAGACCGCGGCCTGGGAGACTGCGATTCAGGTACAGAGGCTGGGCTCCAGTGAAGAACTACTCCGTTCGGTG
Organism: Ambystoma mexicanum; assembly: GCF_040938575.1. Classification (NCBI taxonomy): domain Eukaryota; kingdom Metazoa; phylum Chordata; class Amphibia; order Caudata; family Ambystomatidae; genus Ambystoma; species Ambystoma mexicanum. The sequence continues at coordinate 1,241,642,262 of NC_090928.1, read as the reverse complement.
GCGTTAACAGTGCCATTGCTCCACCCAGCGGCCAAAGACAGCGCCTCGGTCAGTACGGACAGTCCCGGCCCGGCACGAGGTCCGGACGAAGACTGTGGATGTATCGGAGGTCTCGGAAGGAGGGGCGTGGGGCGGGAGGTTTGGGAACGTTATATTATGTTGTTCTTGAATTATGCATACTGCATTGACTAATCAATGATCCTTTGTTTGTTACTATTTGTTGAAAACCCAATAAAAAAAGTTAAAAAATAAAATAAAAAACTCTTCTACTATCTTGTCCTAGAGACTGAAAGTATCCATAGGAACCTTTGTTGTTCTGCTACTTCATAAGACTTTGAGCCCTCTCCAAACTGACTTTTGCATAGAGGTAGGGATCGGACTTTAAAAGATTTAGTTTTCTAAAGAAACGCCTCTAGAACCTTAATCTCTGCTACTGTATGACTAACCAACCCTTTTCCTTCCTAAAAGACTTTATTTAATGTGGTTTTGTTAACTAAATACAATTACCGTATATATCTTTTTCTTAACCCGAGTACGCGGATGTACCGCTAATAGGGTAGAACTGTCATTAGTGTCAAACTCTGTAGCAATTGTACCGCGAGCAACTACCAACCAAGCAGTGGCCTTTGAAAAGTATGTATAAGTATTCCTATGTGTGTTGGTTAAATGATCTAAGTATTTTAAGAGATCCTTGTGTAAATATAATAAATATATACTTTAATAGAACTATTGGTATAAGTGTTTCTTTGGGCTACTGTGCTAACTGGGTACAGTGTACTTACCTACTGCTCACATCTTCCTCCTATGATAAGCGTGACTGCTGTGCTACTCTACCAAGGTTCCTTGAGTAGTACAAGCTTATACTAAGAGTTGAGAACCTGCATGCCAAAGGGATCGTTTTATGAAGTTTTACCTCAAGTGGACTTTAGGAAAACTCCACTAACATTCCCCTCCACAACCTGGTCAGAATATCCCCCAAACTCACCCTGTTGTAAGAAGCTCACTGCTTCCCGTCAGATCTGATTTCTTAACTATTGTACGTTCTTTTGTGATCAAAAGAACATTGTTCTTCCTGTATATGAATCAAATTTTAAAAAATCTATGTTTTTCCATGACCAAATACAGTGCTGCTCAGTATATCTCTATGTGAAAGTTTCAAAGTTTGTCACAGGCCTAGCTGGTGAAATCATTCTCTTACACAACATGTAAAAGTCGCTTATGATGAGACCACTGAGCTGATTCATATGTGTATTAGACACAACTGACCCCTGGTTTTCGCTCTCTCTCTCCTCCACAGATTCCAGTTCTCAGATGGTGCTACTGACATCCGGTCTTGGCGACAACCTGTTTGCAGAAACAGAGATGTAACCCAGGCATGTTTCTCAACCCTACAGAATCTCTGGAAGCACAACTTTTGCGTCATTTCTCATCGAAACTATGTACAGTCAAGAAAACAATTTTAGTGCACCCGCTTCAACAGGGCTTCTATGCCCCACGGCTTCTTTTCTCTTTCCATCCAGATAGTGGATCTGTGTGTGTGTATTTGTCACAAACTGTGAACCGATTATAGTGATCTGAATGCTGCATGCTGTTCCCCTCTCACGTTCCATCACATGACTGGCCTTACAGACCTCTCTCCACCTTGTGGTAGGGTGGAACGACATTCCTTCTCAACCTACACGACTGGCCTTCTATTTCCTCCTGTAGAGGACAGAACTTACATGCCAAATCCTTGTAGGCCAGGCCATGCCCCTTGCCCCTACATTCGATGAAACAGGTTGTGCATCCACTTCACCACCCTCGCAAACAGGAGGGATCTCACATCACCTGAAGTGATGTGCTTTGCACTTTCCTCTCATAAGACGGGCCGCACACCTGCTGATGAGACTGCACAATTCTCCTGTGAGAAGTCCTTAAACCCATCACGATTGCCTTCACAAATAACCAGTTCCTCAGCTGGCCCAAAGTCTCATCTCAAGTGGTGTCCAATTCATCACTTCACTGGCAGCTCAAGTAATGCCACACTAACCCTTCATCCCAACACATGGCCGATGCGTTGCTCAATCTTGAATGTTCCACTCCACTTTCATCGTATAAAATGACCCAACCCACCTCCTCCCACCCTTTTTCCTGGAATTTCCGAATGCTTTCTCAAACTTCATTTCAAGGAATGCCCCAGGCCTTCTCAAGCTTCATTTAAAGTAGTGTCCCATGCCCCTTTTCAAGGAATGTCCTATGCCTCCTGTCCCTTCAGGTAAAGGAAGGCCCCATGCCACATCGGTCCTCATTTTAAGGAGTGTTCCATGCCGCCTCCCGCTGCTTTTTGTAAGCAATGTCTCATGCTTCCTCAGACTTCATCCTAATGACTGTCCCATGCTCCCTTGTCTTAAGAACTGTCCCATCCCTCATCAACCTCCATCTTACCGACTGTGCCATGCATCTTCAACTTTGATATTAGGGAATGGCCCAGGCCTCCTCAACCTTCCTCTTGGGAGATGTCCCATCCATTTGCAATATTCCTTTTGGGTTATGTCCCATACCTCCTCAGTCTCCAGTTTAAGGAATGTAACATATCGTTATGCCTCTGTTACCACCATTTTTCAGGAAGCTTTAATGCCTTACTGAACTTTTCACTTCTATGGATGTCCAGATATCACACTTCTCCCACCGAAGAGAGAGGTTCCCCACTCCAATTGGACCTCTTCCAAAAAAGTGTATTATGGTTCATCATCCAACACTTGGGCACATCTCACTTATCACTCTACCCCAAGATCCGTCCCATCAATCAAGACTGGAGTCACTTATTTCACAACAAAAACAAAGAGGTGATGGCAGGAAGGTTTAGCATGAATCTTCCTCTGGAATTGCTCTGGGCAACCCTCCAAACCATCGTCTTTCGCCTGCCAAGCCATTACAGAATGGGAAAGACCATATGCAAATCAGACTTGGTCCCACCCCAAAAGGGGCAGTCCAGCCCGATCTGCTAGGTCACATCCCTTCTGCACGAGACCACAAGCATCCCCAAACATGTTTCGGCCTTGTTGGGCCTCATCAGTGAGGAGTGGCTTGGTTCTCTAGACCCAGCAAACACGGGACCCACGTGTGGGCATACCCGTCCCACTCGGGGTGAAAAAGCAAAAACAAAGAGGTGATGGCAGGAAGGTTTAGAATGAATGCTAACCTCTGGCATTGCTCTGGGCAACCCTCCAGACCATCACTTTTTGCCTGCCACGCCATTACAGAAGGGGAAAGGCCACTTATTTCGCATCCTACTTTCTAGAAAATGACTCACCTGCTACACCTACTCTACCCCTCATCTCAAGTTCGCCGAAACCTTAGATAGCCAAGACTTCTGAAATCTTATCACCTCAATGGTTGCCCCATTTTATTTGAAAACACTTATCCCAACTACTCCGGACACCTTCTTCAAAGCAAACCCTATTTCATGGACACACTCGGATAAGACTATCACACCTCATAAAATGCCTCTGCCTCACAAGACATCCCGCACTACAGTAGATTTATGATCCTAACTCATTTACGTAAATCCTATTTATTAGAGTTTGTATATTTGTTAACAAAGTCTATAAATCTCTATATATTGTTCCTGTTGGTGCTAAAAGAAAGGATCTGTGATGGACATTCCCTTTCTCAGAGTTTTATAAAGTTTTATGGAAACCCACCTGATGTGTGAGTTGTGTTCTGTATAAACGAAGGAGGGTGGCTGCTCATTGCGATTGTCCTCAGGAACCGAAGGGGCTTCATTACTTCCTGTTTCCTCAGCTATACAGAAAGGTCCAGTTTAGTAGCGCTGAACAGTGGAACAAGCTTGGTTCTAAAGGATCACCCTTCCACTCCATTTAGCTGGATAATGAATTTAAGCCACAAGCGGCGATGGGCCTCATTACGAGTTGGGCCATAGTGGTAAAAAGTGGCAGTAATGCAATTACTGCCACTTTTACCACTCCACCGAATTATAGGATATAGAAACCGGTGGTAATTCTGCCAGGGTAAATTCCTCGGTACGACGTTCATTCATCGACAGTGTTTTTTAATGGGTTTTTTGACGATTTTATTTTTTCTTTAAAAAAATCAAAAAAAGAGTGAGTCGTGGGTAAGGGTATATAAGGGGTGGTAGTGGGAATAGTGGCAAATTAATTTGGGGGTTTTGAGGGGAGCGCCCCAAAAAATAAACACATTTTGCTTATTTTTTTAAAAAACCCATTGAAAAAAACAAGATGAATGAACACAGAAACAATTCCTCTGGCGGAATTATCGGCCAGAAAACCAGCATTAAATGTATCATATTACAAGGCAAAATACCACTGAAATACAGCCAAATCCTGATGGTAATTCTGACAAAAGAAGGGGTGCCGTTGCCTCAACCAAACGGGTAGAGGTAACTGCATCCAGGTGGAGAAAATTAACCCCCAGGGGCAACTAATGGCCTCCAACAGAATATGTATGGGAAACGCCTTCCACAAGCACACTTCCAAGCACCATGCAGCCTCTGGCACTTGCTAACTCTGACATACATGGACTCCTACCTTCATTAAGCTGCAGTGGATAGTACACCAGCAGCAACAAAGGAAGTCACCAGGGCCAAGGCGGAGGAGACCTATGGCCAGGAGGGCATCCATTCCTAGAATCAGACCATCGCCCTGGGCACTGTCAGATGCAGAGCTGATTACACTTTATCGAGCATTTCTCTTACACTCATCCAGCCTCTCATTGAGAGTGCCATCAATATACGAACAGCCGTACCACTGCTGATGAAGCTCGTATCAGTCCTTCAATTTTGTGCCATGGGCACATCTCAGCACACTGGCTGCATGGCATGTCCCAGCCTACATTTTCTGAAGGGCTGGGACAAGTGCTGGATGCACTATCAATATGTGCACCATCACATCTTTCTGCCCATACAGCTATGGAATGGTTACTCTTAAGACCTGAGAACTTTGCAGCCGACAGAAGTTTTGTACTAATTCTTTTGAAGACTGTATTGATGGACAATTTCTACGGGGTCAACAATGGCCCCTGTATATGCTAATGCAGTCATGTTTTACTTTGAAACTGAGGACATTTTGACAAAGTATCCATGCAAAAAGTATTTTAAAATGAAAATGAGGTATATCAATGATGTATTTGGAATTCTGAGTGGTCCCCTAGATTCATTGGAAGAATTTTGTGGCTATCTCATTCAGTTACATACTAGGATAAAATGTACATGTCAACATAGTGAAACGAGGATCCAGTCTCTAGACGTAGAAATATATTGTAAAGATGAGTGATTAGAGACTACGGTCTACTCAAAAACAACGGATAAAAATAGCTTACTTCTAGCTACAAGTTTCAACCCTTGTAAAACGATTCAGTGTTTTCCATATAGTCCATTTCTATGATCTAGAGGAAACATTTCTGAACAGTCTGAATTTGACCTAAAAAAAAGTATTGAATTAAAAGAAAAATGTTGTGACCGGAAGTATGAGACTGACTTAACCATTACATTAGAAAAAGCACACCAATTGTTTAGGTCACAGTTATTGGAAAATAAAGAGACTAAAGCGATTACGCAGCTAGTATCTGTCACTTTATTTTCACTAGAGAGTATGCAGATCAAAGTGTGATTAAGAAAATGGGGATATTTTGAAATTAACCCCTACATTAAAATAGTAATCAGAGAAAGCCCTATATTGTCCTACATGAACAGTCACTCTTTGGGGACTATGTTAGTTAAAGCAAACTATACACATCAAATTGATCGCAACCAATTAAAAGGGTATACAACCCTTTTACAATTGCCAAACTGCCATAATATCATTATTCACCCATATACTGGTGAAAAAATCTGATTAAATCATTCAGCAACATGTGATTCTAATAATTTCATCCAAATAGTCCCCAAGATAGATGCATATAAATTAAATAAGTGTGGTGCCCAAACACACTCTTGCCTTAGCCCCTTTGATGTAGGTATTTCCTCTGATAAAGCTCTCTGTAAATTCATTCTGACTTGGAGTTTGGTGTCTGTGTGAAGATAAATCAAGAAGTTAAATAATGTATCTGATAGTTGCCAGTTCCGCAGCTTGAGCCATAATCAAGAGTGGTTTACAGTATCGAAAGCCAGGGATAAATTGATACAGGAAACAAACAAGGTGGCGGCACCTTTGCCCCATGCATTTTGGGGGAAAACAGCATGTATGAAGCCATTTAGGGAGGTACTAAACTCCATTGTAAATTCAGACAATCTGCCACATGTATTGGCCCAAGCCTCAAGATCCCGCAGGATTAAGGATGCAAAGAACTTAACACTTCACGTCTAATAGAGCAATCGGGCGGTAATCTGCTGATTTACTTTTATTCCCTTTTTAAAAAAAATCTTATTAATGTATGATATCTATGAATTGGGTGTACTTTTAGATTGTCGAATATTAATAAACCGGAATAGTTGAATGGAAGCCCAGAATTATGGTGCTCACTTGAAGACTATACTACTAAAACCATTTGGGCTCGGCGCCGGTGAATTCAATGCTTTAATCACTTCCAGAATATCATTGCTGTTCAAATTAATTCTCCAAGGTCCAACCTCAACTAAATAGGTTTGCCAACTCTCCTCAGCTATAAGGTAATAATTGAATTCCCTTTTTTTGCTCAAGGTTATGTATAAGAGACCAGAAATTAGAAGAGTTTTTCCAATGAATGGCTTCCAGCATACACTCGCCATCTCTTTGGAGTAATAAATGGCCATTGGCACTTGAGCCAGTTTTTATATTTGTGATGCAGACGCCGTTTTTCTCCTCTTGCTCTCTCTTAGAAACGTTTGCCATTTTATTGACCTAATGTCCTCTCACAGTTCTCTTTTCCTAGATTGAACTACTTCTCCATATACATGTGGCTCATCTTTGTTTTTGCCACATTCACAGGTAGTCAGTTGATTTTATTCTGAAGTGGCAACATTTTCTGTTATCATTTTATCTATTTGTTGACCTAACGTGGTACTATTAAAATATTGCCTTATTAAGCAATTAATAGTTGTGACAGTTTTTACCCTTCATACAATATGAGTGTTTTTATAATTTAGTATTAGGTCTGTAAGAGTAGTGGGCTGGAATGGAGCCACACCTAAATTGTGTCAATTCGCAAATGATGGTCACTAAGGTCCGTTTCTTCAACATGGAAGTTCAGACAATTGCTGAATAATGACGCAGTGGCAAATAAATAATGTATTCCTGAATCAGTCGAGTCTCTGTGCCACGTAGTTTTACTCTATATGCCTCCGGGAACATTATCATGGAGCATATATAGTCTCCAATCCTCACGAAAAGAATTCCACTTTTTGACCATGAGATTATTTTAAATTAGCACGACTATTATCCACCGAATGACAAGCGTCCTTCTCTGTTACAATATAAGATCAGAGGAATAGAAATCGCCTATTAAAATATCCCAGTCCAGTGGGTCACATAAATACTTCTCAAGGAGTGTTTTTATCTTGACCATTATCGCTTTGCTTTCGGAGTGCAAGGGGCCCCAATGTATGTTAATAATATGCATCTTTTAATTCAGACATCCAATATTGTTACTTTGACTACTAATAAACCTCTGAATCTATCTGTTACTTTTTCAAAATAAAAGTGGTATGTTGTTCTTTATAGCAATCATCAAACCACCTGACGGTCTACTGCCATTTTTACTAATATCCAAATGCTGAATCGTGTGGTAACCATCCCAAATAATTCTTCTCCATACTTCCTGGAGAAACAGGATAGTATGATTACTAAGATCAGCACATATATAACAATTTGAAGAAACCCCTCAATTTGCAAGATAGAATTGACAATTGTTCTTTTGTATTAAAGACAATTTCTTCAGACCATTCGTAGTAGATTTTCCATTTAAAATACAGCCGGTAACCAGTCCAGTCCCAGTCAACCTGTGAGATCTGATGTTTCGGTTCCAAGAATTGAACCATTTGATTTAAATAGAGGCTGTCAGTACAAGAAATCTTTAGGCCTTCTCCGTACTTTGAGCTATCAAATTACATACTTCTTTGCCGCATCCGAGGGCAGTTAATTTTTCCTGGACTAATGAAAGGGACCAGATCATACCCCATTCGTCTAAACGCTTCAGATTCCACCAATAACATTGCATAAACTGCTTTGGGAGAACTTTAATAGCAACTATATCGGCTCCACTTGAGTCAAAAAAGTCAGCGAATTCAAGGTATTTCGAGGTTATCAGTCGCAAACATGGTATTTCATTTAGTAATGCTAAAATGTTTAAAGGGTCACTATTATAGGATCTCCTTTTCTCGAGATAAATTCCATTATTAAGTACGGTGTGGTGTTATGAACATGGTTTGCTTAGATGTGGTAAGAAGAACTGTTAATCTTTTGTTGAAGCTCCACGTTAATCACATTTTTGCAGTGTGCATTCAAATGAAATGTCAGCGTGGTGGGTGGATAAGAATAGGGTGCTTTAAGGGAAATGTTAGCATGCGTGTGAACTGTGCGACTGGGTTCTGGTTCCATCTTCATTCGCAGTTGGCGCATCTCTTTGTACACATTTTAAAGCCACTTCCTGCACATCCACTAAATCCTCTTCATGATGCTGATCCGTTGAGCTATCTGCTGTACCATTCTCCCTGAGTCGAGCAAATTGTTGAGCGTCCAGAGAGGAGAATTGGATGTTTTTCTCCAGATAATATGTCTGCTTACATTGGGCAGTATGCGTGTATTTGGGCTTAGCATTTTTGGGATTTGCATCACTCGAGTTGTCAACTGCAAAAGCGTCTGTTTCTTCAGTTAGATGTAATGACCTCTGCTCAAGAATTTCCTTGAATTTGTTCTATTTACCCGTTTGCTTTCCTGACTTTTAGTTTTTGTTTTAGGCAGGTCGTAGTCTTTTCTTGGGTTAGCAGATTTGCTTTGTTTTTTCCTATTTTAACTTTTTCTAACATGGGTGTTCTTAAACTTTACCTCGTCCACCCCCCACAATCTTGTTGTTCACAGTAATAGATGGGCTATTTGCCGGAGGCACTAGTACTGTGCAAGAGACAGTGCCTGGGATAGCTTCAATTGTATTTGGCCCTCTGGTGCCAGCTGTTAACATTGTTCTTGTTGCTACGCCCTTAGGTGCGCTAGGGGTTGGTTTTGAATAATAGGATGTCCAGGTATCGAACATTAGCTTTATCTTACTTAGCACCAGCATGTGAGATTTCACTCTGTCGTCATATAAATTGTCAAATGAGCTGACCATGTTCAATGTCCAGATAGTAGGAGAGGTTAACTTGACTTTTTCATTTGAATCCCGCAGAATGTAGTTGAGGCAAGGGATGTCAGAGTTAATTAGCTCTGTCTCGTCTAGCACTGAGTCGTTAGGCATCAGCTCCATCAAAAGTGATGGTGTAGCAGACCGCGATCTCCCAAGGACGCTATATTCATCTCCATCTTGTGACAATATTGAAGCTATAGCTTCAGCTAAAACAATCTAATTGACTCAGAGAAGAATCCATAGGGTCAATTTCCAGTATGCTTGGAAAAGCATACATTTCTGTGCTTGTACCTGTCCAGTAGGACGGGGTGGCAGGGTAGGGGGGTAATCTGTAACTTTTTGCCCTGTTGTCGTGCTTAGAGTAGAGTGGGATGTAGCTCTTATGGGGGAGGCTACAAAACCGTCCCTCAGACTCGTCTTGCTTCTTTGCCCGGTGGGACCTCATTGGCAGGTTCTTCTACCATAACCATGCTTGGGACCTTCTCCATATTATAAGAACGGTTAGGGATCTTTTCAGTTATACAGGCAGACCCTGATTTACTCTGCAGGTTGTATTTGCTGGCTAAGAGACACTTGCCCTCACCTAGAATTAGCTGCACTGCGCATTGAGCTGTAGAGGACTTTTTCAAGAGTTGCAGGAAGTAACCTTGTTGCTTCCCTATAGAAACACGAGCTAGATGTGTCTGGTGCCAGTAACTGCACCCACGGCGCTCTGTGAAAGAATTTTTCAAGAGTTGCATGGATTAACCCTGTTTTGATTCCCTGTAGAAACTCAATCCAGCAGTCTCTGGTGCCAGTAACTGCACTCACTCCCATGGTGCTCTGTGTCGTGAAGGACTTTTTCAAGAGTGGCAGGAAGTAACCCTGTTTTCCTTCCCTGTAGAAACATGAGCCAGCAGTCTCTGTTGCTAGTAACTGCACTTGCAGCACTCTGCACCTATACATTTTATGTTGTGTTTATGATACACAAACACGTGGTACCAATAAGGTATATTAATAATGTATGAAAACATTTGGACTGCTAGTAATGCATTCCATCAATAATATAACGTAATTTCTGATGTTTGTTAATCTGCTTAGAATCACATGCTGTGCATAGGTCCGACATCCAGTGGTCACTGCGGAGTATTGCATTTTGTTTTTCGTAGTCGAAAAAGGGGTCGTCGACAAGGCGTGTCTGTAACACTATCCCTATAGTGACGTGCGTTGTACCCACAATCCCTCACACGTCGAGGTCCCTCAGATTGTTTTTTTCCGCCCAGTTTATGGTCGCCTTACGCGGAGCTCCTAGAGAGACATTGCAAAACACTTACTACGGACCTCGGTCCTTAATTTATACTTATTGTTAAAGATCCCTCCCCTCGACGTTAGCTATGAAGCTGTTTCTCCGCCGAGCAAGTTTTCGACGGAGGGGAAGAGACGGAGGAGATCCTTCGGCGCTGCCGAACACGTGGCCAGGCCTCGCCGGCCAACATACAGTAGGGAGAGTGGGGGTCCGAACTTTTATCTTCTCGTCGAGAATGTCTTTCTTTCTCCCCTATCTTTCCCTTGGGGTTGTTATCACCAGTTTTTATTGCCTCAGCTATGGAGAGGACACCTTTTAAGTTTTGCCCACGCTGTAGGGGCAAATACACTTGGAAGGACAAACACAAGCTCTGTAATCGTTGCTTGCCCCTCGATCATAAAGCGGACAGCTGCGCGGCCTGTAAGCTCTTGAAACCAAGAACTCTTAAAGAACGGAAAGTTAAGAGGTGGGCGGACTACGCTATGTCGAAGTCAGTTTCCTCACCCGCCGCCGCTGTTACAGAAAGTGACGAGGAGGGTGATAACTCGACGTCCGTTACGGAAGTCATTAACCCCCAGAAGGAGCGCTCGCGCTCCTCGACGTCCGTCCCCGGCCCCGACGGGCTCGGCTCACGCCCTGCTTATGGGGATGAACACCCCGGCGACAAGGACGCACATAGACCCCATAGGCCTAAGCACACAACCCACGGCTCTTCTTCGTCGAAGACGAAGGATCCATCAGCGCCGAAGGGGACGCAGGGCACTCCGGCGTCTACCTTAGACCGTAAGGGTCTCAAACCCCACCCGCAAACGCAGCTGCGACCAGCGATTGGGCTTTCATCGAACACAGGCGCTACCTCAAAATCATCCGACGTAACGCTCCATAGAGCGGCCGTCGAGGAACAACGCGTAACGCAGGCAACGTCGACACCAGAGCCCTCTACTGACGAACTTGTTGTCGAGAGCCTGGCGAGAATTGTTTCTGAAGACAAGCGTAAGCGGACGACAAAACAAACGTCGAATACTGCACAAAAAGCTATGGAAACGCCGAAAAAGCGCAAAAGTAGCCAGGAACTGCCCCCTTCATCTAAGGGCACTTCTGAACTACCGTTGTGGGAGCGTTCCAAGCGTTTTGAAGGTGAAGACACTGATTTCCCCCCTCTAGACTATTCAGGGGTCCCCCATAAGACCCTTGAAAGACTCCACTCTTGTATGGAGAAAATGGAAAGGTTTTTGGGAAGCCAAAACCCACCCACACCCAAAAGACCAAGAGTATGGCCCCAGGATGATCCTAGGGTCAAGATTCCTAGGCTGTTTCCCCCTTCTACAGACGCATATGACCTCACTGAAGAGGAGCAATACCTCCAGGAAGATGAGGAGTGTTTGGGTGGAGAGGAAGAACATGAGGAAGAGGGGTTTGAAGAAGATCCTTACACTAGTGCAGGAGCTTTTGAAGAAGATATAGCTACCTCGCAGCCCTGGCAATCCCCATCAGTACAGCCTGGGCAATCCCCATCAGTGCATTCAGACCCTGATGTCTTTCACCCTTCTCCTCCCAAGGATTCACCTATTGGAAACACCTCTCCCATAGATGACCAACCTTCACTTAATGCACTATTGCGCAAGGCAGCAGCGCATTTTGAAATAGACACAGGGGAGACTCTTCCTGACATAGACTTTGTAGAGAGAGTTATTAAAGAAAAAGCCCCTGTTAGTCAGTCTATTCCGCTCCTGGCTTCTATAAAGAGAAGAATAACTCCTTCCCTTTCCAGTCCGGCCTTAGTCAGAGGAGTCAACCCTCGGATAGAAAAGCTCTTCAGCCCTTCGTCCTCTGACCCTTTGTACATCAGGGGACATTCTATTCCGTACTCCCTCGTAGTTACTAATACAAGAAAGAGGGTGGGGGTACCACTATCCACTAGTGAGGCACCACCTGACAAGGAGGGCAAGAAGCTCTACGCACTTGGGAAGAGAATCACGACCTCCGCCGCCTTCTCAACTAGGATTGCGAATAACAATTCCCTACTAGCTAGCTACGCAGATGCACAGTGGAGCAAGCTGCGCAGCGAAGCAGAGGGCGCACCAGAACCCCTGCGTTCATGCCTGTTAGCTATAGTCTCAGAGGGAACTCTTGTAAACCAGGGCATCGTAAAGAACTCCTTAGATGCTGCAGAGACGGCTGGCCGTTCCCTGGTTCAGGGAATACTTCTCAAACACCATGTCTGGCTGTGCAATTCGGGATTTAAGCCGGAAACCCAGGCTTCCCTGATAAATAAGCCCATAGAACAAACAGATCTGTTTGGGAAAGCAGTTGATGAAGCCCTAGAACATGCGAAGAAAGAGTTTGATACTATCAAGACTCTTGACCAAATTTCTAGGCCCCCTAACAGACGCAGCTATGGCAATAGACGCTCCTTTCGTGGCCAACGCCAGCAGCAAAACCAACAGCAATTTTACTCTGCTACCAACTGGGCCTCTAACCAGGGTAGCAACACCCAGTTCAGTCAAAGAGGCCAACGGCGTGGCAAAGGAAGAGGTTGTGGCTCCAGCCCCAAAGGTTCCACGCCCAATACCAACAAATGACCCGAAGATTCGGGTCCCCTCCCATGTATCACCGGTCGGGGGCCGGCTAACATCGTTCCTTTCAGCATGGGAGGGAATATCGTCAGACCGCTGGGTATTATCCACCATAGCCCACGCATACTGCATCGAATTCAACGGTTCCCCGAAGTACAGACCCCCACGGAACCGACGCATGTCACCGGAACACCTCACTATTCTTCTTCAAGAAGTAGAAGAACTACTGAAAAAAGAAGCGATAGAGGCTGTCCCCCTATCTCAGGTAACAGAAGGTATTTATTCAGTGTACTTCCTTGTACCCAAAAAGGACTTAACCATGCGCCCTGTATTAGATCTGCGCCCAGCGAACAAGTTTGTCAAACCCCAAAAGTTTCGTATGGTGACCTTGCAGGAAGTAATCCCACTGTTATCACAGGGGGATTACATGACAACACTGGACATGAAAGATGCATACTTTCATATTTTAATGTTGCCAGCACACAGAAAATACCTCAGGTTCAAGATAGAGAACAAACACTACCAGTTCAGAGTACTACCCTTCGGGATAGCTTCTGCACCAAGGGTATTCACGAAAGTACTGGCAGTGGCAGCGGCCCACCTGCGCAGGTTATCCATCCCGGTATACCCTTACCTCGACGACTGGCTCATAACAGGGGATTCTTACGAAACATGCTTCTCCAATACCCAAAAGACCGTAGACCTTTTGCCCCAACTGGGCTTCTCCATCAACGAAAAGAATTCCAGCTTAGAGCCCAGCCAAATCAAACAGTTCCTAGGGGCTCTAATTCGAACAAAGGACGGCCTTGTCTTCCCCTCCAACGAGCGAGTCCAAAACATGCTGTTTCAGATCCCCCAGTATGTGGCAGGTCGAGAGGTGAGGGTACGCAAAGCAATGTGCTTGCTAGGGATGATGGCGTCATGTATTTATTTGGTACCTCACGCGCGCCTGCGCATGCGCCCAATGCAAGAGTGGCTCTACAGCCAGTGGTGTCAGGCCAGCGGACAGTGGGACGATCTAGTGGTGGTCTCGCAGGCCTTGGTTCTCTCGCTACGGTGGTGGACAAAAGAAAACCTGTTATTAGGGAAAACTTTTGCCACACCCGCAGTGGAAGCCACTCTAACCACAGACGCATCCCTTACAGGATGGGGGGCTCACCTATCCCATCAGACTGCTCACGGAGTGTGGACTCCGAGCTTAGCATCCAAGCATATAAACCTGCTGGAACTACTAGCGGTGTTCAAAGCACTGAAAGCCTTTCAGGAACACTTACAAGGAAAGACAGTGATGGTCCTCACAGACAGCACCACAGCCATGTACTACCTCAACAAGCAAGGGGGCACTCACTCTCCAGGACTGTCCAAGCTGTCCCAGAATATATGGAAGTGGGCTCTCAAACACAACATGTTCCTACTATCATAACATGTACCAGGGGAACTCAATCTGCTAGCAGACAAACTCAGCAGAGACTTCCCCCTGCCCGAAGAGTACGAATGGCAATTGCACAAAGACATCGTCTTAGACGTCTTCACGCAATGGGGATTCCCGGAAATAGACCTGTTCGCAACCCTGGAGAACTCACAATCCCAAAGTTACGCCTCCAGGTACCCCCAGAACCAGTCCAAGGGGAACGGTCTGTCGATTCAATGGTCAGGGAAATTTGTTTACGTCTCCCCCCCCCCCCCCGACTCCCCTCCTCAACAAAGTGGTGCACAAGATGCACCAGGAGCAGGTTACCATGATACTAGTGGCCCCAATGTGGGCCCGGCAGCCATGGTTCGCTCACTTGATGGAGATGTCCCTATCTCCCCCAATGAAACTTCCTTGCCCGTACAACATGCTGTCACAGGACAAGGGCAGGACACTGCATCCATGCCCTCAGACCATGAACTTAGCAGCCTGGCTCCTGAGATCATAGAATTTGGACATTTACAACTCCCGCAGAGATGTATGGACATCCTCAGGGAAGCCAGAAAACCTAATACTCGCCACTGCTATTCTAGCAAGTGGAAAAGATTTGTCATCTGGTGTAGAGGTAAGAACATCAACCCGGTTGACTGCTCTCCCACTAACATTGTTCTGTACTTGACCCATTTACTAGATTCATTAAAGTCCACCTAGCGGCACTTTCTGCATACACCACTTCCCAACTTAAAGTGTCGTGGTGGAAGATACCAGTTATCAAGGCCTTCATGGAGGGGGTAAAGAGAATACACCCTCCGATAGCTAACCCAGCTCCCGGATGGGACTTAAACGTGGTACTTTCTAGACTCATGGGCGCTCCTTTCGAACCCATGCACAAGGCAACTCTTAAATACCTCACTCTTAAGACTGCTTTCCTAATAGCTATCACCTCCATTAGGAGAGTAAGTGAACTACAAGCTCTTTCTATACTAGACCCCTTTGTAACAGTTCACAAGGATAAGGTGGTTCTACGCACACACCCAAAGTTTGCACCAAAATTCATCTCGAAATTTCATGTAAACCAGTCTATAGAACTACCAACGTTCTTTCAAAACCCTTCCAGCTTGGGAGAAAAAAGTCTGCATACACTAGATGTACGCAGAGCTGTCATGTTCTACATGGAAAGAACCAGAACACTGAGAAAGACTAATCAGTTCTTTGTCTCGGTGGCAGCAGGAAGAGAAGGAGATGCAGTCTCTAAGTCCACTATATCTAGATGGATTGTACAATGCATCACTCTCTGTTACACTCTTGCTAAGAGAGAACTAGCCTTCAAGCCAAGAGCACATTCCACTCGAGGCACTGGGGCTTCCATAGCATTCATTGCAAATGTTCCCCTTGAGTCCATCTGCAAAGCGGCTACCTGGAGTTCTGTGCACACCTTTACAAAACACTGTCTAGATGCACACTCTAGATCTGACTCCCAGGTGGGACAGGCAGTATTAAGACATCTTTTCTCTACTGTTCCTTCTCATAACCCACCGCCAACTCCGGGTACTGCTCGCTAGTCTATGCACAGCATGTGATTCTAAGCAGATTAACAAACATCAGAAGACAATGCATTACTTACCGTAAAAGCATTTCTGATGGTTGTATCTGCTTAGATTCACATGCGCCCGCCCTTCCTCCCCGCTCGGATGGAAGGAACATAGACATCCTTTCATATATTTCTCTCTTTTCTGTACTCACTCACGTCTAGAAGGCTCCCTCAGGGCAGAAAAATACAAACAGAGGGACCTCGACGCGTGAGGGATTGTGGGTACAACGCACATCACTATAGGGATAGTGTTACAGACACGCCTTGTCGACGTCCCCTTTTTCGACTACGAAAAACAAAATGCAATACTCCGCAGTGACCACTGGATGTCAGACCTATGCACAGCATGTGAATCTAAGCAGATACAACCATCAGAAATGCTTTTACGGTAAGTAATGCATTGTCATCTATGATGTCCCACTCCTCCCACACAGCTCCCCCCCCCCCAAGCTGAAAGAGGGAGTGGACACAGAGCAGTAACATAGACATCTTTATTCTTTAACATGCTACTGTTAACTGCCCTCCCACATCCTGTCCCTCTTCCGCGCACCCCGCTCCTACAGTCCCATCTTTGGTCATGTGAATCACTCCAGAGCCTCATTGAGACGTCACAGCCACCCTTGCGTTTAGCAATACGTTGGCTCTTAGCCCATCTCTTCCAGAAGTCTCTGTGGTATATTTATCACCCTGCAAAGTCTGTCTTAACCACTCACCTGACATTGGTCAGGACTCGGCCCATCAGGTACCCCATCCACTTCTCTTGATTCTTCTCCATCCCCTTCATACAAGACATCTTGGTCTTCTGAATCTGAATGTTGTCCTTGTGTGTTTCTCTGTACAGTTCTGGGCATTCTTTTGAAGGGTAAAGAGTTACAAGTCACTATCTCCCCTTCTCCTTCAGCGGTGACGAGTGTAGGATTGTGCCTTTGATCAATGTAGCCAAAAGCAGGCCCACCCTTAAAGGGTACATACACGCTTTGTCCGTAAAGCAATTTTACTGTACAAACGGCCTGGAGGAGTTAGATGTCATCAAAGAGTCAAACTAACCTGTCTCCCCAAACCACACAAAGAACATGTACTTTTCCAGCATTGGATCTATCATAGATTCAGATGCTTGAATATTCCCCGGTGTCAGACTGGGAATCTGCTGTGATTTAAATAGTATTCAAAATGCTTAAATATATCCATTATTTCCATAGAAATATGAGTGTAAATAGCCCACTATGGTCTATGAGCCATCCACTTGTGTAGTCCCTCCACCTCACCTTGGTCCTCTATGGCCCTAACCAATGAGGTGGCAGGGTTTAAGCTCCACCCCAGGCAGCCATCTTCAGATTTTTCTCTGCAGTCTAACAGTCAGAGGGAATCCTCCAGCTCTCTGAGCTTTTCGTATATTTTTTCCTGTTAGATATATTGGTTTTACACAAATTATATCTTTTTGAGATCTCCTGTTCAAGAGCTTTCTGCTCTGTGTTTCTGGGCTAAAAGAAAACACGTTATTTCATCATAAAATCATCGAGTGAAATCCTCTCCAGAAAATGGATGAACTTTCAACTGCCAAGAAGCCTTCGCTATTCAGGGACTGCATGAGGTGCATGAAGAAACTTGTCTACATGAAGGATCCACTTAAACAATGCATCTACTGTTTGTATCCTCATGATATAAACAAATGACATTTGCAGGACCTTTTCCAACGAGACCCTGCAGAATAGACACAGAAGACTTCTCCATTTAGAAGCCAAAGGTCTATCTTCTGACGAAGAATCTGCTAAAACAGCTCCTGTACATTCTTCTAAACCATCTGAGAGACAAACGTCTAAAAGAAGGGCCTCTTTATTTTTTTTATTTTTTTTATTTTTTACATTTATAAAGCGCTCACACAGCCCGCAGGCATCGAGGCGCTGTTACAGGAATTGTTTGTTTTTCTTAGTTGCGTAATTGTGTATTTTTTTTTGTCTTAGTTACGTATTTATAACGCGCTTAAACACCCAGAGGTTTCTAAGCGCGGACCGAACCTGTTGTTGCTTCATGTCGTTTTGCTTCCAAGACGCGCACGCTGCCGCTGAGCCATCCTCCTTCAGTGGAAAGGAGTGTCTCACCTTCTCACAAAAGTAAAAAGAAGGTGGAAATACCCCCCTTGAAATCTGGGGATCACAAAAAACAGCATCCTGAAGAAAAAACCACCTCCAAAGGTAAGGAGGCGTTTTTCAAAAAACCTGGGGGGGGGCAGTCGTCAACGGATAAGCCGTCTTCAAGCGGTCATACTAGACGCCCATCGACGACCAAGCCGTCGACGAAACCCGTAGCGTCCACGATGACGACACTTCAAACCTTGTCATCGATGATCAAATCCTTGTTGTCGAAATCAGCCTCCACAAAACATTAGTCAACGAAGGAGTCCATCACTTGTCCACAAATCTCTCGTCCACGAAGATCCCGTCAACGGATAAACACACTCACCATCGAAAAAGTAATCGTCCACGAAGACACCGTCGACGAAGTCATCATCGTCCACGAAACCACCGTTGGCGAAGCCCACATCGGTGCCGTCGATGACAGTCAATTCCTTCATCCACAGAGAAACCAAAACCCAAAACAGACGCCGCAGACGCCACTGTTACACCATTCAATGAAAAAACAGTGCTCCTTTTATCAGATGAACTGATAGGAGCACAACCTTCTCCTTTGGGAGAGATGACAGAACTCCCAGATATCATTCTTCAGGAGGAGTTTTTAGACACAGAATTTTTTGGCGGGCAACCTTGCCTCACCCCCAAGGAACTTAGTCCTCCCTGGCAACCATCTGTGGAGGAACCTACCGATCCTTACAATCCAGTCCTCATAGAATCGATGCTAAGGATCATTGAAGAATTCAACAGACGTCAAGCGGAAAAGAATAAGCCATCCATACCAAGAGGTAACACCTCCTCAGAGCATCTCACCTCGGCATAGCACACCTGGAGAGTCCCTTGCAGGAGCAGTCCACTTAAAAGGGCACATTCAACTGAGCCTCCTCGCAGATCCAGGAGCAGAACGATCAGTGCTTCACCGACAAGGGTCCCATCTCCTAGATTATCCCCTAGGCCAAGGTCACCTGTTCGAGATCCTACTATCGTGCCTTCAACCGCATCGGTCTCAGACTGGCAAGAAGATCCTTTCCAAGAATTTTCTGACCCCGAGGAAGGGGAGATTACTCATGAGCCTGACACTCAGAGCGAATGGGATGATTACATAGTTGAAAAACTCTCCAGGAGATTCCTCACCACCAGACGATTTGGTATCTTTCCATACCATTATTGGCAAAGCTGCAGACTTGTGCAAGCTTCAAGTCACATCTGAAGAGAAAAAGTCAGTGCTTAATGAGCACAGGGATAAACACAGAAGGACAGTCACGACCATTCCTCTTCTTGATACCATATGGGAATGTGGGTCAAAGATATTGGCTACGCCTTTATCTACTCCCGCTCTGGTTTCAAGACCGGACACGGTGCCACTTTGTGTAAGGGGACACACCAAGCCAGATTCTGTCAACACGTTAACTGCAAGAAAAAAGTTGGCCAATCCTGCATCGCCCTTATCAGCACCTCCTGACAAGGAAGGAAGTAAGTTAGAGGCCATGGGCAAGAAGGTATCCTCGTCAGCCTTGCTCACCATCAGAGCGGGTAATGCACTAGCCATGACAGCACATTTTGACCTCGAGCTATGGTTGCGTATGTCTAAACCAACCAGACATTTATCAGCGGATCTCCAGGAAGAAGCCAGATCAATCATAGCAGACGGGGAAGCTACCTCAGATCATATGATTGACGCAGCAGTGGACGTGGTGGAATCAGGTTTCAGACAAATGGCTCACGGAACGGTACAGGCCTGGATGAAAGCTACAAATTTCAGACCTGAGGTCCTAGCTCAAATATTGGACATGCCCTTCGATGGGCAAGACTTATTTGGTAAAAAGATCGATGACCACCTCAAAGGAATTAAGACGCTCACAGACACAGCTAGAGCCATCAGTTCCCTTAAAGATAAGGGCAAATACAGCAGATCTTTTCACTCCTTCCAAGGCTCATCCTCCAAATTCAGAGGCTTCAATCGTCCCTCCTATGGCCAAAAAATTCAGGGAAACACCTACCAGGACAACAGATACCACCAAACCTCTAGCAGGTACTCCCAGAGGTGAAGGCGTGACTCTACCCATGGCAAGACCCAGGGCAAGCAAAATGGACAAATCATACCTTTCCCCTCAACGTCACACCCTGGTGGGGGGGAAGAGTACGCCGATTTCTTCATCGTTTGCAGTCAATAACATCGGACAACTGGGTTTTACATGTGATCCGAAAGGTTCACACTATAGAATTTCTAGATCAACCTCCATCCCTTGCTCCCACACCTCGCAAGGTACATATTTTAAGACATGTCATGTCCGAGATGCAAAAACTGCTCCTAAAAGCAGCTATCGAACCAGTCCAAGACCAACAGAAGGGAAGAGGTTTTTACTCGCATTTCTTCCTGATCAAGAAGAAAAACTGTCAGTGGAGACCTATACTGGATCTAAGAGCGCTCAACAAGTTCATCAAGCGCATCAAATTCAAGATGATATCCCTGCAAAGTGTCTTACATTGGCTAAACCAGCACGACTTCCTGGCCACTCTAGATTTGGAAGACGCCTACTTCCACATTCCAATTCATCCTGCCCACAGACAGTTCCTCAGGTTCGCAATAGGGGAGTTACACTTCCAATTCCGTGTTCTCCCGTTCGGCCTAAAGTCAGCTCCAAGAGTTTTTACCAAGTGCCTGGCACCGGTAGCGGAAAAACTCAGAAGGACAGGAACAGAAGTCTTCCCATATTTGGACGACTGGTTGATAAGGGCAAGCTCATACAAACATGCATGCTTGGCAGTTTTGAGAACAACAAAGCTCTTAAAAGGGTTAGGTTTCTCCATAAACAAAACAAAATCCTGCCCAATGCCCATCAAAACAGTTCTCTTCCTGGGTGCGGACCTCGACACTTGAATCCTCAGGGTAAGACCCTCGGTGGACAGAATAACAGCTATTCTCCACTTGACCTTGTGGTTCCTAAACAGATCGGCAACCACAGTACACTCTTACAAATCTCTCCTGGGCATGATCTCCTCATGTATATTCCTCATACCAAATTGCAGGCTTCACATGAGAACGATCCAGGAGGCCTTGGACCACCAATGGAAACATGCACTTGGCTCATGGGAGGATACAGTCCAATTACCGCAGACATTACTCACAGCACTCCGGTGGTAGAACTCACCTCAAAACCTGTCACAGGGAATGCCCTTTCAGGTACCAACATCTACCCTTCTCATGACAGATGCATCTCTGTCCGGCTGGGGGGCCCATCTAGAGGACCTTCAAACCAAGGACACATGGTCCGTCCGCTCAGGAATCTCAACTGCACATCGATGTCTTAGAACTCAGGGCAATATGTGGGCGCTGAAAGCCTTCCTTCCGGTATTAGCCAGCCAGGTGGTTAACATCCAGACAGACAATACGACCTCCATGCATTACACGAACAAACAAGGCCACCAAGTCAGAAATCTTATCACAAGAAGCTCAACTCCTTTGGGCATGGTCACTGCACCACAGAGTACAAATCAAAGCGGAACCTCTCCCCGGAGTGGACAACGTCCTAGTGGACAAACTAAGCAGAGATTTCACGACTTCTCATGAGTGGGAACTAGACGAGAAAGAAGTTCAACGAATATTTTCCAAATGGGGTCATCCGCAGATCCACCTGTTAGCCAACAAGAAATGCCACAAATTTGCATCCAGGTACCCAGAACATCGGTCAGTAGGAGATGCGGTCTCGGTGGACTGGACAGGGAATTTCCTTTATGCCTTTCCCACCATCCCTCTCATATCGAGCGTGCTACGCAGACTGAAAGAACAGAATTGTTCTATGATCCTGATTGCTCCGGATTGGGCCCGGCAGATCTGATACTCAACTCTACAACACCTCTCCCGTTGGTCCCCGATTCGCCTCAAAGCTCATCAGGAGCTTTTGACGCAGCAGAACCGCAAGGTCCTCCACCACAATCCAGCGAGCCTATCTCTGAAGGCCTGGTTCCTGAGGAGCGAAAATTAATGAATCTAGATCTCCCTGCAGATTGCTGGGATATTATCAAGGCATCTAGAGCTCCTTCAACTCAAATTACCTATACCCGAAAATGTACTCGTTTCTCCAAGTGGTGCGAAACATCTTCGGTGAACCCTCTCACAGGATCGGTCGATCAAGTGCTACCCTACTTACTGTACTTGGCCAAAGCAGGATTAGCTATATCCTCCATCAAGGTTCATCTATCGACCATAGCGGCATATACAACAAACCCAGATAAACAGTCATTGCTCACTCTACCAGCTGTTAGGATCTTCCTAAAAGGGCTAATGCGTACTTTCCCACCTACGCCTGCATCGGTACCATCATGGAGCCTAAACACGGTACTGACAGCTCTAATGGAACCACCTTACGAGCCTATTCATAGAGGCGTCATGAAATTCGTATCGTGGAAAATGGTTTTCTTGATAGCCATCATATCTGCCAGGAGGATCAGTGAGTTACAAGCTTCATCATCAGAACCTCCTTTCACCTTGTTCCACAAAGACTGAGTCATTCTGAGAACCCATCCAAAATTCCTTCCCAAAGTTTTGTCGGAGATGACTGTCACAGAGCGCATTGTCCTCCCTACTTTATTCCAGAATCACACATCTGATGCAGAAAGATCTCTGTACTCTTTAGATGTGGTGATAGTCCTAAAGTTGTATCTACAAAGAACTAAGGAGTTTCACTCCTCCAACAGACTGTTCATTGCTTTCTCTGGACGCACTAAAGGTCAACATATTTCAAAACAACGTTTGGCATGTTGGGTTTCTCAGCGTATGACCCACTGTCATCAATCCAAAGGCAACCCCCTCATCCATCAAACCTCCTTTTGCGTACTCCACCAGAGGGAGGGCAGCTTCAGTGGCTTTTCACGCAGGGGTAGCTTTGAAGGACATTTGCAGAGCTGCTACCTGGGGCACTCTGCACACGTTCGCCAAACACTACTGCCTGACAGAAGATACCAACAAAGAATCTGCAGTTGTCCAGGCAGTGCTCCGCCATCTCTTTGCATAAGGTAGGATCAACCTTCCTCCCACCTTTCCCTGGATATGTAACCTTGGTGTTGCTGTATGGCAAAGGCTTGCAGAAGTTTTCTGCATATCTATGTTTATATGATGTGGGTACATTTTAACTGATTGGTATTCTATTCAAGCATCTGAATCTATGAAAGATCCAATGCTGGAGAAGTCTTAGTTACTTACCTGTAACTGTATTTCTTCAGCATTGGTATTTTTCATAGATTCACATGTGCCCACCAGCCTCCCCAGAGGCTGCTCCTACGCTCAGCATCCATCATTCTGTAGTCTCTACGGTTCAAAATCTGAAGATGGCTGCCTGGGGCGGAGCTTAAACCCTGCCACCTCATTGTTTAGGCTATAGAGGACCAAGGTGAGGTGGAGGGACTACACAAGTGGATGGCTCATAGACCATAGTGGGCTATTTACACTCATATTTGTATGGAAATAATGGATATATTTAAAAAAATGTTGATACTATTTAAATCACTGAGGATTCCCAGTTTGATGACAGGGAATATTCATGCATGTGAATCTATGAAAGATACCAATGCTGGAGGAATACCGTTACAGGTAAGTAACTAAGACTTTATACAATTTGCAACAGTAAAAAATAAAAAAAAAACTCCCATAGGTTTTGTTACAGAGTCAACCCCCACATATGATTGGTTAAACCTATACAATGTAACCATATTCCCTTTAGTTCCCACACTTCATATTGTATACATTCATCTAAGCACCATCCTCTTTAACTTTATAATTGCATGTTTCATATTTACACTGCACCCCTCTCTGGGGCCTTTCCATATTTGGTCATAGTTCCATCTCCTTGTTACACAGTTACACAGTTACACAACTTACAAACATCTGGTTAGAAACCTTTACCCCTACTTGTGACGCACATGGCTATTCTATGGAAATTCCACTGATCTAAGGAGGAGCAGAGCAAACACATATCCTTTTGATATTTTGTTGCTGGTTTTATCACCCAAACATGTTGGTGTCCACATTTCATTCTAAACTTTGCGATTTACCATTCAAGCCCACATGACCCCAACCTTCACCTTGACAACTCTATTGAAAATCCATGATCTATCAGTGCGCCTTTAACCGGTTGCAAGCAACCAGCATCAGGTTTCATTGTCCGGCCCGAACAGGTGGCCGGAATCCTCCTGTGATTCAATAACAGACTCCTATCTTACAGAGATTGCATATCCCCTTCACAAGGTACCTAGACCATAAAAAAGATCTGCCCGAAACTGACCATATGATATTCATCGCAACTGCTGCTGTCTTTCCCCAACCTTGTAAAACTCATTTTTCAGTCACACAGAATTCAATTGCCCAATCCAGGTTTTCGGCCAGCGCAATTCCTAACTTGTCAGAGAACTCTGTGGCAAAACATATCTGTATATTCATACTGCCCGAAACCTGTCCCTAGAGACCCCCATGGATGTGTACCTATACATGTATGTCCAGGACTACCGCATCCCCTCACACTGATTTTCCCATTGCAAATCTCTTACCTCGCATGCACATGTAAACTCCCCACTGCCTGATTGTTAAGTGCTACGTGGCATGACACACCTGTATTGCATTTATATTTTATCAGCAGTTTTGACACTTATCTTGCAGTGCACATGCAATTCAAAAATGTATCGAATAAAACCCAAACACTAAAAATAACGCATATCTCATTCCCATTAGCTAGCTAAATTGACACATTATGGAAACATTGCTGTCACCAAAATGGTGTGTGCAATTCAAACTTCTCTTTACCCTTGGGACCCTTATCAACCATACCAACTCTGAGCGGAGAGAAGCCGCGAGGCCCACGTGGGGGAGAAGCAGCATTGGATTGCCGTGTGTGAAGGACGAAACTTGTTGCCTGGACCGAGCCGCTGGCCCTGCACCCCAACAGACGGCTGGCAGGGACACACTGCCCCTTCTGGACTCACCCTCCCTGCAGCACGGTGGGGCCGCGGGGAAGCCCGACTGACAAGGGGCTGAAATTAACCCACCGGCTGGATTGGTACTGAAACGCTGTGGCTCCTGGCAACTGTACCGCTCTCTCATGCAGAATACCTGAAGACCGACTGCCGGGGCCGATAAGGCTGGATCGCACTGCTCACACCCGGGCACCCGGAGTGTTGAAGAGCGGGTCGCTCCTGGATAACGAGGGCCCTGAATGCGCACCTAGGCTGGACTGCCTTGATACGAGGACACCCTTCCCCCAAGGCGGGCGGGAGAGTGCCACGCGGGAAAGGAATGTGAACAAAGAAGAGGCGGACGAACGCAGACACACATCACTGGGACAAGACACAGTGCCAGTGGGGGCCACCTCCTGAGAACTGGGACTAGGCCATGGAGCGCACCATATAAGTAAGTGAGATCCGAAGGTGGCCCAGAGTTGGGGTGAGCCACCCATGGGACACTGGGAGTATCCCTCACCGAAACGCAGGAAAATAAGAAACGCATACCACTCCCCAGAACTGAGACCCCCCCATAACCAACAGGGTCCAGGAGGGGGACCTGGGACGCTAGGAGATGCATTGAGGCCAGCAAAGTGCCAGATCAAGAATGGCCCCCCCTGAGGAATCGGGCAGCCATGCTCCGGGGACAGACGGTGGCTTGTGAACCCAGGGGGGGTCTACTGGTAGAATATGTCCCGACCCAGGGACCCCACAATGGATTGCCACTAGCAGAGGTACCACATGGTTTTGGGCCAATGAGCTGAAGAAGGGCAGGCCCCAGGAAATACCCCAGAAACACCTAATACTAAGGGGTCCACACTGAGGGTTGTAAAGCGGGCTCTGAAGCAACCGCTGCCACAAGACCTTCCCCCCTCCTGCCCCCAGCAGACACACACATCAGAACTGGCCCGCCAGCAACTGGAACGAAACTGTGCATTGTAGACCCCATACCCTGAACTTTCCAAGAATGACTACGAGAGCAGGCCATACCAGATTGGCCTCCAACCCTGGTGTGGTGTCTACCCACCTGCCCACGTGCCTCCCAGGGCAATAATCATCCGCCCCAAAACAACACAAGGCTGCTGATATCGGAATGGGGTTAAGGAAGTCGCTTGTCCCTGGACCTGCCCACTGAACCGACACTGATGGGGGAACACATGCTCTGCAAAGCATCGACACAGAATAAAATAGACTAGTACACTATGAGCACCCCGACAAAGGCCCCGACTCCGCAGACAACGCCGGACATGGCGTCACAACTCACGAGACAAATCAGATTCTGTCACAGATATCATGGCGGCCATCGGAGAGTCTAGTACGTTGGTGGAGACTAAACTTGATGGCCTGACCTCCGAAGTCTCCTTCCTCCAGCAAGACCTGCAGCACTTGACTTCCCGAATGGGGGAAACTGAACAGCGGACCTCAGATGCCAAGAAACTAAAAGAACGTCTAGAACACATGGAGAAGAGACTCACCACCCTGGAAGCGAGGGCAGAAGATGGCGAAGGTAGATCCCGCCGCAACAACCTGCATATCCTAGGGCTCTGGGAAAGGAAGAAGGACCATACATGGAGCTCTTCCTATAAACGTGGCCCCTAAAAAGCTCTACAACTTCTTTTCCATTGAGAAGGCAAACATGATCCCAGCTGGTAGAGCGATACCCAGACCCCCCCTGCGCAAAGTGATTGCCAGACCTATGAACTATAGAGATCGAGACACTCTGCTCCATATGGCACGAGCAACAGGCCCGATCACATACAATGGGAATCGTATTGGGTTCTTTCCTGACTACACTTAAGAAGTCCAGAAATCCCGGCAGTCCTATGACTCCATTAAAAGAAAAATTGCATCTCTGAGCATCAATACGCATATATCTTCCTGGCTACCCTCAAATTGCACCACAATAACATAGTCCATGTATTCCACAACCCAAGAGAGGCCTGGGAATGGCTAGAGACACAGGTTCTATCCTCACCATGACTGAGAGATCACACACCACGAAAAGGAAATGACCAAGATAATCGGGACTGAGAGCTGACTCTCACACCATGCAAGGAGGTAATGGAGGACAACTCACCTGAAAACGCTGGAAAGACCTAAGGATTGATGTCAGGATGTGAGACACACAATATCCCAAACCTACTTTTGGGGTCAGGCCCTTTATGCTTTCGTCCCCCCTTTACCTGGCCATGAAACACTCTGGCCGGCAAGTGTCATGATGCCTACCCCCGGAGCACCAGGCCAGGCCCAGCACCCCCGGAAGTAGGCATCATGCCCTTGGGTAAAAGCCCAGCAGCCCCTTATAGGGCCTCTTTGGACTCAGTCCTGGCGCCTTTGGCGCCAGGCTCATGTTGGACATCAGTCCTGGCGCCATAGGCGCCAGGCTCATAAAGGGAGGTGTTTTGTGCACTTACTTGATGCAGACCATGCTGCATGCTTCAGGCCTCCCTGAGACCTGAAAGGGACTATTTTTTCATAGGGACTATTTTTTCACTCGGGCGTGGCCAGGGAAGGATACATACCTAGTTGGGGAAGGATACATACCTGGGACTTCTTTGGAGGCTATTTAAGCCACGCCCAGATAGCAGGTCATGCTTCGCGTTGTTCTGCTTCCTGCAGCTTAACGCTCACCGTGTCTGCTCCTGGACTCCAGCCACACCCGCCTCGAACCAGGAAGACCTGCAAGGAAGGAAGAGAAGAGAAAGGTGAAAACCAAGGACTATTTCAAACTTCTTACCTGCATCCGGAATCTTCTCGCCAGCATCCCTGAAGAAAGACTTCCATTTAAAAGCATCCCATTGCTCGCTGCAGCGCCACGCTTCACTCACCTGTCCTCGAGACATCTCCCGGCTCCATCGCGGCTGTCAGCATCGGACGCCACATCTCTGCACCTAGGGGAGAGAGGAAGAAACAAAAGGTGAGCAGAAGGAACACAGAAGGAAAGCCTGATTAACAGCCATAATACTTACCGGCTTTTCTTCCACATTTCGGGTCGGCGCCGCCCCGTTGGCAGGTACCGTACCCTGACCCCTATGGGGAAAGGACAAGAGACATTTCTGGGGAATGATAAGGACATTTAGAGGGATCGCCCTCATCACTACTCACCTCGGCAGTTTAACCCCTCGACGCATCGCCTTCATTCTGCACCTGAAATAAAGGACAGATCACAGGTTAGAAAGACAACATAAAGGGGGCCTCACTTGAACTTTGAACTTTCATACTTACGGCGCATCGCTCAGGAAAGTCAAGTGGATTTTGCCAGCGCCATTCTGAAAACCAGTGAAGTAACTGGACGAACGCGCGCCCCTGCACCAGAAGCAGGATGGAGAGTTCATCCTTCCAAACCATAAGGTGAGCTTAAACCGGGGTTTGGAGGAAGTTAGAGAGGAACGAAGGGGGAAAGGGGGGAACTAGCACACTATTCTGCAGACTGTTAATCCCCTTTCTCATCTGCAGAAGGATATTCCTACGGGCCAGGCAAGCACGATTTGGAGGTCCTGTCCAATCGGTGTTCCGGGTCCTGCGCATCACGCTAGAAGAGGCCACAGCAATCCAGACTAGACCAGTGCCCCCGTGGGAACCAGGTGAGCGTTACAGCAAGATGGAGTCTTAAGATGGGCAGCCCCGGACGGGGGTGAGGAGTGGTGGACTAGCCCCTCGGGAGTTCCCCGAATTGGTTGTCCTGAGTTTATGGTTTTATATGTTTGGGCAACAGGTGCATCTAGTTAGGGGGAAGTACAGGGTGGGGGGAGTTTACGGGGCACAGTTCACACATACGATTGGCGAGTGGTGCAGCCACCCAAGATTACAACCTGCGAAACAGGAGGCTATGGTATCCTCTACATCCAGAGCATGTGCAGGAAACCCATCCCTTGGGACTGGAGCACCCATGACATATGATCCTCCTCAAAGTCTTGATACACCAAACACGCGAACAGGACACAAGTAGGCCAATTGTCCTTGTTGACCTGGAATGTTAACGAACTTGGCTGCGGTATCAAATGGAAGTTAGTGCTCCAATACCTCAATCACTACTCCCTTGATGTAGCCTTACTCACAGAAACTCATCTCATGGGGACAAGTTGTGGTTTCTTTAAAAGATCAAATTACTCACACACATACCAGGCTGGGTTCTCCAGGGGTGCCAGAGACACAATGATACTTATTCATAGACGAGTTCCCTTTCAGATCACAAAAGTACAGACCGATCCTCGTGGCTGACTTGTGGCAGTACTTGGGGATATCAGGGGGGAGCGGTGGGGCCTTATCGTGGCATATGCCCCCCCTCCTCACACTTACAAAAGAGCTCCTCAGAGAGCTATGTTCGATATTGCTGTAAGAACGAGCAGAGTCATGGGTCCTAGGAGGAGACTTTAACAAGGTTATGGAGGTTACCAATGATAGATCACACAAGGGAAGTAGTATCCGGGGCGCCCCAACTACACTATACACCTTGCTGAAGCAACGGGGCTGTCAGATGCCTGGAGGACACTGCACACCGCCGACACCGGGTTCTCGTTTTACTCCAATGTACACAAGACATTTCTAGAATTGACTACGCTTTCATCCTTCGAAACATGTCCCACAGACTTATATTCGCAGAGTTCCTAGCGAGAGGAATATCGGACCACTCCCCCGTGCTTATAACTCTAAAGGGCACATATCACAAACCAGACGCTGTCTGGCGCGTGAATAGGGAATACGTACGACTTGGGGCTGCCCGAGATTGCTGACGGACTCACAAACAAAACCAATTAATATTTCAAACTAAACGAGGGGTCCGTGGACTGCTCGATTATGAGGTGGGAAGCATATAAAACAGTCCTTCGATGGGAAGCCGTCTCCATGGTGCGGGCACATCGCAAGTGCCACACCCAGGAGATTGTGGAAGCAGAAAGACAGGTGTCTGAGAGGGAGGAACAACTCCTAGAGCTGGGAACCAAGTCCTCGCAAGAGGCCTTCAAAACGGCTCAAGAGGCCTTACGAAATATAGCCCTAGACACGGCCCGGACCGCCCACTGGTCGATCCGGAGCCAAATCTATGAGAAAGGGGATAAGGCAGGCAAGACTCTGGCCTGGCTAGAGAGACTGGAATACAGTAAGGGACAGGTACGAGCCATACGGTCGACAGATGGGGAATTATTGACGACTGACTCCGACATTGCGGAAGCCTTCGCTAGCTATTATGAACAACTCTACTCCCCGCCTGTTGAGGGCCCTGCACCCGACCACTCAAACTTTCTCGATCCGATCGACATCCCGCGACTCTACAGGGCAGACCGAACAACTCGGCTCTGAGATCGCAGAGAACGAGGTGCAAAATGCCTTAGCGCAGCCCCAAACTGGGAAGATTCCAGGGCCCAACGGCTTTCCATTGGAAACATGGACCGTATGTTTAATTCGGTGAAAAGAAATGGGCACATTTCCCTTGGACCTAAGAAGAATGTGCGTAGTGGTGATCCCTGAACCAGGGAAACCCCCGGACTATTGCGCCTCTTATAGACCTATATCACGGATAAATGGAGAGGCAAAAATCCTTGCACAAATCCTTGCTAACAGATTGCTTGGGGTGATCGAGTCTCTCGTACACCCAGACCAGTGCGGATTTATGCCCAACAAGTCCACCCGCATGACCATACGCAGAATCCAACTTGCTCTCAAACGTGCCCCGGAGATATCGAACCCACAGGCCTCACTAGCGTCGATTTCGAAAAGACATTCGACTCGGTTGGGTGGGAAGCCCTATGGGAAATTATGAGACGTATGAACTTTGGGCAAGGCTTCATCTCCTGGACTAAGCTCCTTTATGAATTCCCTGAAGCGATGGTGAGAGTGAATGGCTGGTCAAAAAGAACGTTTCCTCTGGTTCGCGGGACCAGGCAGGGCTGCCCCTTCTCCCCCCCTGCTATTCCTCCTAGCCATCAAACCACTGGCAATCAAACTCAGAATGGGTAGTAACTGGTCCGGATTTGCCTGGCCGGAATGGGGAGAAGATCGGCTTTCGCTATATGCGGACGATCTCCTTATCTATCTTAGCAACCTGATGGTCTCCTGCCCGATCGTATCTCAGATCCTTAGTGAATACCCAAACTTTGGGGGCCTTAGAGTTACATTCAGAAGACCATGGGCCTCATTACGAGTCCTGCAGTAACCGAGGCGGTAAAACCGCCTGGTTACCGCCGGACTCGTATTACCATTCCGCCTCTATGATTCCCGGAATTACCAGGGCATTACAACCCCGGTTTTCCGAGAATCACGGAGGCGGAATGGTGTTAATCCCCATTCTCATTGAGTCCTATGGGACTCAATGGGAATGGGGATCATGGAAACACCGGCAGCATCTCGTAATGCTGCCAGTGTTTCCTCGTCCGCCTGCAGGCGGGCGGTGTTAAACCCGCCAGGTCAAACCTGGCGGGAACATCACCTCCCGCCTGCAGGAGTCGGGATCAGGCGTTCCGGAAACAACGGTGGCGGCGGGTTTACCGCCACTTATTTCCGGACCGCCTGATTTGTAATGAGGCCCCAAGTCCTTTCCGGTCCAAGGGGGAGATGCCGCAATCCCTGAACCTTGTCCGTATCCTGTTTACATCCTAGGCTTCACATATTTAGGCATTCATATTAGCCCAAACCTGGAGGAGTTCCTCCAGCTTAACTTGCAACCAGTGCTGGATAGATTCGTAAGGGATGTCTCTCACTGGCAGGCCATCCCACTCTCACTAAAGGGTAGGGCCGCATTGTTCAAAAAGTTGACACTCCCTAGACTCCTTTACGTGCTGCGGAATACCCCACTCCCCATCAAAACTTTTTGCAATAATTGACAGGAATCTACAGACATTGCTTTGGGGAGGGAAACACCCCAGAATTGCTCTCGCAACACTACCATAAATTACACTAAATCTAAAATGTTCCTGCTCACGGTGGCAACCTCCCAACCAACATGTGAATTCCCCCTCCGTTGGTCTCCAGGGGGTATCAGATATCTTGGGGTTCAGGTATCCCTCACTAAACCTTCACTATTAGCCGACAACTACACGGCTGCGGCGCAGCTCGTGGAGCAACGCTCAATATGGGAGGGGGGCGTAGGACTACCATGCATTTGCACGTACTACTTGGCCGCACAAATAGGAGTAGTAAATTATTGGGTACACAGTGACACTGCGCTTCCACATATCCGTATGGAACTATCCGCTTGGCATCCTCTCTCACCCCTCTAAGCTCTATATGCTGACAATGGCAGGGTGTCGGGAATGCCAAGATTGCCACACACAGCTCACCCATGCCATGAATGCCCAATTCCCGAAACTAGCTGATGTACCACTCTGGTCCCTCCTAGAATCTAATGTTATACAGCATCCCCTCCAAGGTCACCTCCATGCTGTACCAGGCCCTTAACTCTTTTGGCACCAATGAACTCACTATGCTGAAAGAAAAATGGGAAAGAGACCTGGGCAGGCTGGAATCGGAAGAATGGGTGGAAGCATTGATGTTTCCCTGAGATATTGGCATCAATGCAAAATTGTGACTGATACAACTCAGAATATTGCATCGATCCTACTACGCTCGGACAATGGTAGCTAAATGGGGAGGAACGGACGATGGAGTTTGTCTTCGATGCAGGCGCGAACAGGGTACCTTTTTCCATACTATCTGGGAACGCGACGTGTTGCAGACCTTCTGGACAAAATGCACCGACAGGGTTTTTAAGACGCTGGGATCCCCAATACCAATGGACCCGAAGCTGATATTGCTAGGGATATGGGGAGAGGTGGACTTCACCAAATACAACAAAAATATTCTAGCTGTCGCACTTGGTGTGGGGAAACAACTGATTGCCGCAACCTGGGTCTTAGCAGAGACACGTTGCCTAAACCAATGGTCCAATGAAGCGAGCAGGTGTGCATCCATGGAACACCGCATTTACAATGCGAGAGGTTGCCCCAAAAAATTCCAGGAAATATGCAGGAAATGGATGGACTACTGAGGCACCCCCGCCCTCCACTCCCTCCCCTCTCTCCACCCCCCCCTCGATGTCCGTGTAGTCCAAGTGCTATCGAGAAACACTTGCGACTATTGATATGCTTGATACATCATTTGTCTCTGCTGCTGTTTACTTATTTTTTTAATGTATGTTCATGTTGTTTTGTGTGCATAAAACTCAATAAACAGTGTTATAAAAAAAATGTAAAAATCTCACCTTCTCGGGGGAATGAAACCTTACAGCCATCTCTCATATTAGTTCCCTTGCATCCATGCTCTTCCACTGGACAATCCCGATTCGCCCTTTCACCAATTCTGCAATCTACCCATGCTCCTACATTACATATTCACCTCAACATGGTGCAAGACATAAAACTACTTTTGTCTTCTGTATTCATTTTCAAAATCAGTTTGAGTACCCATGTCAGATGGAATGGCAGTGGCCCTATTCTTAGACAGGCTCACAACCATCATAGCAGCGGCTCTAGGCATTTGGGCAGAGCAGCACTGTAGACATAGTTGACAGGAACAAACAATAATAAAAAAAAAGACAAAAATAGGTATGAGAATTTTCATAATTACACTCATCCATGAAGGCAGCCCAGAAAAAAGAGAGTCCAAGAAAGAGTCATCAGCAATTCCCGCCTCCCTTTACATGGCCCACCCTCAGATTGTGCAATGCGGCAATCTTTAGGGCTAGAGTTGCATTGTCCAAATCATTGCGAGATATGGATGTGCAACACATACTCTGGATCTTCTGGCAAACCCTGCCCTCCATAGCTGTTAGGATGTCGAGGATATACCGATTCTGCAACGCTACAAACCTGAAGGCCCTGATTTCTTCTTTAATTGCACTAAATGCTGATTCTGAGGAATTCATAAATAATAATAATTCATAGCAAACAATTTGTAACCACTCACAATTGGCTATAGTCTGTAAAACGGGGGCCAAAAGGGAAGTAAAAAACATCTATGTCTGGCTAAATAGTCAAAATTGTTCAGGAATGTTCATAAGAGCCTGAGTGGATGCTGATGAGAGGTAGTTTGAACTTCTCGATCGTTTCAACGAGTCAGTTTCTACGAAAGTCTGTAAAGTTCCTGAATTGTCTATGTCTGATGACTCAAGGGATGCAAGGGACAGGGGGACAGAAGGGGCACAAATGTAGACTCAGATTTGGATTTTACGAATATTAGGTGGCTCTGGGGAACCACAAGGACGGGCACATACAAGTTGGTGAGACTACAACGCCTCGCCAGGCCGGAGTAACTGCTCATAGGAAAAGGGTCCACAGGACCAGTACAAGTCGAGAAGTGCTGCCGTACCCCCAGCCAGATCAGTGATGCGATGCAAATCGTGATGCTGCAGTTTAGATTCGTGCCTACAGACACTGTACCATCGCCCTTAAAAAACAGAGAAAAATGGGTAAGTAACTGGATCTTAAGAGGTTTCTCTTTGCTCCTTGAGCCATGTTAAAAAGTTCACATACTTTTTCCATACACTTCCACATACTCTGTTTATTTGTGCCAACCCTTCTTCAGGAAGTCCCACCATTCCTCCTACTCTGCAGCTCTTCACCCATTTATTGTTCACCATAATTAGCCCTTCAAGATAGAAGGATGTCTATTGCATGCAAAGAGTACAGTTCAGTTTTTCCCCATCCAAGCTAAAGCTTCTTCTTTGACTGGAAGCTGCTACAGATTGCCTTTGAAACTGCCCTCGGACCCTGCACAAGGCTAGGTGCACTAGAAACGGTGCCGCGCTACCTCCAACTAGTCGAGAATAAATCATTTAGGGACACCAGAAGCATGGGGGATAAGAGAGCAAATATAGCACGACACTGTTGCTCCCTCTCCCCACCCTCTTCATATCATGATACCACGAATTATCTGATGTAAAGCCGTGTGCGTCATTTACTGTTTCTAAATTTACATAATCCTTATTTACAAAATCTATTTCAAGATCTTGTTCTCTTAATTCTTCTGCCATATCCTTAGTACTTTATAACTCCGACCCATTTACATTGCTACTATTGAGAACATATACCACAGAAATTGAGAGAGAAATAGATCTACACATTTTTAAATGCATTCTTTTGTTTTACAGTCTGAATAACAAATTACAATTCTCAATCTCTGTGTGCCCCCTCACCCTTTCACCGCCTTGAACTGTGTTTCCTTAGGGCACACTTACATTTTTAGGACTGTTCTTCCCCAGGTGTCAGTGGGGGGACTCTGGTATCCCTTTGTACATCATGGACGTGGATCCAAGTTTTGCTTCACCCCACTTTGACTGCAGTCTGTGTAGCAAAGATCACTCGATGAGGCCCACAGAATCGCTGTGCATTCCAGCAGTGAACAAAGGAACGCACAGAGATTGAGTAGCAATGGTTGCTGTTGATGATCTTGTTCCTTGCTGCCTTTTCCCGCTGCTTGCTGGTGTGATGCTGTAACCTGAGAAGGCACAATCTTAACGCTCTTAGTCAAGGCCCGAAGATATTCCCCACACTCTTCTCCAAAAATCTCTGTTGACTTATGTGTGGCTGAACTTGTGCGTGCGGGTGAGAGTGGTGTATAAAATCTACGCCCCGTCACCACCTCATGAGGACTGATGTGATGATCTTTCCCCGGCTTATTTCGTTAGTAAAACGGGGCAAACGGAAGACAGTAAAACCAACTTTTTTGCAATTCACTACATAATTTAGACAACTGCATTTTGTTTGTTTATTTATTTATAGGGCGCACCAAACCCTTAGGTAGCTAGGCGCACAACATCATAAGAATAATTACAGCTTAGTTACAGATACAGATATATATATAGATACAGTTACAGATATAGTCAGGAATGGATACGGTAGGGGCAAACACAAAGAGCGTCCAGTTGCATTCATTGAACCCAGTGGTCATTGTTTTGTAGCCAGGTACGGGTGTTACGCCTGAAACTGAAGCAAGACTGATCCCTTCTGAGCTCAACAGGTAGTGCATTCCATTGTTGGGCTGATTTTATGGGGAAAGTTTAGGGCCGTTCTGAGTGCAATATTTTGCAATGTCTGTAGTTTGCTAATGATACTTTTGTTGGCTCCTAGGTACAGTGCATTGCAGTAGTCCAATTTTGATAGGATGAGGGCATTAGCTAGGATAATACAACTAGTTAGTGAGAGGAAAGGTCTGCATGCTCTGTTTGCCAGTGTAGGCGGTAGATGAGGCATGGGAGTTTACATATTTTTTTAGAGTCAGCATGGAGTCCAGATAGAAACCAAGAGTCTTTACTTCTTTTGCAACTGTGATTATGTTGCCATCAATGTTAAAGGCACTGTAGTTGGTGTCAAGTTGTTTTAGATTATTGGCAGAGCCCAGAATCAGGATCTCTGTTTTATCCTCATTCACATAGAGGCCATGGGTGGCCATCCATGCCTGAATGAGGGTGTATATTTTGTTTACTAAGGCTGTATCTGAGGCAAATTACCTGAAAGGGGAATGAGGATCGGAGTGCCATCCGCATAATTAGTGTAGGTGAGGCCCAGTCTATCCAATTATTCAAATAGAGGCTTAGTAAAGATATTATACATGGTAGGCGAGACACATGACCCCTGGGGGACTCCACATGATTTTTGGATTGGGTCTGCTGATGCTAAAGTAGAGAATACTCGTATACTCCTGTTATCTAGAAAGGATTGGACCCAGGCTATAGCTTCACTTGAGAAGGAGGCAGCCGAGACTAGGTGTTTGCATAATACTGCATGGTCTACTGGGTCTAACACTGTCGACAGATCAAGGAGGAGTAGCATAGCTGTGTTTCCTTTGTCTTTGAGCTCATCAATTTGAGATGTAAGGTCTATTAGTGCTGTCTCCGTGGCATGCTGGGGTCTGAAGCCCGATTGGCGGGAGCCTAGGAGCTGGTTGGTCGCAAGGTATTTCTGAATTTGAAGACAGGCCACTCTATTATCTTGAGGAGGAATGGGACAGTTGAGATGGGCCTGTAATTTGTGGGGATGGATGGGTCTAGTGTTTGTTTTTTGAGAAGAGGTAAAACCCATGATTCTTTTAAGCTGCTGGGGACCGTATTAGTTGAAAAGGAAGCATTAATGAGTTTAGAGATAAAGGGAGCTAAATCTCTAGCCGCATCCTTAATTATTTGGGCTGGACAGTTGTCCCCTTTACAGTTAGATGGTTTAAGGGAGGCAATGATTTTTTTGGTTTCTTGAATGGTGACTTTGGAGAATTTGAATGGAGTTACGTCAGGCTTGTCATTGGAAGTAGTGCTAGTTAGTATATCCACAAAAGGGAGGGAGGCTTTTTTAGCTGAGATTTTAGTTTGGAGAGTTTTTATTTTGTTTTCGAGGGCTTTTTGGATGCTAGTGCACCATTGCTTATCTTTAGCTACGTTGTCCGGTGGGGGTACGGGCGATTCTAATTCCAGGAGAATCCCGAATAATTCCTTGGTGTTGGAGCAGGCTTTGGAAATTCTGTCATTGTAGACTTCTTTTTTTGTTTGGATTATTTCTTTCTTGTAGTTGGTGGCACTGTGTTTTAGTTTAAGTTTATTTTCCTCCATTGGGGAGTGCTGCCATGTAGTTTCCAGCTTCCTTTTTTAAAGTCTGAGTTCTTTAAGTTGAGGGGTGAACCAGGTGTTAAGGTCAATTTGTTGTTTACTCTTACGTACCTTAAGTTGGGCAACAGTGTCTAAGGATCCATTTTGGTCACCCTCTAGCCTGGCTTCTGTTAGACCTATCCAAGGTTCTATGTTAGAGCAACAAAATGTTCTGTTGGTCCTATTAGATAGAGGTACACGTGTTACGTACCCTTTATCCATCTAAGGTGCTTAATGAGAAGAACATGAAATGTACTAAACATGACAAGATATCTGTGTGTATATAGGCTTTTTCTCTTAGAATGTCACCTGATGATACACTTATGCATCAATCTGTTTCTGTTTTGTTTAATTGTATAACGTAATTCCTGCACTACTTATGGGTCTATGCAATTTCTGTTTGTTTAAAAGTGAACATTTGTCTGAGGAGAGAAAATAAAAAATACTCCTAGTTTCATATTAACAAAGTACTTGTGGTATACTCTTTCTCCTTGGTGCTCTCCCATCTTTCCCCTGGATATGTACAAATAAGAGATATAACAGGGGATCAGATACATACCAAATTTTATTTGCATCCCAATAAATTGCAAGTAGCTTTGACTGTTCCAGTCAGGACAACCCCCCTTGTGTTCTTTTGGTAGTGCGTTAATCACAGGAAGGAGGAGCGGAAGGATGTTGTCAGGTGTGATTTTTAGTCGGAAGAGGTGGTGCCATAATTTTATCTTTGACTGGTTTTTTGTTGAGTGTTAAGCTAAAGTCTATTAGGTAATGGTCTGTCTATAGTTTGGGTGTGATTTTGGTGATGTTGGTTGGACAGTTTAGGGTTGCTATCCAGTCTAGAGTCCTACCTTTATCATGGGTGAGGAGAAGGACTTTTTGGATGTAGCCATGTTCATCGAGCATAGTAGCTATCGCTTGAGCATGTTTGTCGTCAGGATCGAGTCTTTTATCTTATTGAGCCTAGTGGTCCTGGTGGCCTGTATACGAGGTGGATGGTTAGAGTGCGGCATGGGGATATAGGTGGTTTTGCTGAGAGTAATTTACAGGATTTTTGCAAGGGTAACGAGGATAGTATTAGGTTCAGGTTAGCTTTAGCAATAATAGCTAAGCTACCTCCTCTAGAATTAGGTCTATCCATTCTTAGGACTGGATAACCCTCTGGTATCACTAATGTAAGTGTTTGGCCTGCTGCTTCGTGCTGCCAGGTTTCTGTGATCGCTAGGAGGTCAAGGTTGTCTGCTGTTAGAATAACAACTATTTCAGTGGCGTGAGCCACAACAGATCTGGCATTGATTAGAGCTCCAGCTATCGTAGTTGTGCTGGGTGGGCTTTGGGATTTCAGAGTGACTGGTATATGCATTTTTGTTTTGGCAATTGAAGTGGTTAGCATGTGGACTTGCTCCAAATGCGGATTGGTAAGTTTAAGGTTAGTGCGGCAGTTTAAGTGGATGCTGTTAGGCATTTTAGGTTCATAGAGGGTCGGGAGTCTGGCTCGAAGCCTGGTGTTTCTATTTAATGTGAGACAGGATGCATATTTAATTTGATCCATGATTAACATGGATATTTGTATGAGCAGTAGTGGTAAGGATAGTAACAAAGCTTTGCTTACATACATCGTACAGTAGTTAATACTGGCTGTAGTACGTGGGGTCAGGTGGGGTGAGGCTGGTGCCTACCTGAAGCTGAGTTGGCATGGGTGCGTTGGGCAAGATTTAATCTGAGCAAATTGGGTGAGATTCAGCATGGTCACCGGTGGTTAGAGTCAGAATAGTCACAGTTGACTAGAATGAGCATATTGGTGAGGAAAGCAGGCTAGAATCAAAGTGGTGACAGCGGCTAGGTTCTAGGTGGTCACAACAGACTATGCATCAGGGTGATCACAGTAAATTAGAACTAACATGTAGGCCTAGCAAGTTAACAGTCAGGTGGGTCACAATGGGCTAGTATAAGCATGTGGTCATGGCAGGCTGAAATCACTGTAGTTACAGTAGACTGCAGTGCAGGCTGGTTATCAACGTAGGTGGAACTCGGTGGAGAGATACTTTCAGGTATCAGGATTCAGGCAGCAGAGACATTTTGGCATAAATGCTCGTATAGGAGCAGCAGATATAAGACATTTAGGGCAGCATTTGTAGAATGCTAAAATTTGTCTATGGGGCGTCATCTGGGAGCATGCCTCTCATGGTGCTGGGGAAGCGAGCATACAATCGTGGGCCATGAGCAGTTAATATCGTATCAAGGTTCGTGCGGCGAGATTGCAAATACATGGAACAGCAGTTAAATGCAGTCGCAATACAACCTTACTGCATGTTAGACATTACTAAAGGTAAATTACATTAGTAAATTAGTTAATTAGTACATTTTAAGCAAACGTTTAAGCCTTTCCACTATTTTGTTGGCTTGTGGGTGATACACCAAGCACAACCTGTGCTTCATCCCCAGAAGGGATGTAATCTCTACAAATAATGCTTTATGTTTAAGTTTGAGAGCGACCATGTCTTGTCTAAAATTGAGTGGAAGAAGAACATCCATCTGTGGGTACTATATATTGATGACATTTGTGGAATCTGGTCAGGCACTGAGGTTGAGCTTAGAGACTTTTCATCCACCTAAACAGCATTGATGACAGAATTCAATTCACACATGAAGTCTCCAGAACTAAGATCAATTTCCTCAATGTCAAGATCAAAACCACTAACAACGGATACAATACCAACCTTTTTTGGAAGGAAACGGACAGAAACAACTAACTACACCGCCTCAGTTTTCAAAAGAATAGTTAGAGATCCTACTGACTACATCAAGGAGCAAACCGAAATGGGGAAAACATTTCTGGCACGTGGGTATAAAACCAGTGATGTAGAAGATGCCACACTCAGAATGAATGAAACAGACCGTGAAACACTACTCAATACACCTGCCACAAAGAAAAATGGAACAAACCCTCTGGTCTATGTATCCAAGTTTTCCTAACAAAGTCACAGAATAAAGAACAACTAAGGGTACACGGTATGTCCCGATCACCTCCTCGGAGAGGATCGGGATGTGAGACACTGGGGGCGGAGTCACACCTGAGTGGGCTCAACCCAGAGTCCATTTTTCCAGTTGCCTTAGAGACCAGCTGTTACTGCCTCACAAACTTACAGGGACGTTCATGCTACAAGCACAGCTTCTTCATTTACAACAACTTTATATTAGCCTATCCACAAAGAACTTAGTTTAATAACCGCAAATTTCCCCACAGCGCTGAACGCGGTTTGTGAAGACACACCCATAGGTGTGCCTCGTAACCGCGTCCGGTAGTCATGACAACCGGTTATATTGCTGTCATGCGCATTCACAGGCAGTACTCGCACAGAGCCATGACTGCAGGTAAGGACAATGTGATGAAACTGGGATCTTATATTCATGGCACACATTGGAGCGCTCTACTCACACTAGCCAATTTTTTTTATTTTTATTTTCTACCAGCTGAAGTACCTTTAGAAGCTTTTCATAATTACGAGCGCCATCCTGCGTGCGACACACAGTAGTTCCCAGAACAGTAAAAGCACACAGGTAAGCGCATATCGCTTCATGTCCTTACCTTTGGGACCAACGGCCTGCCTAACCAACACATTATCAATAAGCCTTTTATCTATTTTCTTACAGTGCCATTTTAAATAAATCTGATCAACACGCAGCTTTGAATTTAGAATACAACATTTAGGTAAAGTGAGTACACACTATTTATTGCTTAAAAAAGAATAGCAAAGTTTAAAACAACTCATGTTCTATTTCCTGTTTTTCTTTTCTTCTCTTCTGACTTCATTGTGACACACGGAACACCTATGGTATGTAAATATGGATTTCCTTCCCGATTTGAATGCATAACTTTGACCTGGTTGAATATTGATCTTGACAATTATGATGTTGTTAATTATAATGACTAATAGGGTTTTCCCTGATGAAGGAATGGCAAAACTCCAAAATGCGTTGGCAATTGAGCCCTATATGTATTCAAAGAAAATTCTGACCTCTGACCCAATAAGAATTCATTATTGAGTCGATAAACTACTTTTTGACCACCATTATGACTTTGGTCTTCCATTGAATTTATCAAGCGCGAAGTGAACAATCTGAATGAATTTACTTACTTTTTCTACTTTTCACACAGCAGCAGTTTAAGACTTTTGGAATAATTTACAGTAACCCTGGGGGGTACAGTTTGTGAGCGAATGACTAGCTTGATGTCTTTCATCTAGCATTCTGCATTGCATTAAGAAATGGGTCCCATCATCTGATCTTAAGACTTCACATATTCCCCACTGTGGAAATACCTCCCACACCAGAGATTTAGCTGGCATTTTGCATCAGGGTGCACGCAGGGACCAACCACAAGCCATCGGGAAAATTGAAACACAATTACAATCAACCACCTGAAATTATTACACTTCTGTATCATATCAACAAAGTAAATGTGAAGTTATCCGAAAGGACCGAAAGGCCGGGGAATTACCCTTCTCACTGCTTTCATGGTGTTACCAGGATTGAAATATTTACAAACTATACAATTCCCTACGAACCTACTTACCTGTTCGTGAATGTTTGGTATAAACTACTCCTCCTGAAGTTCTGATGCTATTTGTTGTTGGGACACATGTGATGGGTAGTGTAGCTGCTCTAGAGCCACAAGAAGCAGTTCTACGGGCATTAGTACCTTTCCCGTCTACTCCAGTCTTCACAACAAGTCTGTTGGCAAGAGCATACATCTTCTCTTTGCCCAGAGCTCCTTCTCTTGAGGTTCCCTTCCCTGCATTTCTACTATTTCAAGCAAAGGGACTGCAGTATACAGGACTGGCAAGTGTACCTGTTGGGACACCATTTCCATTTTTGGAGGTTCTAAAAAGGGCAAGTATGCTGTGTCCTTTGCCGCGCCGTCTGCGGAATCATTACCAAGTGCTATGAAATCAATTCTATTAGTAAGCACCGCGCACTTCACTATTCCTACCTCTAAGGGCAATGTTAGCGCTTCAATTAGTCGGGATAGCAGCCTGGCATGCTGGACTGGGGTTCTGTCAGATCTTTTAAACCCTCTTTTCTTCCATCTCAATAACCCCAAATGTACCATAGAGGTGACATACGCAGAATCAGAGTACATTGTGACTGCCTTCCCTTTACTCATCTCTAGCACCTCGATGAGTGCCACTAGTTCTGGAGCTTGTGCGGAGTAATGGGGAGGCAGTCGTTTATCCACTCCAACCCGGTGTTCCCCATCCACAAGAGCTACAACAGCTGCCCCTGTAAGCCTCTCACCAGTGCCCTGATCAATTGTGGATGACCCGTCAACAAATAGTACCTCGCCTCCTTCCAAGGCATCCTCCTAAACATTTGTCCGCTCTTTTTCTTCTCTCTCATAAGATGCACAGTCGTGGCCAACTTCGTCAGGTTTCACTGGTTCAGCTAAGAATGTTGCCAGATTGACTAGGTGACACCTTACCAGATGTATGGAAGCATTTGACAAAATAACTTCATACCCTGATACTCTTTGGGTTGTCAAAGTAGATTTAGGCTTTTCCAAGATAGCAAAAACTGCATGCTCCGCATACATCATCACCAGGCAGCCCATAGTAATGGTTGAAGACATTTGTATCGCACAAGCTGCTGCCACAGGAGCTTGTTCACACGGAACTGACCCTGCATAAATGAATCCAAAAGCCCGCTGTGGTTAGCCAAGGGCTTGTAACTTAATGATGTTTTTGAGCCAGGACTGCTGTCATTACCTTTCCATTTGTATGTGAAAATAGAAAACACGGTTTCTGGTATTTCGGGGTCGCCAAAACTGGAGTATTACTGATCGCAGTCTTGAGTTCCCAAAAACATGTTCTCATTTCCTCTGACCATCTTATCAGACCTTTCTCCTTCTGTGCTTCCTTAAGCGCTTGAAGAAGGGACCTTGTGTAACTAGAGTAGTCAAAAATCCAGGACCTCCAATAGTTAGAGCCCCAGAAACTGCTGCATCTGTTTTACCATAACTAGCTGAGGCGTATTCTGGACTGCGGTGGCTCTCTCAGGCCTCACCTTTCTCCCTGCAGACGATATTACCTGTCCCAAATATATTAACTCTGCCTGGCAATACTGCAATTTATCTTTGTCCACTTTGTACCCCTTCTCTGTGAGCAGAGTGAGAAGCTTGATTGTGTCTCCTCGACACTGCTCTTCTGAAGCGCTACAGACCAATAAGTCATCCATGTACTGCATTACGGTCGGGGCACTTGTAAGTTTCCCAAATCCATTTGAATGACTGTTAAAAAAGTTTGGGATTCACAGTACCTATGGGGTAAGCTTGTGTGCTCAAATCTCTGTCCACGATACGTAAACGCAGTGAGGTACTGGGAATCAGGGCATAAGGGGACAGAGAAAAAGGAATTTTAAAAATCAATTGCTGTAAAATGGGTCGACCCAGTAGGGATGTTAGAGAATATGGTGGCAGCATTTGATACCACCGGAAACTCTGCTT
This sequence comes from Ambystoma mexicanum, assembly GCF_040938575.1. Classification (NCBI taxonomy): domain Eukaryota; kingdom Metazoa; phylum Chordata; class Amphibia; order Caudata; family Ambystomatidae; genus Ambystoma; species Ambystoma mexicanum. The sequence goes on along the minus strand of NC_090928.1, from coordinate 1,241,597,943 downwards.
CAACAATGTTGTTCAGAGGTCTCAAATCCTGGACCATCCTCCAACTGGACCCCTTTGCTTTCTTCACAGGGTAGATGGCCGCATTAGATGGGGATACAGATGGTTGCATAATGCCTTGCTTTAACAATGCCATAATGGTCTTAAAATCCCTTTGTCTACCTCCCTAGACATGGGGTATTACCTAACTTGTGGCAATATTGCTGCTGATTTTAATTTAATCTGTACTGCTCCTACACTTTTTAACAATCCCACATCATGAGGATTGGTGGTCCGGCACTTTCTCCGAATCCTCCTTTTAATATGGCAATGATTTCCTTACGACAAGCATGGTCTGTGGTACTTCAATTTGCTCTATCATTACCTGGCAAGGCACCCCAATCTCAAAGACCATCTATCCTGTGTCTTCTGCATCCTCAAACAACTGCTCATCAGACATATCTCTTAACGATGAGGTTGGATCGATACACAACACTGTGTGCCATCCGCCTCCTTCCTCATCGGTGCCTGAAAGAACCATCCTGGCCTTCTTGACAACTACTGCTTCTAACAGAATGGTAACAATAGTCCCTGGCGCTATCTCCTGTGACTAAGCAGGCCGATACAAAAATTCAAGGGGTACACGCCATGTTCAATCCTTTGTTCCCAGGACCCAATTCAACACTATCATCACCCCATACAGAAATAATGCTGAATGCACTGGCACCCCCCAAAGTCACGCTGTCACTGTAATAAGCGGGGGGAAAGCGCTGCTTCTCTCACCGGGTACAATCCGGGAGTCGAGCATACTATGCCGTCTTTCAAAAAAAGTAATCAACATATTAAACTTGCTCAGGAGGTCCCTTCCCAAAAGATTTGCCAGGGTATTCTTATAGTATAATAAGGGACCAGATAAAATGTGCTTACCTACCTTGTTAGGCAGATCCTCAGTGTAAGGAACCGACAGGACAGCCACAGAAAATCCCTGTGTCCATCGTTTTGTCTGACGGGGGAAAATCACCTTCTTTGATGCATGATTTCTTAGGCCCTGTATCAATCATATGAAAACGTCTGCTCACCTACCGAGGTTCCTCTTCCGGATCAGTAGTAACCGATAGAACTGGACACATCAGTGATCCCTGTGGGCTGTCCTATTTCTGGTACATATGAGCACTAGGAGGCAAAAAAGGATTTCCTCCAAAACACTTGCTCCGGTGTAGTGGGTGACTGTTCAATGGGGTAGAGGGATTTTTTCCCCAAGCCTGTACCGGTGCCTGGGCTGACACGATTGGTGGGGGTGCATAGATCTATGCCATGCTAGCTCCTGGGTTCTGATAAACCTGGACTTTCTGCAATTGCACAGAGCTCGGGGCGTATGGCAAAGTTGGGGGATTCATTTGTGGGGGACCTGTATTACAATACTGCGGCTGGCTTTGACAGTCCAGTGCAACATGTCCCATTCTCCCACATGCTCAACATTGCACTCCATACCCTCCTCCCATCAGCCCATTAAGGTGGGGCCCCATCCTTCCAAACCCACCAAATGACCCAACACCCTGGAAAATCCACCCCAACCCCGTGGAAACCCTCTCATTGGTCTCGGTCCAGGTACGTACCCGTCCATCCATCCTTGTCTCATTCCGGTTTCCATTTGTCTCTGCTGTCCCTCGTGGAGCTCGTTATCATTGCTCCTTCTAAACAAATCAAAATCATCTTAGTTCCTTCAATCAACTTTTTATGAACCAGCTTGGCCTCAGCCTTCTGTGCTTGCTCCATGCTTTCCTTCTCCTTCTCCTGCCACCGTTTACAAAAATGCACAATCTGTGCTTGAATCTCCTGCAAATTCTTGGCCTCTATTCCTACTACTTTATCCAGGTCGTGCTGTACTTCTTTGGGGAGCCCCTTATTTAAAAGGTGGTAGAAGATAGCCATATTGCTGTCCCATACTTCTCCCGTCTAAGCCCTCTACATTTCTTGAATTAATTGAATATGGGCAGTAGAATCCTTATCATTCCCAATGCCCACCACACTTGTGTCCTATAATTAGTAAAGGCTTTTCTATCATGGGTGTTTGTGTTTAATTGAACCCCCTAATATCTAGCTTTTTTCCAGAGGTCATCTGCCGGTACCCCCATCAAGGCAGTGAAAGGCTAACATGATACCGGCGATTTGTTTTCCAAAGCATAAATCCACTTCCCTGACCCTGCAGCAAGCAAAGGTACTGTCTTCATTATCATTTTCAGGTCCATGTATAACCACGGGACATAATACGCCTTCTGCTGCCCCTTCTGGAGTAGTGGGAATTGAGTTGCCCCTGCCTTTATTGGGGATTTCCCCATGTGTCCTCGGCCTCTACCTAGAGCCATGTGATTCCCCACAGCGTGTCCCAAGGACCCATGGCGTGCTATCCCTAATACTGCTGGAGCGGGAGGCACAGATACTACCCCTTGTCCTCCCTGCTCATCATCTGTTTCCTATTCATCCTCTTCCTCCTCTGTCCCTATTGCCACATTCCCTAATCTTTCTATGGGGGTGGAAGCATATCCGGCGCTGCCAAAGCATGCTGCTTCTCTTTCTCCTTGCTCTGATTCCGTAACTGTGGCAGCACGTCCTTCCTCCAAATCCCCATTTACTCCCTTTAGAACTGATTTATTTAACCTAATGAGGATCTGACCATGCCCTCATCTCCCTTCCTCGATCTCCTTCACTTGCCTATTACTTCCTTCCTGTTCTTCACTCCTGCTCTGTTGTAACCGCATTACGTCATTCTCTGCTAACCTTACTGCTTCTTCCCGTTTCCGTTGTTCCTGCCTCTCTAGCACCATCCACAATCTGTCTTCTATTCTAGTGACTGGGGGGGAAACTCCTCCCTTCTAAACTCTTCTTCACTCCTTGCTGTCACAGTTCTCTCCTGCTCTTGTTCCTTCAGCACCAATGACGTGCTGACCTAAATGTCGAATAGATTTTTCTCATTCCACCTTCCATTTGCGACCCATCAATAACTTATAAAAAAGAAGGTGTTATTCTCCTTTTCCACTCATGATCCCATATTTCAAAGATTGGATCTGATGGGTCTGTCACCCTTGTCCATCTTGTAACCACCAGAGGCGTTACTGGAGAGTATGGTGGTATGGTGGTTCAAACTCAGGGTTAGTATATACTTCTGTGTGAGACAAAGGATAGCACCCATATGGGGGCGGTGCGGAAGAAACTCCTACACCCTCCTTTCTTGTCCCCTCCTCAACAGTCATAATTCTATTGGTCTTCCTGTCCTTCTCATACAACCTCCATAACTCCAAGATATTCAATCTATTCTCCAATTTCGAACTTTTACGCTTAGTCACTAGGGAAGTATGCTCATTCTCCAACATACCCTTATCATAAGACCCTTCGTTAGGGCAGAAATTAAGCATTTTGCCTTTCGTTTCCCTCAGCCATTCTCAATGGCATTTCAAAATGTTCACCTTATATCCGGGGAGCACCTGACAAATGATTCAATGGAGTCTCTATACTCAAGACCAATGTAACGCAAACAAATGTTCATAAATTGCGATATGAACCACAAGAACCAAACCCGCAGCACAACAATTACTACCCACGAAAAAAATCCCTTTTCTTTCCCTTTTCTTAAAAAAAAATTATTTTCCACACTCTCTCCTTACCCGCCTTCACCCCTACCGTCTCGGTAATCAGACACTCCTCAGACATACACTAACGGCAGCATATTTTCAAAACACACGCCGGCAAAAAAGAGTGCAATATTTTCCACTGCAACCCCACTGTATCTCTCTCTTCCTTACTAGTACAACATTCTCGACTACATTGCTGTCTTTACCCGACCACAGGAATATACCCTTCACTGGTTTGATTAACCAAGAAAAAGCGAGACGCAGGCTCCGTCTGTACAATTGATACAAAGTAAGGGTTTAACAAGGGTACACTCCAAAAAGGTATCTACAGGTGGTCTTACCATAAGATGCCACCTCACCCTAAGGCAAGGGCCCCTGCCAACCAGACAAGCAGCCTGGAGGGTATCAAGGCTATTCTTACAATGAACATGCAGGTGCGGGAGACCACACCTCTAAAATAACAAGCTACGTAAAAACGTACAACATAGAACAATTCATTCACTCCTCCAAAAACACTCACTCTTCCAACCTACTTGACCTAATCTAACCTTACACACACCTATCTTGCCCAATCCAAGAATTTAAAAAACCTTATTTCTTTTCCCCTGGTACTCTTGCTTTAGCTGGCAAAGATGCACTCTCACAAAAGTGAACCACGAAGCGCTCCGACGTGGTGCTCCTTTAATCTGGCCTGTGCAGCCGTGCCACGGTATCACACCTCTGGGGACGGAGGGGGGGAATGACAGGCCTCTAACCAATGTACCTGTAGCCCTCCTCCTCGTCGAGAACGAAGACTGGTCCCCGCAGAGAAGTTCCGCAGCCAAGCTGGGCGGGCCGGAGACCCCTTATGTCTCAGAGAACCTGGGGCCCACCCAGGGATGCCAAATATAGAATTGGGCCTTTGATCACTGTACCCACAAGCAGGCCCACCCTTAAAGAGTAGGTACACACTTTGTCCGTAAAGCAAGTTTATTGTACAAACAGCCGGGAGGGGTTAGATGACATCATAGAGCCAAACTAACCTGTCTCCCCAAACCACACAAAGAACACATATTTTATACAATTTGCAACAGTTAAAACACATGACATGACTGGTTAAATCTATACAATGTAACCATATTCCCTTTAGTTCCCATACTTCTTATTGGATACTTTCATCTAAGCACCATCCTCTTTAACTTATAATTGAATGTTTGTATTTACACAACACCCCTCTCTGTGGCCTTTCTATATTTGGCCATAGTCTCATCTCCTAGTTACACAGTTTACACAACTTACAAACAATTTCAATTATCACAGGTTCCATCTGGTTAGAAACCTGTACCCCTTCTTGTGATACACACGGCTATTCTATGGAAATTCCATTGATGTAAAGAGGAGGAGAGTGAACACATTTCCTTTTGATCTATTGTTGCAGGTTTTATCGCCCAAACATGTTGGTGTCCACATTTCATTCTAAACTATGCGACTTACCATTGCAGCCCACTTGGCCCCAACCCACACCTTGGCAACTCTATTGAAAATCCATGATCTATCAGTGCTCCTTTCACCGCAAGCAGCCTGCATCATGCTTAATTGTCCACCCTAACAGGTGGCCGGAATCCTCCTGTGATTCGAAAACTCCTATATACTTACAGAGATTGCATCTATCCTTCACGTTGCACCTAGACCATTAAAAAAGACCTGCCAGAATCTGACCCTCTGGTATTCTTCGCAACTGCTGCTGCCTTTCCCCAACCTTGTAAAACTAGTTGTTCAGTCACACAGAGTTCAATTGCCGAACCCAGGATTTTAACCAGTGCAATTCCTAACTTGTCAGAGAACTCTGCGGCAAACAGATCTGTACATTCCTACTTCCCAAAACCTTTTTCCTTAGAGACCCCCATTCATGTGTACCTATACATGTATGTTTAGGACTCCCACATCTCCTCACACTGATTTTCCCATTGCAAATCTCTTACCTTGCATGCACATGTAGAGCTCCTTGCTGCATGATTAAGCGCTATGTGGCATGACACACCTGTATTGCGTTTATATTGTATCAGTAGTTTTGACACTTATCTTGCTGTGCACATGCAATTCGAAAATGTATCAACTAAAACACAAACACCACTAAAAATAATGCATATCTCATCTCATTGACATTAATTATGTCAACATTGCTGTCACCCAAGCCACCAATATAGCGCGCAGAATTCAAACTTCTCTTTAGCCGTGGACCCTTATCAACCACCCCAACGCGAGCATCCCTTTCACTTTGGTGATGGTTAACTGAGCACTGGCAAAAGCGGGTGTGTGTTTGTGGGTTTGTCGTTGCCACACTATCACTGTGTCTCTGGCCACCAGGACACTTTGTGTGCTTTTCTTGAGGTGTCTGCACACCTTTTCATGTTCTCTTTGGCTTGTGTGTCTTTTTTCCGCATTTGTCTGTCTTCGGTGTACGTGTCTTCCTGAGCTGTGAAATGGGGTAGCCTTGTTCTGATATAGCCCCCAAACATTACCTCTGACGGTGCTCTACAGGTGATGCTGCAAGGGGCGTTTCTGTAGTCTCTCAGCAATTGAAATAACATTTTCTCAATGGGTTCTCCTGTCAGATGTGCATGCTATGTTTGAATCCCATGTACTTAGCAAAAGTATTAAAGTCCTGCCCAGTAAAAAGGGGGCCCATGATCTGATTTTACTATGCTAGGCACTGCGTATGTAGTTAACATCCTATCCAGTGCCGGTATGGTGTGATATGCAGCTGTCGACTCCACCATTTGTAGGTCAGGGAACCAGGAGTATTCATCCACTGCCACTAAGATGTATTCCCCCCCATCCATTGGTCCAAAAAAGTAAATGGCTTTTTTGTCCCACGCCTTTTGTGGTAGTTGCGTCATGCACAGTGGCTCAGGCCTGTTGTGGGGACTGATGACCGCACACGTAGGGCACTGCTTTGAAACTTATTTTATTAAACATTTTGTTATTTGAACATATAACAGATCGGGCAACTTAGTTTTAACATTTGTTGTAATTAAGTTGTTCTTTCGTTCAAAAATTACCAACCCTTATCCCCCTACTCCCCCTCCCCACCTTAGACAGGACGAGTCAAGCTTAGCATTTGTAGAGCTAGGGTTTCATGCACTCGAGCAAGGAGCCAGGTGTCTGGCACCACCATAAATTACTTATAAATGTTCAGGAAGGGAGCCTATTCCATTTCTCTGCTTGGAGAGAGTTTGTGGAGGGCCCCTGTAATGTTCTCAGTCTCATACATTTCTATGGCTTTCCAGGCCCAAGTTCTTTCTGTCGGGAGGGCCTGCGATTTACAGTTTATCATTAGGTATACCCTGGACGCTAGCAACAAGAAGTGGGGCATTTGTGGGAGCCGCGATTACCGGCCTTCCTTTACTTCCAGACCGAATAGTACTGATCTTGTGTCGCTCTCGCGCGTCACCCCGTCAAGCCCTTTGATCCATGCCAGTACCTCTTTCCAAAATGCCTGAGCTTTTGTGCAGGCCCACCACATGTGCCAATAGTCTGCTTGGTCACCACATCCCCTCCAGCATCGAGGGCTCGCTTGTCTGAACATTCTGGAGAGGCACTTGGGGTCATAGTGCCATCTGTGTAGAGGTTTTAGACCATACAACTTATATTGCGCTGAGATGGAGGTTTTGTGGGCCGACTTGCACATACACTTCCACAGGTGCTCATTCAGCATGGTGCCCAGATCGTTCTGCCATCTTTTGTTGAGAGCTTCCTCCGAGTTCTTTTGGCTGCTTGGGAGAATCTTGTACAGCCTGGAGATGAGGCCCTTTGACGACGTGGATTCACTTAGTTTTTTCTAGTGGCTTAGTTCTCTCTGCAATTTGTCCTTCCACTTCGGGGCTGTCAGGACACCCCTTAGTTGTAGGAATTGGAAAACGCTTAAGGGTTTGAGTTGCAAGCCAGCTTCCATTTCCTGAATAGATATGCATGACTCTCCTTTTACCATCTGTCCCACCCTTTCCAGGCCCGCTTCGTACCATTTCTGGAAGCGTTGTGGGTCTTGGAGGGGGCCCATATGTGGCTCATAGGTTAGGGCCAGGTCGTAAGATCTCTAATTTTTCCTTTGTTCCACCAATGTTTCAGGAGTGAGCCCACCACACGATGGTCAACGACTTTGGCTGGGAATTCTGACTTCGGGGCCCACAGCCATTCCCCTAGCGTCACTGGCCGCAGCAGATGGTTCTCAATTGCTATCCATTGCTTGTTTTTATCCCCTCTAAGTTGCAGAACCAGGGCTCTAAATTGGATAGCTCGGTAGAATGTGTAACAGTCTGGAAGGCCCATTCCCCCTTCCTCCTTGTGTCGTGCTAGGGTATTATAGGCTATTAGCTGTTTCTTCCCCAGCCACAGGAATTTGGTAAGTTTGGCTTTCAGTTTCGAGAAGTGTTTTCCCGGGACGTCTATTGGGAGCACCTGATATTGGTACAGGACCTTGGGAAGAATCGCCATCTTAATAACATTGAGGCGGCCCATCCAGGATATTATCAAGTTTGCCCATCTATCTAGGTCCGTTGTTAGCTCTGACATTAGAGGTGGGAGCTTGGTGCCCAGATATTTTAGTGTCTGTTGAGCAATCAGTATTCCCACAATGGTTTGATTTTCTTCAGTGGAGTCACTCGGGTTGTTGTTGGGGAAAGAGTGGATTTCTCTGTGTTCACCTTCAGACCTGCCCATTTACCAAATTCTCGTATAGTTTGAAAGACTGCGTATGGCGGCCAGGGGGTTTGCCAAATATAAAAGCATGTTGTCAGCAAACATAGCCAGTTTATATTCACTGTCCCCTACCTTAATCCCTTTTATGGTCGGGTCACTCCTGATAATATTCCCCTGGGGTTCTATGGATAGAGCATACAGGAGGGGGGCACCCTTGCCTGGTTCCCCTTGTGATGGTGAATTCCCTGGATACTTTGCATTGACTAATACCCTCCCCTAAGGGGCTCTGTATAATGCTTGAATCCCACTAATAAACCTAAAAAGCCCATGTTCTTGAGGATGGCAGAGAGAAACTCCCACTCTACCCGGTCGAAGGCCTTTTCCGAGTCCAGGCTAAGCAGCACCTGCCTCCCTTCCACCCCCCTAGATTGTTCCATGATGTCCAGTGTTTTGCACATGGCGTCTGCTCCTTGTCTACATTTTATAAAGCCCACCTGATCTGGGTGGATCAAGTGAGGCATGATGTTTTCCATGTGTGAAGCTAGGACCCTGTGTTGGGAAGGAGCCTAGTGCTTTCCTTCATTTCCAAACTTTCCAAGCACTTTAGAATTAGGCAAGACTTCTGTTAACTGTTTTCTAAGTACTACAAGAGTCCGGGGGGATGAGGGTCACTAAATAAAGATGGTTAGGATTGAAATATAAGGTGCAAATAACTATTTAGATGGATATATTTGTAAAACTGTTAAATTGTAGTTAGCTTTGCTCAAAGGACACAGTGAATTCAGCCTGTGCTACAAATAGACGGCAGGCTGGCAGAGAGCATGAGGTAACTCAGCAGCTGTTCCTGTTCATCAATAGCCCATGCTGACTAAGAATAGGAGTGTACCGAGTCAATGCACAACATACAGAATTATGAAATCCGGTTTAAAAGAGATTGTAGGATCACATAAAAATATTAGTAAGATGTGTGGAGTATGACTGAAAATTAGTTATAAAAATGTTTCGTTTTTACTGGGGGCTAGGCCTCAAAGTTTGTAAAAATCTGCATGGCTGCAGTGTGTGTCTATGTAAGGTATTCATATGTTAATTAGCATGGCTGCCAGGAATTGCTGATGATGAAGAAAGGAAGACTTTGCAGAATCCCTTGTATGGCAAGGAGAACAGTTTTGGATGAGCTATGCTGGTATCCAGTAACCAAGTCAAGAGTATTTAAGCTCCAGACCCACCACCAGTCTTCAGGACCTGGAGCCAGCCACGGACGACAGAATGCTGGTCAAAAATGGCAGAGTCCTCTGCATTCCCCCAATCCTCTTGATCTGTAAAGATTAAAATGTGTTATCTCTTGCAAGATAGACTCATTACCTTAATTCCCTAGAGGGGTGAATTTACTCTGGTTTGAGTGTGATCAGGGGGTACAACAAAAAATGTAAGGGGTGCTCCTGTAAGTTGGGGTTCACTTTCACCTGGTGTAAATCTTTGCATCGTATTTAGAAGCAATATCGGACAATATGACTTGCAAAATGTGGGGTGTTTGCCTGGGGATAACTACTATGTGGGCTATTGTGAAGGATGGCGCGGCCTGGCCGGTTTCTTGTATATGATTAAATAATTTAGTCACGTGGGGGATCAAGGATCCTGCAAATTGTTCATAGAAACCCAAAGTATATACGTCCTCCCGTGGTGCCCCTCCCGGGGGAGCCTCTTTATTACCACCTTTATTTCTTCAGCGGTGATGGGGGATTCCAGGAAAGCACGCTCTGCCCGGCATAGGCGTGTTAGTCATACCCTGGCTATATAGTCTTGCATCTGTGTCTCTACCCTGGCGCCCTCAGAAGTGTAAAGGATTTCATAAAATTTGGCAAAGTGGTCAGTTATTTCTTCTGGGGATGTGGCCCAGCCCTCTTTTTGTGTCCTAACTCTCTCTACCCACCTCTCAGCCCTTTGAGTTCTCAATCTAGCTGTCAAGCTTATAAGGGAATAGGGGTCTCAATCCCCTCTTCCGAACCACAGAAGCCAAATAGATTGACCCCTCCCACCGTGTTTGGCACGGGCGCCTGAAGACTGATATCACAGGAAGCCACGTGGCAGCCAATGGGGGGAAAATGGAGTTAAGGAAAAGGGGATGGAGTGACAAAGGAAAGGAGGGGAACATACACAAGCAAATACATACAATACAACGATATTCCTGAACCTGAACCTCTATTTCCTGAACGCCTAACCTGACCTCCTATACCTGTAATGAACTTGTTACATATGAATCATAAGAGCTCTTTAAACTCCACTTTGCACCTCATAGAATGTAAGCGGATAACCTAGAACATAGACTTTGAACATAACATATGGATTGAACATAACGTAGGACTTGGACAGTCATGTCTTGAACACACAGATTTGCTTACAAGCTAAATGGCACAAACAAAAGGGTGTCCCTTTTTATGAAGACATGAGACACATGGCCCGTCGGGGCACAATGAAGCCACAAACAATGATTTAGGAAAAAAAACACACACGAACATGCCCTTGTACGGTGTGGACCCATGCGTGTTCTTTACATAGTCTTTATATCCTTCCCAGTGCCCAGTTTTATCCGTTCAGAGTTTTATAGCATGTTTCTCCACATGGCGTGTCTAATGCATGGCATGTATCTTAGGGCGTGTTACCTCACACACCCACTACAGCATTGAAGTAGTCAATTAATAAACAAGTAAGCATATAGCAACTCCAGAATGAAAACACTTAACTGATGGTCCGGATGCCTCACAAGGACATCCGGACCCTGAAGAGCGATGCCCGAAGCTTATGGGAGCCCACTTCACCGCCGCGGCCTGTGGTTATTCAGCTGTTCGTCACCGTCGCGGCCCGGGGAAACTCCAAGAGTCCTTCGGCGTCTGAGAATTTCTGCATGCCTGCTCCTAAACTGCCGTCGCCCGTGCTGAAAATCATTAATTACCTGCACCGAGGCACGGGCGGCGGCGAGTTTTAACCGTTGCTGCTAATGAGCAGCTGTTGTAGCGCGCGATAGGAGAACTACACCTCTCCCACGCCTCATGGGAAATGTAGTTTATCGCCTCTCGCAAAGCAAGAAGCGCCGACCTGAAGCTTTCCTCAGATTCCTGACACTAGCGGCTAGCAGCTGATCCGCCTTATTCTCCTTTTCATAAAATTTTTGTTTTAATAATTTCAGTTTCCGTGTTGTATCCCCTATCCCCAGCACTTTTAGATCCTGCCTTTTTTGTTTAAGCGTTTTTAGGTGTTCCTCTCCATATGACACCTGCATGTGCATCCTTTCTTCCAAGCTTGCAATCTCTTTGCCCAGTTTCTCCTCCTGTAACCCATGTTCCCTTTTCTGAAGGCCACCTTCCTTCATCAGGAGACCCCTCCATGTAGCTTTCCCTTCCTCCCATAACGTCATGATTCCCACCTCCCCATTATCATCAATCTAGACGTATTCTTCAATTGCGGCAGTAAGTTCCTCTGCGAAGAGTTTGTCTCGCCAGAGGAAGTCGTTGTCGCGCCACTTGGGGTCCCGACGGCCTGAGCCTTCCATGTCTAGGGTTGCTGTCACCATATCATGGTCAGACCATCCCACTGCTCGGATCGCGCTTTTCCTTATTCATGCGTGGTATTCCCTGTTGATTAGTAAGTAATCAATTCTGGTGAAGGATTGTGGATGCTGGTCCTAAATGTGTATGCTTTCTTGTCTGGGTGCTGTATTCTCCAAACATCCATGAGGGCCCCATCACTCAAGTTCTTCCTGAATCTGTCCCCACCTCCCTGGACGTACCCCTGAAGTTCTGCCCTCATCACTTATCTATCCATTTGCGCGTCTGCCCATGTATTGAAGTCTCCCCCTATTATGGTGAGCCCATTACTTCTCTCCACAATGGTGGCAAGAGCCTCCTCGTTGAAGGAACCCTGACCCTGGTTGGGCACGTATACCACTGCTAGAGTGATCCGGGTACCCTCCCAATGTCCCTGGACCAATAGGAACCTACCTTCCATCAAAGCGTGGGCCTCGGGGTTTGTCAATCAAATTCACTTGTGCAGTATTAAGTCTACCTCACCCACCTCTCTTGTGATCGGCTGAGGCCCAGTACGTTTGTCCCACTCCTCTCCCCCTCAGTGGCCTCTCTTCCCCTGCCTTCAATCTGGTCTCCTGGATAAAGAGCACGTCTAGTGCAGCCCTTTCAAACTCCCTCCTCACCAATGACCTTTTGGTGGGAAAGTTCAACCCCTTGACATTTAATGTGCCCACCTTTAAAGTGGTGCTTCCTGGGATTGGTTTTGATTTCCCTTCCATTCCTATGTTGGGTCCCTTATCTCAGGCCTGCCTCCTCCTGGATCCCCTCCCCTTCCCCTGCATGTGACCCTCTTCTATGTATCTCTTTTAACATTGCTCCCATCAGCCTCACCCCTCCCATCTCCCCCTTTTGTAACTATAAACATAACTAAACAAATGTGACCATGGCGTAACCCCAGTCAGTGGTTCTTAGAATAGAGACGCCCTCTTGAAACTGAGGGCCACTAGGATTTGAACTCTCCCCCACCGGGGGAACTCTTGACTAATCCCATTCCCTTTCATCTTTACCTTATGCTTATGATCTTTTGCCATGCCTCCCCTTTCTAGTTCAGGGCAGCTTTGAAGGTGACGGGGAACCCAATTTTTACATACTTTCTTCCTGCCTTACTTCCCTTCTGCCTTTGGGGGGGTGTTTCTGCTTGCTGATTCCTTGGTGAGTGGGCCCCCTGGAGGCGGGTGAGCTCTTCTTCTCCTAGCTCTATGTCTGTCATTCTTGCATTCAGTTTTCATTTCTACAAGGTCCACGTTGACCTGGTTATGCTCCAGGTTTTCCACTTTTCCTTCTATCTTCTCAATTTTCCCTCGTAGTTCAGAAATGGAGGTTTGAATATCTGAAAGTAGGGCTCTAATCTCTGCCAATAGCCCTGCTATATCCTCTTTCGTGGAAGCATTGCTCATTTTGGCTTCTGTGTTGTGGGGGGGTCCCTTGCTTTGTGAACCTCCTCCCTCCTATATTGTAGTAGCCGGTCCAGCCCTCTTTGGGGGCGGGGGGGCTTCGTGCTGGCCACCTCTCCCCTTCTTGCAACCCTATGATGGTGCTGGAGAGAGAGTCTTTTGCGGCTTTTGATCTGCGTCCCCGTCTTATCCCAGAGGGTCCCCTCGCTTCCGCGCGACCTTGGGGCAGGTGAGATTTGATGACTTTTCCTTGGGGGTTTTCTGTCGGGGCCCCTTTCTCTCTGTTGTCGGGCTGTTGGTGTGTGTGTGTGTGTGTGCGAGTGTGTTTGTGTGTGAGATGCCCCTCTTCCCTAGGTACCTCTCGGTGCCCTTCTGTGGGCGTTGGCTGGGGGAGCTGCGCTAGACTACGCCTGGAGGCCAAGCAATCTTCTCCCCCCTCCAGTTCTCCATTCCGTTCGCTGTGGTTGGGGGATCCAGGATCAGGGATGTTTGCAGGACCTCTGTCCTGACGCCCTGTGGCTGCCAGCTCTGTTTTTGGGCTCCTCCCTGCTTGCCCTCCTGTGCGCCCACCATTACCACACACAGCCCCACTGCTCAGGCGTGTGTGCCAACCTCTTAGCTCAGTGAGGGGGTAGTCCTTTACCAGGTCATTGTCCCATTCTCTTCTTGGCCTCTTGACTGTGCTGGGCCTGTGTTTTCCCAGCGTGTCGGGGCTTTGCTGTTCAAAGGAAGAGGGCTTCCACTCCTCCCCTTGCTGCTGTCTCCCCCTCTATGCTGTGCTGATTGGGAGGGGATCCAGCGTGGTTGCAGGTGCCTCCCGTCTCCCTCTGTGCTGGCTTCCTATTGCTCTGGATGGGGGTTGGGGCGCTCCTCATCTGCTGCACCTTTGACCCGATGCACTGGAGCCAGTCCCGAGTTGAAGCGCCACGTCTCTGGGTCCCGCCTGTTGTGCTTGCTTCCTCTCGCCGTGGGACTGCTGTCCCGTGCCGGCCATACCCCTCCTCCTCTTCTTTGCGGGCCTTCACTCCTGCTTACCGGCACTGGGGGACAGGGATCCTTACCCCTTCTCTATGGCGTGGGCCGCGATTTCTTCGGTTGGAGATGTCCGCCCTCCCTCTTCCACTCCGGTTCCCGTTTTTTGTTTTTTTTATAACTCTGTTTATTGATTCAATAATGAGTACATATCAACATTAAACAACCAACAAGGTCACATGGCATAAATACAGCATTACAAGTCATGCAGCATTTCACGGGTAGAACGCGGGTATCACGGGGAGGGAGGCTGGGGACCAGTATTGCTGGGCCTGGGACACCCGATGTATTTAAGGAATGTCATGGGCCACCAGGGCCACTAATTTCAGGTAATCATGAAGTGCCCTCCCATTTCTCCTAAACCTTCTGAAACCTCCTGGGGCACCCTCCAGCCTTGTAAATTCGTTTTTTCAGGGACGCACATCTGTCCACTTCATTGGACCATCAGTTTAAGCTCAGTTTTTCCGCCGTGCCCCAGGTTGCAGCAGTTTGCCTCGTCCACCCTCAGAAATGTCTTTTCGTGTTTAGTTAAGTCCACCTCCCCACATACACCCAGCAATACCTGTGGAACCGGGGATCCCAAAGCGTCAGAGATCTTACTAATACATCTCGCGCAGAAACTCTGGAGTAGGTCACAGCCCCACACCATATGAAAGAAGGTGTCACCCGCTCTTTTGCATCTCCGACATTTCCCACTATCAGCGATCCCCCATCGTGCCATCGCTGTTCGAGAATAGTACGATGTGTAATATTTTGAGTTGGACCAATCTTAGTTTGGCACAATATCTCGTGGAAACATTAGTGCCTCCACCCGTTCCTTGGTTTCCAGGGAGGCCAGGTCTCTTTCCCATTTCTCTTTTAGCCTAGTCAGTTCTTGGATTCCGAAGGAATTGTGGACCTGATATAGCGTGGAAGGGACCTTGGTTGGGATGCGATCTGGGAAGACATTGGTCTTGAGGGGGGAACATTTGGGAACCTCACTCAAGTTAGGGAATTGGGCGTTGATACCGTGTGTTAATTGGAAATGCCTGAACTATTCACTAGATTTGAGCCCGAACTTCCCCTGCAGAGTCTCAAAATCTAGGAGGTGTCCGCCCTGTACTACATCTGCGAGTATACATATGACCTGTCTCTCCGAGGACGTGAAGTGGGCCATTTTCTGGATTTCGGGGAGGCGCTTTTTTTAAAAACAAAATGTTTCATTTTTTATTTTGTTACAAACTTTTAAAAATACACACTTTTGTCACACAACTCAAGCACAACCATGTTTTCAAACTCTACTCAAGGTCTCTTGTGACTCGAAAAGTTTCCATTTCCTTCTAATCATTCATCATTCATCAATTTCTCAAGATAAAATGTCAATGCAAAAGTCAGTTTATTATCTTTATCAGCCAACATGGCTTGCCACAAGCCCTCACTACTCAAAGATGGATATTTTGCGAATTGCGGTCCTAGAAGGTTAGTTCTCATGGTTCTTAAGCCTGTACAAGATAGCACTAGATGTTTTAGTGTCTTGTTTTCAACATCACAAAAGTTGTGATATTCTCTGGATTTTTCCCTTTTCTGAGGTTTAGCCCTTCTTTCGTATAAAATAGATTTAGAAAAAACCTCAAGAATAGTGCTCTTCGTCGCATACACAGACATTTTTCCATATATTTTGGCACCTCGTTGAGTGCTCTAGCTTCTGGAGCATTCAACTGCATATACCTGTGCTGTGATCTTTGTTCTCCATTTTCACACCAATCCTGTGTCCATAGTTTCTTTTTTACTGCGTTTGAATTATTTTGTAGTTGTTCCTTATTGGTGTTTAACTGTTCCAGCGTTTTTTCGCATGATTGTTTCCACTTACTTAGAACTGATTCTTCGTTTTCTATCAGCGACGCTATTAATATTTGAAACTGAGTCAAACCATTTTCACGGGTTACTTTCCTGTACAGAGATAAGGAGTTGCACATTATCCTAGAGTTTCTAGATGTAAGGCCTAGTTCATAACGAATGCATGCTGTGGCAGTGTCTTTTGTGAGATGAAGAATTATTTCCCAAAATTTTTCTCACTGTGACCATGTTACATAGGGGAATCCCAATGTTGTTTCTACTCCGTGAATCAAGGCTGTTATAACTTTTGATTTATAGAAGTTAATGGTTGATTTCATTGTAAATTTCCCCAATTTTTTGTGTAGGGATACTCCTTGGGTGGTTAGCATTTTACATTTCGATTACATTTTCTGCACTATGGGCTCATCATTAATGTTCGAATTGTTTCGCACTCCCAGGTAAGTTGACTGCTTTACGACTTTAATTTGATCTTGTCCTAGCTTTCAATGACATTTGTCTTTATAGTTCGTTTTGGAGCCTTTGGATTTTTCATGACTAGTATCTCGGTTTTCGCCGCATTTATTTCCAGCTAATTGTTATCAGTGTAAGCTTTTGAGGCCGTCAACTTTCACTGTAGACCAATCGGTGTTAAGTCCAACAGGGCTATATCATATGCATAAAGTATACAGTTCACAGGATTTCCTTTTATTTTGGGAGGAAAGGCTTGCATGTCCTCTAATGCTGTTGTAACATCAGAAATTAACAGGTTAAATAGCGCAGATCCCAATGGGCATCATTGTTTAAATCCCCAGTATGTTTTTATTGGAGCAGAGAGTAAGCCATTTTGGTCCAGGCAAATTTTGGTGTCAGAATACAGTTCTTTGATCGGTGACATAAAGCTTGTTGGACATTTCCATCTGGCTAACTTAGCCCATAGTAGCTCTCGATTTACCGAGTCAAAGGCGTGGGCTACATCTACGAATGCGAGGTATATTTATTTCCCCTTTTTGATGGTTTCCATTTTCAGGATGTTCTATATTAATAGGTTTAACCCACAGCCCACGCCTTTAACAAATCCAATTTGCCGGGGATCCGCTATTCCTTCTGTTTTCATCCATATCGTCAACTGCTTTAACAATTGAGTTGCAAAAGTGTTCCCTACCACATCTAAAAGCGCTATTGGTCTACAGTTCATAGGAGGACTTCTTATGCGTTTTTTTAAATATTGGCACTATGATAGCGCTTTTTCATGATGTTGCGATTCTGCATTCTTTCTGTATGTTCTTAAAGAGATGAACACAAAATATTGCCCACTCTTCCGGATTCTCTTTTAACATCTGGTTCGTTAGCCCATCCGGGCCAGGTGCCCTCAATTAACTAATTTTCCTGATGTTTTCCAGGATATCGTCTTCATTAATTTCAAAGTTCCAGGGTTTTGAGTCCTCCTGTCGCTGTGGCATAGTTGTTTCTTGACTTTTAAATAGGTCCGTATAGAGTGCGATCCATCGGGTTTCCGTCACCATGTAACATTGGCTTGCACGCTGAGGGACCGCAATGTTGTTTATATGTACCCAAAAGTCTCTTGAATATTTTTGGGCCAGGCTCTTCAGCATCAGTTCTACATCATGCTTTTCCATTATGATTCTGTGAGACTTTGACCAGTTTTTGTATCTCATTATTCATTTTTATTTTCCTTTTTGACGATTCAAGTTGTCACTTTGAGTTAACGCTCTTATGTTTCTTCTTAGTTCTCTTTTTTTTGGTCACTCTCAGAATCATATGCATGGACTCTTTGGAATATTACTTTTGTTGAGTCTTTTGTTTTTTGTACATACTGTTGTGGAAGGGGGCAATAGTCAATTTCAACATTGTTTCCTGTATTTGATTTTACTAATGCTTTTGTGATGTTTTTGATGTTTAGACTATTCATTCTTAGTCTATTTCGGCCTGGTGCGACGTTCACGTCATGGTTCCATGTTACCGCCACTGGCTTCGTTTGACTAATTTTTGGTCACTATGCGACATGCCAATGATTTTTAAATCCATGACTCTATTGAATATGTTTTTAGAGGTGTAAAAGGGATCCAGAATAGATTGATGGTCGCCTTTTTTCCAGGTCGCCTTTAGAGGCTTGTCCCCTTCGACATTCCCGTTTATTTAATGTATGTTTCTAGTTTCCATTTCTTCTAACCATTCTGAGCTTATCACGTCTGTTGCTTTTCTTATTGGTTTTTGCTCTTTTTTTTCTGATTCCAATGAGACACAGTCCATATTTAAGTCTCCACAAATGATGATGTTACACTTTCAGTTGTCATGGAGTCATAAATCAAGTCACACACACTTTGTCCAGAAAGGCTCTCTCCATCATTGCAGCGTGCTGCAAATATACGTTGATTAGATAGATTTTTTCTTTCTTTTTTAATAATTGATATTCAGCCATTGTCATTTGTATATAAGGGGATGGATTAACAGAGCTAATTATTCGTAGACCCCTTTCTCTTTTTACAAGGATAATTAGGCCCAACATCGGTCAACGCTTCATCTTCTTAATGGCTGGATTTATCTCCATTTCGTATCCCTCAACGCATGGTAAAGATTGGAGCAAGGTCTCTTGCAAGCATATAATATCTAGAGTTTTTAGTGAAGTCGAAATATCCTGAAACAGGTGGACAAAACCATTGTATTCCAGGAACACATCTGTATTAACTTGGGTCCACCCTCATCTAAATGTTTACTTGATCTTTTTGAGTTAAGAGCTGCAGGTAGCCAATTCCAAGACCCAGGTCCATTTAGTGAATCCTCTACGTTTTCTAGACTTCCTGGTCTTGTAAGATTTTGTACGTCACTTGTAATGGTGATTTTGATCCGTTTCTTTGGTACTATTTGATCTTTCGAACAGCTATTAACAGACCTCCTTTTTGCCGGGATCATCTTCGGCTTACTCATCGGGTTGTTGCATACATGTTAGCTGATATATTCAAGGGTTGAATTTCTCTGATTTCAAAACATATTTGGTTTACATCAAATTTTGCTTTCCAAATGATGTTGCATATCGATCTGGAATAGATATGAAGGAGGATTCTATGCAATGTTGTTTCGTCGATCAATTCCACAGTTTTAATGTCCGTTGATGCTATTGCCGTTAATCGTTAATGGAGTAGTTGTAGCACGTTATATCTATTTAAGATCAACCCATCCTCCTCTTGTGCAGTTCGCTCCAAAAGCAAGATAATCGCTAACAAAAGGTTAGAGATTATCTTTAGCCTTTTGTTTTGATTTTTTTCATGACTTCTCCCATCGCCCGTCTATCCACTCTCCAGTCATCATCCCCTTTCGTAGTTGTCGGCTCTTGGTTTTTGTCAAAGGTGTAAGATAAATCACTTTTAGGGGATTCTGTTGTTACATTACATTTTTGAGGCATATCATGATATGATTGTTTCAACGTGTCTTTTTTTAAGGTCGCTTTAGCCTTTCTTCAATCATTGCTCACGCTTCTCAATTGTTTGAAATTGAACAGAGGCATCCTCCTTCCTAGTCAATTTCCCTTTTACTCCAGGCTCTTTTTCAGGTGTAACTGAGATGAAGTCAGTCAATACAATTAGAGTCACATGGGTGTCTGGATTCTGTCTCCCCCAGTATATTTCAACACATCACAAACAGAATCTATTTTGTTAAAATAGTTTAAACCTATAGCTTGAGTCCTTAGCTCTAACTAAATGTCCCTATGGAGGAAAGGAGTCTGTTCCTGGTTCTATCCAGAGAACAGCCAAAGGGGCACTCGCCCTATCCTGGCTCACTACTTTCCTACGATTACTAAAAAGAGGTGCACGCCCTTGGGAGTCAACAAATTTCTTTTAATCATGTCGCTAGCCCTCGGTGTGACTTATATATAAAAATCACAGCGATCATTGGTCCAGAATCTATAGGTCTAATCACTGCTGCGTACTAAAAATACAATGGATATTATTTTCGAGCTCATATATTACTTCCTTATGAGACAGGTGTAACGCTCACCTGGTTCCCACGGGGGCGCTGGTCTAGTCTGGATTGCTGTGGCCTCTTCTAGCGTGATGCGCAGGACCCGGAACACCGATTGGACAGGACCTCCAAATCGTGCTTGCCTGACCCGTAGGAATATCCTTCTGCAGATGAGAAAGGGGATTAACAGTCTACAGAATAGTGTGCTAGCTGCCCCCTTTCCCCCTTCGTTCCTCTCTAACTTCCTCCAAACGCCGGTTTAAGCTCACCTTATGGTTTGGAAGGATGAACTCTCCATCCTGCTTCTGGTGCAGGGGCGCGCGTTCGTCCAGTTACTTCACTGGTTTTGAGAATGGCGCTGGCAAAATCCACTTGACTTTCCTGAGCGATGCGCCGTAAGTATGAAAGTTCAAAGTTCAAGTAAGGCCCCCTTTATGTTGTCTTTCTAACTTGTGATCTGTCCTTTATTTCAGGTGCAGAATGAAGGCGATCTGTCGAGGGGTTAAACTGCTGAGGTGAGTAGTGATGAGGGCGATCCCTCTAAATGTCCTTATCATTCCCCAGAAATGTCTCTTGTCCTTTCCCCATAGGGGCCGGGGTACGGTACCTGCCAACGGGGCGGCGCCGACCCGAAATGTGGAAGAAAAGCCGGTAAGTATTATGGCTGTTAATCAGGCTTTCCTTCTGTGTTCCTTCTGCTCACCTTTTGTTTCTTCCTCTCTCCCCTAGGTGCAGAGGTGTGGCGTCCGATGCTGACAGCCGCGATGGAGCCGGGAGATGTCTCAAGGATAGGTGAGTGAAGCGTGGCGCTGCAGCGAGCAACGCAATGCTTTTAAATGGAAGTCTTTCTTCAGGGATGCTGGCGAGAAGATTCCGGATGCAGGTAAGAAGTTTGAAATAGTCCTTGGTTTTCACCTTTCTCTTCTCTTCCTTCCTTGCAGGTCTTCCAGGTTCGAGGTGGGCGTGGCTGGAGTCCAGGAGCAGGAGCAGACACGGTGAGCGTTAAGCTGCAGGAAGCAGAACAACTCGAAGCATGAGCTGCTGTCTGGGCGTGGCTTAAATAGCCTCCAAAGAAGTCCCAGGTATGTATCCTTCCCCAACTAGGTATGTATCCTTCCCTGGCCACGCCCGAGTGAAAAAATAGTCCCTATGAAAAAATAGTCCCTTTCAGGTCTCAGGGAGGCCTGAAGTGTGCAGCATGGTCTGCATCAGGTAAGTGCACAAAACACCTCCCTTTATGGGCCTGGCGCCTATGGCGCCAGGACTGATGTCCAACATGAGCCTGGCGCCAAAGGCGCCAGGACTGAGTCCAAAGAGCCCCTATAAGGGGCCGCTGGGCTTTTAACCGAGGGCATGATGCCTGCTTCAGGGGGTGCTGGGCCTGGCCTGGTGCTCCGGGGGTAGGCATCATGACAGCACTCCCCCCCAAGGCCCCTCCCAAGGTCGTTCCTTCTGGAGGTTTCGGTTTGTTTGGGAAATTCCGATGGAACCTTTTTACCAGCCGAGGTGCATGTACGTGATCACTGGGTTCCCAAGACCTTTCCTGAGGCCCGTAACCTTTTCAATCAATTAGATAGAAAAGTTTTGATTTTGAGATCTTAGAATCCAAAATGTTCTTCACCTCGAATTCAGGCTCCCCATCTATCTGAATCGGTTCTGGTGGCTTTGTTAATCTGGTTCCTGGGTGCACTGGTTTCAAAAGTGACACATGAAAAACGGGGTGAATCCGCATGTTAGCTGGTAGATCGAGCTTGACTGCCACTGGGTTGATTATAGCTTTGATCGAGTAAGGGCCTAAATACCTTGGATTAAAAGTTCAAGGCCCCTTGAGTGATAGGTGTTTGGTAGCCAACCATACTTGATCCCCTATTTGGTATGGAGGCGCCTCTCTTCAATGCAGATCCGCATTCTTTTTGTATTTCCCTTTCGCATGTTGCAAATGTGCAGTTGCATCCTTGAAGGCTTAAGTAATCGTAGAATGCAAATGGTCCACTGCGGGCATTTCAAGGCTCAGAGGTGAGTCCAAGTCTGAAGTACGAGGGTGATGTCCATATAGGGTAGAAAAGGGGCTCTGACCAGTTCCAGAGTGTATCGAGTTATTGTATGCATATTCAGCCACCCATAAAATGTCCTTCCAATTACCCTCCGATTGGTGCAACATACATCGTAGATATTGTTCAAGGGTCTGGTTCGTTCTCTCCATCTGACCATCGGTCTGTGGGTGGTGGCTGGTCGAGAGTCTTACGTTGATTTGTGCCAGTTGACAACACTTTTTCCAAAAATGAGAAATAAACTGGCTTCCCCGATCGGAGACTAGTATGGACGGGAATCAATGCAAACGGATGATATTTTCGAGGAATTCCTTGGCAAGAACAAAGGCTGAAGGTAATCCTTTCAACGGAATAAAGTGGGCCATTTTGGAAAATAAATCCACCACGACCAGAATAGTATTGTAACCATTACAAGAGGGCAGGTCCGTGATAAAATCTAGTGACAGGGTGTGCCAAGGTGCTGGTGGAATGTCTAAGGGCTGAAGAAGACCGGCGGGTCTTGTCTTTTGACCTTTGTTTTGGGCACAAACGCCACAGGACATCATGAAAGATTTAATATCCTTTCGCCAGGAAGGCCACCAGAATTGTCGTTTAACCTTTTCCTCTGTTTTGGCAATGCCAGGATGTCTTTCCATCAGGGTATCATGATGACAGGAAATAACCAGTTCTTGCAATTCCTTTTCTGGCAAAAATAAGCGTCCTTGGAAGTAAGGTAAGCCATCCTTGACTGAAAAGTTAGACCCCCTTTTGATCCAATCCTGCAAGGCTGAAGAGTCCAGGAATTGTTTCACTCGTGCTTGAATGTCTTCAAGGGTTTGTAAAGTGGTTATCCCCAAAATTCTTTGTTCGGGAATTATAGGCACAGGTTCCGAGTTTGTGTCTATTTCTTCCATTCCAATTTGGGATAGAGCGTCCGCCTTACCATTCTTATAGCTG
Source organism: Ambystoma mexicanum (assembly GCF_040938575.1). NCBI lineage: Eukaryota > Metazoa > Chordata > Amphibia > Caudata > Ambystomatidae > Ambystoma > Ambystoma mexicanum. The sequence goes on along the minus strand of NC_090928.1, from coordinate 1,241,574,874 downwards.
GGGCGGTAGGTGATTACAAAATCGAACTCAGCAAAGAACAAAGCCCATCAGAGCTGTCGAGACGATTGAGCCTTGGCAGTTTTTAAATATTGTAAATTTCGGTGATCAGTGATCACGGTGATGGTATGCCGGGCGCCGAGGAGATAATGCCGCCAAGCCTTAAAGGCGGACTTAATTGCTAATAGTTCCTTATCGGTGATCGCATAATTTATCTCCGGCGGCGAGAACTTTCTGGACCAAAATGCTACGGGGTGCAGTTGGTTGGTTTCAGGGTCTGTCTGAGACAGGACAGCTCCCATGGCTAAGCTGGACGCGTCGGTTTCGACTATATATGGGAGATCGGGACGCGGGTGCTTCAAAATAGGTGCGGACGTGAACTTAGCTTTCAACTCCTGAAAGGCCTGTTCGGCTTCCCCGGTCCATTCAAAACGTTTATTTTTTCGCAAGAGTGCAGTGATGGGTTGCACCACACGTGAAAACTCCGGGATAAACCTGCAATAAAAGTTGGCAAAACCAAGCATGCTTTGGACACCTTTCACCGAACTAGGTGATGGCCATTTGAGGATGGCATCCACTTTCCGTGAATCCATTCGGACCCCTTTAGGTGTCAGGATGAATCCGAGAAACTCAACCTCGGTGGTATGGAAAACACATTTTTCCAGCTTGGCAAACAGTTTGTGCTGGCGCAGTTTCTCTAGGACGGCCCTGACATGCTTTCTGTGATCAGATTCCAAAGAGGAGTACACAAGAATGTCATCGATATACACGACAACACAGACATCGATGAGTTCCCGAAGGACATCGTTCATGAAGAATTGGAAGGCTGCAGGCGCGTTGTACGACCCGAAAGGCATCACCTGGTATTCAAATAGTCCATATTTTGTACGGAAGGCCGTTTTCCATTTGTCGCCTTCTTTTACTCGTACCAGATGATAAGCCCCCCGGAGATCTAACTTGGTGTATACGCAAGCGTCCTTCACCTGGTCAAGGAGTTCAGGGATCAGAGGCAGAGGGTAACGAATTTTAACAGTTATCTGGTTCAATGCGCGGTAATCGATACAAGTTCTAAGGTTGCCTTCTTTTTTAGGCACGAAGAACAAAGCTAAGGATGCCGGGGACTTTGACGGGCGAATGAAACCATTGGCGAGGTATTGATCTAAATATTGTCTCAAATGCAGATTCTCTGGTTCTGTAAGGGCGTAAATCCTGCTACAAGGGGGTTGTGCACCGGGCACCAGATCGATTTGGCAATCGTACGATCTGTGGGGAGGTAACGTGTTGGCCTGTTCCTTTTGGAAGACGTCCTGAAAGTCTTGGTACTCTGGAGGTAGTTGCACGGGGACAGAGGTTACTGATGCTAGATTAATCTTTGGATTTTCTGGGTAGCAGGTTTGTGCACAATCCGGGAAGGTTATTCTCTTCGCTCGCCAATCAATTCGATGATTATGTGTCTCTAACCAAGGGATTCCGAGAATAAGCTGAAACTGTGGAGCCTTGATTACATCAAACACAACTGCCTCCCGATGGCCATCCGGACCTACAAGTGTCAACTCCGCTGTGGAATGTGTTACCGGTCCAGAGGCAATTTCGGTTCCATCTACTGTGGTGATGACATCTTTGTTGGTTTTAGGACGCAGAGGGAGGTTTATCCTAGAGACCAATTCTCGATCAACATAGTTTCCTATAGCCCCGCTATCGATGTATGCCTTTATAGCATGCAACCGTTTAGGCTGTTCCGGATCTACGAGGACCATTGGCACAATGAAATGCGAGGTCTGAGAGTTAGTTTTCAAGCTCGGTAAGCGGACCCCTACGCTTGCCGGGCGTGGTCGTTTCCCGATACAGAGTTTCCATGGATTTTATCAGCGGCTCCTACCACCTTCTTGGGCGGCATAACCGGGCAATCTCGTAGAAAGTGTCCAGAGGACCCACAATAAAGGCATAATTGCATCTGTCGTCTTCTTTCCTGTTCTTTTTGAGTAAGGGGTCCTTTAACCCCTCCGATTTGCATAGGCTCTGAGCCATCAGCCCCCTTGGGGTTAGCGTGGGTCTTGGCCAACACCCGGGTTTCAAACTTGGACCAATCTGCTTTTCTGTTTTGCAGCCTGTGATCCAATTGGACCACTAAGTCTATATATTCAGTGCATTCCTTGGGCGGATTTACAACTTGTGCCAGGACATCTTTAAGTTCTCCGCGTAGACCTCGATAGAATAACGTGATTCTTTTATCCTCTGGCCAACCAGTTTCCACAATTAGTCTATTGAAGGTTGTAATGTAGGATAGAAGGTCTTGATTGCCCTCTCGCAGAGATAGAAGTTCGTCATCCAGAGCCTGTCCCTGGGAGTGTCGAGCAAATAACCTTTCCATGCTTGTTTGAAATCCTTGAAAATCACGAAGAATCGGGTCATCTTGAGTTACCAGTGGGACTGACCAATCGGCAGCACAGCCGCTGAGATATGACAACACAAAGGCTACCTTGGTCTGATCATTAGGGAAGGCCCCAGGTCTGCATAGGAAGTGCAAACGACACTGATTCATGAATACGGCGAATCGTTTGGGGTCCCCAGCAAAGCGTTCAGGTGGGGCCAGTGGCATGTTTCCAGGTAGATTAATCTGCACCGGGTTACTGGAAACCACAGGAGCGGGGTTCCCCCCGGAACCGGGTAAAGGAGTTTGTCCAGCTTGACCTTGCAAAAGCTGTCTAGCCAGGTCATCAGCTCTATCCTTTATTACAATCACTTCCCTCCTGAGGGAAGTAGTCTCTTGGCGAGCGCAAGTCTGACACTTTTACAAAAGGGTACACGCGTAAGCGACGCGCAACACACGCGGCATTTTTCTCAACACAGGGAAGCGCCGTGGCGAACAGATCCTGCCGTCCCTTACGTGGACAGGGAATAGTGAAATCCAACAGCAGCTTGAACAGCGAGAGATCTAGCATAGCTCACGACCCAGCATTGGTCGGGGAAATGAAATACTTGACATACTGTAACTAGTTACGGATATGTCTGTCTATGATGACTGAGGTTTGGGGAAGGATACTTAGGATACGTACCTTCAACAATACTATTTCTTTACATTTTGCAGGAATAACTGCACCGCCACACGAGACCTGTGAGAGAAAGAAAAAACAAGAATAGATGTGAATACCGTGCACTGAAAACCAAGTGACGGTAGGTGAGACAATATTGAAGTAATAGACCGTACACTGGATTTATGCAGGATAGGGGGTTGAAATATATCTGACCAGGAATTCTTTACTCAATAGAGATCAGAACTCCTGAGAGGAAAAGAAGACCTGAATTGATGACCTATCATAACAGACAACAGATAGTGGTAAGAAATCAGACGGATAAGAGTACCATAGAATGTACAGTAGTCATAAACTTCGAGGCCTCTGATGTGTGCATTTTCCCTTACAGGGAGCTGATACGCAGATGAGATGTCCCATCTAGAAATGGAACACGCTGGATCCAGACAAAGAAATTGAAAGACAGAGAATCTTTATCACTGTCTATATGTGAATGTATAGAGTGCTAAAAAATATCTCTATAGTCTTGAAGAAAGCGGCAAACTATATTTCCCCGCTGAAACCGGTTGACTAATATGGGTTCAGGGTGATGACCTGTACCACCTGTCTCATAAGGAAGTAATATATGAGCTCGAAAATAATATCCATTGTATTTTTAGTATGCAGCAGTGATTGGACCTATAGATTCTGGACCAATGATCGCTGTGATTTTTATATATAAGTCACACCGAGGGCTAGCGACATGATTAAAAGAAATTTGTTGACTCCCAAGGGCGTGCGCCTCTTTTTAGTAATCGTAGGAAAGTAGTGAGCCAGGATAGGGCGAGTGCCCCTTTGGCTGTTCTCTGGATAGAACCAGGAACCGACTCCTTTCCTCCACAGGGACATTTAGTTAGAGCTAAGGACTCAAGCTATAGGTTTAAACTATTTTAACAAAATAGATTCTGTTTGTGATGTGTTGTAACTGAGATGAAGCAGACACGTTTCGGGACTGAAACCCTCTTCTCGGAAGTTTTTTTGAGGGGATATCTCATTATACTCTTCGGGCTCTGAAGATACAATGGTTAATCCCTCCGTGAATTATCTCGGGGATTCACTTCTTCTTCACTGACCGTATCGTAGGTTGACATATTCATCAAGTCCTCCATCTGCTTGGACTCCCCTTCCACCATCAACTTTTCGGTCTGATCCATGTCATTAGTTTCTAAGTTTTTATCAATCATCTGCAGAGGAAGTATTTCTTTCTCAGCTGTTCGTTGAATTTGATTGTTAGCTGCTGTTTGAATTGTTACATTTAGAGATTTGATGTTCCTACAGGAGTTTTTAGCTCTGGACTTTTGTCCTTTCGGCATGTTTTTTGATTTCTTCTTGCATTTGGCTTGCTTTGCATTCACTTCTGCATTCTTTGATACAATTCCTCCCTTAGTTTTTGCAAATATGGAATCGCTTTCATTTTTTTTTGTTAGGGGCGTTTCTTCGTGGGTTTTCCCTGCTTTGGGATTGTTGCAGAGTCCCTCTGCATTGGTGGAGCTTGACGGCCGCGCTATCTCCGTTTCCAAAGATTGACAATCGTCGGACAGATTTATCCTCGTATTATCTAGGCACTTTGGTAACTGTTGTCTACATGAAGAAGCTTCCAGCTACTGTTGTTTCTCGTTCATATCCAGTATTGAAATTTCTCTGGTTATGTTGACTGTGTCTTCATTTGGCGCTGACTCACGGCGATCTCTATTGGGGCACTCGCTAATACGGACCATATCAGCCAAGACCTTGCGAACCTTTGGATCACCTCTCTTTTCAGTTACTGCCAGTTATGCTCCTTCCCGATCGGCTTGTTTTATTTGCTCTCTTCTCAATATCGTTAATACTTCTTTTGCGACTTCAGCCAACAATTTCTTGTCATTTGAATATTTTTTTTCAATAATTCCTGACAGGGCGCTACCCCCAGGATTTACCTCACTCGACACAATAACCAAAAGAGATGCTAACTCACAACAGTTAACTTATACCAAGGCGCTACCTCAATATACAAAACACATTAACTAAAGCAGGGTGCTACTACTCTAAGCTTAGTGGTGCATACCACACCAAACTGAAGCACTGCTTTCTGAGACGCTATCTACCTCCCAGCACTTATTAACCAATACGGAGGCGCGAACTCCCTAGCCTTAGTGGTGCATACCATACCTCACCAAAATACTGCTATCGGAAACGGTACATTTCAGCACTCATTCTCTCAAACGGAGGCGCTACCTCCCTAACCTTAGTGGTGCACAAAGCCTACTAAAACACACTAACGTAAGTTGTTCTCAACTTCACACTGAACCGGTGTACCTGCTCCCTTCACAGGCACACACCTAACTTAACATGGAATGACTTACACACGTGACGGCATAACACTTTAATGCGTCTCTCACACCGGTCACATTAGACCTTGCATTCATTCCCATACTTCTTAAACTCTATGGATGACACATGAGGCATTTCTTCAACTTTTAGAGTTTGAAACAATGGCATCATCTCCAGCACAGTCCATTGGCCTGTCCGTGGCCTATTTGCACTCTAAATGCCTAAAAGTCCATGTTGTTCTATAATAACAACCTAAATCCTACAAATCCTCAAACGGTTAATGTAGCTCATTCATAACCCATAACCAAACCAATCACACGTAATAAAGATAATACATTCCTAAAAGTCCATGAGGTCATTTAATAACCTAACACCTATAAATCCTCAAAAAGGTTAATCTAGCGTACTCACACAAATGAGCACCTCGCACGTACCCCTGCCAAACCATTTCACGCTCTTATTTCACACCCACAGCATTCACCATATTATTATGCTGTTTCATGTAGTATGATTACCAAGAATTCCTTACAATGGTTAACATTGGTTTCGAATGTAACTTCATACTTTAAAACGTTTGGAGCTAAAACATATCCACATCCTGTCACACCAGTAAAAAGTAAAGTATTGCTCTCTGCAACATCATCACAACATTTTACTCTAAAAAATGCTTTTAGAATAGGAAAGGATACGGTCAGATGGGTGTTCCTTCCGTGACACATACAACAAAATTAGTTCAAGATATTAACATGTCACGGGATAATAGCCTCTTCTGTGACGGCTCCACTACTCCTTCATGCCGCTTACACCTACGCACCACTTGCCTTTCCTTATGAAGGCTTTTCTCCTTAATCACTGGCCGCTTCTGTGCGCCTCATTAACAAAGGCAGAGCGGCTTCACAATCCAACGACCGGGTCTCATGCGATCGCTTCCGGACCCCGTCACGTGACATCACGTTGCGTCCAGAAAGAGATGTCCTTTACTTGAACACCGCAAATGTTCTCTTCACATAAACTCTGTGTTTAACGATGCAGTTGCCCTCTTGCTTCTGGAACAACCGATGTTAAATTCCATCGCTTGAGTCACCTTCCGGGAACACTAATGGTACAGCGTTCCATTCCTTCGCCGATTGTCCTCAGCACCATGCAGCGATGGGCAGAGGAACTCCAGAGCCGGCTGAGGGGGCCAACGGTCAGTTCACAGACCCTTCCACTGAACGCTCCCGGGCTGCTCATTTCACTCTCTCGCACTAATGCCATGAACACTCCCGGGCTGCATATTCAATCTAGTCCTTTTTCATTGTACCTGGAAAGGACTAGATGTGCCTTATAGCCCCAGACACAGCACTCCCTTAGAAAATGGGCTGCTGGTCCTGCTGGCCCATCCAAATAAGTTCAGGAGGACTTTCCTTACATGGATCACTTCCGCTTCTTATGCCCCAAGATCCAGCAGTCCAGGGGCAACCTTCTCACATGGATCCTTTCCACCGCTTATGCCCCAAGATCCAGCACTCCAAAGGCTATGGGCTGCTGATCCAGTTCTGCTATGGTCCTCCTCCTCCCTCTCCTCCCTTGTCCGCCCTGGGTGATGGGTTTTCTTACTTGGGGGCGGTGATGTCCATCTCCTTACTTCTTCCTGATGATTCCTGCACCCCCCACAGCAGTTCTCTTCAGTCACCTTCCTTCCCTGCTTCAGTTGCACCAGGGTTCTTCTTTCCAGAGATCCTCGTTGCCAATGTTAGAAAGCACAGTCCAGGCTGATACATGTTGCTTCTTTATAAGTTTACTTCAGCTTCTTAAGTTACAGTTACATGAGACTGAGACATCAGGTATAGGACAACAGATCACTGGCACCCATCACCCAGGGAGGGAGGGACCAACTGATCCTGTTACAGAACACTCCACCGCATTCTCACACTCATACATCAACATTCCACTTGACACTAGCATGACATCACTAAGCACATGACCAGCTACAGCAGACAAAGACAAGCACATCATAACAGTTTTTTTAGAAGATTATTTGACATTTCGTTTTTCAGATTATTAAAGGTCATTTGTGATTTCAGATCATTCAATTCCTCTCTTTCAATGTTAATAATTTTGGAGTTCATCAACGCGATTAACGTGTTTTGATCTCGGTAGTTCTCATTAAACTGTTCGTACATTTTGGTGAATGGTGCTACTGCGATCATCATTGCTGATGTGATGTTTGGTCATAGTTCGCCTACCACTTTCTCGACCATCCTGAACAGTTCCGGAGTATTTTTTTTATCTCTTTGCCATTTTTCTGTCCTTGTCCGTTGGGTTCTTTTTATCCTTGAGTGCTCACTTTGCGTAGATGAGGAGTCTGATGATGAGTCATTTCATGTTGAGGGGGTGTCCTCTGAAGGATTTGAACTCACGTAATCCAGTCTTGAGTTAAGAGAAGGCTTTTTTAAAGTTTTGATTTGTTTATTGGTGACCATTCTTTTCTGTGATCCGGTAATAAATTGTTGGGGACAAGAGTCCACTCTCCTTATCTTTTGCAGATGTCTTAATTCATTAGAGTATTTTTCAATATCTTCTTTGCTCTTGTTATTGGGGGATGTATGGTCTCAGACTTGCAGCATTTTGGTGACCCCCTGTCATACGCTGTCAAGCTTTTTAAGACGTTCTGTGCTTTTCGTATTTGAGTTAAACTTTTCATTGAGGATGTTTAGGTACCTGAATAGGCGGTCTGCGACTGCAAGGGGGCTTCGCTGTTTTTTTGGCTAATTATTTTCATGATTCCCTTTAGTAGCTTCTCCTTCAATGAACAAATCAACGAGAAAGACACTCTTGTCTTCCTCCATTTCGTTGTTCATCGCGACAGGTTGAGGATCCCCCTTTGTTTCCCCCACCTGATGCTTTTTGCTCGCGCCATGGTTCCATTCAATGCTACCACCATAGCCAATCAGTTCACTCTGTTGTTTAGTGCTTGGTTCCAGTTTACGCCACGCCAGCACACGTAGCTGTGGCACTCTTCGTTTAACATCTCTTTCACCTTTTTCGAATCTACTATGAAGAGGCTTTCCAGGCAACTGAGGGTGAACGTCCCATAACTCAACCTGTGTAAATAAACTGCGATTGGGTAATTGCTATGGTAACGTACGGGCATTTAACTCTGGGGAGTCCACTCTAAAGTCTATTTCAGGGCTCAATGCTATCATGTTTTCGTGGTTCAGGCAAGCACAGGCACCTGAACTCAGGCAAAAGGGGATGCAGCGCACATGGGTATGAGATAATGGCACCTTCGGATCCGCCCAGGGTGCAGGACATGTTGTGGGCATCGGACTAAAGTTCGATCGAGTTGCAGCTACAGTCGCGCAGTAGTATAGTTCTTCCAGCCCTCCCGCGCTGTGGCTCACCACTGCACTTACTTGTTCCAGGTCACTGCTCACCTTCTGCTTTCGATCTCAGTGATGTTCTGCCATTTGGGGTAGTGTTCAGTTGCATCTCCAGAGTTGCAGCCGGGTTTGGGGAGGTGCCAGTGTTTTCATGCACCATAGTGATAAGCCTGGACCCGCCAGGACCCCCGGGAACACTCTCCCACACTCCGCAACGCTCCGCATCCGTGTGCAGGATTTTAAAGAAAACGCTCCTCCTTTTTTCCAAACAGTGAAAAAATACTTGTAATCCGAGCACACAGCAGAGAGTTCAGAACATCAGGAACACTCCCACACACTCCTCTTTCGGGGAGGCACTTATTGTGCCACAAAGGTTGCTCCAATGTTGGTCTCACTCTCCACCTAATATGCTGTTGGGCCTCTTCCCAGACTTGACGGATGTGTAGCGCCATCCTTGACATTCCCACCACCCTTTTGTTTTCACCATAGAGTATCTGAAGGGAGTGGTCTGGCCTGCTCTGCCCATCTCAGCCACGATGTGTGGGAGTGCAGGGTCTCCGTGTAGCCATTCGTTCACCACCCCTGTTTGTGCTGCCCAATAGTAGAGGCGGAGACATGGCAATCAGATACCTCCCTCCCACACCGAGCGTTGCAGTGTTTCAAGGGCTCCCTTATAGTCACAGACTGCCTACTCAGGAACCTAACCATGCTCAATGAAACGTTTAACTCAAATACGAAAAGCGCAGAATGTCTTAAAAAGCATGAGAGCGTATGGTAGAGGGTCACCGAAATGCTGCAAGACCGAGACCATATATCCCACAATAACAAGAGCGAAGAAGATATTGAAGAACACTCTAATGAATTAAGCCATCCACAAAAGAGAAGTAGAGTGGACTCTTGTCCCCAACAATGTATTACCAGCTCACAGAAAAGAATGGTCACCAATAAACAAATCGAAACTTTAAACAAGACTTCTCTTAACTCAAGACTGGATAACGTGAGTTCAAATCCTTCAGAGGACACCCACTCAACATGAAATGACTCTTCATCAGATTCTTCATCTACGCAAAGTGAGCCCTCAAGGATAAAAACATCCTAATGGACAAGGACAGAAAAAATGACGAGATTAAAAAATACTCCGGAACTGTTCAGGATGGTCGAGAAAGTGGTAGGCAAACTACGACCAAACATCACATCAGCAATGACGATCACCATAGCGCCGTTCACCAAAATGTACCAACAGTTTAATGAGAACTACCAATATCAAAACACATTAATCGTGTTGATGAACTCCAAAATGATTAACATTGAAAGGGAGTTGCAGGATCTGAAATCACAAATTACCTTTAATAATCAGAAAAACAAAATGACAATCTTCTAAAAGGACAACAAAAAAATTATTCAGAGGACAAAAAATTGTTGACTGAAGTCGCAAAAGAAGCATTAACGATATTGAGAAGAGAGCAAATAAAACAAGCTAATTAGGAAGGTGTGAAACTGGCAGTAACTGAAAAGAGAGTGTGAACGCCCTAGAGGACCTAGCATTCATCCGCATGACCACTTCGGGGGAGACACAGAGCATTTTAACCCAGGACATGAACCCATGCCCGAATCCCATCTGTCCCATGATACCCGACAGAGCATCCCACCCCACCGAATCAAAGGCTTTTTCGAAGTCCACAGCCAAAAGTGGTACTGGGTCTGAGATTGCCGGGGCATGGTCAACAGTGAGCTGTACGATACGCAGGTTCATCCGGGTGGACCTGCCAGGCATGTACCCACACTGGTCAGTGTGGACAATGGATGCTATCACTTCCAGCAGTCTATTAGCCAGGATGCATGCAAGAATCTTGGGTTCTCCTTTAATCAATGATATAGGCCTATAGGAGGTACACAGTTCTGGGGGTTTCCCTGACTTGGGGATTACCACTATACATGTCCTCCTAAGGTCTGGAGGGAGTCTTCCCTGTTCCTTGCTTCGTAGGAAAATGCGATGCATGTGTTCCGTCACCGCACCCCCCAATCGCTTCCAAGTTTCTATCGCGAAGCCGTTGGGCCCGGGGTTTTTCCCAGATTGGAGTTGCGACAATGCGGCTTCCACTTCTCCTTCTGTGATCTCGGAATCGAGATCCCGCACCTGTCGTTCTGAGAGGCGGGGGAGTTCAACCGAGTCTAGGAAATTTGGGTCGTCTATCTCGGTTGCTCTTGCTTGGGGAGAATAAAGTTTTTCATAGAAGGCCGCAAATGCCTCTGCGATGTCAGAATCTTTGGTTAATAGTTCTCCACCTTCTGTTAGGATGGCCCGTACCTGCCCCTTGCTTTGGTCTCGTCTTTCTTGCCAGGCCAGAGTCTTTCCCGCTTTATCCCCAGTCTCTTACATTTGACTTCCGACTGACCAGTGAGCGGTTCTTGCATTATCTAAGGCTCTATTCCTCAAGACCTCCTGTCCCATGATTAGGGCCTCCTGTGAGGCCTGAGACCCCAGTTCCAGAAGCGGCTCTTCCTTCCTAGACACCTGCCTGTCTGCTTCTGTGATCTCCCGAGTATGGCCTGCGTTGGGCCAACAATGAGATGGCCTCCCCCCGGGGAACTGTCTTATAAGCCTCCCATAGCGTAGTTGGGCAGTCTACCGATCCCTCATTAAGGTCAAAAAATACTGTGGTCTTATGAGAAAGGCCTGCTGTTATCTCGGGTGTTATCAGATAGTATGCGTTCATGCGCCAGGTTGTTTCGGGTTTGGTTTGTCCATTTTTCAGTGCTATCATTAATGCCTCTAGCAAGGAATACTGCGGACAGCAACCTATGTGCCATGTTCCAGGGGACAAAAAAATAGTCTATCCTGGAGCGTGATCTGTGTGCGTTAAGAGTTGAATGAGAACCCAGATTCTGTTTCATGCAGTGCCCTCCACGTGTCCACCAGCCCCATTGCATCTACAAAGGAGTATAGTTTGGTCAGTGTATCCCGATTTTTGTTGCCTTTGCATGACCTATCCTCACCCATCTCCATAACTTCATTAAAGTCCCTCCCCCAGGACCCATGAGTTTGCCTGTTCAGTAAGTGTTACTGCTTGGAGATCATTCAGGAGTTCCATTGAAGTGGCGGGGGAGCATAGGCTGCAATGATACCCCAGCTACTTCCCCACATGTTCCCAGGTACTACCACAAATCGACCTTGTGGGTCGGTGCGTACTTTCCTCAGTTGGAACAGTACCCTCTTATGTATAAGAATCATCATTCCCCCAGCCCCACTCAAGAATCCAGCATGATACGCTTGCGATTAATTAGCTCTTCTAAAAAATGACAAATCAGTACCCACTAGGTGTGTTTCCGTGAGGAGGGCAATGTCAGGAGAGTGCCGGTTAAGAAATTGGAGCACTAGTCTTCGTTTGGTCCTAGAGCCCAGTCCGTTGACATTGCATGTCAATAGGTAACTTTCCCCATCACATGTCACAAGTAGCCTTGTGGTGTTTTTCAGGATTTGGAGGGGGTATCATGGGATTTGGACCTCCCTTCCCTTCCCTGTGGGTATCTCAATCGTCCCCTGTCCCCATGTTCTCTCACCGCATGTTCCCGTGCCACTCCTCTCTATCCCCGTTGCAGCCGTATGACCAACCAACGTAAACTGTGGATAATAACCAACCCCAATCCTCCCCCTGTCCGAGGTCTATGTGGATTCCTTACAGTGTCTGAGTGTTCAACAATGAACTTCAGCACCTCACGGTGCATCACATCTGACTCCCCCAGCTGCGACCCCTCAATTCCCCCCACTTTCCCCAAACTAGAAGCACCCGTTGCCCAAACTTGTGTAAATTGAAACGTTTAAGAACATGTTCGGGGTGATCCACAGGAGCCAACCCTTATCCGTCCGTCTCCTGCCAGGGGCTGCCAGATTAAGGATTCAAAAGAGACAGCAGATTCGGGTCTCAAAGGGGGCCGGTCCCTAACTGTCATCGAGGCCACGGCCATATCCTGCCATGCGTCGTTGTTTCTCAGGTGGTGTCTCCATTTCTTGGGGATCCGCAGTCTCGTCGTCATTGCGTAGTATCAGAGTCTCTGCTTGAGTCAGGCTCCTTCCGTCAGTGTCTCCCCAGGGCGTGCAGCCTTTCAGCATTTCTGGACGTGGGCCAGAGAGGACCTGCGTTTCCAGCCAGTCCCAGACTTCCCTAGGGTTGTGGAACACATGGACCATATTGTTATAGTAGAGCTTGATGGTGGTGGGAAAAGCAGTGCATACTTGATGACGAGGGATGACGAAGGACTGCCGAGATTTCTGCACTTCTCTCGTATAATCTGGAAAGAAGCCGATCCGGTTACCATTGTAGGTGATCAGGCCCGTCGCCCTTGCATTATGGAGGAGCACGTGCCGGTCCTTGTAATTCATGAGCCGGGCGATCACAGTGCACTGAGGGCCGCCGGGTATTGGTCTGCTTGTTGGGACCCTGTGTGCTCGTTCAATGCAGAAAAAGTTTGAGTTTCTTGGGTGCCATGAGGTCTGAAAGCCACTCTTCCAAGAAGAGTTCCATAGACGGCCCCACCTCCTTTTCTGGGGGACCAAGAATGCACAGAATATTGCGGCGGGATCTGCCTTCGTTGTCCCCTGCACAAGTCTCAAGGGTAGTGAGTTTCTGCGCCATCCGTTCCTCCATTTTCTTTATTGTGTCTTATCAGATATGCGACTTCAGAGGCCAGACCATCAATTTTAGTTTCCACTGACATCCTGGATTCACCTGTGGCAGCCATAATGTCTATGAGTGATGGCACCTGGCCGGTGTCCGCACTTGCACTGTCCTCTCCCAGCCTGTCCCAGGCTGCAGTGGTCATCGCCAGGGTACCTGTTGTGAAGCGATCCATCTTATGTCGTGTCGCCCCTTTGCGGGGCATGTCTTTCACCATAGCCCCTCGGCACACGTGTTTGTGGTGCAGCTTCTTTCGCCCGTATACCTGCCTTTGTGTCTGTGTCTAAATGTTCAGGTAGGTAGGAGGAGGTGAGTAGTGTTTTTCAGGCTTTTCAGCAAGACCTGTGATCCTTCTCTGAGCGTTGGGGGGGGCATACAGAACTGAGGTCCGGGTCCCCAAGATCCCAGTGGCCCCCAGCACTGTCGGCCAAAGCCTGGTTGATGTTCCCAGAGTATTTGTTAATGCAGACAAGACGCTCACCAGCTGCTTATGCAAGTTCTACTCTGTCCCTTGTGTTTTCTTCCCCGTTGCCGGCTGGTCGGGGGAACCGGATTGGTTGCAGGCCTCTCTGGCCATTCAACCTGCACGCCCCCGGGAGCCCTGAGGGACCAGGAGCCCCACAACACCCAGTCTGCCTCCAGGTCCCGGATGCTCCAATGTGTCCAAGTAGCGCCCCGACTATGCCTCTCTTCTGTCATGCTCCACGGGTCCCCAGCAGGACCCCAGCTGCAGACCGACCCTGCACACTGTGCATGGTGCCTCAACCTCCATGTCCAGTGTCCCCACTTCCATGTGTGTCCTTCTCTCCTCTGCTACCTCTAGGATACGAGGGCACACCATAGGCGTCTTCCGCCAGCTCCACCCACCAGCCCGATGGGACCACTCGCAACCCGCAGGGCCCCCCGGCACTCTGCGGTCACAGCACGCTTCTCTTGTTCAAGTACTAGCCCACCTTGGTATTGTTGTCCAGGCAGCAAGGGGAGAACAGGAGGGGAAATCGCAAGGCACGGCACTCCCACTCCAACCACCTGACCCGCCTGTAAGTCCCGGATATTTCACTTTGTACGGGCAGAGACTGGTTTCCTTCTTTCGTCCCCCCGCTGGGCTCCTCACACCACAGGATCTCAGCAAGACTGAGGTTGCTGGCCAGCATGGTGCAGTGTCCGATATAGCAAGGCCCCCTGGCACCGATGTATGCCTTCTCACCCCTCCTGCTGCCACCACTGGGACACAGCAGGGACTCACCGCTGGTATCTTCCAAGCGACTGTCCCTCGATTCTCAGCTCTGCGTCCAATAGCTGTGTGATCGCAGCTCGCTTCCCCCTGCCTGAACGCCAGTCTCCCTCGGCATCCTTAACCACGCAGTTGAGGCGCGGGGCATTCTGTCGCCCTCTACCTGGGGAAGGGTCCACCCAGACTTCTGTGGGCCTCTTCCCACCTCGAGCTGCACAACTTCAGGAACCGTTGTACTTTCGGCGGTTGCGGCTCTGGTGCAATCATATGTTCCGGGCCGGTGTCCTCTGCCGGCACCCATGGTACGTCTCTGTGCGCTCAGCCGCGGTCTTTTTCTCGCCGGCCTATGCATATCCGCCACCTTGTCAGCCCACCGTTCGATGCATAGGAGGTTGCAGTGGGGCTCAAATGACCCCGTTTTTCATCAGCGTTTCGGGGGTGGTGTGCAATGGTAGTTCGTTCTCTGCCGACACAGAAATTCTTAAGATTTTATAGCAGCAGACAGGATATTTTGGCAGGATAATAATAACACCGGCAGAGCAGCAGATCCTCACGTCTGCATATGCCGGCTGCTCAACAGTGCCCCCTGTAGGGCACTGTTTTAAAACCCAAACCTTTTGTCTCAACATCCTTTGTGTGGACACTATTGCTCTGTGTCTCTCATGAGCAACCTCTAGTATCCTTCTTGGTAGTATTTGGGGAATGATGATCTTAGTTCCCTTTAGAAATAGTCCATCTTCCGATCGGGCGAGCTCCTCCTTCACTGCCACTCGACGTCCGCTTCTGTGTTAGGTCTCTGATCCGGCTCTTTCTCCAGCCTGCTTGGCCCTCTTCACTCCATGCATCGGAATATGATTTGGATGGCTTGATCATTTTCTGTTTCTTGCACAAGCTGCGCCAGGGTACTCCTTTTGGTGCTACTGCCTGGACGGCATAATATATGTCTGCGACCGAAGATTTTGAGTATGCAGATGTGATGGGGTGTCTTGACAAAATGTCTGTAGGATTTACATCCTTTCCTGGTCAATGAACTATACGGAAGCTGTAGTCCTAGAGCATCAGGGACCATCTTGCGATTCTCTGGCATTTTCGCTTGCGGGCTTCCATAAATAAATTATGGGGCTTGGTGATCGATGACCACTGTAAATGGTTTGCCATACAGAAATAAATGAAAGTGTGTGTAGGCCCAAACCACAGCCAATCCCTCTTTTTCAGGCTGTGAGTACGCCCGTTCTGTCCTTGAGAAGCTCCTGCTGGCATATGAGATGATGTGTCATTTTCCATTGTCAGCTGGTCTATTTGTGTTAATATGGTACCCAGACACATGGAGCTGGCATCTACTACCAGTTAGATCTCTCTTGCCGTATTTAAGTATGCCATATTCTCAGTCGTTGAAATACGTGGACAAGTGAGGTCAAACGCTTGTTGGCAGGAATCGGACAATACAAAAGGCACTTGCTGTTTTGTAAGGGCTCTTAGGGGCTCACTCACGGATGCAAAATCTTGACTATAGCGGGCGCAGTAACTGGGAAGCTGTGGAAAGGATCGCAGGTCTGATACGTTGGTTGGAGGGCTTGGGTTGTGGAGGGCGGTCACTTTCTCTGGGTCTGGGGTCTTGCCCTGTGCAGAGAATATTTTCCCAAAAAATATCAAAGAGTACTTTTCCTAAACTCACATTTTTCCTTATTGAGGGTGAAATGAGCTGCTTCCAAAGCCAAACATATCTTTGCCAAGGTGTTGTCATGTTCCTGGTCCTTTCCAAATACTAGTATATCGTCACTGTAATTTAAACAGTCAGGAATGTGCTTAATGACATTATGAATTTCCTCTTGAAAAATGTCTGCTGCTGATGATACCCCAAAGCTGAGGTACGTGTATCTGTATAGGCCCAGGTGGGTGACAAACGTGCTGATGTTTCTGCACTCTTCGCTCAATTCTAATTGATGGTAACCTTTGTTTAGGCCGAATATGGAAAATATGCTGGCTACATTTAGCAGCTCCCTTCCCACCAGCCAAATTCAGCTTCCTGTGTGAGGCACTGGGAGTGCAGGGGCAGACATGGGTGATAGATGCGTGGTAAAACATACCATGCCTGACCCATGTGCCCCCTAGCACCTCACATGCACACATAATCACATTGTATGCATCTGAGGTGCTGGAGAGCCCAGGGTTCAAGCAGAGCATTTGTCTACTAGGCATCTATGATAGATAGAGGCCTCATAAAAAAATAAAAAATACCATGCCTGACCCATGTGCCCCTGCCACCTTGCATGCACCCATAATCACATTGTATGCACCTGAAGCCCTGGGGGGTCAGAGGGCCCAGGGGCTTGCTAGTGCATTTCTATACTGGGTATCTATGATAGATGCCTAGTAAAACATACCAAGACTTGCAATAATTGTGTGCGTGGCGCTGAGATGCTCGGGGGGAGCCATGGCATTTTCTTACTGGGCATCTATGATAAAGCAAACATGATTAAATGTCATTATGTAGCTAGGTTTAGCGGGGCTGGCATTTTAATGCACCCTGTCTATCAATGGCATGACTTTTTAAATTGGCCATTTTTTGGGAGAATATATTTGTATTGATGTTTTCACACAGCTAATAGCGGTACATAACTACACAGCAAATGATAGTTTGAGGCCAACTAACACTATCCAACAAAAGAAGATACTTTATGGGGGACCCAACAATGGGATAGCCTCCAAAATTCAGTGTCTCAACAACCGTCCTGTATCTACCTGAAATAGTACCATCCTCCCCCCGTTAGGCCGGTGGAATTTATGTCATTGTGCTGGGATACCTCAGTTGCGATGGACAGCGGGACGGGTGAGTAATGTAGCCGGATGCCGGGTTGCCGGTCATCTTGTGATAGATTGGCAGGATGTTTGTGGGTGTATTGGGACCCGTGATCGTCACGTATGAGGTGTGTCTCCATCCATATGTAGTCGGTAGTGTTCCATGAAGGGCAGCCATTGTACGTCAATGCGTTTGTGTGATTCTAGCAGGATAGCCATCAAGCTCTTAGCATTGGGCATTTGTGATAAAGGAAGCATGAGAAGAGTTATTATGTAGCTAGACTGGCATGTCGATGCAGCTGGTCTATCCATTTCTTACTGTGGCATGATCATTTGTATTGGACATCTTTGATAAAGCAAGCATGATAAATGATATGTAGGTAGATTGGCATTTTGATGCAACCAGTTTGGGCATGTTTTCATACTGTGGCATGTCATTTTTAATGGTAACACCTACTGGAATATGTTCATATATTGGGTACTGCCATATATTGGCAAAACAAGCAAGCACATGTTTTCTTATAGTATCATTACTGATATTATGTGCAAAGCAAACATGAGTATGTTCTTATATGTGAATACTGGCATATATTGGTGCAGCCAGCATGGAAATGTATGGGCACAGCCAGCAAGAAAATGTTTTTATACTGGCATATATTGTGGAAAAGACATGTTATGTTATCTAATATTTATACTGCACCCTTCACCACCATGAAAATGTGTAGGAGAAATGCTCCTGTGCACTGCTGGTGACTTGCATCTATTGGATCTTTTTTATGAGTTACACTACAAAACCAATTGCAAACCATTTGGCTTTTTACCCAAAATGCTCCATTTTAAGCCATTGTTTTAAAAATATTCTCAGCAACCCCTCTTGATTCCCTCGTTGATTCCCTCGCTACACTCAGTCACTCTGACATATCTATAGCGGCAACATGGGGTTTCTGCAACCATTGCCAAGGAACAAAGAGAGCAGTTGCCTTCTTTCCCTCTGTACTCAGTGCCTCAAGGTGATATTTCATCTGTTATACAGACTGTCCTGGACTATTATTTGAAACAGAGATATGAGTAATATCTCTTCAGTTAAACAGACTCTTTTTGACTGGTTATTATTGAAAGTTTAGCTGGAAGTGAGGTCTCTTCTGCTAAATACCACCTCTTACTACACATTATTTGAAGCTGTGCTGGGAGTGATGTGAAGAATGCAGTCTCTTGCTGAGTGCAAAGTGCATTTCTGCAACTCTTGAATGTGAGTTATATGATGTATATTAACTTGAGGCAAAAAGTTTGTCTAAAACCTACTCTGAACATGCTTAATGGCACATTTTCTAACCAGCGTGGTAACATTTAGGTATTTTTAAGCCAGTTTGGCCTGTTGATCCTTATTTGATGTGCCACCACTCCACCCTCCTTGTTGTATTTGTGCTCCCTGCTTTGCCCCCACTAATACTGATTTCTAGTGATGCCACTATGTGTCTGTGTATAAATAGTAAGATAAATATCTTAACATGTGTCTGATTTAAAAAAAAAACATCTTTGAATGTTCACAACAAAAGAATGCTTACATATAAATAATAGACTAGCTGTGCTCTTGTATTCTTGCACCCCTTTATAGGGGAGGTTGAGTGGGCACATGCAGATAAAACAGATACAAGCTTCAGAAAGACTATTACTCGCAAGTAGTGTTTGTATTCCGCACGTATACATACATTTTAGATTTACGAGCCATGCATATATTAGAAAGTACTGCTCTCCACTCGTTTAGTGTGAATAGTAGTACGGTAATGTTTCATGAAAATATACACTAAGCGCCACATTGCAGCTCTGCATATGCCCTCCAGTGGTACATTGCCTAGAAGAGCAAGTGTTGCCTCAGTTGAATGGTCTCCTGGTTTAATAGTCAGTTCTTTATGTGCAGGCGTGCAGCATGCTTGGATGCACTGCACTATCTCACAATATTGACTTTGCTGACTAACCCTTTTGCACCATGCAAAAGACACAACGATCTCACTTTTATTCTAAAAACTGCTTTTTCCTTATCGAACATGCATACGTCTAGGTTATGTAGACTTCTCAGCATCAGAATGTGGTGATTTAAAGGGTGCTGGCAGTTCAAGGGTTTGGTAAACATGAAACTCTAAGATTATTTTTTGTGAATACCCAGTATGTGTCCTAAAACCACATTTCCTCTGTGTATTAGCACAAATTGTCCTGGTGAAGGCTGTAACTCCCATAATATTTGTATAGATGGGGTTGCTATCAAGAAAGGTATCATGCATCTTAGATGGTCTTATTTACAAACATTTGTTAATGGGCCAAAGGGTTGTGGCATGGGCCCGTGTAGTACAGTTCTTAGGTCCCAACCTGGAGTTGGCATGGTGACTGGTGGGCATAATCCTTTAGCCCTTCCATGAAATCCTGGACTTTCTGCTGTGTGATTTTATATTGTGAAATGGCATTGTACACTAGCCCACAGTCTACGAGATGTTATAGGTATTTTACTACATTGGATTATACAATGCATTGGGTTGACGGCAGTACCTTTTCCATGTATCAAATTCATAGCACCTTGTGACAGGAGGATGTGCTTACATTATGTCTTCAAGAGCCAAGAAGTCAGACGGATCCTTTGTGGATTGTGTTGTGATTTTTATTGATATTGTAGTGTTAGCAGATATTAATATGGAAGAAGTTTCTTGAATCACAGATATCATTGGTGCATTAAAATGAGAAAGTATGCATCTTTCATGTCTAGCTTTGCCATAATATTCATGTTGTTACATTGGGCTCACTTCCTGTTGCAGCTATGCACAATCTCCGAGATCTCAAAAATGTGTTAAGAGGTTGCAGGTCTACTATATGGGCCATAACGTATCATCTCTCTTCATCATAAGGCAGTACTTTGAATGAGCACCATTGTGTTGCTTGTCTTCTCTGACTGCCTCGACTGCTCCCTTTTGTAGCAGAGTGCCATCACCCCCAGAAGTAGCAGTTGGAGGTGCTCTTTGGTTATGTTATTTCTTTGGTG
Organism: Ambystoma mexicanum; assembly: GCF_040938575.1. Lineage (NCBI taxonomy): Eukaryota > Metazoa > Chordata > Amphibia > Caudata > Ambystomatidae > Ambystoma > Ambystoma mexicanum. The sequence goes on along the minus strand of NC_090928.1, from coordinate 1,241,554,394 downwards.
GTATGTTGATTGGAGTTAATTTCAACCTTATGCAATAGCCGTAGCAGACATTGCCATTTCGCCATTGGTCTCTGGTGATTGCCCCATATGGGAGAGATAATTACTATCCCTGTTGGCACTAGACTGGGTTTGGCCACATGCTTGGGAACAATCTTGCCATGTGCTTTGTGAAGCCAGAAAGGACTCCTGGTAACTTGGGGCTCGAGCCCTACGCCCTTGAGTCTTGCTGTGGATGTATCTCTCCTTTGACCTGGTCTGCTGGAATTATCCCTTAAAGAGCTGTTCGAGCGGGTTGGGTCCTCCGACGTATTCCATATCTATGACAGTAATCACCACAGCTGTGCTGCTTCAGAAAATCTTTCGGCGTCTGCGTCCTGCGTTGATGACGTCAATACGCCGTCCTCGAGGACCTCCTCTGACGGCCGACGTCACCAGATGTTATGAGTAGGACGCACGACGCTCGTAGCCTCAGTTCCGTTTTTTCAGCGAACGTGTTCGCTTCGGAGATCTCGGCACGCCTCGACTCTTTGGAGTTTCTGTTCTTTTGGTTCTTCAAACTAACAAATACTTTGTTGTGAAGTTCATCGGGATGTCTTCCTCTTCTTCCAACCCGCGTCCGGGCTTCAAGAAGTGTGGGGACTGCGGGTCCAAGATGTCGGTGACTGACTCGCACAACGCCTGCCTCTGGTGCCTCGGGGAGGTCCACGACACGGATGATTGTGTCGACTGCCAGTCGCTTATGTCCAAGGCCTTGCGGGAGTGTAAGAAGAAGCTGTCGGTCGGTAAGGTGCCCAAGCCCCGGAAGGCGAGGACCACTGGGCTTTCGACGGACGATTCGAGGGGCGACTCTCCGCATCGTCGTCGTAAGTCTAGGGGATCTCAGTCCCGGAGTGGGTCCCGCCACTCCTCTGCCTCTTCGAGGCACTCCCGGAAGCACTGTCATCGGTCGCCTTCCCCATCCTCGTCCGAGGACTCAGCCCGTCGGCGGGTTCCTTATCCCACCTAGCATGCGACTCCGGAGGAATGGGCTTCCTTTGGTAAGAAAATGTTGGCGATTCTTGAATCGCAGGGCATTGGTCTGTCCGCGCCTCTGAGTGGGGTCGGGCGTGACCGTACTAGAGACACTGCTCGTATGCCTTCGGGCTCGGGTGGCCGTCACGATTCGCGGGAAAGGTCCCGCTCGGACAAGGGGAATCGTTCTAGTCATGCCCGGTCCAGGTCCCGGTCCTCGACGCGCTCAAGACCGTGTGCACCTGTGAAGTCTTCGAAGAAGACGTCGACGCCGGTGGCGCCAAGGTCGTCGACAGACTCTCTCGAGGCTCCGCCTCCGATGAAGTTGTTGACGCATTGGTGCCCAGGCTGTTGAAGGACATGCTCGGGGCTCTGCCCTCGAGGCCAGTGTCGAAGCCTTCGGCGCCGCGCTCGACGCCTTTCGAGGCTGTTTTTTTGGAGGTACCCCATGGCACGGTGGAACCCCCTAGAAAGACTCTGGCCAAGGCAAAAAAGTCTTTGCCCCTATTCTTTGCCCGCTTTCCACCATCTGGAATATATTTCTGAGGTGGATGAGGGTTCTGAAGATGGGTTGGTTCCTGATACGGTGCCAGACGAGATTATCTCTGGTCATAGCCAAATTGAAGAACTGCGTCAGTCACTGCACAACGCCAGTGGTCTGGAAACCTCTCCGGAGGTGGAGTTCTGTAGGCCTGAGCCTGGCACCCATGCCGAATCCTCGTACCGGCGCTTTGATGTCGAGGGTCACCGATTACTTGGGGTGGTCTGCGCCACCAGGGGATTTTCTGCAGGATGACCTGACGGATATCCTCGACCAAGGTCCACAAACTGACCCGGTACTGCCATTCAATATGGCTCTGCAAAGAAGGGTGGCGGCGGCTTGGACTGCTCTGGAGAGTCTCCCGGCAGTGGGCAAGTCTTTGCTGGGAAAATACCGCCCAGCCAGTAGTGACCCCTGCTACTTGACCATGCACCCCACTCCGGAGAGTTTGGTGGTGCAGGCGGCTACGGCCCCAGCAAAGCAGGCGTCGTATCCTACCATCCCTTCTGATAGGGACGACAAGCGTTTTGATGATTGGGTGAAGAAAGTGTTTTCTTCAGGGGGTATGGCGCTTCAGGCAGCCAACTCTGTATGTGCCTCGTCACATTTCACGCACACTCTGTGGAACTGTGTTTCCTTAGCGGCTGAACATATTCCCGAAGGGGGCGAACGGGGTGGTTTTCTTGCTATGATACAGGATGGCAAGGATGCCATGCGTGAGGCCCTTCAGTCGGGTCTGGACATGGCAGATTGCGTCAGCCGGTCCATGGCGGCGAGCAGCGTAATACGCAGGTTTGCGTGGTTGCGGAAGTCGGGGTTTTCTCCTGATGTGCAAGCCCGGCTCCTCAACATGCCCTTTGATGGTGTACATCTTTTTGGCAGCAAGGCTGACGAGAGCCTTGAGAGGTTGCAGACCTCGAAAGCTGCAGCGAAGTCGTTGAGCGCTGCAGTTCGCCAACCTCCACCTTTTTGTCCTAGGGGACAGCAATGGAGGGGAGGTTCCTTTCGTTATTACTCATCCTTTAGTAAAGCGAGAGGAGCTGCGAGTCAAAGGGGCCACCGTAGGAGTGTCAGAGGTGGAAAACAAGTTATGCGAGGTGCCAAGGCCGCTTGGGCTGTTGCCTCTTTGCCATCAGGCAATGCCACAGCCGCTTCAGCTCGGTCATGAGGCCATGTCCCATGGTTCGCCGGTTGGGGGAAGGCTGGCGCAGCATCTTGTAGAATGGCATGCCATTACTTCAGATGTGTGGGTTCTGGAGATCATAGCCCACGGCTACTGTCTTCCCTTTCGGCAGAGGCCTCACGACAATCCACCAGGGAACCTCTCTTTGAAGAGTCCGGATCCGCTCCTTGCGTAGGAAATTCAAGCCCTGCTGGAGAAAGGCGCCATAGAACTGGTGCCTGTAGCGGAGAGGAACAAGGGATGGCATTCCCCTTATTTTTTGGTTTTCGAAGAAAGACGGGATTGAGACCCATCATGGACTTGCGCGGTTTGAACAAACTCCTCAGGAAGGACAAGTTCAAGATGGTTACTCTCTCTCAAGTCCTCCAGGCCCTTCCACTTCAGGACTGGTTGGTGTCTCTCGACCTTAAGGACGCTTACTTTCATGTGCCGATCCATCCCAAGCACAAGAAGTACCTGAGGTTCGCAGTTGGCGACTTGCACTTTCAGTTTCGGGTCCTGCCGTTCGGATTGACCTCCGCCCTGAGGGTTTTCACCAAGCTCATGGTGGTGGTGGCAGCATATCTCAGGAAAGGGGGGATTCACGTCTAACCCTACCTGGACGATTGGTTGATCAGGGCGCGCTCTCCCGATAAAGTCCTGGATCATCTGTCCGTCACCTGCCACTCCCTTCACAAGCTGGGCTTCTCCCTCAACTTAAAGAAGTCCCACTTGACGCCAACTCAGTGGCTCCAGTACATCGGAGCAGTGCTGGACACGTCCCTGGGGCAGAGTTTTCCTCCCCAGGTGAGGGCTCATCACATTCAGCAGATGGTGCACAAGTTTCAACATGCCCAGAGTCTCCCAGCGTTCGAGTTCTTGAGGTTGCTCGGCCTCATGGCATCCTGCATTCTTCTGGTGCCAGAGGCTCGACTGCGGATGAGATCTTTGCAGTGGGCACTCAAGATGCAGTGGTCACAATCCTCCGGCAGGATGTCGGACCCCATTCAGGTGCCGCCCTCGGTCGCCCAGGACCTTCTGTGGTGGGCTGTCGAAGGCAATCTGATGAAGGGGGCTCTGTTTTGGCTTCCCTGGCCAGAGGTGACGATCGTGACAGACGCATCCCTCACGGGATGGCAAGCTCATGCCAACGAGTTGACAGTCAGCGGTCGTTGGTCTCTGTCGGAGTCCAGACTCCATATCAATCTGTTGGAGCTGAGGGCCGTCAGGCTTGCCCTGAAGGCTTTTCTGCCGACTGTGCGAGGAAAGACTGTCCTGATTCTGACGGACAACACAGTGGCCATGCACTACCTCAACAAAAAGGGTGGGGGCAGGGTCACTTCCTCTGTGCAGGGAGGCGATGCAGCTCTGGTTCTGGGCCATCCAGCAGGAACTTTCGATCTTGGCAGTCCATCTGGCCGGAGACGAAAACGAGACGGCGGATGCTCTGAGCAGGCAGAGCGCAATCTCTCACGAGTGGGAGCTGGCTCAGGAGATTCTCCTGGAGATCTTCGCCCTTTGGGGGACCCCTCAAGTGGATCTCTTCGCCTCCAGTGTCAACCGGAAGTGCGAAAGGTTCTGCTCGCGGGTATTTCCTCCAAGAGGAGCCTTAGGAGACGAGTTTGTGGTGGAGTGGTCCTTCCCACTGCTGTACGCGTTTCCTCCAGTCCCCGTCATCCCCAAGTGCTGCGGAGGTTACGCAGGTTCGGTTCCCGGATGATCCTCATTGTTGGAGGACGTGGTTCCCGGACCTTCTCAACTTGTCCATCTGCCCTCCACGTCATCTTCCCTACCGAGACGATCTGCTCTCATGGGAGGGGGGTCAGGTTCTCCATCCAGAGGTCAGATCCCTCAACCTTCACGCTTGGCTTCTGAAAGGATGAGATATAATGATTGGGACCTCCCTGAAGACGTGATGGAGGTGTTGCTTTCGGCCAGACGGCCTGCAACAAAGTCCTTGCACCGTTGCCGTTGGAGAAAGTTCTGCGATTGGTGCAGGGTTAAGAATGTGGATCCTTTTTCATGTGACATTCCTGTGGTTCTGTCTTTTTTGCTTTCTTTGGCCCACAGGGGCCTGCAAGTGGGTACCGTTAAAGGTTACCTGGCGGTGCTGTCCATTTTTAAGCGCTAGTCTGAGGAGTGTTCTTATTTTACAATTCCTTTAATTTCTCAGTTTCTGAAAGGGCTCACTAATGTGTTCCCTCCGTCACCTTTCCAGGTGCCCGGTTGGGATTTGAACCTTGTTCTCAAGTTTCTGATGGGTGCTCCATTTGAGCCTTTACACTTTTGCCCTTTAAGGCTGCTAACTCTTAAAACTGTATTTTTAGTTGCGGTCACTTCCGCTCGCAGAGTGAGTGAGTTACAGGCACTTTCAGTTAAGCCACCCTTCACTGTGTTTCATAAGGACAGGGTTGTCCTTCGAGTTCATCCTTCTTTTCTTCCGAAGGTGGTGTCGGAATTTCATTTGGGCCAGAAGGTCATTCCTCCGGCATTTTATCCTCCTCCACATCCTGGCAAAGACAAGGAGAGGCTCCGTAGGTTAGACCCTGGGAGAGCTTTAAGTTTCTACATTTCACGCATGTCCCGGGTCAGAGTGGACGATCAGCTCTTTATTGGTTACGCTGGAAGGCGTTTGGGACAAGCTGTCACTAAGCAGACTTTGTCTAGATGGATTATCTTGGCAATTTCTGAATGTTACCGCTTGGCGGGTAAGGACCCTCCGGTAGGCTTGCTGGCCCATTCTACTGGGGGTATGGCTGCCTCTACTGCCCTGCAGTGGGGTGTTCCTATTCGTAACATCTGTGAAGCAGCCACTCGGGCTTCGGTTCATACTTTTGTACGTCACTACTCCCTAGATTCCATCCATGGGCAGGATCTGGCCTTTGGCAAGGCAGTCCTTTACTCTGCAATTTGATTGGGCATTCTAAATTTGTATATTCTAAATTCTTTTCCCACCTCCTCACGTTGGTACTGCTTTGGGAGTCTGTCATAGATATGGAATACGTCAGAGGACCCAATCCCCTCGAAGACCAAGTTACTCTCTTACCTGGTAACGTTCTTTCGATGGGATGGTCCGACGACGTATTCCATATCGCTCCCTCCTTGCCTACCCCGATACAGAATTTCTTTTGCGATTGCAGCTTGCTTAAGGCTTTCTGTGGTCATACTGGCAGAAGATTGGTGCCACACGTCTTGGGGAAAACCTACAACTGAGGCTACGGGCGTCATGCGTCCTACTTATAACATCTGGTGACATCGGCCGTCGGAGGAGGTCCTCGAGGACGGCGTATTGACGTCATTGACGCAGAAAGATTTTCCAAAGCAGCACAGCTGTGGTGATTACTGTCATAGATATGGAATACGTCGTCGGACCATGCCATCGAAAGAACGTTACCAGGTAAGAGAGTAACTTGTTCTTTGATTCTACATTTTTAATTTTTCTAAAACTTTATCAACTGGTTTGCCGGATAGATTCTCCTCATCAAAGGGTCTGTTGATAGTTGCATGGGTTTCAGGGCGCTGCCCTCTAAGCCAAAGCTGATCTCTTCACTTGTCCGACATGGCTAGGCTGCTTATAATAGTTAAAATAGAGACAAATTGGCACTTTTCTAAAAATCACTTTGGTATGCCCGCTTTAAACCTCTAGTAGCATTTTAATACATGGCCCATTTTGCTCTATCATGTCACCATACTATGGCTGCTGCTCTCATGCATGCCAAATCTTGTCTCATTGGTTTTGAGGCTCTCCACCCACTAGATGAAGACACTGGTATGTCCATTTCCCTAGTACTCATAGACAAGTCTTTCTCCAATTCTTAAAAAATCATGTTGGTTTCGATGTGATACGAGAACAAGGTTTCCTTGATATCTTGCTTATCTGGCCGTCTTGTCCTACACGTTTCTTGTGTACGGTATGTAGAAACCCGGGTTCTGATTCTTCTGTGTTATCTTATGCTTGTTGTCACTGCTTCACTCCTGGTGGTCTGCTGGTGATGCTCTCTGGCTTAGCATGCCTTTTATCATGATCTGTCACGTTGTTCTGCATGAAATGTGCCCTTGGCTCTTTCGGCATCCTTATGGGTTTTCAGAGTTGAGAGTATATGTGAAAATATAAATCTCCATTTAAATCTACCATCTGCAGGTTTAGTTACTAATCTTTTAATGGGGATACATATGCTGTGGATTTAGGCAACACTAGAGGTGCAGAAATCTGGTATAAGTTGAATAACTATTTCAATAGAAGGGAGAAAAAAATTCAAAGAAGTTACGACATATCTATGCAAATTTCCTAAAAGGAAATGGAGGTCCCTTTATGAGAATTCATACACAAAGTTCTTGGTGCGAGACGGAAAAAAACCCAGAGAAGTGCGATATTGCAGGATATGTTAAGATAGGGATACAATTGAGACACTGCAACATGTATATATTCAATGTACGAACATTCAACCCTTGAGAATAAGATTACTCTTTATTTAGTCACTTTGTCCATGATTTTACTGCTTTGCTATCCTTGGATTTCTGGTCATGTATGTTAATGGGGAAACCAGTATCTAAAACCCCCGATGCTACATTTCTTACATTTTTGTTGAAAACGTAAAGGAGCACATATTAAAACAAGCATCTCCACATCTCAAAAAGCATACACAAAAACAACCCTGCCACTCTCCCCAACAAAACGTGGTGATTGGAAGCAGGTCAATCTCACTGCCATGGTCGACAGGTACACAACTCAAACCACATGGCAGCCATAGCTCCTGGCCAATAATCCTTCAATCCCTGGATGCACATCCTGCTACTGCATAGCGCCCTCCTGATTAAGAATAGACGTATCTCCTTTCCCTTCAGCTTCTCCATTGACCCCTCCAATTTTTCCCAATCCTCCATCTAACCAGCCCTCACCCAACCATCAGTAAGACAGGGAATGCTGGAGGCGAATACTGCAACTCAATCCCCGGCCCTGCAGTGAACGTCTCATTTACAGATTAACAGACCCCATTCCTCCCTAAAGGATCCCATGTAATCATTGTCCAGCACCGTCATTGCATCCATATCTCTTAACTTAAGGAGCCAGTCTGCTTTATCAGGCAGTCCTGGCCTGTCCATTTCTATGCCAGTGCCACTCTCCCCACCCTGAGCATGGCTTCCCACATCCTAGGGTATCTATAAGTGCTGCAGAATGTTGGCCTGCCTTGGAACGTTGCTGTTTGTTGCTCGCTGCTGTTGCTGTAAGCAGATTGTCAGCAGAGTCTGCTTTCCATTGCTTCCAGGAAGGAGGGGCAAATCCCTCAAACACTCCACTCCCGACACACAGCATTAGGCTGCAATTAAGGAGGGAGGGATGGTCACGGAGGTGTCAACAGCACCACACATATCCAGCAGAGGGATTTAACAAGTCCACCCCTTCCTCCTGGTCTCTACCCAGACCATCAGCATTGTGTCAGGACTCAGGGAACCAGGGAAGGGATTCTGCTTCTCCTTCAATAGTGCACATGTGCAGTGGGGCCCGGTGAGCCCTTGAACGGACATCTCACTAACACATCTGTATATCCACTGAGTAGTAGGCTTGAGGCCTCGGCACCTGTGAGGTGCTCCTGCAACCCTGGGTCTATGTTGTTACAAGTAGGGAGACAGCCAGCAGTGTGGGCCCAGTTGAGGGATAACTTTTGGACTGCCGGGTTGCTCCTGCCAATAATGTGCTTCTGCAGACGGATCCTTCACAAGGATCAGACCACAGTGCGGAATCTCAGACCATAAGGCCTTCAATCAGTCAACCACCATATCTCCTTGGCCAAAAAAGGTGGCAGCCCCCAATTGAAACCATCAAATCGCACTTTAGAGCCAGGGAATAGACACAGTCGATGAATAAAAAGACAATCTCTGTTCCACCAGAGGCAGAGTGGAGCAACGTTTCAGACGCGGACCTATTGGCGGGCATGGACCAGAGTGTCTCCCAACCAGAGAGGTGATCATGGGGGGGGGGGGGCGCTAACCAGCACAGAGATCAAGTAAACCTGTATTACTATCGAGCCCATGCCAGATTCAAGGACGCCTGCACCAACACTGCCCTCCGGCCTGCCCAATATGGGGGCCCCGGCTACTAAGGATATGGAGTCGCACCCGGTGTTCCTGCGGAAGCCCGTTAGTGGCCATTAATCACCAAGTTAGACCTGGACAGTGGTGAACAAATCAGGAGAGCGAACTCCACCTTGGCAGCCGTCTTGCAAAAGACATTTTAACACAAATTGAGCACGAATAATGTGGCTAGGGGCGAGAAAAGGTGCATTAGAAAAACAGAAGACATCTCGACCCCAGATCCAAGGGCTCCTAAAAATAAAAGCCGAAACGAGGAGTGCTCTCTAGCCCAGCTGGTCAAATAAAGGGCTATTCTGCAAAGCAGCCTGAGATGGCCTCAAGCAAGACTAAGGATGACCTAGGGCATACTAGGCGTTCATTGGCCCTCATTACGACCCTGGCGGAAAGGGGTTTACGCCAGCGTAATGCATGGCGTACCTTTCCGCCAGATTACGAGTTCCCGTAGCGCCATGGTGATTTTTACGCCTGCTTTTTGCAGGCGGAAAAATCCATGGCGCTACGGGGCTTGTTGTTAATTACGCCACCGTAATTTACGGTGGCGTAATTAACGCCTTCCCCACTCCCATTATACCCTATGGGGCAAAAATGGGAATGGGGAAGGGTTAATGGGGATTGGGGACTTACCGCCCCGCCAACCTCGGAATGGGGCGGTAAGTCCGCCAACCCCCATGGCGGAGTTGGCAGCTCAGCGCCATGGTCCATGGTGCAAATTGCACCATGGATCTCCGCCAGGGTCGTAATGAGGGCCATTGAGTTCCAGTGAGGATTCAGAAGACTCTGAGTAGGACTCTCCTGAAAGAGACCATTCTACTCAACTGAAAAAAGGGGTAGGGAGGACCGCTGCTGCTTCAGGAGCGCAGGAGCCTCTGGAAACTGAGCAAGAAGACAATCACCAAAAACGGTAGACCCAGTGCGCCCAACTTTAGGCTGCAATTGGGTCAATAGTCTATCACCTTGTCTCCCTTTCTAAAACTATATGAAAATTGTAATGAGAACTATAAGGATCGGTTGACCCTATTGGCGCTGATGCATTTGAAACTCATCTTTATAGAATCCCACATCGAAGCGTCAAGGGAAAAAAGATCAAAAGAAAGGGAGTTGGAGGGACTTATCGAACTAATTGAGGACGCTAGAGAGGACAAAGTCTTTTCTGGCATGTTTTAGAGATACCATCAACCTAATGAAGAGCCAAGACCACAAAGACACCAGAAAGGAATCCACTTCAAGAGTCGATGTAGACTCAATACCTAACCCTCTACAGCCATCGTTGGGTCACTTGGACAGGACTACTGAGAGTGGAGCAGCTTCTCGGATATTGGTAGAACAAAGAGAAAATGTAGAAGTGCCTTCATGCAGCTGCCTGGGGCTCCTACAAGACCAGGCTTCTGTACAGATACAAGTAGACACGTATATGCATTCTACCAGATCCCAGGTTAACAGGAACCAACACATTGAGTGCCAGAATTGGACTGCCACCGGCTGCCCAGCTGAAGTATCTGTGAATGGCCTGTCGAACTCTGACCTTTTCACGATTTTCGATAAGGACTCTCATAAGGTTCCAAAACCCGCACTGAAAGCAAAAGAAAAAAAAAGGCAAACCACCAACTAAAAAACCAAAAAACATAATCAAAAGCGACATGTGGAGGTGGCACTAGAAACTTTATCAGAAACCTAAGAACAGTTTGTCACTCTATTGAGCTATCCCCCATCATCCGACCAACTGAGGATTCCAAAAATTGTCCCTTCAAATGACGGGCAATGTGAAAAAGTAAATACTGACAGGCTTGCTGAAGGGGAAAACTTGGATTCAGAAGTTGAGGAAGATCCCTTGCTGCAGTTGTCTACTTACGAGGATTACAAACTAGAAGACCAGGAGGCTGACTCCAGATCAAACTCTATAATGTGTGGGGAGAGTCTAGATGAACAAGTAACGATGCCCCAAACAAAAAACAAACTATTCGAAACCTTAGAAGTCAAGGGGGAAAAAAATGGCCTTGAAGTGGGCCTTAGAGAAACAACCTACGATGATGGATAAAATGATTGCACGCTCTTGGAAGGAACGTTCGCTCCGATTGACGGAAAAGGGAACCCTCCCTAACAGCCGGCGAGGGACACCTCAACCTCACTTGGAGGGGAATCATTCACTAAAGTCCAAGAGGGCCTAAAGGCCACACACAAGGTCTTCTTAGAGAGAGTACTGAAGGCTGACAACAGTCTCATATTGAATCGAGCCAATATTATGGGCCTTCTGTACAACGTACCGCAACTAAGCCAATTTAAAGACATCAAGATAGTGGCTTTCCAGTGTGAACAAGAGAATGATAGGGTACTTTTGCACTTGACCTCTGCTTTGATAGCTCTTATGCTGAAAGCCAACGACGACCTGAGGGCCCTTGGCTACGATCTGAAAAAGCATGACCCATCAACTAGTCACGACATAGAATCTGATCAGAGCTTGTAAAAGAAAAGAAAGGGGGGTTGAATCCGAATCCCGCCTTGCTGTCTTTAGAGAAGAACCTAACCGAGGAGGCAAAACAATCTTTACGAAAAAACATGTTAGTGATGATCTTATAGCAACAGAAAAAACGTCAGCTACATCAAGATCTTAGGTGCCAAAAACTCTGCCAGTACTAAAAGAGGTCAGGAAAGGAAGAAAAGAAAACAATGCCGAAATTGGGTTATTTCACAGTAATTCTTTACCAAAATGATGCGGAAGGCATGATGCATGCCTTATTGCCAAACAATTTAAAGAACCTGTGGTCAATACTAAATGGTAATGAAGAAGACAGTGGCTCCCTACAATTAAATCCAATACATGAGTCGGGATGGGTTGAGCACTTTGAAAACCTCTTCGGCCAAAAGACAGATAAACAGATCACTGGACCCCCTGAACAACAGGATTTGTGGTAGATTGAGTTATAGAGCGGGAATCCAAAACATCATCTCCAAAGCAAGCACTTATCGAGCCCCGGGCCCAGACGGCATGACAAATGCCATGTTAAAAGAAGCACCTGAAGTATGTACTGAGTTTTATATGGTCCTATTTAACAGAATCGCTCAACTTGGCAGAATACCAGTCTCTTGGAAAAGAGCGATAGTGTTCCCTATATTTAAGAAAGGGAACAGACTAAACCCCAAGAACTACCAGCCCATCGCCCTCCTAGACGTCCTAGGAAAGATCGTCGCAGGAGTGCTGTTCAAGCGACTAAAGGAGTGGATAGCTACTTCCGAAACATATGACCTCAGGCAAACTGGTTTTGTCAACAATGCAGACTGTGGCTTAAACCTGCTACTTATTAGTCTAATTATAACAAAGATGCTGAAAGGGAACGAGAGACTACACATAGATTGCAGCCACCTTCGATTCTATTGACAAAGAGCGTCTATGGTCGAAAAGGCCTGCCCCAGGGATTTAGTAGCAGCCATCAAAGTCCTTTATAGTGGACATCCTTGCAGACAAAGCTGTACAAGGACGGGAATCTAACAAGGGAGATTCAAACTGTTAGGGGATTGAAGCAGGGTTGCCCCTTGGTGCCAATATTCTACAACTTGTTCATTAACGTCATGAAATATGTTCTGGATCCGCCTAGATCGTGCCCTCCAAAGATTAATGGAACCTCAGCTGGATGGCTCCATTATGACGATGACCTGGTCCTCCTGGATAGAACTATCAGACTCCAAAAAAAAACTGGATATACTACAGGAGTATGTTGACCAAAACAATCAGAAAATCAACGCTGATAAAACAAATTCTGATGATTCAAAACTTGAGGCAAAGGAAAAAGAGAAGCCCATGCTGGAAGCTGGGAAACAACTGAATTAGGCCCACCGCAGCCATACTATACCAGGGCATTGTGATCAGTGCTAGTGGTGGCGAGATGGCTTGGATTTCAAACTTGATTCTGAAAACAAAGCAGTTAACAGCTCAAGGTTTGGTGATCGGGAGAAAATATGGCAAGTTTTCTTTCCTGTCCGTCATCAACCTCTACAATGAGAAGGTGATTCCAACACTGACTTATGCAGGAAAAGCCAGGCTGGGGCTACCTTGGAAAACCTGGGAGAAACCGGAGAGCACATTATGGACACAAACTCCAAGACTTCCTAAGGTGATCCCGATGGCCATGATAAGACATTAATTGGATCTCTTACCTCTGCATGTGAAAGTAGTTTGGAAAACCTTTTTTCTTTTTTTTTTCTTTTTTTTTTGAACTCTTCCAGGGTGATTGGTGCATCTAGTTCCTCCCTTTCCTCCTCACTTATCATGGGCAGTCCTATATCTTCTAACGCTTCCATTATTTCCTCTCGGCAGCCCCCCATCTCGTCTGAATACAGCACTTTATAATATTCTGCAAACTCCTCGTTAACACCCTCTTGGGTGTCTACTGCGCTACCATCTTCCCTCATTATCGTTCTGATCGGGGGCCTGGGGGCCTCGCTCTTGTATAGCCACGCTAACAACCGTCCTGTTTTATCCCCTCCCGCATGCTGTCTCTCAATGTACTTTTATAGTTCAGGTTGCATAGCCTCTCCCAGTGCTCCGTACATTTCTGCTGCAGCCCAAGTACCCGCTCCATATCTTCGCATCCGCCCTTTAACACTCCCTCCAGTTCCTCTTCCGTACATCGTAAGTCAGCTAGAACCCCGCCCTGCAGGCCCTTTGATTTTGCTATGGCAACCCCTCGCATCACTACTTTAAAGGCTTCCCACAGTGTACTTGCCGAGTCAACGCTACCCGTATTCTCCTCAAAGTAATTGGCAATCTCCTCCCTTATATCTTCTCTAAAGACTGGATCCTTGAGCGCCTCAGCACGAAGGCGCCACGTCGGGATCCGTGCCCTCGGGGGGCGGTACAGCCAACCCAGAACCAATGGCGAGTGATCTGAAAGGACCCTCGCCTTATATTCTACTCGAATAATTTCTGCCATCACATCCGACGTGGCAAAGACATAGTCCAGCCGCGTGTGTAGTTGTTGAGGGGCGGAGTAATGCGAGTATTGCCTTTCTTGGGGGTATCTCGTTCTCCACACATCCGCCAGACTAAAGTCGTCTAGCAGTGTCTGTAGTGCTTTCGCCACTGGGGAAGGTCTATCAATCTTGCCATCCGATTTGTCTATGTTGGGATTCAGTACACAGTTAAAATCACCACCCCTAATCACTGCACTACCCATACATATGCCGAGGTTGGCACTCAGAGTCCTAAAATATGCTGCTGTGTCCCGATTGGGGGGAATATGTATTCACAATACTTATCTCCTTATTCTCCACCAACCCTCTCAGCATTACCATCCTCCCATCCGTCTCCGCCACCTCCTGCAGTAGTTTGGAAAACCTTGACAGTCTTTGGTAAACTCAATTCTCTGCACTGCCCTCCACAATATCACATCATAAAAATGAACCAACGATTGGGTTTTGAATCAACGGAGAGATAAATGTCTGGACATGTTAGCCTCTCTAGATCTTTCTGTGGACACTTTGTGCCAGAATCTGCTTCTGGTTAAAAGGGCCCTGTGGGCGGCAGACTGGTCAGATACAGAAGTCAGGATATCTTCTTCCAAGATCCACACACTAGCAAGAAATCTCACCAGACTCTTCAACATCTCGCCGGAATACCTAGGAAAATCTCCAAATCCAAGATCCAGAGACCTTTTTTTGAGATTCCGCCTTAATGTACTAAACATAAAGGTCACATTATATCGATATGGTCTAATGGTCAAAGATGCAAAATGCCACTTACGTAAACCCGAGGTGGAATCAATGCAACACAGAGTCCTTTTTTGCCAGGAATTGAGAACGGAGAGCATATTACTGCTGTATGAGAAGATGAAGAATACTCTAGGCATGGACAAAGATGTGTGGTCAGAGTCCTTCTACGGGGGGTGTAAATTCTTCAGTAAGCAGGCACCTGGTGGTCTTTTTAGAGAGGGTTTTTGGGAAGAAAATGAAAGTTTTTACTCTCAAGTAACCTCTAATAACATGCCTTGACTGTTGTAAATAACGTTAAGAGGGGACTTTTTTAGTACCAAAAATCTAAATGCTGATTGGAACGGAATAGGGAGGCGAGGAAGGAGTGAGTATGTGAGAGGTGGAGTGGTTACCCCAGCTGGTCTGCTCGAAGTGACCTTCGGAAGGGATCCGCTTACCCTCTCTCACAGGATTTTGGGTCAACACCCCCTTCTTTTCTCCTTCTCGTCTTGCTTCTCTCTTCTTTTTTTCCTTCTTTTTAACAGAATGCTGTGGAAAAGCAAATGATTTTTTGTAAAACTGAACGTTTAATAAATAAAAAAATTAAATAAATAAGTGTTGGTATTCCTGGGAGTGCTGGGGACGGGGAGGGCCAGCAGGAGGGTCTCCTCTATGACCTCCAACATCCAGTTTAGCAAATCCTTCCAATACTTTTGAACCTGTGGACAATGCCACCACATATGTGCCCGGGAGCCCACCTAGACACACCCCTTAGGACAAACCTAAGAGGTGCCCACAAACATTCTTGAGATCCTCAAAGGGTCCATGTGCCAACCCTGTACCATTTTAAAGTTATGCTCCACAGCTATCAAACAGATCTCCATGAAACATAATTTTATATCTTCCCCAAGTCTTACCTGGGATCTCCTCCCCTCAATTTGTTCCAGTAAGTCTTTAAATGCAGTCTATCCTGCATTCCTGGCACTATCAAAACCATATGAATTCAGGATAGGATTCCTTTCCTGCTTTCTGAAGGGTCAATAACCATCTCAAATGGTGTGTAAAGTTGTTTCAGTTTTTCGCCCCATTTCTGGTTGGAAATAATCCCCTTCTGGTGCAAGTATTCAAAGATGGCGATCTTGTCCGTCCCCAACATATCTCTAACTTCTTCGTAGCCCTGGAACTTCTCGTCCTTAAACTGATCCAATCCCATATCAGACCACGCTTGCGTATTGTGAAAGCCCCATCGCTCCAACCCAATGTCGAGGACCAAAACCGATGTCATGGGGGCAATGGCCAGGAAGATAAGCCCTCAGTGAACTCCCCCCGCTCCCCTCTCCTCCATAGAATCTACAGCACCCCCAGGCTGGTTTGCTCCCTCAATCTGTCAGGTATCACATGATACAGAGCCCCTAGTAGGTCCATCACCTTTGCTGGGTGTGCATCCAGGTCCTGCAAATATGTTCAGCACATCCCCTGGTCATCCCTAATATGCTCCACTAGCACCCTCAGTTGGGCTGCCTTGTTATATAAAGAAAATCCAGAAACCCAAAGCCTCCCTCCTCCCTTGGAAGCGGGAGCATGGTTCTCTTAATCCTCCAACTCTTATTATGACAGACAAACTTGTTCACAGCTATCTGGAGATCCCTAAAAAAACTCTTGGGGAGCCATGTGGGCAAGGTAGTAAAAAGATAAAAGGAGAAGAGTAAGAACATTCATTTTCACTGCCGTCGTATGCCCGTACCAAGACCAAATGAGCAAGTTCCACCTTCCCAGGTCCAATTTAATAACCACTAGGAGGGGGTCGAAGTTAACCACCACTAGTCCAGATAGATCTCTTAACGTAACTCCTAGGTATTGTATCAAGGACTTCTCCGCCCTGACCCCTAGCACAAGTGTCTTCTGGTCCACACCGTGGTCCGATACACGGATCCATATTATAACAGATTTATTGATTTTCAGCCCAGAGAAGGCCCCGAAGGTGTCAATGAGGGAAAATAACACAGGAAGGAAGGCATGGACATCCACCAAATATGCCAATACGTCATCTGCGTATAGAGATAGCTTGAACTCTACTTTCTCCCTTCTGATGCCCTGAATCCCCTTGTGTTCTGGTATCGCTATAGTGAGAGGCTCCATCATGAGTGTACCGAGGAGTGGCGATAAGGGACACTCCTGCCTCGTATCCCTCGTCAACGGGAACAGTTCTGAAAGAATCAGATTTACCTGGACTCATGCAAACAAGGCCATGTATAGAGCACCCACCCATTTCCGGAAAGGTTCCCCATGTTCCATTCTTTCCAGCAGTATGGCCATGTACCCCCCACTCCACCCTACTGAAATCCCTCTCAAAATCAATTGAAAGCAAGCATGCATCAAGGTCAGATTCTTGTGCGAAATGCATCAAATCAATCGTCTTCCAAATGTCCGATCTCTGCCATCGTCTGATGAAATTCACCTGGTCCCTCTGTACCAGGGATGGCAAAACAAACCCCCTCCAGCCTCTTCCCCTATAGTTTTGCCAGTATTTTAACATCAGTATTAAGGAGGGAAATCGGTCGGTTTGAAGAGCACCTTGCCAACCCTCCTTTGGAATAACCACTATGTTGGCACCCATCAATGTCTCAGAAAGGACCACCCACCTTCCAAGACGCCATTAAAGACCATGTACGGCACCAGAGTAGACCAGTACATATTGTAGAACTTGATCGTGAACCCATCGTCCCCTGGTGTCATACCTCCCTTCATAGCCTTGATAGTCTGTATAACTTCTTCCTTTGTAATAGGGAAGTCCATCCTGGAAGCCATATCCCCAGAATAGGTAGCTCATCCAGAAAGTCAGTTATGTAAGTAACATCCCCATTCAATTACGACTTCTATAGGAGCTCGTAAAAGACTCTGAAATCTGCCCCAATGCTCTCTCCATCATGTTTAATGGCCCTCACCACCTTACCTTGCTGGTTCTCCCGCAGTTTCCAGACCAATATTGTATCTGCCCTATCCCCTTTCTCATAATATTTTTGCTAGTGGAACAATAGCTTTTTCTTAGTGTCCTTCAACATGAGCTCCTTTAACTGAGCCTTATAGAGCCTAAGCTTCCTTGCCTGGCCTTGAGACGTTTCTTGTGGAGGACCCACCTGGCTGGACCTCTGTGATATTACCCCTAAGGACCGCCTCCTCCCTCTTCTTTTGGGAGCCAATCCAGATTACACCCCCGGCCCGCATGAATCATGGCCTTGAAAGCATCCCATAGAATATGTGGGCCCACCTCCCCATTGTCGTTTAATTCAAAGTATTCTTTTATCGCACCCAGCAATGACTGGGCAATCTCCTTGTCTTTTAGGAGATTCATTTCCATCTACCTTTCCCCTGAGAACCCACCTATACCCAACTGTTACTAAACCAGGGTTCTCATGTCCCTAGAAGGATCAAGGACCATTTATAGTAATCTCCCAGTATCAGGGAGACCACCACAAACAGCTTAAGCTTCTCCTTTACCCTCTCCCAGAAGGGGACACGACCCTCATTACGACAGTACACCACCCCTAATGTCAGAGGGTTCCCTTGAATCCATCCTTTGACAACCCAATATCGTCCTTCTGGGTTCCCTGCAAACTACAATAACCATCCCTCTATTTTTTGTGGTGAACGAAGCATTGTAGACCTCCCCTATACCATTAAATCGAAGGCTTGGTTCCTTCCCCGGCATCCAATGTGTTTCTTGCAGGAGAAGCACATCCAACCTAGCCAGTGTAAATTCATGGACTAAGAGCGATCGCTTCATTGGGGAATTAATGCCTCTGGCATTCACAGGGCCCACCCACTACCTTCTTTAGTAACCTAGCCATTGAAGCCAAGAAACCAGGTCCCTTCCATCTGCCTTGTGTTGCGCCCATACATTGCCACGGTCATCAAACTGCCACGGCCCTCAAACTGCCACTTGGAGACCAACATGTACATCCTACACAAAGCACAAAATCACCTGAAAACCCCCCACACCCTTTATCAACCCAAACGTTCCCCCACCCTGTCCAGCCAGGAACTATTCCCAGATTCAGTTAACAACTGAACCACCAGTAGTACCCGCCGCACCGGGCATTCCCTCTACCGCATTCCACCTCCTGAGCTCCCTTTACCACCACCCTTTTAAACCTCCTACCAAACTAAACGTGCAAATTGCCTTAGGAACTAAAAGGCACCCCCCCCGTCAACAGCTCAAAGAAGCCCCACTCCCCGAGGCCCCCCCCCCACTGAATACCACCCACCTTAAAAGTCCAGTGGGCCTTTGTTTTGCCCCGCTTCCATGGTTGAGCCCCCCAGCCCTCCGTGTGCATAATTTTCTTCCCTGACCCTCCTGTAAATCTCCTTCCCTCTCCCTTCGCCTCCCAGCCTGCCCACCTCCCCTGATTGGGCTGGACCTTGGTCTTAACTGACCTCCCCAAGGCAGTCCTTTGCCCATGCAGCCCCGGCGGCTAAGGGTCCCTAGGCAAAGGGCGGCTCCTTATGTTTGCAGGTGTCCGCAGCGGAAGCCAGTGGCCAGCCATCAACCAGCAGCGACCAGTAAGGTAGGAGTGGCACGGGTGAGGAATAGAGCCATCACTCTACCCTGAAAACCCTGCCACATGGCAACCTTATCTACACAAAATTAATTGTGCCATCTGCAGTATTTAAATTGCATTGTGAAACCTAGGCCTTTCTCCCACTATACAGGACTCTTAGACCTAGGTGTGTTTTTATTTAATTGATATATGATATGATAGGTCATTTATATCACGCTTAATACCCAGAGGTTTCTAAGCGCGGACCCGGGGATCGAACCCGTGTTAGTCTGTGTTGTCTTGCTTTCAAGGCGAGCAAGTTGCCGTTGAGCTATCCTCCCGAGACATTCCTCCCCAGACAATTGCATTTGAAACTATTTAAATTGCATTGTGAAACCTAGGCCTTTTTCCCACTATACACGACTCTTAGTTCCACAATGCAATTAAATAAAAACACACCTAGGTCTATTTAAATTGCATTGTGAAACCTAGGCCTTTCTCCCACTATACAGGACTCTTTGACCTAAGTGTGCTGTCTCTGTTAAATTACATTTTAAAAGTAGTGCTGTCTTTGATTTAGCCTTCTTAGCAAAGCCTTCCCCTAGCAAACTGTTCTACTACTGTCTGCGCCCTTGACATTTTGTCAATTGTTTACTATTGTCGTGTCTCTCCTTGTCTCATCTGCTTGCAGCCCTCCCTGCGTCCTTCCTTCCCCAGTGTTCTCCCCGCCCCTACCTCTTCTCTCCTTTCCCCACCTACCCTATGGTGCTCTCTGTCTCTCCTATCTTTTCTAACTGTTTCTCTATCAACTATCCTGGTCTCCTCAGTAAATGTGGTAGTAAGAAGCTTAAAAAGGACATCCTGGTCTCCAGCCAAGGCCTCCCTATCGCTGATACCTATACCAGTGCCTCCTCCAGGCAAACCCTCACCAACATCCTCTTTGTCGGTCCCTCGCCAGACCTATGGACTCTTCATTGCTTTCTCCTCTCTCTTCTTCTCCCTTAATGGCAGTAACCGGTGGCAGGCCCTCATGGCCTCCTTCGTCTTCTAGGGTCATCATTAATGTTTACCTGAATGGCACCGTCTTGGTCCTAAGGCCAATCTTCTCTTTGATAGACGCTTCCCACGCCTCATCAATTTCCTTCCTTCTTCTGCTGTCCCCCCTCTTCCCTCCAGGGCTTCCTTGCCCCCCCCTGCTGTCTCTTCCTTGCCCTCTCCTCCTTCCTCTTCTGCCCCCCCCCCTCGGGCTTCTACACCTCTGCAGGGCGTACCTCTGATTTGTACCCCTCCCCGTAAGGCTTTCAAGGTTGGCAACCTTCTCCATATTGCCATTCTCAACTCTCGCCCAGCTGTCAAACACTCCTCTGACATCTGCTGCCTCCTTGAAGAACTTGACCTGTATGTCCTCAGTCTCACAGAGACATGGTTCACGGCCAGCTCCGTCACAAGCTTTGACACTCACCTCCCTGACGGCTACAAGATCCTCTCCGCGCCCAGGTCCAACCGTTCTGAAGGGGGTGTAGCCTTGATCTTCCCCAAGTGGATTCCTGCCTCTGGCATTCCTACGCAGACCTACTCCTTCAAATGTCTCATCTGTAGGCTCTCTCTCCTAGCCATTCCCATCTATCGGCCACCTGGTCAGATTTCCTTCTCTGAGTGGACAGACCTCTCCTCTTCCCTCCTGATCTCGACCACTCAACTCCTCCTTCTTGGAGACTTTAACATCCACCTGGATGCTTCCTGTCCTTCCCCTGGACTCGTTCACGACCTCTGCGACTCTCTCTCACTCTATATCCTCCACCCTGACCGGACACACACTGCAGGGCATACTCTTGATGTTATGATCTCTACAGACCTTCCCTTCTCAATCCTTCTAACCACTCCACTCTCCTGGAGTGATCACTTTCTCCTTTCCTCCCAGCTCACTCTCTCCACCCCTCAGGCCAAGTCAACTCCAGCACTGCCACCTATCTTCTCGGTTATCCGACCCATGAAGCATGTGTCAGTTGAGGCTTTTGCTGCCACTTTCTCACCCCTCCCTCCCCCTCTGGCTGACTCACACCATAACGCAGCCCTCTCCATGCTCCACTCTGCTATATCTGATACTCTTTATGTTCTTGCCCCTGTCATGAGGATCCGCTTGAAGCCCAAAGCCAAGTGCAACTACTGGTATGACTCACACCTTGGCACCCTTAAACGCAAGTGCGGGGTGGCTGAGAGGAAATGGTGTGCTTCCGGTACCTCCTCTGAAAAACTGCCCTGCCGCCTGCTCCAAAGGCAATACCGGCTCTCGGTCTGCACCAAAAAGAGCCCACATCCAAGTCCGCGTTTCTGCGGCATCTAACAACCCGGCCGAACTCGACAAAATCTACAAGGAGCTGGCCAATCCTGCTGCTGTCCCCTCCCAGGCCTTCTGCACAGCCCTGGCTTCTAATTTCATCTCTTAAACTCAGGACATCCTGTCCTCTCTCTTCTTCTTCTCCCCCTGGCCCTCTACTCTCTGCTCTTCCTCTGGCCCTTCTTCAGCCATCTCTCCTCCCTCCTTCTCTGCCTTTCCCCTGTTCTCCCCAGAAAAGGATTCCAGATAAGTCCGATCTATGAAAATCTTGTCTAAACAGGTACACCCGTTCCTCCGAAACTATCAAGGACCACATTGACCCCTGCTCTGGCTGACTTCTGCAACCACTCCTTTGCCACTGGAGTCTTCCCTTTCCCCCTGAAGCACTCCATTGTGCAGCCTCTTCTTAAGAAACCCTCCGACGACACGTCCTGCCCGAGTAACTATCACCCAATCTCCATCACTCCTTTCCTGGGAAAACTCTTGGAAAAGCGGGCCATCTCCCAGCTTTATCTTCACACTGAATCTGTTGGTTGTCTCCATGAACATCAGTCTGGCTTCAGAGCTACCAGAAGCACAGACACTGCTCTCCTGAACATCCATGAAGACCTGCTCTCCAACCTCTATTCCAACACCGTGTATCCTCATCTTACTTGATCCATCTTCTGCCTTTTATATGGTCAACCATGCCATAGTGCTCAACCGTCTCCATGATAACCTGGGTATCACCGATCAGGCCCTGGCTTGGCTGAACTCTTTCCTCTCGGATCGACCATCCCAGGTCCAACTTGGGTCCTTCCTCTCCTCCATCTCCATCTGTGGTGTTCCCCAGGCATCTAACCTCTCTCCCTGGCTGTTCAACCAATACCTGACACTTCTTGCCCACCGCATTGCCGTTCTCTGCCCCAACTTTCAGTGCTATGCAGATGACAACTCATTTTCAGGATCCCTTCCGCTACTTCTTCTCCTTCTCTCATCTCCGACTGTTTGCTATCCAGGAGTGGTGTGCCACCAATGATCTCTGCGTTAATGCCACTAAGACAAAGATTCTCCTCATCGGCACACCTGCTCCCTCCTTTCCCGTCACTCTCTGGCCGGCCTCTCTTGGCCCTCTTCCTACTCGAGGCTAAAAACCTCAGGGTCCTCTTTGACTCCACACTCTCCTTCTCTCCTCACATCTCTGACGTCTCTAAGAAGTCACACTACCAGCTGCACCGCCTCAGAGGTATTCTTCCTTTCCTCTCCTTCCCCCCGAAGCTCACTGTCTCCAGAGCTCTGGTTCTCTCTAGGCTGGACTACTGCAACAGCCTCTTTCTAAATCAGCTTGCTTCTACTCTCCACCCTTTGCAACTCATTCAGAACAGGACTGCGAGACTTGTCCTTGGCCTCAAGCCCAAGGATCGGATCTCTCCAGGACTGTAATCTCTGCACTGGCTCCTAGTAGCTGCCTGGATTAAGTTGAAAAACCTTTGCTTTGTCCACAAGGCCTTCTGGGGACTCAATATCTGCAACTCTCTATTCCGAGAGGTATCGCTCATCCGCCTCCAACTCCCTCAGGGTCAGTCGCTTCTCCAAGCAACGAGTTGGTGGTAGATCTCTTTCTTCAACTGGGGCCTCCCTTTGGAACAGCCTCCCTGAAATTTGAGGTGAACCATCTCTGGTTCCGGTAGCACCTCAAAACCCTCCTCTTTGCTTCTGCTTTCTCGCCTCCTCTCCCCTGCTGAATTCCTGGCTGAAACTGCACTGGTCACCTGGCTACCCTCTGATCTCGAACCCATGTCCCCTCCGCCAATGACTGCACACCTGCACTGCCTCCCTGGCATCCCCTGCACATGGAGACTGTTTTCTGTATCCCTACAGCCCCCTACCAGCATGTGACACCTGTCTGCCCTTACCACCAGCTGGCCGCACCTTTACTTATTGCTTCCATTTATATTTACTGTTGATCCCATGTACTGCACTGCCCCCTCCCCTTTTCCCCCGCACTTTTCCCCTTCCCTTGCACTTGCGCGATCTCAATGTCACATGGCTTAGTAAGATCGTTGTCTGTCTTCTCCCTGTTCCCCCTCCCTTGCCTCGTCGCACCTTGAAACACTTTTGTATAGGCGCGTTGTAAATGCCATATCATAGCCGCAGGTTGTGCGCCATGTGCTCAACCCATGCACCGACCTCCCACACACCCGATCGTGCTGTGCACGCACGCATACACACACACACTACACGTTGTCAAGTGGCCTGCACCCACAAGCGCATAGCCTGTGACACTACGACTAGGTCTGTGTCACCTCCTCATTGCGGCACTCTCCACCCGCACAGGGCCCCTGCTCTATGGTGTAGTCCTACCTCCAGGATAAACCCTTCCTACTGCAGTGTCCATTGAGGCCCAGAGGGCTCACCTACCTGTACTACTGGCCATACAGCCTGGGGCCCACCTGTAACCACTTCAGACAGAAATGCACAACTGGCAATGAAGACAGGAAGCCCACACCCATGTTCATCAACCGCCCTGGACTATTCCATGCTGCTCCTTTAGCAGAATTTGAAACATTGGGTACTCTGTCCACCATTGACCTCAAATGGACACTGCGGGTGGAACGTCTGGAGGTATACTTCACCACCATGAAGGAATACATTGACAGGGGTAAGAAATCAGCAACACTCGACTACACTGGACTTGGCGCCCACTAAAGTTGTAGTAGGGCCTTGAACTGGTAGTGCTGGCCTTGCTTCCTGACTGAAGACTAGGGTTTTTTGAAAACAAAGGGAGAGAGGCTTAAGACAGTGCCCTATACAAAATGTTTAAATTACCACAAAATAGTCTTAACTCCTCTCAGAGGCTCACCCTTTGAGATCTGGATTCATCTATGGGGAGACATTAAGAACTGTGCTTCTCGATTGCAACAAATGACTCTACAGTCATAATTGAAAAAATATATATGTATCTCTATTTTATTCTTACAATTATATTAAAAACCATTTAATAAAAATAGTAAAAAAAGGACGGGAAAACACCCGTCACACTTTCTAATATGCTAGACGACAACCATTAGACAAAGACAATAAAACAAATTTGTAAACCAAGTGTGTGCTAGAACAACGGTCCTAGAATAGGACCTAGAAGAGATCAAAAAAACTGATTACCATAAGAAAGTAACTGTTAGAATTACAAGACAAAACTAAACAATGTATACCAAAAAACAACCATGTGACATGAAAAAAAGGGAACAATAAAATGTAAGATGAAACACACCATTGATGTCAAATCTTAAAATCTCTATTGTAATGTTGAGACATTTACTATAGTTCTAAGTGCGTAACAGCTATAAATGCCTTATTAGACTTGTGATAGCATTCTCACAAAGAAAACATTAGCCCGACAGGTTTCATTCCCATTGACCTTGGTTAGGACGAGTAACGGGAAATTCTTCAGGGGTGATGTTACAAACATCAGGTACCATGTCAATAACTAGAAAGATGGCGTATACATTTTGTGACGCTTGATGCAAAAACGAGGAGAGCAGTTCATTAGGGATGGCTTCTTTAGTTGTGAAGTAACAACCTAAGGAATGGAAGGGACAACAACAGACCAAATCAGTTGGATGTCTTCAGAACAAACACTGGTAACAGTGGTTTGTATACCTTTTAAATCGGTTTGCAGATAAAAGGCTTACCTGACTCCCAACCTATAAGTAGTAGCAGGGGTAATCACACAGTCTGCTCGAGTAGGAGATTCTCTCTAAAAGAAAGTAGGGCAACAGGGAGCTTAGTAAAAATGGCGAAGACTGACTAGATCTAATTAGCCTAGGAAAACAGCTTTTTTTGGATGCAAATTTTAAAATGGGAAACAAAATGCTTCTAGGTTTAATGTGGTTTCGCAATCAGCAATGTTTAGTCAAAATCACAAAAAATACATAAAGCGTTGCTGATTGTGTTAGCTCTCTTATTAAACTTAAGAAAAAAGGTTGTGTGGAGATTTTTTTTCTGTGGGTCGAAGTAAACGTTATCAGAAGAACTAAAAGGAAACACCAATTGGATTGTTTGCCATAGTTCTACGAATGTTTAAAACTAACACTGCGAAACAAAAATGCACCAGACCAGCGCAGACCAATAAAGTTGGAACAGTAAAACAAAAGTCAAAAGGATAAAACACACAAAGATGACCTTTATTGCGTTCTTCGGTGCTTATTTTGCACTCGAATGCGAGTTATTGGAATAACCGCGGCTGCAGCAGCATATGCGGAGCAGTGCTTAGATGGAAGCTTGCACGTTCCTTAACCCGCCTGGTGGCAAAGACAAAACCACGAAACCAACGTGGATGTAAAATCGTACGATTCCCACCACAACAGTTCGAGGATCACTCTGAACGGCATGTTAACATTTATAATGACAACATTTGTAATGTCAACTACTGTACTTACAGTGTGATGTTAACACTGGGTGTGATTATTCTCCGAGTCTCTCCTCAGTCGTGTGTCTACAGCAAGACCACGTGACTGTCTTTTGCTGCGACGCTTCTAATACTCGTACGGCTGGAGCATGGAAACTAAAAAAGGCGTGGAACTCCAACACCCGTGTATGTGTATTCCGGGGGCCATCTTAGAAGGGAAAACATGTTGTTTATGTTCTTGTTGTAATACTCTCCATGCAGCAAAACAAAACACGGAATATCCCAATATCGCCAGTTTGAAATTATTTATTTCTTAATTGCAAAGGCCCGCCACGGTTTAGATGGAACTTGTCAAGATAGTGCAACATATTTCGTGAAGCTTACGGTTCCCAGTTGAAAGCTTATCTAGTACGATATATGTACTGTATATATGTCAAGGAAACGCCTGCAGAAAACAAACGATGACGACAGAACCGAAACTGGACATTACTTTCAGATATATTTCAGAAGACAAGACTCGAACTGATATTGTGCAGGAAGAACGCCTTGGAGGGACCTGCCGCAAAGGAGAACAGTAGAACATTATACTAACTGTCCTGTCTCTATCACAATCTGTCCCAATCGATGGATTCATTGAGACCTGTCTCTACAGAATTACAAAGATAAATCAATCTTTGTTCTGTATCGAACAACTTTCTCTTGTTAGCCATTGTATTTTCTTTGATGCATCTGCGAAAGAACACTCCATGTAAATGACTCCGGAGTGTGATCCATGGACAAAAAATGACCCACCATGGGGGCTGTTGTGTTCTTATTTCGGATACAACTTTTGTGTTCTGTAATCATTGTTTTTATTTTGCGTTCTGTCATTCCAATATACATTTTAGGGCACGGGCACCAAATCACAGACTACCATCTGGGAGTTACAGTTGGTAAACTGTTTTTGCTGCCAAGGTTTTCTCAAACCTAAATCAATCTCTTGTGCGTTTTGTACTCGAGCAACAACTGCAGTGTCCACAAGGAGTATGTCCGATGGCTTGGACTCAGTCAAGGTCAACTGGGGTGATTGAACTGAAATGTCATTTCTAGTGACCAGATCTTTTATATTTGGGCCTCTTTTAAACGCACAAAGTATTTTTTTAATAGGGCATTCACCAGCATCTAGAAAGTGCCAGTTACGCTTGATAATAGCGTTTACTTTATTTGAAAGTGTATTGAAAGTACTCACAAATACGATTTGGTCATTATCTGGTGATTTGTTGTGGTATTCTAGGAGGGCTTCTCTGTTCTTTGCTCGTTTAAGAGCTCTCCTCACAATCTTATTAGGGTATCCTCTTTTGTGCAGCTTAAAGTTGTTGCTTCTTCAAAGGTAGCAGTACTTGAGCTATTTCTCTTAAGCCGTAAAAATTGGCCTACAGGTAAATTCTGTCTGATATGGCTGGGGTGGCAACTGTCATACTGTAAAAGTGAATTCCGATCGGTTGGTTTATGATACGGTTTAACTTTAAGTGTGCCATCACTGATGTCTGCCCAAATCGTAATATCAAGGAAGTTGATCGCAGTTGTGCTGGTAGTTGCCATAAATTTCAGAAACGGGTTTTGTACATTGAGCCATTCTTTAAAGTCTTCGAAAACAACTGCATTTCCATCCCAGATGATTAGGATGTCATCTATGTAACGTCTCCATAGATGAAGATGGTTTAGAAAAGGATTGGAGGGGTCATAGATAACTCTTTTCAAATGATTCAACAAAAAGTTTGGCTGCAGACGGTGCTACCGATGAGCCCATCGCTGTTCCGTGCACTTGTTGGAAAAGTTGCTGATTAAAACTGAAAAAGTTCTCTTTTAAGGACATTGCTGCACACCAAAGTATAAAGCGGTTTGGACATTCACCTTCCTTTCTTTTCTCAAGGAGCACTTCTTCCAAAACTTCAAGAGCGAGGTCTTGTGGGATGCACGTGTACAAGGACACTATATCGAGACTTACTAGTATCTGCTGTTTATTATTGAAAGGATAGTTCTCGATTAAAGTTATTACTTCTGTAGTGTCCTGTATATATGAATACATCTCAAGTACATACGGTTTTAGGTATTTGTCCGTTAATTTTGAAAGCGGTTCTAACACAGAACCTACCCCAGACACAATTGGACGGCCTGGAGGATTAAGTAATGATTTGTGGATCTTTGGCAAGATGTAGAACTTTGGTATAGACGGTTTTGTTGCTATAAGAAAATCATGCTCTTGTTTGCAGATCCAACCTCTTTCCAGAGCGTTCCTAGTTTTTTCTTCAATTGTGAGTTTTAAGCGGGGTGTCGGATCTTCCTGGATTTTCTTGTAAAATGATGTATCATCTAACTGTCTAGTGCATTCTGAGATGTAAAAGTCATGGTTGAGTAGCACAATTGCCCCTCCCTTATCAGCCTTTCTAATAATGATTTGTTCATTATTTTTTATTTGTTGCAAGGCTTTTTGTTTGTCCTGTGTTAAATTTTGAAAGAAGTGGGTGTCGATATTCTTCTTTTCTAGTAATTTCAGTTCAGATAGAACCCTTTTTTTTAAAAAACTATTGCTTCGGGTGTAAAGCTCGAGAAAGGTGGATGAAAGTCTGAGCGATTTTTAAGGCCACTGGCGTTATTTTCGCCCTCATAGCTCTTATCTGTGAAGAACTGTTTCAGATGTATTTTGCGAAAAAGTTGGTGAATCTCAGTTCTCATTCTAAAGCCATCGTAGCTTGTGGTTGGCACAAACCATAGGCCTTTATTCAACAATTTTTCTTCTGTCATAGTTGGAGTGTAATTAGACAGATTCACTAGTAACCCCTGGTGCTCCTCAATTGGCGAGGTGCATAATCCCAATCCTCGTTGTGCGCGTCTTCCTCTAAAAAACGCTGTCTTTGAGGTGGTGGTCCTTGTCGACCTCTAGAAGATCTGTTAAAGTTCTGCCCTCTACTATTATTCCGTCTGCCTCTACCTTGTTGTCTTGCCGGGCGACTGCTGTTTTTCTGGGCTCGAAAGTTTGAGAAACTATCTTCTCCAGAGGATCCCGATGAGAAAGAAGTGTTCCCAAAGTGTACCTTCCGTTGTTTTTGGAATTGCACTGTGTGGTTTTTAGAAAGGTCGTACCCTTCTTGGGTGTATTTGAACGCTTTCTCATGTGAGAATTCTATGAGATCTTTTTTCATTCTCTTAATTCTTTCTTTTGTGGTAAATTCTTTGAAATCTACCATTTCTTTCATGATCTCTTCTAGTCTTCGTTTATATGTTTCTAAAGGGACCAATTTCTTTATTTCAGCTTCCATCTCTGAGAGATCCTTCGATATTTTGTTGGACATCTCGTTGGCTGTGTCTATAATGAGAACGAGCCAGTCCCTCCCACATGTGTTAGCAATATAGCTCCATTTAATAACAAACTCTTTGTTGTCCAAAAACAACCGAGGCTCATTGTGGACAATCAGTCCTTGTTGGAGGGTGCCTGCTCTAAGATATTCTATCATGATAGAACCATGCAGCTCTGTCCTAATGAGGCGCTTTTTGAGTTGTAAGAGTTCATCCCAATTACTCAAATTTGAGATCAATGAACTTTCTCCTTCCTCTGAAAAAATGGAGGCTCTAGCCAGGAGTTCTTTGATGTACTTATCATCAAAACTACTTACTTTCTCGACACTCATGTTTTTCGGACTAGTGCAGGAACTACTACACCGCGTTCTGATAAGGGATGGGGTCACTATCCAAATATTACTCCAACCCAAACTAGAAGAGTTCTTAATGTTGATAAAATTGCATATTATAAGAAAGAGGCTGGTTAACTTCTATTAGCACTGTAATTCAAATTCACTATTCAAAAGGTCCTGTATGCCCCACTTTTCCAAAAGATGAGAACTCCACTCAGCTAGACCATTGGGCCCACTAAAGGGGGCTTATAGTAAAGTCCTGCGGGGATACCGCGCTGGAGACTGAAAAACTTACAGAGGACTAGGGTTTTTTTTTTTAAAACAAAGGGAGAGAGGCTTAAGACAGTGCCCTATACAAAATGTTTAAATTATCACACAATAGTCTTAACTCCTCTGAGGCTCACCCTTTGAGATCTGGATTCATCTATGGGGAGACATTAAGAACTGTGCTTCTTGATTGCAACAAATGACACTACAGTCATAATTGAAAAAATATATATGTATATCTTTTTATTTTATTCTCACAATTATGGCCTTGCACCACGAACCGTAGGAACTTTGGATGTTTCCTGTGGATGGGGTCATGGAAGTACGCGTACTCTAGGTCCAGCAACATCAACAAGTCTCCTTCCTCCAGTTGGCCAAGCACATGCTACAACGTGACCATCCTGAATTTTTGAGACTTCTGGTACTTGTTCAGACGGCGCAGGTTCTGGATGGATCTCCAACACCCTGACTTCTTTCTTACCAGAAAGTTTCTGGAATAGACTCCAGATCCCCGGAGTCGTTGGGGAACGCGCTCCATCATCCCTTTGCATAACATGGCTCGCACTTCTTCCCGGAGCTGAGGGATGTGGTGCTCCTGACGAGAAACCGGTGGGATACGAGGGCACTTACACAAAGTGTGTCCCTGGGCGAGAGCGTCGAGCACCAATCTGTTGGTGGTGATCTTCCTCTACTCGCTGACAAACCTCGTCAGCCAGCCTCCCACCAGGGTGCACAAGTGGGTGACCGACACCATGGCCAGTTCAGGCCTGTTTGGACGCTGGTGCACTTTCCTGCGGGCGACAGCGATGCTGACCTCTGCTACCGTAGGCCTGTAGGCTTCCTGCATGGAGGATCGGGGAGTCTGTCTGTATGAGGAGAATCCCTTGGATGATCTGCTTGATTTACCCCTGGAGGAGCGAAAAGATGAGCAATGTTGTTCAAGAGTGGCAAGGGAACGGGCAGTCTCTGTATCCGTCTTTATGGCTTGAAGAGATTCGTTGACCGCCTTCCCGAACAGATTTTCCCTGTCGAAGGGCATGTCCAGCACCTTCGCCTGACCTGCCTGCTGAAAGTTCCTGGCCTTCACTCATCACTGCCGATGAAGGCAGACTTGGTATCCCCATCTTCCGGAGGGCGATGGCTTCCATCTTCTTATCGAGGAGGACATCCAGGATCGGGCCCAGCTTGTACCAAAGCTCCCGGTCGTATTGGGCCAAGATGGCCAGAGCATTAGCCGCCTTGATCATGGATGCCACCGTATAAATCACTCTCTTTCCCATGGCGTCCATCTTCTTCCCCTTGCTGTCCGGAGGGACTTATGACGATATAGCCGGGTTAGCCGAACAATTCCTTGCGGTAGCCGACACTACAGAGTTCGGCGACAGTTGCAACTGTCATGATGCCTACCCCCAGGCTTCCGGACCAAGCCCATCAGCCCCGGGAGCAGGCATCTAGACATTTAGTAAAACCTCAGCAGCCCCGGCAGCAGCCTGGGGGCTATCTGAGTTCAGTCCTGGCGCCTTAGGCTCCAGGCTCATAGTAGAAATCAGTCCTGGCCCCTAAGGCGCCAGGCTCATAGTCATTACTTACCTCAGGCAGACCATGCTGCAAATGACTCCAATCCAACATGAAGCCTGAAAGGGACTATTTTTCTACAGGGACTATTTTTTGCTCGGGTGTGATTCTAGGGACTTCTTACCTGGGACTACTCTTGAGGCTATTTAAACCACGCCCCACCAGCAACACACGCTTCGCGTTATTCTGCATCCAGCAGCGTAACGCTCACCGTGCCTGCAGCCTGCATACAGTCTTCTGCCATACCCGCCTCGAATCCGGAGCTCCTAAAACAAAGAGGAAAGAAAGGGTCAAGGTTAGAAAACAAACTTATTTCTATTCCACACCCGATTCTGGATCCATCTCGTCTCCGGACCTGTAAAGAACATTATTTCTGCACGCGCCACACCTCCAGCTGCAGCGCCGCGCCATACTCACCAGTCTTCACAGCATCCTTCGGGTCGGCGCTGCCTCCATCATTTCTTCGCCGAACTTCGGCACCTAGGAGACAAAAGAAAACCACAAGGTGAGCCGAGGGAACCAACAAATATAATTCTTACCAGCATAGACTTACCCGATTTACCACCGGAGGCATCCTTTTGTGACTCTCCATATTTTCACGTGCCGTATCTGTAAAGAGACAAAACAACACGTTTTCCACGTGCAACATTTACCGGACAACGCCAGGTAATACAGACTCTTACCTGAGCACCACCAGCTGCCACAAGAGCATCTTTTCACGAGCCAGCTGCAAGACAAGAAAGGAAGGGGGGGAACAAGAGTGAACATCGGACATATTGAACTCTATGAACTTAATACTTACTAGTCCTCACCAGGAACCTCAGTCAATACTCTCCAGAACTCTCCCGAGCCTTCAAACCAGTGAAGTAACTGGAATTGACGCGCCCCTGCAAATCCACGCAGGATGGAGAGCTCATCTTTCAAGAATATAAGGCGAGATTGCTGTGAGGGCATTTCGGAAGGTGATAAGTTGGGGAGGACTGTGGGGGTGCCATCACTTGAATCCACAAGTGGCTAAATCCATCTCTCCACTTGCAGGAGAATATTTCTACGGGTTAAGCAGACAAGATTAGGAGGGCAGATCCAGTCAGTCATCGCTGCACTACGCATCACGTGGGTGGAGACCGCAGCTGTCCGGGTCCGACCGACGCCCCTGTGGGAGCCAGGTGAGCGTAACAGCAACCTCAAGTAATTGGATGCAGAGACCGGCACCCTATATTTTTACTCCAATCGGTCTCGCTTGGTTGGAGCCGTCCAGGGGTTCTTCATGCGGGCTAGGTCTTCCTCCCAATTGTCGTCCAGAAAAAGCACCACCCTGAGTCTTCCTCTTGGACTCGTCGCTGATACAAGAAGCCCTTTTTGCTGGTTTCCTCGGGCACCAGCTGGAACAGCTTGGAGGCCCTGGAAATCAGAGTGGAATGATCCCACCTCATCTGGTGGAGAGACTCTAGGAAAGGTGCCCAGGTGCAGTGTTTCATCATCAGCTGCGACAAAGTCCTCATCTTCGTCAGTTCCGTAGGCGTCACGGCTGTGTCCGTACTAGTGTTCGGATCCGCTGGTTGAGTCGAGGCCCGACATGGTGGAGGCGTCGGATGATGCTTTCTCTTCTTCTGCGGAGGCTGGTCAGGGACCTGTAGCACCACCGGTGTCGGTGCTGGGGGCAATCTCTACTGGATCTGCGTCACTGAGGTGTGGCGAGTCGACAGGACGTCCATGGATATGTCCCTTGGTTGTGAAGGGAACAATGGATCGTTCGGCCCTGCGCCACAGTCATCCTCGTGGACTGTATGGACGGACTCTTGGTTATCGCTGTCCGTGAATGAGATGTCCATCGGTTGAACGTCAACCCTGGGGGGCCGTTTTGGGGCCTCCTCACCCCACCCTTTTTCCTCCAAGGGTTTTGTTTGAACAGGATCTGGGCTGGTACCCCCAGACCCCCCAGGGTGCCTGCAACCTTGGTGGCAGGGATATCCTTTGGGCCATAGGAGCCACCCTCGTAGGATTGGCACCTACCACCGCCGTGGTCATTACAGCAGAAGTCAATGAAGAATTTTGGCTGCGCTGGTTGAGCCTGCTTGGGCAGTGCAGACTTCTCTTCCTCCGGCGTGGGCTCCTCTGATTTCTCCAATAACTTGGCCAGGGTGGACAACTTGCTCTTTGGGGTAAAACTCAATGGGAGGCTGGCTACAGAGGCTGAAGGCGATATTGATGGCGGTCTATCCAGCCTGGGGCCCACATCAGAGGCAAACCTGTTGGAATCGGACTTGTGGTTCTTGGCCTTATCTTGGACCCCCATGATGGGGCAACCTCAAAGGACTTAGATCTCTTCCCTGAGGGTGACCACTCTTCGGACCAGCCGGTCCTGAGCGAGGAATGACCCAGCACGAGGCCACGGCCTTGTTCGAATTGAACCATAACGCCAGCCTGCTATGCCCGTCTGTCTTTTTGGAGAACCCCACACATATATCGCACACTCTACCTCCTTGTGGCCCGGGTGCAGGCAGTAAAGACATTGTAGATGTTTGTCCGAAGAGGTTTTGTAGCCCGAATTTGGTGCAGGGCCTGAAGAGGGTCCGTCCGTCCCTCCTCCTCCATCATGGTCAGAGGGCGCGAAGTAGGCACATGATGGCCTTCCAGAAACTTTGAAGAATCTTCGCCCTTGAGGGGCACGAAACTTTACCAACAAGGGTCCCCGTTGCCGGCCGATGAGGAAAGAGCACACATGCTCTGGTG
Source organism: Ambystoma mexicanum (assembly GCF_040938575.1). Classification (NCBI taxonomy): domain Eukaryota; kingdom Metazoa; phylum Chordata; class Amphibia; order Caudata; family Ambystomatidae; genus Ambystoma; species Ambystoma mexicanum. The sequence continues at coordinate 1,241,520,396 of NC_090928.1, read as the reverse complement.
GAAACAAAAATTGAACTTTTCTGTGAAAAAAAACTGGAAACAAAATGTACAAATAGCTCGCAGAGCAACTCGAGGACTCCCAACACTGACGTGTGCAGTATAAATCTGAAGATGGCTGCCAGGGGTGGGGCTTAGGGTGTGGATTGTCATTGGATGGGGGGCAGTATGACCAAGAGGGCAGGGATTGATTAAGAGGAGAAATACAGTTTAAAGTGAAAGTGAAACTGTTCTTTCTTTTACTGAGGTTTCCCAGCCTGACAACGGACTATTCATGAGCATGTGAATCCATGCCTGACCCCATGCTGAAGAAGAGCCAGTGCGCATTCAACAGACTGGCTGGAGTTCTTTGGGTGCGCATTCCAAAAAGAGGGTGTTGCATCAGATCCACAGAAGGTCAAGAACATGAAGATGGTATCGCTCCACGGAATCAGTCAGAGGTCAGGTGCTTCCTAGGAAAGAAAAATAACTAGCAAATTCATCCCTAACTGTGCTAGTGCCACTGGTGAGAGCCCCCGAGCTCCTCACCAGATCGTCAGAAGCGAGGAATAGACTTCGCTCCCAACTGCAGCATTTGAATTCTTGGGGAAAAAAAGCTCTATCTGAAAACGGTTTACTTTGATCCCAAGCTTACCACTGAACTAATGTTGGCTGTTAGCACACAAGGGCTGGCCATCATCCTTGCCCAACACACACGTGCATGCGAAGGGCTCCACGCCACTCGCAGATTGAAAAACAAAGGATTGCTGTAGCGTAGAGGTGAAAGCAGAGTTTTGAGATATGTCTCTGAGCTCTTATCACTAGATGAAATCAAAACTGCAACTGTCTAAGACTAGTGCATAGGTGCAATCAAAAAGGCGATGGCCTCTGCCAGGTGGTATGGCTTCCTGAAGGGACAACAGCACTACACGACGTTGCTCAAGAGCCTCGTAATCCCAACCTCCCTGGCCAATAGGGTATTCCTTGCACATGCTAGACACCAGGAGGTCTGCAAGACCAAGTAGCACCTATAAGAAAAAGTATGGCTCTAGGCTCCTAGAGCTGGAGCCAGCCATAGTGGCACTCATATCAAGGTGCAAGCCCTGCCAAGCAGCCAGTGTCGCTTCTCCACATGCTCCCCTGCCAGTCCATGCCCACAGGAGAAGGACCCTGGGGAAATGTCTGTGCTTTGTTCAGCTCCCTAACGAATGGAAGGTACAAGCTTGTAATGATGGCACAAGCTTGTAATGATGGACACATTCTCCTACTTCCCCAAATTAGAGATAGTCACTGCCAAAGCAGTGAATGCAGTGATCCCAAAAATGGAAATATCTTGCCAATTTCCCTCATGTTCAACAACAGACTACTATTTTAAGGGAGCAAACTCAAGAACTTTCTGAATGAGCCAAGTTGCTAACTTCAGAGAATCACCCCCTACAGGATGCAAACAGATTTTACTTGACCTGTCAGCAGCTTTTGATACCGTTGACCCTCCCTCCTCCTCTCTCGCCTGGCCTCCATTGGCATCTTTGGCCCCATACTAGCCTGGTTCACCTCGTTCCTGACTGCCTGAGGCCAGTCTGCATCTCTGCCTCCTTTTCTTTCTCTCGCCCATTCTCTTTCTTGTGGAGTCGCCCATGGCTCTGCCTTGTCCCCGATGTTGTTTGACATCAATGTCTGTTCTCTGGTAGCTCTCATCCACTCCCGTGGCTTTAGGTGTTACCCTTATGCGGACGACACACAAATCCTGGTCCGATTAGACCTTGACCGGGATTGGGTGGCTGTCAGCCGTGGGTGACTGGATAAGCACCAGCTGTCAAACTAAACGGGGATAAGACAGAGGTCCTGGTAGTATGGACCTCCTCTGCATCGGATTCTTTGTCTTCCTTTTGTCCTTCCTCGCTGGGTGCATTTCCTACTCCGGTGACAGTGGAGAAAAACATAGGGGTCTACCTGTCTGTATCACTGTCTAAGGCCTTGCAGGTGAGTGCGGTATGTCAGTCTGGACATTTCCTGCTCTGGGCTCACCGCAAGATTCTACCTTTTCTTCCATCCCTGCTTCGTCCATTAGTTGTGGCTTCTCTTGTCTCTAGTAGGCTCGACTATTGCAACACTCCCTACCTGGCTCAGCCAGCTGGTCTTATCCATCAGCTGCAACTGTTACAGAACCTGGCTGCTCTGGTTGCCACTGCTACACCATATGGTTCCCACATCAGCCCGGTTCTGCATCGTTTACACTGTCTCCCGGTGAAACAGCGCATAGCTTTTAAATCCCTGTTTGGTTCACCGAGCCTACTATCAGGTTGGGCCGGAATTACTTCGGGATAGGTTCCAGCCTTATATTCCTCACTGCACTCTCCGCTCTGGTGGTGACTGCCTGGTTTTAGTTCCCAAGTTCCACCTTCAGAGAGTTGTTGGCCGGGCCGTCTCTGTAGTAGTGGCTGGTAAACTTTGGAACAGTCTTACACTGAAACGTAGACTGAAAACCATTTGGATTTCAATCACTTAAAACCGCTCTTTTTTGTTAAAGCGTTGTTGGCTGCGGTCCTGTTGGGTTATTCCTCACGCCAAGATGCATCCGGGTGAACGTGCACGCTATAAATCTACCTAACATAACAGGGTGGAAGCCTGCCACTCTTGGCGCACAACAGTGTGCAGCGAGAAGAGTTTTACACAGCATGACAAAGTGTGTGCTGTGGAGCCAAGGAAGCAGACGTTTGTTTTTGGGACACAGCCTGTGAAAAACTCACCTCCACAAAGCACATTTAATCTACCATTTGTTGCTGTGCCACTCAGTGATTGCAAAGGAGGGAAGCATGGTGAGCACATGGTTTAGGCAGTTGCCCATCACTAGGAATGGTGATTTTCAAGCAACTGGAAAAAGGATGAGATAATGTAAGCCGCAATGATGACATGGCAAAAAATCGGTTAGTGGAGGACCGGAGAGTATCAGCAGAAGACCTAATCGAGGACAAACAGAAGTTGGTGATAGAAATTACCCAGAGAGAAGAACCACTTGATTACCAGGCAAGTTCACACAGACCAACAGACGAGAACTATTATTGACGGCAGTGAGGGATATGACGAATTGGAATGCATGCGTGTGGGAAGTGCGCTGTGTGTCCACCTGTGTCTCGACCAACACACACGCATCACTGCGCTAAATAAAAGGCATAGTCTGCAGTGAAGAACTGGAGGCGGAGGACAATATGAGGCACGAAGGAGATTCTGTCTGAACCGGACAGAACACGGTCGAAATCGAGCCCGAATAGCCCTGCAGCAACACAGAGATACAGCGGTGCGGGAGTCAACGCATAGCCGCTGTATCTCTGGAGTGTGTCCCATTAAGAGCATGTGATGCGCGTTTGACAAAATTCTCCTGTCTTCATGACTGCATGATTAATGATAGTCTACTTCCAAGACACTCATAACCATTTGTGTTAAGGACACTTGGATAACACGCTCTGGACTCATCAGCTTTATTGACGGTTGTTGGTATTGTTACCCACACCTTGTTGGTGTTGGGATTGCACCTGGTCTTGCAGTATAGGTTGTCAGAGTGCAGTTGGTTCCCCTGAAGTTCACGTCTAACTCGTTCTGAACAATCAGATGAACGAAACATGTTGGGTCTTGTTACACTGTAAAAGAAAACAATGTTAACAACATATTGAGTTTTGTTTTTTGGCCCTTGTAGCAAAGAAAGGGCAATTATTTGCATCAAGACCAGTCATATAGGTACGGTGAGGTTATCCTGAAAAGAGGAGCCCCCTGTTGCTACTTACCGTTTCATTGTTTTGCACTGTACTGTATAGTGTTGATCTTTGCACTGTCACTTTTAGATTTGTATAGGTAGGGTGTGTTTTAGACAATGTATGTGTAGACTAGGGTTTGTGAGGTTTTTAGAGATGTGTAACACATTTTTTAATATCAATGTGGTTAAATGTTTTTTAATATTGTATTGATTGAATTAATGTTTTCTTAAATAAATGTAAATATTGCTTATCAAAAAAACAGACTCAGTATCTAGTTGGTTCATGGACTGAGTCATCCATACATAGTGAGAGGAGGTTGAGAGACACTCAGATTCTTTAGTTGTTGGTTGTCCATTGCATGTTGAGGGGCCGAATCCCAGTGTCTTTAATTGCTCCCCCTCTCTCTCTTCTTGTGCACGCACAGACCCCCACAATACTACAACTGTGATTGTGTTGCCTCACGATTACTGTACTCTTGGCCCTGCTCTACGGGGCATCCATTCCTCCAGGGAGACATCCTTCCTCCTGCAGAGCCCATTCAGGCCTTTCTAAGCATAGGGTTCACCTCCCAGTACCTCTTGCCATACAGCAAGAGGCTCACCGTAGCCCCTTCAGGTAGGGGCTCACAGACCCAAATACTGCACCCCCTCAGATTCAGGCTCGTCTGACTCGTACTGTGCCCCCACTGAAATGGTCTCCAAGACCTCATGTTGTTCCTCTTGCGGTGCCCGAGGGGCGTTAGCCCTCAGTGTTCATTGCTTGTGCGGCCCAATACCGTTCCTTTCAAGAGTTTTCACCTAAAACCCTTTGCATCTCTGGCATGTGCTCTTGTTAGGATCACTAGTTGCACACCCTGTAGGTATGCATCCATAGGAACAGGTGACTGTGTTGAGGGCACAATTAAAACAATCACGTATTTTCCATGAGGCGTAGCTGCAAAATGGATTTGGAGACCGGATATTAACATTAATTTGCATGCACTGTGTTACATGATCCCTCAGTGCGGATGCCAAATAATCCCAGGGGAGGAGTTGCGCTGGAACGATATCGAGTTGTACTCTTGCAAAATGTGTCTTGCCAGGGCACTGTTCTGGTCTGAAGCTCCCCATTTACCCCCGGTTTAAGAGTCTCCCAAGACTTGCTCTGGAGCTGGGGCTCCCTCACTGGGTACAGTAGATAAGGACTACGTGATTAATTTACCGGCTCCCTGCAAAACAGCCCAAGCCTCCATAGACAGGCACTGTACAAATGAGCATATGTCTTGCAGTGTACAGACATTTTTTTGTCCGGGTGAGTATTGTGACAAAACAAGCAAAAAGCTCAGGTTGCATTAGTTACTCAGAAGGTTTAATGCTTGAATCAATATCACAGACCTATCTCAAATGTAAAATTCTGCGCTCATTCTCATGTTCCCAAAATGTTCTTTGCTTTTATGCAAATCGACGTGAGCCATACCTTCCTGCAGGTGTCCCCCCAACATCACTCAACTCACTTCCTTGAGATCTGGTGCTGCTGATGTAGCCTGGGGCACCGCCTCACCCAAATCGCACATCTGCACTAAACAGGGGGTAGTACATTATGTCAATTTCCAACACTGCTTATGCCCATGCCAATAGCGTTGTAGCACCATTTCTTCTTCTGTACACCAACCTCACGACTGAACTGATGGCAGAAAACAAATAGAGGGGAGCAAGTGGATGCAGTATCGTTGGTAGACTAGCACTAGAACAGAGGTGTGCAATCTTTGGCTGTCCAGGTGTTTTGGACTACAACTCCAACCATCCGCAAACATCGTAGCCAATAGCCAGATATCATGGGATTTGTAGTACGTAACATCTGTAGATCCAAAGGTTGCAGACCCCTGCACTAGAAGCATGGTATAATTACATAATACCTCTTTGGGCAGCTTTCAGTTATAATCCTCTGGTCCAACCATTAGATGGCAGGCTATGCAAAGCATGTAAATCCATGTGTTAGCTATGTCCCATCCATCACCAAGGATACCATTAGTGATCCAGCCATGGAGCCAAATCTCCCCCAGGGTGGCCGTTAAGAGATTTCCATATCCTGAATGCACAATGTGCCATCCCAAGAAATGAGCAGTTTGTGGGCGGGAGGAAGGTACAATCTATTAGAAAAACTCATTAAGCAGAAGCATTGTCCTTCACTACCTGAAATTCCACTCGGAGACGGTACTGCGCTCAACCCAGGGGCAAGCTTAATCCCTTCCGACACCAGGTTCTTTTGATGCAGCTTGTGCCCAAGAGGTTGCAGCACCAGAACATGTGTTGATTACTTCCCCAACCACCGCACGCATACCTTTCTTCATTGGCAAACATTCCCGAGCGCAAGACCCTTTGTCCTGCATGCACAATAAAAGCTGGTTGCATTTAAGAATATTGACAACACAGATGACTAAATTGAAAACCTAGGTTAGCATGTAAATAAAAATCGACCTATTAAATACAATACTACTTTGATGGACCTAACGCCTAAAGGTACAGTGAAGTCAGATTGTTGTAGGGACTACTTCAAGCCATACGAAGTAGATGAATTTAGGGAAACCAAAAGTTAGCATTTGGAGGGGGAAAAGCGCCAAGTACAACGGGTTTTTGGAGGGCTCACTAGTGGAAGTAGTAATGCACTATGTTCTCAAACAGTCGCTCTTGGGAAGCACATGCATCAAGGATTAAGAATCCGTTGAGTCACAGAATCAGTGGTTTACTGAAATGTTATTACCGATATGGAGCACAACACAGGTCTTTTCCAAGTGCATAGAAGTTTGTAATGCTAAAGTGATTGCAGTAGCACTTTCTGGAGCTGGAGTGTGGGGGTGTTTGGGGTATAGGCCATTGGAAGTGATACAGAATCCGTTTTTAAATATTAGTTTTAGGTGTCCCTGGATGTACACCAATGTGCGCAATTAGATTGAAAGATGGAACGTCTCCATAGGCCACACTCATTTGATTTCTGGATTCACAAATCCAAATGTAAAGAATATCACTGATGTAAGTAGCCAGGGTGTCGTTAGACCATCACATCCCTACATACTGCGAAAAGTGGGACGGATTAAAATCCAAACTCTTGCTAAGTGACCAACAAAGGTAGCAGTACTCGTGGACTGGGCAGTATCAAATACCTTCCGCTTGCTAAGAATGTGGGTGCAGATAAAAGACCCTTTGGAATCGAAGAAAGACTTGGAAATCATGCACTCTCCAAGTCAGAGATGTTTAATAACTCGTGGGAATTTCAAGGTCCTTGAAATTCAAGACAAACATCGATATTGAAATTGGTTTGTGGGGGATAAATGATGTGACTGTGACATAAGCCCACATTCACGCAGATTGGGCCCCGGGAGAGTGGGAGCACTGTATGCGATTTTGAGAGGCAATGAGATACTGTCAAAGTATGATGCGGCGCGGTTTATCCAAGAGGCGATGTTAATGAGATTGGGTCAGTGATATCCACTTCCTGTGTGTTTTAGAATGCTTTTTTATATTTTCAGGTTGTGTTTTCTACTCCGTTGATTATTTTGTGATGTAACTTTTCTTTTTTAAAATCGTTTGTAAATATATTTACTAGTAATGCTGTAATGGCAGAAACAGAATAAAAATGTTCTCATACGTACAATAAATGATGCAGAAAACAACAATACAGATCAGCAAGCTAACATTTCATTAGAAAAAATGAAAATGATTTTCGAAATCCAGAAGAGGTATTAGGTCAGCAATAAAAGGAGAGGAGGGTCAGCCCCCGGCACAAGGAGCACATTTCCTGGAGTAACCCTTAATCCTGCCCTCGCCCCACGCTTTCCCCAACTATAAGACAAATCAATATTTTGTACTTAATATTATAATTGGTCAATGTAAAAGATTATTGCTAGGTGTTTGCTGGTCGTCCTGTGCACCCAGAACAGTATGATGTACCCGAGTGTGACTGCACATTTACCTGTGTGCTGCAAGTGTACTCACCGAGAAGCTGTGGCGCCCTTCACGCGTAAAGTGAAAGCTGTTGCAGCAAGTTTCCAATTCAGCAACCACAAAAGACATGCACAAATAAATTCTTTTTAAAATAGTTTATTTTTTGTCTTAAAATATATGTCAGTTTTGAGAAATTCTGAATATAAACCTAGTTGGAGATTAACAGTCTCTTGTTAAGAAGTATGGAGGACAGAGAGAGCCATGAGACATTCACAGCCGTAATACTGTCAGACTAATTAAACAAAAAATCCCATGCAGACTTCAAACCTGGTCCACCTGCACTCCATCGCTGCTGTGCGGTGGGAAATACTAGATGGACGTACGTGTCAAGGGCCGTACCGGGAGAAATCGCAAACAAACCGAGGGGATTCAAATGCTCATGGATTAGGCTCGTTTATGTGCAGGTGTGAGGAACTGGTGTCAATGACTAAGAGAGCCACTCCCACACACGGTTCCCAATTAGGTGTTCACTGTGAAATAGGCTAAGAACACGTCAGATGATGCATAAAAGAGGTCTTCAGTTGGCAAACCATTCCATAATTCTTCATCAAATCAGTGCCATTATAGTAAGGGGCCGATCATCAAATCAAGAGTTCATTCTACCCCTAAAGATGCACCCAGGCACAAACTGCTATTCCATGTCCCCTATGCATGGAGGCACAAGCAACCTCACGCGTTTCTACCTTGCCGGACATCAACAAGGTGAGAGACAACAACTGTCACTTAGAAAAGCCAAATGTGATCATTGAGCCAAGACTTGATCAGAGGCTTCTTAAGCACTTGGAATTCCTCTTCCGTCATGGAAATCACTCTTTAATAAACCCTTAAAGATACCCGTCAAGCCTGACCTGCAAGCCCTAGACATGTCTGGGTTGCTTGCGTTCTTGTACAGAGGGTACGCGGCCTAGCAGTTTGGCCAAATGAATGGTCAGAAAGGCACAGTGTCTCGGCAGCACCATATTGCACATTAAGGGGGCCATGCAAGGAAACAAGTCAAGTTAGGTAGACCTCATCAGCCTTTCCTTTGAATATACAAATGTCGTGCTCGCAGAACAAACACAAAACACTGAGACACTGAACGGAACCCATTTAACCCACAGATGTAAACTACATTGTGTTACCAACATAATTACATGTGGAAGCAGCCAGTACATTCATCCTCCACTAGTTTGACATTGCGCTCCACTACTCACACAACCTTGCCCCTCTTCGTTTACTCTTTCAAGACTGTCATTACTGCCCTAAACATGATCTGAAAAATCTCTAAGCCATGATCATACACAACACAGGACCTCTTATAGCAGCAATTTAATCTCGCTCATGCAGCACTTCAGGGGGTTAAATATGTGCAGTTGCTTTAGAAAGTCCACCTGTCCTTAGGTGGTCTAATAAATGGACCTTAAGTTTGAAACTGTGAACCTAATGATGCTAAAAGGGAGTTCCTTGGTCAGTCATACAGACTCTGGAGCGCTAATAAATCTATGGTAGGATTTACAGTGCAGCAAGAACAGACGCCTCTTGCAACTAAAGGAATCCTAAAAGCAGAGTTCAAAGCAGCCATCCAAACAGGGGCATCTGGGAACATAAGATGCAGAGTTTAGGGTCTCCTAGCAGGTACACGTCCAGCCGAATATCGGAAAGCAAGAGCAACCATTCCTCAGCATGGTTGGGCTCAAAACGGGTGGAAATAAGCCCAGGCCTTTCCCTGAAAAAACCTCCAGGACTTGTTATTCCACTTTCCCAACGGCAGAAAGGCAGCTGGAAGAACACCAGAATACCCTTGGTAAGAGTTAATGCATTTCACATGGACTCGGGTCTTGTTTATCTTATTAAAGGTCGAGCTCAGGACAGCAACTTGGTAAGTGAAGCATAAGTTCACCAGTCACCACTGTATGGACATAAAGGCCAGAGAGTTGTCTACGTTTATACAGGTGGTTTTGCAGAACTGGATTGGTGAGCTCAGCCTCATTCATCACCTACTCCCTTGCAAGGTATGGCCTTAATATTTTCCAATTACTTTGCAATTACTCAACATGTGAATCTCTGCAAGATACACTGCTGAAGGAAGGTATCTTTCAAGGATTCACGGGCAAGCCACCCGCCTACACCTCAGAGGCTCATCATTTACTTGCACCCCATTGTGTTGCCAGAACCTGAAAATGGCCCCTGTGTGAGGACATTAGGCCTGCCCACCTGACTGGCCAGGAGGCCCACAACGAGGTGGACCGATCACCGAAGCCAATGGCAGATTTATGGTGTGCGTATATGTAAAACTGTTCGAGGATTCCCAACCTAATCACAGGGAAAATGCAAGGGAAGCAAATCTATGAAACCTCCAGTGCTGGAAAACTGCAGTTATTGTTTAAAAGTACAACCACCACCTCCCTGACCCATCAACTGAAGGCCAAAACATAATCATTTAAACGATTGCCAAGACTAGAGAGCTGGATGATGGAGTGTCTTTGCTACCAGCTCAAACTAAGGCATTATAAAGATCACTTTCTTCAGAGTGTGTGCGGTTGTAGTAGCTATGGATTGTAATACTACAATAAATCAGGTAAAAAAACCGTTTATCCCATACTCCTATATTAATCTCACAGCACACCTCACCACAGAACCTGCAGAAGCCTTTGAATAGTAGCAGAGCAGAGGGCATGATCTTTCGATTACCGAGGGGAAGAGTTGCATGCCCCGTACAGGGGTCTTCTTCAGGCAGTCTCATATATTGAAGAAGAGTCCACTGTAGCCACATTACCAAGTTGTCACATGATCACAATGGGCTCTGGTTCACTTAAATGAACCAATTTTACAGCAAGACAATTTGATAAGCTACCAAAGAAGGTAAGAACGTGATCCACCAGGTGCATCCACACCCCCTCTCCAACCTTGATATCACAGAACTCTAGTAGACAACAGATTATCTGTTCCCTCCACGAACAAGCCGTGGCAGAGCCCATCACCTGACCTTCATTAAATCCTATGTGACAGAACACAAGTCTTCTTACACTTTCTTCATTTAGGATACCATAAAACCTTCCCTTTCCTACTTGTTATTCCAAACACCAACCAAAATCTAGTAGAGACTTGAAATCCAGCCCTTCAGTACTTGACCCCTTGAATGCGATCCACGTGTAAAGATGGGGGATTGAGCGTGATGTGGTAGAGAAAACTAAGGCTAAATGGGAAAGGTATAATGCCAGTTTTACCACAACGGCAAAAAGAGTTCCAGTGAGCCTGCATGCCCCACTGCTCTAGGGGGGCAATGTTGTTGCCTTCTCCTTGTCTAAAGTGCAGTCCACACCAAACTCCTTCAAGTTCTTGTCATGATGACTTCAGATTCCACGATCACCTACACCACAAGACTATGATCTGTATCTTTAATAGAGTTCTTCTCAAACTGCAGTTAAGTATACATCAGCGCTTGTGCCAATAGCTAAGCAGGTTACAATGGAAGATGGTGAGGAGTTTTAAGGCTATTTTGGTACACCTAAACGGCTACTGTGACAGGTCAGATGACTATAGCTGGTATGGCAATGCCTTCGAGGCACTATGCATGTTACGATGTAGAAGAAGCAGCCATCTTTAAAAGTTCAACTACGGAGGGGCTTACATCACAAGCAGCAGAGGAGTCGGGAGAGATGGCCCTGTGTTAGCAAGAAATGGCATATGGGGCCTAACCCACCAGTGTCACAAATGGAAGGAAAATCTGATAAGACTGGTGAAATAGGCATTCAGGCAACGAATGATCACACCAAATCCAATAAGGAGGGAACCTACCAATTATTCCAACTACCATGACGTAATGGAATATGGCGAGATAGGATTTCGTTTGAACTTCAAGATGCAAGTAAAATAAAAAGTATGGGCACATGCCTGGATAATAGGGAATCTGAAGACACATTTGTCCATCTTTAACCTAGATATCTTTAAGGGACTTGAGTCCGAAGCGAGACATGCACAGGCCAACATAAATACATTGGCCTGCATGCTCTGGAAACAATAAATGAGTTTTATTTATCACTTGCAACCCTGTGCACTTGAAGACTACTACAGAGGAATAGGTTAACGTAACTTGCTGGCAAAAGTTATATTTTTAGCACTGTAACTAGCAGGTGCTACCATTTTTGTACTTAATAGGTGTCATTTTACTCAAAATGATGAATGGCATAGTCAATCCCCAGGAAAGCAAACATGCGACTCATGGTCCATAGATCACTCCAGCATTAACCCAGATAGTGCTCGGACTTTGGGTTTTAAGAGATGACTTCTTAATAGTTGAACTCAGAAGTACACAGGGAATACAGCACAACCATCTGGAGAAAGCAGTACAAAAAAGGGAAATACTTGATATGGCTCAGAAATAATGCCCTTAATATGGTGGAAAATGTCATTGTGGAAGCTTCAAACACTGTTTATTTCAAAGCTAATTAAGAGTCTTATTCATACAATGTGAATGAACAGAATGGAGTATAAACGGCTACGGCTAGTAAGAAAGAAACACTTGCTGTGGACACCCACACAGAGAATAAATGGCATAGGATAACGACAGGAAGATTAAGAACGAGAAGAAAAAGGACAAAAGCACTATTGGGGACAAAGACTCTGGATGCAGAAACATCCATTTTCAGGAATCTCTCACAGTAAGGCTTTATACAAACCGATGACAACCTAAAAATAATCTTTAGCAGCAATCCGTTCCCAAAGTCTGTAAGTAAAACAAACGAAGGAACTTGCTTGCAGTTCCAGGAATGAAAAGGACTTTTATTTAAGCTTAGTTGTGTGTGAAACTGAATGCCTAGAAAGCGCGTTTAGGTGCTGCAATATGCATATCTAAGGAATGCCACATGTTCAGTGAAACCCTTCAACCGCCTGAGGAACAGTTGCCACTTCCATTATTTCAGTTTCAGAATAATATCAGAGCTTTTTTGGAAGGTATAAGGCACTAATCTTAAAAGAAAGGTTTGAAAAACCTGAAGTCTGAAAGCCAAATTGGAGAAATATTTGGATAAAAAAAAAAACAGGAGTAGAATTGACTGGGATGATTAGGACAAGTGTGTGCAGGGGGTGAAACTGTGCTGTGCCCTAGTTTTATTTTTTAAATGGCAATCTTTTTATTTGATGCATTTACTTGTTTCAGTCAAAAGCATGCAACTATTTAATGAATGAATTTTCACACATTTCCAACAGTGATTAACAAAAAGTACACATCGGTGCCTACTCTCGAATATTAGCTTAGTAAAACATTTAAAGCATTCCTGCAATCTAAAACAAGTAAGAATATTAGGGATTAGAGACCAAATGCACCCTGCACAGTCCTAACTCCCAAGAGATCCAAAACATGGCTTTAAATAGTGTTTTCTGATAACTGTGAGCTTACGGCAAATAACACATAATGTATACAATCTTGTACCGTGACAATGCATAAGCGACAGGGTCTTACTACCCAGAGTCCTTTTCCAGGCTCCTACAACAGCTGTGATTTTTACCTGACAACGCTTCCAAGTTAAGTCGAAAGGTCTGGCCTCCAATGTGTTACTACTGCCAAATACCTTTGCATAGCCTTTGGCTTTGCTGTCCAGCAGTTTGCACTCAGATATTTACCTGACGTCTTAGGTTCTTTAGCAACACACTAACTGCTAGGTACATCCATTGCCAGATTCTCAGAATTGCTACAGACCACTTCTGTAATAATCTAGCAGACCCTACCTCAAATCAAGCCTCATAGGGGTAGTCCTGCAAAATAAGAGGAAGGAACTTACCCTCCACTATTCCAGAGTCATACAGGAGAATGGAGTATGTATAGGTATATATATATCGAGTTATAACAGGTGTACTACTTCTGGAGTCATGGGCCATGATAAAGTGCATAAAAAGAATTCCACATCATTTTGTTTTTAAAAAGGAATTGTAGTGTTTTTCCAGGGTAGCTGTTTATATTCATTTGATTAGGTGGTGTAGAGCTTCGGAGAAAACGAATATGTTTATTTTTTCAATATTAGTGTTTGAAAAAATAACTGAGTTGACCTTCAAAACGGGGAAAAGCATGCTCTAGACCATGAGGAGGTATCTGTATGACTCAGCACTGGAATGTTAGTTTTGTTGGGAAAGATCTCACTTCTTCAATTGCCGCAGGACTATCAACCAAACAAAGAGAATAGCTCAGGAGCACACATACAAGCCTTCTTTAGAATGTTGCTGTTTAGATGCCCCAACTGCCCCTTGTGTTAGAATGCCCCATAAAAATGATGGCAAGTACACATTCTGGGATGCCCGAATACTTGTTATGCCACAGGTGGTCCCTATCTATGCGATACAAGGTGCTAGAAAAATTGACAAATGAACACCTATGATTTGAAATCTCTTTTTAAAAAAAGAGCCATGTTTTCTAGGACAGGAAGAATAAAAGTTAGCAAAATAAAGAGAGGTGACTTGGAGCGACCCCTCCTTGTGAAAGTAGAATAGAGTGCACGAGTGTCTGGTGGGACACATGAATTAGAAGACACGGAATAGCATGGACGTAGGACGTTACGCATGTAGCAGAGTGAAAAGTACTTCAAATCCAACATCAACAAATGAAACAACAAAAACAAAATTCAAATAGAAATTCTTGAACTTACAGGTCTATCAATCAAACGTAAAAAAGCGACATTTTCCAGATTTTCAAAGTATGGTATTACAAATTACGTTTTCAAACCAAAGACTTCTAATCTTTCAGAAAACCCACGGAAATGCAAACATCTTAGGTAGCGTAGGCAAGAACATCTAATGAGGTAGGCTCAGGTGTCCTCACTAGGTTTACACCAGCATATTTGCCCCTTTAGTGATACAATATTGAATACATTTCCGGCACGGCACAAACAGTTGCACTGTTTTTTCACTACCATTAAAAGGGTGAGCAACTCCTCTACAGTACAGATTCATAAGGGGCCCTCAGACTCTCACTATCACAGTTTAAATGTTATCAAAGAGAGAAAGCAAGCACCTCAGCAGAACTGCAGCACTTAATAGGCCAGTCCCCGCACTTCACAGCAGGACTGCTGTACTAGTACTAAAGCGCCTCAGGTCTACAGGGTTTTTAATGACTTTTCAGCAGCTTTGCAATACTCAAGGAGACAGTGGTGTTAACAATATTTTGAAGGTAACAGAAATGTTGATATATTTTAATGGGTCAGTACCCAGGCCAGGACTGTCTAATAAGTGGGGCTTGAAGCTAATGTAGTTGGGCCCACTGCAGTGACATTAACATCTGTAAATGCCCACACAGCACTGCTGAGTGGGCATTTACAAATTTTGGGTGGGCCTTGCCCGCTCAGGCCCTACCCTGTCTACGCCGACAGTACCTGCATTTCTTGGTTGGACCAATATATTTTGTAAGGCAGTGCCAGAAGCATTTAGAACAAGTAGGATCCACAGCGATCACCCAGGCAAGGTTAAAGTTCAAATTAAAATGTTAAAGTCCGAGAAAACTGGTTCCATACCAACGGAGACTAACCCCACCTCTAAATTCAAACACATGGGTCACTAAGCCAAATACTGCAATAGTGAACATGCAGCTTCATGGTGGTCGTCAGATTACAGGAACTGGAATACGCCAGCAACTGGCTGTTCACAAAGCCATGTAATGCTTCCCGCGGAGCTTAAAGATTTGCAGATGTTTTGGAAGTTAATGTACAAACAGCCATGCAGTATCACCAGCAAAACACACATGAAAACAAAGGAGGATGATGGTTAACTGAGGGGTGCAATGAAACCTCTGATGACGAACCGGAATTTGATGGAAGCATAGCACGTTAAGCACCCTAAGACAATAACTTTTTTTCTTTAACATGCATGGAATACCAAGCATTACATATTTTATGTTCGCTATAAAACACTCTGCGACAAGGCGAATTAAAAAAACCCACAGCAAGTAAGGTGTTTGATGGCTTTCTTACATAGAGCGTTTGGTTTGTATATACTACCGTTCAGTTTCTTAATTATAACTGCATTTAAGGCACTACAGGGGCAGGATTCATAGTAATAACTACATCAGGAATATCCATGACTGAAAGATGGTGTCCGATTCATTCAACAAGCATTAACAATGTTGGAAAAAAGAAGTTCTTGTGTTACATTTACTTACCACCACTAATGGTTCATTAACATGACAATACTATCAACATGCAGATCTCAATTAAGGAAATACAATTCAGGCGCCTTAGTCTTTCAAGTTAAAATGTCCAACAAAGTATAACCAATTTTATTTGGCCAAAGAAGTTAAACTAAGGTCCCGGAGAAGTCAAAGAGTATTACATTCAAATAACACAAGATCGGCCTTGTCTGAATGCTCTAACCAACAGAGAACACAAAGAACTGTCCAGCTAGAATACCAAAGCGGGACCGAACGGGTTGTGCACCAGGGCTTAAAAACGTCCATGGACCAGACACTGAAAATCAAACAGACGAGGATGCAGACATAAATTGGCCTAGGAACTAGAAACGGCCCAATTTGCCCACAGATGGGTCCAGCTACCAGTAGCAGTGTCAACCATTGTGATGCCATGCACTCAGATAAACTTGCCTATCCAAAGCAAGCAGCGGTTTGGGGGCAGCAACCAACAATCATTATGTAAACCTACAACACAAGGGGATTGTTCCAGCATCCCATTTGAAGGGGAACTTCATAAGCATCCGATGCCCATGGAGGTGCTTCTTATATCTTTGGACATTTCTGTCTTTTTTTTACGCAATGCTAGGAACCAATGGCTATGAGGTTGGCAATTCCAAAGTGCCATTTTCCAAAAGTGTTATGGAAAACTATTCATGGCATGAAGATGTGAGAGTTGGTGAATCTAACTTTAAGACCATCAAACCCAACTGGAGAACATGGGAGCCGGCAGGCACTGCAATCACGCACAAACGTATATTGTAATGCTCTCCTTTGAGTGCAGGATGGCACCAAATAGAAGTTCATCGTGTGCCAATGAGCTTCCAATAACTGAAACAAGACGGCGGAAGGAGATCATAAGAGTTAGAAGCGGGGCTGGGCATTTCTACAGAATGGATTCCAGGAATCCTACCAAGCTACAATACTGAAACATCCTAGAAGCATCGAAAAAGCCAATTTCTTGCTTTTCTGTTAAAATTGCACTCATTTGGAACCTCTAGTCTTTTCTTCTGAGAATTCAAGACATTGCAGATTCAAAACAGGACAAAAAAGCAAGAAACTAGGAGTTTTTGTATTTACAGGATGTACTGCAGCAATGCTGGATTTCTGGCAATACTGCCAACATTCCTGCAGAGCCCCCCCCCCCTTCCCTCTCACTCCTCTTTCCTACCAACAAGTGCTAGTCCCCGGTCTACATCCCCACTGCTTAACAAGTGGCTCCGATCTAGAAATGTATACTGAAGTGGCAATTCATTCTCTTGGGGTATTCCACTAGCAGGCTCCACCGCTTAGTGAAGGATGGGCAATCACATGTATACTAGGAGTAAGGCTATTCACACGACCTAATACTGTTATGAACTGTGGAATAGTTGTGCAAACCCCTTGTGTTAAACATTTGCCACTGTAGTCAGACCTAACATGGCCCCATGTTTAATCACTTTTCAGGGATTTGATGAAATGATTAAAGGACTTGTAATGAAATATGCTTTGTCCATTGCTTAAATACTATTTGTAAATTTGAAATTGGTGATTTAAAACCATATCATCACTGCATCAGGACTATAATGCTCTGGTGTCTCTAAAATACAACCAGGTGCTGTCAGCATGGTTTGCAGAGTCAGACAGACTCGACTTTTGGAGCCGGAGGAAAGCTATTCAAAATGGCATATATCAGGGGTCTGAAACCTGCAGATCCCCAGATGCTGTGGACTACAACTTCAATGATCCTTCACCATTGACTATGCTGGCTAGAGCATATGGGAGCTGCAGTTTAAAGCATCTGGACAGCCAAAGTCGGCAGACCTCTGGAATATATGAATACATTTTGGGGTGCCGTGTAACAGCAGTCCAGAAAGAGGGTCTTTCCTGAAGCGCCTAGGCACCACCAGCCCTACATATCCAAAGGCCATTTTTTTGTAGTGACAGTATCATTCTGCATATAAAAGATTCTTTAAAATGTTTTTCAATAAAATCATGTCATAAAGCACGAAGCAGGCGCTTTTCTTTTCCAGAAATATGCTGGGCTGTGGACGAATAACGTAGTGCTGGAAAATGAGCCAAGGACGCGGGAAAGGCCATCAAAATAAAACGCAATGGAGTCAGATGCTATGGAGGACAAAGAACATGAAAACGTCTGGCTGCTAATCGTACCATACCAAACAATAAGAAAACAAATATATTGCAAAACAAAAACACAGCACCAAAAAAACAACAGGACAGCACGCATCATTTCCAGATGTACGAGATGGCGAGGATCTCCTCACGGCCAAGACCCAACATCTCATTCAATTCAGTCATCAGTCCCTCAAATGCAGGAACACATTTAGATGCGACAGGTGCAATGCACACTGGTCACCTGCGCCTGTCATAAGCAAATAAGGTGCGTTGTAGCAGTATGTGTGTGCATCAGGGTGGACAAACCCCAGTGATGGGGTGTCTAAGATATGGGAGCAGGACCAATGGTCGGGAAACGGCATCCGAGGCCCATCGGGCGCAAGGATAGGCGGGAGGGACTATGTGCTCCTGACACTATACTGAAATATACTGCAGAAATGTGTTGGACTGTGCTGTCTCGGAAAGCTTACAGGGTGGGGCTGCAGTGTTCCCCAGACACGATCGGCAGAGATTTGTGTCTGTGATTTACCAGAATCTAGAAGTTCGGTCTCCTTTTAGTTTCGGCTTCGCTCCTGCTGGCTGTTTCCTTTAACATGTTCTCAAGGTCCAGGGGACAAAGGACAGAGTAACCCACATTCTGAGCACTGTCTCATCCAGCCCCTGTACCATAGGGAAATAGGAGGGCAGCTGGGAAAGACCTGCACCTACTCCTCAGGTTCTAGTTTAGCAGATTGCCATGCTCCTGTGCCCGTGTCAAACTGTCCTTTCGGTGCAGGTGGTGTACCCCCATCCTTTTGGGGCTACGGTGTTGTCGACCACTGGGTGGCTTGTCCCTTGGTTCCACTCGTTCCTCAGAACCTGTGCTGTAGTCTTGGCAGTTCTCCTGAAGCAACAGTATGTCCCTTTCCTCTGCGGGACACACTAGGGGGTCTCCTGTCAGAAGGTCAGTAGGGTACTCTTTATGCTTCTCATGAGGGCTGTCATGTCCACTTTCTTCTCCGGGGCCACTCATTTGCAGAAGGTTTTTGGCCTCCTCTTGGGAGAACTCGGAGCCATACTCTGAGGCGAAGCGACTTTTCCTTGCCCGGTTCTCCATACTGTCAGTGTCCAAGCTAGAGTCTCTGCTCACTGTCCAGCTGCAACTCTGCCCAGACTCCTCTCCATCCGAGTATGCTGCAACCACTCGGCCCAGTTCCTGCATAGACTGACTAAATCTGCGCTGCAGCTCCTGTGCTGTGTCTCTGCTGAAGGAAGTGCGGTTCACCAGCACCCCGCCAGAGGTTGGCGGAGCCTTATCCACAAACATTCTTTGCCAGTTTGCCAAAAGGTCCTCTTCAGAACTGACTGAGCTAGCAAAGGCGCTGGGCGGTGGAGGCGGGCTGCTGATAGGGCTGCTCTGTGAGGAGCGCAAATCCTGCTCCACGCTTCTTGCCCTAGCTGGTGTGGACGAGGGTCGCGGGACATGGCTAGCTGCTGGACGCCTGCCCTCTGAAGCAGGGCTGTTGGGCACGGTTCGGCGACGATCCAGCCCATCCTCTTCACCTTGTACCAGGCTCAGAGAGATAGCCTGCCGCGTAGCATAGGTGCAATTGGGCAGTGGGCTGTTCTTTGGGATTCTCACCTTTTCTTCTGAAAACTCGATGACCTTGCGACCAGGGTACATTGGGTGGGGTGGTGGGGGCGTTGGGTAAGGGTTTAGTTTCTCAAAGGCAGGGACCTCATCTGAAGTGCTCTCCACACTGTTCTGCTGTTTCAGTGCCCCATTCTGCTGCTGATGCCCAGACTCTCCAGGCGCTGGGCTACCCTCACCCCTGGACAGTGCCGGGCTTGCACTGGCATCGGACGGTGTACCACTCATGTCCACGTGGACAAAGACATCTTCAGCCA
This sequence comes from Ambystoma mexicanum, assembly GCF_040938575.1. Taxonomy (NCBI): domain Eukaryota; kingdom Metazoa; phylum Chordata; class Amphibia; order Caudata; family Ambystomatidae; genus Ambystoma; species Ambystoma mexicanum. The sequence goes on along the minus strand of NC_090928.1, from coordinate 1,241,500,540 downwards.
CAGGGCCACTTCCACTACTGGACTTGGCAGAGTTGAGGATCATCGACTCTGGCTTTTCAAGTACCCGGGCAATGATGGCAGTGGGTACCACATCAGACTGGCTTAGGGCGTGGGATGTCTCGTGCCCAGGCACAGCAGAATCTTGGGGATCTTGGAGGTGCTTGCTGACCATGTCCTGCAATTCATATGGGAGCTGGAAGAGATAAATGAAAGAAAAATTAACCATTTAATGTAAAGCATCTGGCTCCACTATTACACATCCGTTTTAGATTGTATAAAAAATGCAATATAATAATGGAATAAGCAACTGTTTCCACAATTTGCTCCATCATACCACTTGACCACATTCCCTACTCTGCTGCGGGAGAAAAGGGTGTGGAATAGAAGAGTGGACCACAGGGATTGCAGCCCCACAAACATTGCCAACTTGGCTCGAACCATCAGCTGTGACCCGAGCCGACTGGCCTTATGATCAAGGGGTTGCACTGACAAATCCTATGTGCAGTGCTCGTTACCAGCCAACTGTCCAGGGTGGCCTGGGAAAACATCAACTAGTACAGAGCACATATCAAAGACTACACAACTTAAATGGGGAGCTCTGTATCAATGTCATGTTCAGGTGCCTCGTACAACATATGTCCATGTTTTCAGTGCCAGCCCTATGTTGCTTACATACACCGCAGAAAATCCCTGCAGAGTGGAAGGAGATGTGCTTTGGGTACACCAGACCTAGCACACAGGTGTCCCTATTTGCTCCATTACCTTGTTGGAGCCCTTTTAGTGTCCCCCTTAAAGTCTTGTTACTGTCTTCTGCTAACACTGCTTCACGTACAAGCACATCAAGAGCCTCAGCGCAGGCAATATGGGTGTGTCTTACAATGCTCTGATTAAACTGCTAGCGGAAGAAGAAAAGGGTGGGCCACCAACAGCCTTCATCACATCACTCATACCACGCACTGAGATGCTGAGTCTATTTATTTAAAATGTTTTTTATTGATTATTTGTCCTCTTACCAGGCACAGTATGCACCATTATAATAAAAGTTTGTCATACGGTTAAAGTATCAATCTTATATGAGCAAGAACCCAATGGCAATATCTAGTTTGAATGTTTCCCGATGTCTCTTGGTCAGAAGTTCAATGGTAGAAGGTTACAAGGTCAATTGCATGGCTGTGCATCATATCATTTATCCAGTCCCCCAGAGAGATGGCCTGGGGATGCGGGGGGGAGGGGAATCTGTGCTGCATCCAATGTTGTGCTATACATCTCCTGGCCAGCAGCAGGGCTAGCCTGGTGAATCGGAGATTGTATGGTTTCACCTCTGCTTCGACCCAGATGGTTGAACATACCCTGCAACATTTATCTCCTCAGGAACCCTCCTTTAGAAATAGATATGTTTAGGACATTCCCAGACCATATGCTTGCAGTCTGCAGGGGCGTCCTCTACTTGGGGTCACCATCTGATTGATCAGGATTGCATTTCCTCCTCATGGGTGATGTGCAGTATAGCTGCGTAGAACGTTGCGATGCATCACTGACAGCCTAGAGCTTATGGATCTGTTACTGGTCAGGCTGCAGATCTCATACCACGGGCCCTCTGCCAACGCTTGCAGCAAATCTAGGTTCCACCTAGAACGCTTGTCATTGCATGGTCTCCCATGTAATCTGACTCTATAGTAGGAGGGTGTATTAAATTGTGTATTTCCCTCCTTGGAAAGGAATAAGTGTGAAGAATTCACGCGCTGTCATATTGTTACGCAGGTTTATTCCAAGACCCCTCCATGACTTTTCTATGCATGGCTCATTCATAGGGGGTGTGATGTGCCAGCATTTGAGGTTAAATGGTAGCAATATCTTAAGCTTATGACTGTCAGTGATTTTATGCCAGGTCCAACGTGTGATTGCAAGTGTATTTATTTTCCAGGGAACAGGGGGGTATTGGTTCCAGTCTATGCCACATTTATGGGGTTTTCATACTTAGATATGCATGACCATACATCAGGAGTGAGCAAGGGCTATTCTAAAACTGCAATTTCGCTGAACTGGCTTGTGCAGCCAAATAGTACAGAAACATACCCGAACACTCCCATTTTCTTTAATTCGTATTTATTCCCAAACAACCACACCCCATATAAATATTTAATTTACTAATAAAAAAATAAAAAAATTATGAATGGCTTTTTGGGAAAAAAATTTGCAGTAAAAAAAACGCGAAAAAACATCCCGCGATGAAAGTACGTCGTGACGTTCAGCCTTAAGTTGTTGTTGCCCTCGCCATATAAGCTAACTGAATATACTTATGAGCTGTTTGAAGAAGGTCTTCGTTAAATGAATTGGGATCATTTGAAATGGGTACAGAAAGAATGATGACCATTTATAGTGCCGCCACTCTGCCTAACCGGGAGAGAGGAAGATAAATCCACCCGTCAATTCTTCTTGAAATTTGCTTGCGAGTGGTCCCGTAGTTATAAGCATAAAGGTCTCCTACTGTGAGGGCAATCTGTATCCCTAGTCTTTTAGGAGCACGCTGGCCCAAATGCAATTCCCCCTCTATGGCCCGTTTGCCGTTATTTTGGTCAGAGGCAGCAAATCAGACTTATTCAAACTTATTGCAGGCCCGCAAACTTACCAAATGCTACAATATCTGCACTGATGTTTTGGAGATTTACAGATGGGAGATATGAAAGTACTCAGTCCATAGTCCCCTTTTCTCCATCCATTTAGGCATCCGCCTTGGACAGTGAAGAATTGAGCTTCCCATTTAAATTTAGTATCGTGCGCAGGGGCACGGCCCTGGGCCTGTGAATGGCCCAGAGGCACTGAGGCCCCGACATCCAGCACTTCACCTCAGTGACCTTTTAACACATCGGATGCTTAAATACCCGACGACACTGAATATATTAGCTCCTACCATACAAGCGGAGGAAGGTGGGTGGGACGTATGGAGGAACAGGGACTATAAACTATGAGTACTCTAGTCACTATGGTGAGTAACTTTAATTACGCATACGTCCCGTCACCTTTCCTTCATCCTTGTGTGTGATTCCACCGAACAAGACCATAGGGTGGGGCTGTGACAACCTGCCTCTTACCTAGGACGAACCAAAAAGGTTCTTCAGAACCACCTGACAGAACTCTTCATCGTGCCTGGAGCTGGTATACAGGGAATAGTGCTAACAGAAGGCTGACTGAGTGGCCCAAGTAGCCGCCCTGCTGATGACATCCCAAGACGCATGTCTCAAATGTGACTGACGTGGCCTTAGCTCTAACCCCATGGGCATGAATCCCTCCCTGCTCACCCCCCAAAAACTGGTTTGCCATGGCTGTATATGCCTCAGAAATGGCCAGGACCATCCAACGGGCGATATAAGCTTTGGAAGTCTGGTGCCGGGAGACGTGCTCCCTGAAAAGGATGAACAATGCCTCAGATTTGCTGAATGATTTTGTCTGAGAGAGATAGAACTTGAGGACTCTGAGGTCCAATGAATGTAAAGACCTTTCTACCTCAGACTGCAGGTTCAGGAAGAACACCGGCAGGCAGATTTCCCAATTCAAATGGAATGTGGGTAAAAAATATGCATGAGTGTGCAATATGACCTTGTCATTATGAAACGTGGAGAAGGCCTTGCTGGAAGACAGCTGCAGCTTGCTGACCCTGCAGGCAAACATGAGCGCCACCAATAGTACTGTCTTTGGTGTCACCAGCCAGATGTCCACCAAGGCCATCGGCCAAACGGGCTTGCGCTGCAAACGCCACATTGAGGCTCTCGCCAATCTGGGTTCAGACCCCGACATGGCATGGAGACAGCCCTAATAGATATTAAAACCCACATTAACGAACTCAATGATGAAGGAAACACGGCTATGCTTCTCCTTGATCTGTCGGCGGCCTTTGACTTGGTGGACCATGCAGTCTTATGCAAACACCTAGCATCGGCAGCCCACTTCTCAAGTGAAGCTATCGCCTTGGTCCAATCATTTCTTGATAATAGATGCATGAGAGTCTTCTCCACGGCAGCCTCCGCAGACCCAATCATAACTACATGTGGAGTCCCCCAAGGCTCATGTGTCTCGCCCACCATGTATAATATCTTCACTAAGCCTTTACTTGATAAATCTAATAGGCTGGGTATCACCTACACAAATTATGCAGATGATACCCAGATCCTTATCCCCCTTACGGGCAATTTCACATCGGATACAGATTTAGTGAATGAAATCTGCACCCTCATTCAGGCATGGATGGCAACCCACGGCCTCTGCCTGAATGATAAAACAGAGATCCTAAACCTTGGCTCAGCCAACAATTTTAAAAAAACGTAATGACAACTACAATGCCTTCAACATCGACGGCAACATAATTATAGTCGCCAAAGAAGTGAAGACTCTAGGCTTTTACCTGGATTCCACACTCTCCCTAAAAAAACAAGTAAACTCCTTGGCCTCATCCACTGCCTACACCGGCAAATTGAAAGCATGCAGACCATTCCTCTCACCAGCTAGCTGCGTCATTCTAGCCAATGCCCTCATCCTATCTAAGTTGGACTACTGCAAAACACTTTATGCAGGAGCTAATAAATATATCACAAACTACTACAAACATTGCAAAATAATGCACTCAGAATGGCCTTGAACCTCTCCACCAGTGAGCATATCTCCAACGCCAGAAGAAATTACAATTGGCTAAAAATCAACGATTGGATCCTCCTTAAAATGGTCACTCTAACCCACAAATGCCTAAATAATAAAGCACCACCATACCTGAAGGAAAGAATAACCAGAAAACTCTCCACACCCCCAACTAGACCAATCAACTCCTACTGTCTCCAAATTCCCAGATTCCACTTACAAAAAACAAGTGGAAATAGCTTCCAAGTAAAAGCAGCTCAGCAATGGAATGCTTTACCAGTCGAGTTAAGAAGAGACCTATCTTAAATAGCTTCAGGAGCAAAACCCGCAACTGGCTATATCACAAAGACAAAAAATCATAGCCACACATGCTCGCTCTCTTCCCTGTCCTCTCAGTCAGCAACCGTGCACCAACGATTACTACCCATGCACATGCGCACACCTATAACTATGCAAACTGTAATTATTAAATAATTAATTGCAATCATTACTGCAATTACCCATTCACATGTATATATCTGTATATACTTATCTATGCAAATGTAACCAAGCTATAAGTAATCTTGCTATGTTGTGCGCCCAATTACCTAAGGGCTTAGGGCACCCTATAAATAAACAAACATTGAGGTACCCGACCGGATGCAGCCTATGCACCGGAGGAAAAAGCCTGGACAATCCCTTGAGGTGGGCCTTAACCACTGGGTTGGCTGCAGCAAAAACATGCTCCAGGGAATTCCTGTTGGCCCCAATGGCCACCAAATAGGTGCAGCAGGTATCCACATGAACACAAGAATGAGCCAGATGTGCGAACACCAGCAAGTAGTTCAGGGAGTAGGTGAACGGGTCCAGGCCCTTGTCGCGAGCCCAGTGGCAAAACCTAGTCCACTTGCTCTTATACTGGGATCGAGTAGAGGGCCTCCTGTATGATGTTCCAGTTATCTGATAATTGATCATGCAGTAGTCTCAGTTGGCCATGAACCAGGCTGCTAGGGCCAGCCTGACTGGGTCCAGTTATTCCACTGCCCCGCCCTGCTGCATCAGGAAGCCCCTGCTGGGGAATCAGAAGATGGACAGGCCCCTTGGAGAACAACTGCAGCAGATCCGAGAACCAAGCTCTCGAAGAAACGGGGGAGGAGGGAATGCAGAACACCTGCAGCCGTGCCAGCAAATCTGGAAGGCGTCTCGCAGGGACCCTTGACGCCGTCCTGCCCACAAAGCAAACCGAAGGCAGTTGGAATTCAGAGGAGATGCGAATAAGTCCAGATCCAGAAACCCCCACGCTGGAACAGGGGCAACAAGGAGTCCATGTGTAACTCCCACTCACAGGTGTTGAACCCCAAGCGGCTTAGCTGGTCCGCTTCTGCATTGATGCCCCCTTGGCAGTTGGACTGCTGAAATCTAAAATTCCCTCTGTTGGGGCTCCCAGATCGATCCCGCCTCCATGCACAGGAGTGGTGGTGGGTGGGGTTTTGGGGAACGGATGCCACTCTGCCTGTTCAAGTAAAACATTGTTGTGGAGTTTTCTGTCCTGACCAGAACCGGCTTGTTCCCCGGATGAGGGGCAGAAAAGACTTGAGCGGCAGGCCAAGCTGCTCTGAGCCCGAGCAGATTGATATGCAGGAGGGTTTCTGCCCTGGACCATCCTCCAGAGTAGCCCCCCCCCCAGCCTGAAAGCAAGATATCTGTCATCACCACCAGAGTGGGCTCCAGCTGGGTAAAGGGGGCTCCCACCGCCACATTGCCATGCATCAACCACCAGGGAAAATCTAGGAGGAGGAGCAGGGGTACTGCAATCCTGTCCAAATGTGACCCAGTCTCCTAGGTCCGAATTGGCCGCCAGGTGGAGCTGGATGCATCTCATCTTGAAGCAGGCGTGCTGCACCGTGAGCATGCAAGATGCCATCAGCCCCAGGAGGTGCTGTAACCACCATGCTGAGGTGATAAGAGTTGGCCAGAAAGTGCCTCATTGCCTTGTGGAGGGAAAGGATCATCTCTGTCGTGGGGAAACACCATATGTCCCAGCACACTCCAAGGAAGAGCAAATCCTGGGCGGGAGCCAGCTGCGACTTCCGTCTGTTGAGGGAAAAGCCCAGCTGGTGAAGAACGTCTGCCAGCTGCTGGCAGGAGTGCAACTCCCCCTCAGGCGAGTTGGCTCTAGGCAAGGGTAACAAGTGGTGGCCCACCAGGCGGAGGAAACCAGCCACTGCATTCATCAGCTTTGTGAACATGCAAAGGGCTGAATTGAGGCAGAAAAGGAAGCCCCTTCTACTGGAAGTGGTATGACAATCATGAACCACAGAAACCTCTGACAAGGCTGGTAGATGGGGACATGAAGGTACGCATCCTTGAGGTCCAAGGAACACATCCAGTCCCCTGCGCAGAGATTCTGCTATGTGCGTGGGAATAATAATCTTGAAGTGTTCGATTGGTAAAGACAGGTTGTGAAATGACACGTCCAGAACTACCCTTGGGCCAGCTTGGTTTTTCTTGGGTACCGCAAAAATCCTGTAGTGGAAGCCGGGGCCCCTGCCTGACTGAGGAACCAATTCCACCGCCTGCATCTCCAAAAGAGAAAGTATCTCCTGTAAAAGGGCCAGGGTGCCTATCTGACTTAGAGGAGAGGATGGTAGAAGAAAAAGAAGAGGAAGACTGAAGCCCATGGAGACTACAGAAAGGATCCAAGGACTCTTGAAACAACGCTTCCAGCTGTCCTGGAAGAGGGCCATCCAACCCTCCACCCCCCACAGACGAGCAGTGTTCTTGCCTGACCGTGACTGTCACTACTTCTTGGCGTCCGAAGCAGACCGGAGGAGGGGGAGGGGGAGCAGGAAAAAAAAGTGCAAAGTCCTTTGCTGCTTCCTCCTGTGGTCACTTGGTGACCTTTCAGGCCCCTGTGCACCGTGGTCTCAAAACCCCTTGAAGCCAGTGAAAGCGCTGTGTTTGAAGTCGGTCCTGCCCTGCGACTGAGGGAAGCACTTCTACCCTGGCTTAGTCAGGAGGGCCAAGGACTTGGCGGTTTGTGTAGAGGTTTTCTTTTTTTGTCAACTCATCATCGGTGGACAAATGAAAAATGTCTAAGCCCTCGAAGGGAAAATCCAGGATTCGCTCTTACACATCTGATGACCATTTAGTGGCATGCATCCGTGCCATCTGTCTCATCTCGACCCCCAGGCACAGCCTTCTGGTGGCTGTGTCTATGTTGGAGACTGAAGACTCCATGAGGTCCTGCGCAGTTGCCCGGGTGTGTCTGCCAGGCTTGCCTTGAAAGAGGCTTGCCTCTCCAGAGGGAGGTTAGGCAGGAACTCCCCGAGCTCTCGCCACAGCTTCTAGTTTGCAGCAGCTAGTAGGGCGTCAGCATTTACTTGCCACAAATGCTGCCCTGAGATGACGTAGCACTGTTTGCCAAAAAACTCAAGGACCTTCCTTCTTGGACAGACAACTGGAGCGGGCTCCCGTGGAGTTAGACAATGAAGACGACGGTTTACAATACTGCGAGGCCGAGGCCACCACTGAAAAGTGAGGCTGGGGGTGGAAGGCCAAGAGGTCTGGCTCCCCATCCGCCAGCCTGAACCTGCTGTCTAATTTCTTGTTCATCTGGGCGTTGGCCCTAGGCTTCTGCCTGACTTTTCTTGCCACCTGCACATCATCCTTCTGGAGGGGAATGTCTGAACGGCTTGCCAGAAACCCCTGCTAGCACTCCCAACTCCCGGGGACCTCCTCTGGCTGGGGGACCCCCAAGAACCATGCAAGGCCATAAAGGCAGTCATGAAAGGCCATTACAGATGCCAAGGGTTCCTCGTCCTGGATGTCCTCATAATCGCCGGCATCGTCCCCCCACCTTTTCCAGATGGAGGGGTGTCTGGGCCCTAGGACACAGGTGTCAGCGAAAGAGGGGTCTGGATAACCAGTAAGGCCTCGACCTGAGGCGGGACAGGCACCGGCAGTGCTGGAGGAACCAGCAGAGGACCCAGAGGTGGAGGCCTAGGAGACACGACCTGCGGGATAACCTCCTTGATTATATCCCAGAGGAGCCCAGTCATCTGCGGGAAACGCATGAGAAGGAAGCGCTCAAAGAAGTGGTCCTCGCAAATTGCCGTATCTCGAGGGGGCCGGCCCTCCGCAGCACTGGGCTTCTGTTCCTGATCTAAGTGCTGAAGCACGTTGCCATTAGGCTGCAATGCGTGGGTGTATCCCTGAGTAGACCAACCGCCTGTAACAAAGTCTGCTGCCCTTTCCAGAGGGAAGGGGACTGGAACCTTCTTGCATGGCCCACTCAATGGGCGAGGGACCGGGTAGGCTCTGATCCGAATCCAAGATGGCCTCCATTCTAGCAGGCTCTGGTGCGTGCTTATCTGCCATCTTGGGGCCTTGCACCACGCCCTGGGTGGGAGGGTGCAAAGGTCTTTTGCTGCGTGCTGGCTCAGACATGCAAGGACATGCCTTGACCCTTGAACCTGAAACAGAAACGTAGATATTAGAGGTAGCTCTGGTAGGCCCTGAGCCCTCGGCCTGTTGGCTGATCGTCAAATCGTCCTGACTCGCGAGCTCGGTGGTGGCTCCAGTAGGCTGTGCGCCCTCAGCAACTGAGCTGGTAGTTGTGCTGGATTGTGTAAAGGTCTGACTCTTGGAGGTAGAACACGACGGTCCTTTGCCTCATGGGGCCAACAAACTTGATTGCCCCTCGGTGGACTGCCCGGTAGAGCTCCTGAGCCCCTCGGTTTGGGAGCCAGTAGCCTTAGCAGCCTCAGGCCTGCCGGAACCAGAATCCAGGGTACCCTTGTCCGTGGTAACCCCTGGGAAGGACTGTACTAAACAAAGGGCCTACCTTGTCTTGACGTGGGTTCCTGGAGACAAACTCTTTAAGATGACCAGGAGGAGAAGTGTGGAAGACCTCCCTCCAATGTGACGACCGACAGCACTGCAAGCCGTGCACGTGTTCCAGCGGTGGTGGGGCAGTAGGCACTCAAGACAGAGTGTATGTGGGTCCAAGACCGGAAACACGTGTTCACATCTCTTGAATCCTACTGCAGCCGACATGCGCCTGGGGAGGCGAGGCACCGAAGGGAGGTGAAGAAGACTGAAAATAAAACAAACAGGAACCAAACGGAAATTAGAATAATCTCTTAGATAGCTGCCAGGTCCGATACCGTCTGTGTAGAAATAGACTGAGGTGAAGCGCCAGAGGGTGGTTCCTCAGGAGGGGGCAGTGCTGGGGTCGCACCATGCATGCTATCCTAAATTCAAAGGGGATGCTCAATTTTTCCCTGCCAAAGGTTTCGGTACCGTCCCCACGTTGGGGGGGACGCTCACAAGGATGGAGGAAAGGGGACAGGGCGTACGAGTAATGTGTAGTGCCATATTGTTGTCATATAGTCACACTAGGGAATTGTTTCCTCTTATTAAAGCCCCTCTCTTAATATGGGTCAGTTATGGTAAATGGACGAGTTGCTTAATAGCACATGCAAATAATGTTGGCCAGAGCATGCAGCCCAGTCTGGTACCTTTGGTGAGCTCTGTGTTATTGGGGGATGTGTAAAGTATCTGTATCCAGCGAATGAAGGGCTCTGGTAAACCTCATTTCCGGAGTGTCTTCCACATGAACTTTCATTCGACGTAGTCGAAGGCTGTTCTAGCATTTAGTAATGCCAGGACTAGGTTTTGCATGGGGGACAGAGGTGGAATACTGTTGAACAGCCTGCGCAGGTTTGTCTATGTAGTTCTGCCCAGAATGAAAACAGACCGATCCAGGTGTATTATATCAGCAGCGGTCTTCAAACCTTTTAGGACTAGGCCCCCCCTGAGCAGAATGTGGGCAGGCCGGACCCCCCGACAAATGACACGTGGCCAGTAAGTCCAAATGGCTATGAACTACACCCTACTCCCAGTATAGTCCCTGGGCTCCCCCACCTGCTCTGATCACAGTCTCTGGGCTCCTTCATCCAGGCGTAGTCCCTGGGCTCTCCCCACGCCACCACAGACCCTGGTCTCTCCACTCTGCTCCCAGCACAGTCCCATGGCCCGCGGAGGCTGGTGAATTTTGTGGAGGGGCATAAATATTTCCCCCAGATATGCCATAGCGACCGAGCATAGCGAGGAAGCCTGAACCAATGAAGAGTGGTTCGGGGGGGAGGGGTTTACCCCCGTGACACTTTAAAAGATAATGTGTTAAAATGTTGCTTTTTAGAGCATACTTTAAAAAAACAATTGGCTAAAAAGCCAAACAGTTTGCAATTAGCGCTGGGGAGGCCCAGGCGGCAGGCATGATTTTTTTTGTAGACATCTATGATATAGCGGTCCCTTGGTCTCCACAGCGCCTCAGAAGGAGAGCTGATTTTTGCAGGTGGGTAGGGGTATTGTGCAACAAAGGACTTTTTAAAATGCCTTTGTTGTACATCTCCCCCCCCCACTCACCAAAATCAGATCCACAAACCAACACACCACACACACACACACACTTGATAGCAGTCCTAATTAGGTCTCTTGTTGCCTTGCATGTTATTTTAGGCAATGAGTCTGCAATTTGAGCTGCCTGTACTGGATCTGTGTAGAAATGTGTCTTCCCCGCATATAATATGCAGAGTTGCGCCGGGTACACCACTTAGTATGTAATCTTCTTGGATCTCAGGAATTTGTTTGTTGCGTCAAATTCCCATCTAGCACGTTTTGTTTGTTTTATTCATATTTATATAGCGCACATCAGCCCGAGGACATCATGGCACTTGTTACAGTACAAGGCGTAGTTACATAGTCATGTATGAGCAAAATATATACAAGGTTACAATAAAGTTATATTACATTTCTGTTTATATCACAATATACATGGCACGAGCAGAGAAGGCAGTCGTAGTACTAGTTGAGGAAAGTGGTCTTGAGGTTGTTGCGGAAGGCAGAGATGGAAGTGTCGGCTCCAAGAGTGGCAGGGAGAGAGTTCCAAAGCTGCGGTGCAATAAAGGCGAAGCCTAGGCCTCCAGCTGAGGCTCTCTTGATGCGTGGTATGTGTAGCTGGTTGGTGTACTGAGCTCTGGTGGGGCGAGTGCAAGTGGTCCTTGATATTGCTTCAGATAGGTATGTGGGAGCAGTGTTGTTGATGCATCTGTGTGTGATGGTGAGGATTTTCAGAGTAATTCGGTCTTTGACCTGAAGCCACCATGCTGCACGTCTGGCATGAGATATATGGTCCCTCCTGGGGATGCTCATAGCGGCTCTGAGGGCGTTGTTTGGTGTGGTTTGCAGTCTGTAGATGTTTTTGGCGGAGGGGCCAGCTAGGAGAGCGTTGCAGTAATCGAGTTTAGCGCCTATAGTTGCTATAGCTATGGCCAAACGGTTGTGGTCGGATAGGTAGGGTTTATTGATGAGTTTGGTGCTGAATGCTGATGCAGAGACTATGGCACTGACTTGTTTGTTCATTGATAGATTAGCGTCAATGTGAACACCTAGGGTCTTGACGGAGGATGATACAGACATGGTTGAGTTGTCCATGTTGATTTGGCGTATTGGGGGTTTAGCTGCGTTATTGTGTTTTTCTGCCCAAGGATGAGGATTTCAGTCTTCTCTCCGTTAAGACAGAGGCCATTGATTGCCATCCATGCTTGGATAGTAGCATAGACATTGTGAAGGGTAGTGGCGTCTTGGTGGTAGAGTCCAGTTAGAGGTATAAATACTTGAGTGTCGTCTGCATAGTTGGTATATGCAACACCGATGGAGTCAAGTAGGCTGAAGAGGGGTTTTGTGAAGAGGTTATAGAGGGTGGGGGCTGTACAAGATCCTTGGGGGACACCATAGTTTATAGTAGTGGGATCTGGATTTGCTATGTCGGAGTAGACCTTCATGGCTCTTCCTTCGAGGAAGGAAGTGATCCAGGATGCTGCTTGTTTAGAGAAATGGGCTGCATGAGTGAGGTCGGTGATAAGTGGTGATCTACTAGGTCAAAAGCTGCGGATAGATCGAGAAGGAGGAGCAGGGCCGGTTTGCCTTTGTCCATGATCTGTGTGATTAGATTTTTTAGGTCTAATAAGGCAGATTCTGTTCCATGCCCGACCCTGAAGCCAGATTGCCTTTTGCCTAGTATGGAATTAGCTTCCATGTACGATTGGATCTGGTTGTGAACTGCTTTGTCCAGAATTTTCAAGAGGAACGGGACTGTCGTTATCAGTCTGTAGTTGTTGGGTAGCGCTGGGTCAAGTGTGGCTGTTTTTTAGAAGTGGCCGCACCCAGGCTTCCTTAAGATTGTTTGTGACAGTTCCTGTTTGGAATGATAAGTTAATGAAGGCAGTAATCAAGTGTGTTAGGTCATTAGCACATTCCTTGATGATTTTAGGAGGGCAGGTGTCTGCTTTGCAGAGAGATGGTTTGAGGTTTTTGATGAGATTAAGGACCTCAGGTTCAGTGACATCTCTGAAGGCGAATTGCGCGTGATTGAAGTTACTACACTTGTCTTGTGTATGGCGGTTGGCTTTTTGGTTTGGGAGGGCTTTACAGTGGTTTTAGATTTTGTTGCGGAGGAGTTTTATTTTGTTGAGCATGGCGGACTGAATGCTAGAACACCAGGCTTTGTCTTTGGTTATCTCGTCGGCGGTAGCCCGAGGAGTGACTAGTTCATTAAAGATTGCGAATAATTCTTTAGCTTGGGAATTGGCCTTTGAAATCCTATCATTGAAGGAGTTGGATTTTGCTACTAGGATGGCTTTTTTGTATTGGAGGGCTATCTGTTTGAAAAGGCTCTTATTTAGGTCAATGGGATCCGTTTGCCCGTTATTTAGTGACTGACGCTTTTGTGCTCGGAGGGTTTGGAGTTCATCCGAGAACCAGGAGTTGCAATGAAATTATTTTTTTTCTTTCTTACTTTCAAGTGGGGCTATAGAATTTATGGCATTTGTGAGTATCATTAAAGATGGCTGATAGTATATTTGGGTCCTGGGAGAAGGGTGGTGCTAGGCAGGGGTTTTTGAGGTAGGGTCGCAAGTTGTCTGCATTGAGTTTTTTTGAATTTCATGTTATGCCAGGTGGTGCGTGGGTTAGAGTCTTGGGTTGGTGGGGATAAGGAATTCAATGCACGTGTGGTCCGTCCATGGCAAGGCGGAGTTAGAGATAATGTTAGATGTGCAGTTGTGATCCATGACCCAGTCAAGGGTGCAGCCTTTGGAGTGAGTGGGGGTGAGGACTCCTTGGGAGAATCCTAGGTCTGCGAGTTCTTTAGCTGGGGTTGTGGCGGATGTATCCTTCTGATCATTGAATCCTAGATTTAGGTCTCCTAATAGAAGGATTTTTGAGGATTTTTTAATGTTGTTACTGAGCTGGTGGGAGAGGTGCTCTTGGAAGTCTGCTGGGAGTCCGGGTGGTCTATATAGGATGCGGATATTGATTTGATTATTGGAAGAGAGCGTGAGCTTGGCTGACAGGATATCAGCATTTCCACCCCATGTGCTATGGTCTGCTGATCGAATGGACAGGGAGTCTTTGTAGATAAGAGCGACTCCACCTCCAGTCTTATCAGGTCTATCTTGCCTAAGGAGGGTGTATCCTTGGGGTAGGGCTAGTGCGATGGCTGGGCAGGAGGCATCATTGAGCCAGGTTTCCTTGATGCATAGTAGGTTCAGATCATGTGTGGATAGTAGATCATTTATCTCTAGTGCACGTGCAGGTAGGGAGCGTACTTTCAGTAGTGCACTTTGAGAGGTGGGTATTGTGTGCCTTTGATGTTTTTGTTTATGCTAGTACGGAGTGGAGTGTGCTTGTTGTGGTGTGTGGGAATGAAGGACTTAGAGCGAGGTAATGTAGAGGCAGGTTGGGGTGGTGGGGAGAGAGGGGCAGCGCATTTGCTGAAATTAGAGTGGGGTAGTGGTGCGGTGCGGGTGCCTAACCTGGCATTTCTAGTCGTGATGGGCGTAGGTGAGCAGAGAAAATACCTAGGAAGTGATCGATTTCTGCGATTGCAGAGTCTGATGTCTAGGCTGGGTGGCTGAGACTGTGTGATGTTATAGTCTGATGCTGTGGCATGTGAATTTAGTGTAGGGCACTGAGTGAAGTGTGATGGGTGTGTGTGTGTGTGTGTGGGGAGGCGTAGGGGCCATTATAGTGAGGGCTATGAAGAGGGCTGTTCGGCTGGCTGGGCGTAGTGTGGTAGGGAGAGTGTGGGAATGTTCGGCTATGCTGTGATTGGGAGGTGAGCTTATGGGCATTATGATGGTGGGGAGTGGCTGTGTGTGTGCGTGTAGCTGGTGTGACACGGGAGATGACAGAGATCGTGCGACTTATGCTGGGCCGTGGCAGGTCACAATTCAACAAAATACAGTGCCTAAATAGGATATTCAATGAGGGGCAGGTCAGAGGCGAATAGTGGCAGGACACACATAGACAGCAATACAGCAAGATACAATGCCTAGATTCAATTTTCAATGAGGGGGCAGGCCGAGGCTAATGGTGGCAGGATACACATAGGCAACAATACAGCAAAATACAATGCCTAGATTCAATTTTCAGTGAGGGGGCAGCCAGAGGCTAATAGTGGCAGGACACAGTGGCAAAGTGGGTGTAGGTTGAGTGCATCACACCCATGGTAAGTTAAATACTTCAGTGGTACAGTAGGCAGGTGAAGAGGGGAGTCTTAGTGCCATGCTTTGGGTTATGAACAACCAGTAGGTTCCCAGTTTGCAGCGTGGGTGGCTACAGGCGACAGTCCTATGGCAGCGCTCCAAGGTGGTACAATCCGAAATGTAGGTGGTATCCAAGTGAACACCACAATTTTAAATATTAATACGCAATAGGAGAGATTGCAGGGCTTTCAAGTCACAGTACCTTAAAGAGGCGACATCCGGGAGCTGGTGGCTCCTTTGTGCGGAGATGCAGCGTTCCTGGCAGGCGGCAGGGACCGGCAAGGGACAAGCTCGGACAGGTGGTGGTCTTTCCGACGCAAGCCTTCAAGGAAGGGGGCCGGCTCTCGCCTCCGGTCGCCAAATGGTCAGCTTGTAGTGAGGTGCGACCAATGGGCATGCAGGCAACAAAGGCAGAGGAAGTCTGCAGGGCTCAAGGGGCCAAGCGGCCATCTTCAAGTGGCTACTGCCTCGTGGAGCCCAATGGCGGTGAGTATAGCAGGAGGGTGGTGCAGCCATGTGGCTTACCTCCGGCAGCTGCAGTGGTATGTGAGCTGCATGTCGCGTCTCCGGCAGCTTGGGGACCTCCTGCTTCTTCAGTGGTGCTGTTATGGATGGAGTCCGGCTCGGACAGGGTAGCCTTTCCGACGCGGCCCTTCCAGGAAGCGGACCATTGGGTTGACATTTGGAAAAGATTCAAGCGTTCCATTTTCCAAAATCATCAGCCCTTTGTCACGAGCTGCTTGCAGCGTGGTGTCTCTGTCCATAAAATTCAGGAATTCATGATGAAAGGTCAGGGGCTGGGGCAACTAGTTTAAGTGGGGCCCAAAGGCCTATGGGCCCTTTCCACAACTAGATGTTTAGAGAACGTGCCTTCTGTTTCAACCTAGACCTTCCAGACTGCTTCCCTCAATCCGATGATCTTTAGATTGCAGCATCGCATTCTAACCTCCAGGTGTTCTACATTGTCAGTTAACTAATTGGTATTGTGCTCACTGTTGTCTTTGTGGGCCTTGGCCACTTCTACAGTATCCATGAGCTTTTCCATGTTTTTGTATTTGCATTTTATGTTTCTTTATATAGTGCCTTTATCCAAAGCGCTTTACATAGGAAATCAACTGTACATAAAAAACAGTGTTGCACATCATGGTTCAACTACAGCGGGTAACAATGAATTAGGGTACTGAAGCAGGTGAGTTTTTAAGGAAGAACGGAACAAGGAGTGGGAAGTAATAGAGTGAAGGGACAGAGGGAGCATGTTCCAGTGAAGCAGGGCAAGGAGCTGAAAAGAACGAAAGTGGGTTTGAGCGCAGGGAGGACAGGGAATGTTCAGTCTAAAAAGATCAGAGGAACGGAGAGAAGGAGTAGAAAGAAAGAAGAGATGCAAGATAGTCAGGGGCAAGCACATAGAGAGATTTAAACACTAGGCAAAGAAAATTGTATTTAAGTTGAGAGTAGAAAGACAACCAACCAAGTGAGGTAAGAGGAGAAGAGATAGAGTCACGATATGAAAGACAACAAAGTAAACGACTAGATGAGTGATAGATTTAAGAGGAGCAAGACGTGAGTGAGGAAGATCAAAGAAGGTGACAGAATAGAAAAGGCAAGGAAAGATTAACGATGAGATAAGCAGTTTTGAGGCGTGGAATGCGAGAAAAAGGCGGACTGCGAATATTGTAGAGATGAAATCGACAGGCATGGGATGTGAGAGATATGAGCAAAGGAAAGGTTAGAATCGAAGTAGAGACCAAGATTACTGGCAGTAGAGGAGAAGGATAGACTGGGAGGAAAACAAATAAATGGGGAGGAGAGTGTGGTAAGAGTATTGGCGGGAAAGAATAAGACTTCAGTCTTTCTGGCATTTAGAGTGAGAAAACGGGAGGCCATCCAGGATTTGATGGAAGACAGGCAAGTTGAGAGAGTAGCATAAAATGTCAGGTGTGAAAGTGATAGAAAGTGCTGATTGTCATCAGCATAGAAGTGGTTAGTTAGTCCAAAACAAGAGATTATAGGGGCAAGGAAAGAAGTATATAAAGAGAATAGAAAAAGACCAAGAACTGATCCTTGAGGAACACCATGATTGAGGGGGAAAAGCGAGGTGGTGTTGCCACCCCAGCAGAAAGCGAAAGCACGGTTGGATAAGTAAAAGGAAAACCATGATAGGACAGAGCCTCGAAAGCCAAATGAGGAGAGTCCAGAAGCAAAGAGTGATCGACAGTGTCGAAAGTAGCAGGTAAGTCAAGAAGAATAAGAACGGAGGAGTGTTTAGAATAACTAGATGTGAGAAGAGAATTAATCACACAAGTTAGGGTTGTTTCAGTAGAGTGACAGGGACGAACCCCAGACTGAGTGGGGGGAAGAAGAGATAGACCAGAGACGAATGTGGAGATTTGTGAATATACAAGACTCTCCAGGAGTTCAGATAGGAAAGGTAAGAGATATGGGACGAAAGTTTGAGACAAGAAGGGGATTAGCTAAAGGTTTTTTTAAAGTTAGGAATGATAGCATGTTTGAAAACAGAGGGGAAGGTGGAAGTGGAGAGACAGATATTGAAAAAAGAGGCAAGGAAAGGTACCAACAGCAGATAGATTTTTGGAAGGAGTGAGGAAGGAATAGAGTCGGTAGGGGCAGCAGTGGGGTGAGCGATAGCCAAGAGGAGAGCCACTTCAGAGTCAGAAACAGGGACGAAGTCGAGATAGTGTTGGAAGGGTTAGGGAGTCGCGAAGGAGAGGCGTTATAAGAGGGTGATAGCAGAACATCCTGGCGTAAAGAGTGAAATTTAGAAGAAAAGAAGTTTGCGAGATCAGATGCCGATATGGATGAATTAATAGAAGGATTAGGTAAAGGAGGAGAAAGAAGGCGAGTGAGTGTTTGAAAGAGACGCCAGGGGTGAGTAGATCGAGTATGGAGAAGGTCAGAGAAACAAATGCATTTAACTGAGTTAATACAGTTGACAGAGTAAGTGGCGTGATAGGTGGGAGAACGGAATTTGAGCCAGCGCCTTTCAAGGCGACGAAGAAAGCGGCGCATAGCACAGAGATGGGGAGAAAGCCAGGGTTGGGCAGGTTTGCGAGTAGGCTGAAAAGGAGAAAGCATGAAGTTGATCCAGACTAGAGGCAAGAGATGAAGGGTGGACGTTGCTTCGTCTGCAGAGAGCAGAAAATTCTGCGAGAGACAGAAGGAAGTTAATACAGGTATCATAGAAGAGGGAGGAATTGAAGGTGCGTAAGTCACACCAAAAGAAAGTATTGGAAGAGGAAGAACTAGAGATATTAATAGGGGTGAGTTGGAGCAGTGAAGCAGAGAGTAAGAAGTGGTCGGATAGGTGGACAGGTAGAGCAGATAAAGAGGAAACCGTAAATGAGGAAATAAAAATGAAGTCGAGAGTGGAACCAGAAGTATGAGTGGGAGGAGTAGGAAGTGGAGAGAGCAGATGTGAGTCAAGTATGGCTAGAAAGGGAGAGGCGGAGTTAGTAGAGGACAGATGGAGATTAAAGTCCCCAAGTAAGACAAGTGGAGTAGGGCTAGGTAGGATGTGACCGAGAAGGTGGTCAATGTCCTCATAGAATGACCCAAGTGGGCCAGGTGGTCGGTAGACAATAAGAAAGGAAATGGCATGAGGAACACAGAAAATCTGGTATGCTGAGAAGGGCATTTCCTAAAATAGTCATCCAAGACACTGTACCTTTTAGTGCCAAACAAGTGAGTACTGAAATCCTTACATTTAAAACATTTCAGCAAATTAGCCACCCAATCATGCTGGAATATCTTTACCTTTGCTCGGACTGGGTTATTTAAAAGAAGGTCTATCGTTACAGCAGCATCAGCAGCAGCGGCGGCATTCAGTACATGACTTTGCCACTTAATTGCGAAGATTTTCTTAGATGAAATTAATTTGGGCGCTACACATTTAATAATGGATAATTTTTTTTGCCCCTCCAACATTTTGCGTAAAACAGCAGATTGCTTCCAAGTCACCTGAGAATATAGTGACAAAAGACCCAATTCATGTCGCAACATCGCTATTGGTGTGCTGTGAGGCGAATTCAACAATGTTTTCCAATATTTGGACTCAATAGCCTCCCAGAACATGCAATCTTGAGGTAGTGAAGCATCTATACCATACAGGACGATTGGAATGACTTCACTTTCATCGTCACGGTATGTTTTAAGGAAAACTTCCCAAACATGGCCAAGAGAATTTTCGATTGAGATAAAGGATTGTAATTTTATTGTGATCTCACAAGTAAATTGTCTTAATGTTACCTTATGATGAATTATTGTGCCTAAGTATCTGTATTGAAGCACATTTAGAAGGTCACAATGTTGTAATTGCCAAGTGAATATATATTTGAGACAAATTACCATTATTACAAAGCATAGTTTGAGTTTTCTGAGTATTAATAACTAGATTGTTTTCATAATGCCCCACTGGTCAAGCATGTTCTGGAGCCCTCTCGATGTCTGAGACAATAGTATCAAATCATCCGCATATAGCAAATATGGGATTCTTTGAACACCCACTCGCGGAGGGTCACCCAAACAATTCCTAATTGACTTTTCAATGTCAAAAATAAAGAAATTGAACGGGAATGAAGCTAAGGCACAGCCTTGCTTCAATCCTCTATGTGTCGCCATTGTTGGGGACAATGTTCCATCCAAATTGGTTCTCACACACATCGAAGTATTGGTATGAAGCATTATTATTAATGCCAATAGTGATGGGGGCAATGGTGTTCACGCAATTTTGCAAATAATAATGATCTGTCTACTGAGTCAAACGCTGCTTTAAAGTAAATGAAACTTAAAAATAAGGGTTGACCAGAGACCGCTTGTTGTGACTGTATCATGGTAAGCGCAAGTATGTTTGGTATTGTACCCAAGCCCTGTACAAAGCCCGCTTGAAGAGGGTCTTTCAAATTATTAACATCAGCCCATGTATCTAGATCACTCAAAAGCAGTGGCGGCTGGTGAGTTTGAAAGCTGGTGGGGCGTAAATTTCCCAGGGTGAATTTAGTAGCGTGCCCCGTGAAATGTTTGGAAAAATGGCCTACAAAATGTGCAATTTACGGTCCAAACAACCCACCGAAATATGAAAAAAGCATTCCGTTTCCTTGGCTAGAACTAGTTGGGCATATTGGTTAACACATGATATTGGGCACCCTGGATTACATATTGAACAGCTATACCAGCGCTTCGGTCCATCTCAAGGACCAGGACAGAATCTCGAGGCACGCAGCGCTCCCGCAGCTCTTACCTGCCCAGAGCCGCCAGGAGAATTCACGGCTCCTCTTCTCTACCTGCAGTGCCTGCTCTAGTACATGCCTGATGCCCTTTTCGGGAGAAGTTGCTTTTGCACGAAAGGACCAATGGGAAGTTCTTGCATTTGGCCCATCTGTATCTGCATGGACCATTGGAGGTATTAAGTAGTCACCTCACTGCAGCCCCTGGATCCTTGGCCAACAACTTTGTAGCTTGATCTCATTCCTTATCATGGATGCTGCGCCTTTACTGAAATCTCCCTGGTGATGGGGGGAGCCAATGCTGTGTGTCCAGGCCCCTCACCCAGGTACCAGCCAGAGGCTCGTCATCCCTGGTTTAACTCCCTGTGGGGTTCTGGCCCTCGAATTTAGAAGCCAACGGCCTTAGGGACTGAGTGTTCTTGCAGAAAGGATTTACTGAGTAACTTGTGTAACCATACCTAAAATTATAGTGCTTCTACCATGCAAAATTGCACTTGTCAGAGTGCACATGTTTTCGAATATGGCCCCAAAACTTTGCCCTTTTGCTAATACGGTGCAAATTTAAACAGGCATTTGCGCCAAATTTCTGGAATCTTGTCCCATGCACTCAGCAATATGAGCCCCACTGTTTTTTGATTATTCAGTTGCACTGAAGCAGCTGTTACCAAAGAAGATGTGCATTCTGCTATCTCTTTGCACCTAGCGAAGAGTGCATAGATTTAGCCACAAAGACCTTTAAGATAAACATTCTTCTGCCACTTTTGTATTTTCTCCTTAAAACTTGTCAGTCCTCTCTCGGGATGGATTCCTTTTCTGCCTGTTCTCAATGCACTAGACTCCACAATTATGTTTTTTTTGTAATTTCAGAACCGTTCCGGTCGGCAGATTCTTGGAAAGACAGTCATGCAGCGCTGCTCCGGTCACACGATAGATAACAGAATAAGCATCCACCGAAAATGAAACCCCAGCCTGAGGGATGCTTCAAATCACGTGTGCAATGTGTGAGGTGGTTTATAGAGACCTTCAATTATTACCAATCTGAAGCAAGTCCCCGTTTGCCATCGCAATATCGGATACACAAGCCCCAGTTATGCATTATTTGGGAGTATTAAAATCAGCATGCATAATTTACCCTACAACTGCCAGAGCATGAACCTTTATTCAGCAAATATGTGCTGCTTAGGTCCCTTAGTGGAGACTGCTCCAAATAAACAGCATCAATGAGGAATGTGCTGACTGCCCCCTTGCAGCACAGACAGGAAGATGGAGGCATGGCTGGAGAGGTGAACCTCAGGTTGGATGGTTGTCCAGGCAGCAAAGTCGGCCACCCTTTGCCCCTGAGTATATTTGTAACTCTTCCTTTTTTTAATTATAGTTGCATGTGACTGAACACGTTACATTGGAGAAACCGCAGTAATATATTAAGGGCCTGATTCAAAGAAGCGTTTTATAATGAGAAAATGCCATAGGAAAGTGCTCTGTGAATCAGGTCCTAAATGTTGCTACTACCAGTTAAATTCCGAGAGCTTCTCATTTAAATTATTTCCGAGAGCTTCTCAATGTAAGTAATTCTTCATACGGCAAACAAAATATGAACTTTTTACAACTTCTTTCACTTAATGCTTCCCAAATATATTCCTCACTTGAGTCCTCTAAATAGGTTGTTTCGTTGTAGGGTACGCCTAGAACTCATTTAGGGCGTGGACTATCTGTAACCAGGGACCAACATAAGAATACCCTGTAGCAGAGCCTCCCAAAGACTGACTAATCTTCTCACAGTCTTCAACAGATCTGCAAAGTGACCCTCAAATATTGCCACCAGAGCAGCACCCCGCCAGTGCCTGTCCCTCACGGAGCACCAACAGACCAGCACCTCGCCACTAACTGACCCTCACAGAGCACCAAAAGACCAGCACCTCGCCACTGATCCTCAAATAGTACCAGCAGACCAGCACATTGATAATAACTGACCCTCACACAGCACTAACAGACTAGCACTTCGCCACTAACTGACCCTAAAATAGCACCAACCGATCAGCACATAGCCACTAACTGACCCTCACACAGCGCCAACAGACCAGCATCTCACCACTGACAATCATAATACACCAGCAGAAAGGTTTCAGCACTACACACTGACCAATGACCATCATATGGACCCAACAACCCCTCTAAGGTTACCCCTAAGCAGACCCTATTAGATCTGTAATAAGAATCAGTTGTGACGCCTTGGGCTAGATTATTTTACATTTACATCAGTGATAAGAAATTAGGCAAATGCTCAAAGCAAAGAGGTTGTCACTCTCTGTATCATCTATAAGAAAGGTTTGAAAGGGCAAAAAAAAAAAGAATCGGGCCGTTGTCTTGTATTATGCTTGCTGTGTAACATTAAAAGGAATGCGTTTACTCCATTTCCTTGCATGTTATGGCAGCAATCATAGGAAACAAAACAGCCTGCTTAATCGTTTGTTGCCCTAGTGACAATATGTTCAAACAATACAGATTGGGGCCTTATCTGTTTGCCCCATTGCATATTTTCTATAGAGCAAAATCTGGGCTGAGTTCCTTTGCTCATTTATTTATATTTTGCACAAGGGCCAAACTTGGATAACCCGCCCAGTTCCTAGGTGCTCCGAGCACACTGCACGAAAGGCAGCGCTCAGCAGAACTTCCACTGCTAATAAAACACATGATTAAATCCATGACACGCTTTTCAAGTTCCTTTCTTGTGAATACATGTTTGGCCAGGTCAAAGCCATAAGTGCATAAGTATGCAGGCATATATGGTAGTATGTGTGGTTTCGGCCTACACGGCCCCTGCAGTCAGCACTGAAAGACGTGTAGGCCCTGGCCTGCATGTTTTTCAGTTCTGACTGTAGGGGGCCGTGGTCCCCTCTACAATCACTACCTGTTCAGCTTTCCCCGCAATCCACCGCACGGGCCTACACGGCCCCTACAGTCAGCACTGAAAGACGTGTAGGCCCTGGCCTGCATGTCTTTCAGTGCTGACTGTAGGGGCCGTGGCACGTGCTACACACACGCGGCCGCCCAAAACAGTGGGGGTACTTACCGCAGGCAAGGCAGGGCCCAGGCTGTCTCTGGTCGGACTCTCGTCTGAGCAGGGGTCCGGTCCTGTCCTGACCCGACTCTTGTCCACTCGCTCGTCGTCACTCGTCGGGCAGAGAAAGAAGTGTGAAGGTGGCACAGGCGCACGTACACACCCTGCGCCACCTGCATAGATACAGTAATGTCATTGGCTGTTTGCCAGCCAATGCAAGGTTTGTCATTGGCTGGAAAACAGCCAATGACATTACTGTAGCTTGGGGGGGGAAGGAATCTTTCTTCAATCAGTATGCTGTTTGCGCACATTTTATGCTGGCGGGCCACCCCTCAAGCGCCCCGCCAGCCTACTAATGAAAGGGGCTTACGTAGAGTGCGTGGAGCTACAAGCTCCACGCACTGTACTATTGTAAAATGGGAGTAAAACGGGATGCGCCCCGCAGTGGCAGCCGGCCCGCCGCCCATAGGCGTACTGGGTGTCGGGCCGGCTGCCACAGTATTGTTGCCACAGTGCCCCCGCGCTGTTGGGAAATGCAGAAGATTCAGAAGAGATTCTTCTGAATCTTGCTCTGCTTTTTTCTTTTCTTCTTTTGGGGGGGGGGCGGCACCTTGCCGCCCTATAATAGCAGCCGCCACTGCTCAAAAATATCCTGCAAAATATTTTTCCAGGGGCATTCAAAAGAGAAATTGGCCGGTAACTCTGGTGATTGACTGTCACCTTTCTTATATATTGGGAGCATGATTTATTGAGTCCAGGTTTCCGGCAATTTCTGTTCCCGGTTTACCGCCGTGAATATGTTGTATAATATAGACGGCCATATTTCCGGATCAGCCTTCATAGCATGGTTTGATATCCCATCGGGACCAACTGCTCGTGAATTACTTGCAGTTTTGATTAGCTCTAAGATTACACTTCGTTCAAAGTGGAGATGAAACTCCTCAGGTGGTGACTGAGCTTGAGGGGCCACAGATTTCGATGGAGGAAAATACAGATGTTCCAAGTATTCAACCCACCACTAAGTTTCAACTAAATTAATTTGCAGATCCAATTGATGTACTCTAAGTGCTTGATTCATCACAGTCCACATTTTTGCTATGTTTTTCCCTGCCAAGAGTTTCAACAGGTCAGTACCATCTCTCTGGTAGAGAACAGACTATAGCTCTTCATTCAATTTTTATGGGCTGTACGTAATTTGAGAGTGAGAACCCCTCGGATGAAGAGATTAAGCATTGAAAGCTTTCTAAGCTCTGTTCGATATAACTTTTTTCTAGTATATACTAATTTGTTGAAAGTGTGTAGATGACTCTTACGATTCCGAGTAAATATTTTACATTGACTAAATGATGTATTGTGTCACTGTAACTCAACCCCAGATTGATATTTATATTGTCAAACACATTTGCTTGAGATATTAACTTATTGAAATGTATCAAGGCATCCTCTGTCCATCATAACCGGTTACCACCCAAATTTACCACCAGACAGCCGCACGTCGGCGTTGGTTGCGAAGGTTTGCAATCTCCTTGAACACACCATTTGGCACTAACATATTATGATCGCTCATCTCATTGAAGTTAACTTGAAAAGTTTGCATTATGGACCACAATGCTGGGTTTACGTAGATGTAGTCAATCGAGGAAGAATTGCCTTTGTGCCACGTTGGGGCAGGAGGTAAGTCGGAAGAAAATGCACCATTCAAAAGAAATACATTTCTGTGCTTTACTAGACCATTCCAAGACATAAGCCTCTCGCTGGGTAGCTTCCCCTTTTTCTAAAAATAGTCTAAGTTTAAGTCACCAGCCAAAATAAAATACACAATACTCTGATCTTCAAATATCATGTCAAGAAGGGAGTTCAAATCCATAAAAAAGACACTCAGTGACACTAGCTGCATTCCAGTATATATTCAAGATGGCATAAGTGACTCCAGAAAACCTGACTTTAATCAACAACATAAACTTGTTTGTTGCAGCCCAAAAAGTGGAAGACAACCCAGACTTCGTTTTTACCGCTATGAGTAGACCTGAAGCAGGTCTACCTAACTGCACCTTTGAAGCAGAATTGAGGTGGATCTCATGACCATCCCAAAAAGGAGGAACGGTCAACCAGGTCTCTTGTAAAAGTACTATATCAAATTGGTTCAGATTGTTTTGGTCATTGTTTACAAGGTGTTTATGGCCTCTTGAATTCCAACTCAAAAGTGAGATTATTTGTCGAGAGGCAACAGAGCCTAGTTACTTCTTTTTTGAAGAACATACACAAACACATGACCTAGACAATAATTCCACCCTCTTTGAATCTCTAATTTCTACAGGTATAGCCTTTAAAATAGTTGCATGAACCAACTCACCGGGCAATACTGTGGACCCAACATCCTCAGTGCTTAATGTATAACCTAGATTATATAAGGACCCTTTAGCTTGCCAGAACACATTTTGAATACCCTAGACTGCATCCACAATCGTACAGCGTTCAGGTAGGATTTGTCAATAAATTCAACCAATGTCAAATCTGAAGACGCGATATCCTCCAACATCTGAATGTCAGAGAAGATCGCCATGACTGCTCTACGGTTCAAATCATATTGGGTGCAAGGAGGAGCCCTGCACCTTAATGTTAAAGAACACAGGGCCGGGTGCTTCCTCACACTCTTACTTCCACCCATTGTCTCAATTTTGCTTGGGATACAGGCTTTAACTGGCATTTCATTCAGGGGATTGGTCGTTTTTCAGATTTTCCAAAGCCTTTCCTACCAAGGATAAAATGGCATCTGTAAGCTGGATAGGCACACTTGGGGGATTGGGAAGCTTCTTATTCTTGCACAAGGATGAAGGGACCTCAGAAGAAGACAGCAAGACACCAGGTGCACCATCACTGCTCTCAATCGGATTCACCCGGGCATGAGAGATCAATTTAGTAGACTGAGTAGAATAAGAAGGAATAGGGCAGGGGTCGAGCTCTTTATTTACGGGGCGGTTTATATCAAAAGACTTACCACCTGCATCTGTATTCAAAGGAGGTGGTGTCGGATTTACCCATGTATCCAAATTCGGCTGAGTATAGCCAGCCATGTATGCCTCCACCGCCCTCCGGATTTCCACTGTATGTCTCAACACATCAGCTGACTGATCCCTACCGAATCATGCATCGGATTCAATTCCCCCCCCCCATTTTCCTTTGCAATTCTCTTTATTTTAAGATCACCCATGTTACTGGTCAGAAGGGCAGGTTCCACCGGCTGTGAAATCTCTCTCACTAAATCATCTAGCTGAGGATAAGTTAGCGCCTGCACAGGACAGAATTCCATAGGCTAATTTTTCTTTTGCTTGGCTTGGTTCATAAGAATGTATTTCTTTTTTATAGCTAACAGGGCTAAGGTTTTATTTTTTCTCGGTAAGGTTATCGCCTTGAAGAATTGTTTGGTGACAGCCTTTCCCCCATGCTTCAGGCAGGTCGGTTTTTTATAAGCTTGGGTGCATTTGTTTTATTACCTTTCGCACCACTTTGAAGCATCTTTGAAGGTAATAAATTCAATGAGGGCTTAAGCGAGGGCTCAAGAACATCCTTAGGAGGAGCAAAAATTGAATATACCTTCATAGTTTTGCTTAAGGAGGAAGTCAGAATGGGGTCCTTAGGGCACAGCACTTGAGCCAGGGAAGACATAGGACACTCATTTGAGTTGTCATATATAATTGATTTGATACATGGAAGGGATTTCACCACAGCACTGGTTACATTAGCAAACACAGTACAAGGGGGTGATCGTGCAGTATTATTACACTGTGTTTGACAAGTGACCGTAGATACAAACATTTTGCAAGGTATTAGAGGGTCAGATAACACAATGTTGTGTCTGTGAAAAGTTGGTATTTGTACCAAAAGAGTGCCTATGAGAACTACTTTGCTGCAAGTGCCTGGACACACTGACCGACCTAGAGGATTTATACGAGACCTCAGAAAACATCACTGGTGAACAAGAAAGATTTTCAGGCAAACATTTGTCAGAACACAGAATCATCAGGGTCCAAATCAATAATAGCAACATCACTCACGGCATGTACCGAATGATTCACAAAGGTCGGGTTTGAGTCTGCAATTTGCAACGTATCTAGAATTGCAGTATCAGTTAAGGACACATTATTCACATGTGATTGCCCGGGTCGCAAAGAACCAGCCCAATTCACCATATTAAATACCGGAAACACATAATTCAGAGGTACCTGGTTAGGTTTAGCAATCGACTGCATGCCGTCCTCACCCGACGTAGCATTGTGCACAGAAATGTCATTGAGGAGCTTCCTGGCTCTATGAACTGATAGCGAGCCTTTGCAAAAAAGCGAATATGAGCTTTCCCAACCACACGGCCACTGCCTGACCCACCAACTGGTGTTGAGTACACGTTAGTCGAGGCCCGAGGCGGGGGAACAGTAGTCGTAACCGGTGACAACGGAGCAAGACAGAGGGGCATTCCGGTCTTGAGTGTAGGAAACCTTGCCCATGTTTTTTTTTTTGTTGAGTTATTTTAAACCCTCTCTTTTCCCACCCTCACCTTCCTTCCACTCCTCAAAATTAAACGGTGGTACAAACAAATTGCTCCACAGCGCCTCGTCGCTGAGGCACTGTGGAGCAAAGGGGCACTTCCCGTGGTGCGTGCGCAAGTCCGTTTTTGAAGACTTGCCTCTAAAAGGGGCGTGGCTCGAAGAACACTCGTAGCAACGCCACAAAACAAACTTCTTTTAATCGTTGACGTGATACACAGTTAAGGAGCTCAGCATCAACAGTACAACGGGCAGAGTCACGGGCAAAGGGGCACTTCTGGGTACTTCCCGTGCAATAAGTGCAAAACTAAGGGGGGGTCTGAGAGTCTCTCTACCAGCATGAACAGAGCCCAATTACCTGTTCTTGGTTGAATAACCCCTGGGAGAGACTCTACCAAGTCTCTAGCATTTCGGTGCTGGACTGCCCCTGGGCAGGACAAAGACTGATATGCAGGGAAATGTCTTCTCTGTGAAAGGGACAGTGAGCTAAAGACTTGGTAGAGTCTCTCCCAGGAGCCATCCACCCAAGAACAGGTCATTGGCTGTGTTCGTGCTGGTAGAGAGACTCCCAGACCCCCCTTTGATTTGCACTTATTAGATGACCCAAGTGGCTATCCAATCCTAGATAGCCAGCTTAGTTGAACTGGCAACATTACAGTGGCTTGGATGCATACTTTGGTATCTGCAACTTCCCACTCGATCCAATCAAGATCCAAGCGCTCTTCTGCACTTTTCAGGCTCTGCACCAAGCCAACGAAAGTGCATGACCATATATGGCCGTTTTCTAACTTGCACAGGAGGAATACTTGTAACAAAGCCATTAAGATAGGACATTGTTAGCCATTTTGACCACCATATTAGACAAAAAGAAACCATGTAGTAAAATGAGCGTTAAGGTGCACAGGAGTGCACCTAAACATATTAAAAGCTGGTATCACTGCCACCAGCATGTGTGGGTTTAAATTGCATGAGTTTAACTGCACTTAAGTTAAAAATAAATTGGGGACAGATACCTGCTGTGTACTATACTGAAGGGAGGTAGTAGTGCTACGCAAAGATAAGAATGAGGGACAATGTTCCCCTGCACTGGTAGCTACAATGACAAACCATATCCCCCAAAAACAAAGTGAGTGAGGCTAAAAAAGACTACACTCCAAGGTGGTCAGGATCACACAGTCCACAGATTACGCTGGGGCCCCACTGAAAAAGATGGGAAAGTAGCAAAAACAAAAGTCCTTCATAACAATCCTGAATAGCTATCCAAGACCTGTGGTCCAACAGCCAAAACTGAAAAGATGTGCTTTCCCTCGACAACCTTCAAGACCGTCCATCATACTCCAATTCTTCCTTCGTCCAAACTCTAGTTTCTACTCCCCATCACCTGTAATTTTGGAGTCTACTTCAAAAGCATAATGCTGTAGCTTACTTTTATCATATCTGTCAAATCTCAACTACTTAGGAACCAGCCCCAACACACGCACTGCACAGTCTAAACCTTCAAACGCTGTAGCTCCCAGAAAAATAAGCCTAAAAGTAAAGCTGCATCTCTGTATACTTAGTGGGAGCAAGAGCCTATTGTCACTATCTATGAAAACCACTGCAGAGACTAGGGTGGAGGTCTAATGGACCGGCACAACAACAAATGTCTGACTTTAGTTTTCAAATCCATATGGAGCTTACCTTTCACCCCTCAACCCCTTCCTACCAAGGACATACACTAGCACTGTACAAAGAAACCCTTCTCCTCAGACCTTGCCTGCCTTATTGCTACAAAAGATTTAAGATTGAGGCCATTCACCCGCCTACAGCGACAGCATTGCAACCCAGTCGTCTTTACACCAGAACAGCCAAACCTCCAAGACAAATGTGCTTCAGACTTTACAGTCTATATGACGAAACAGAACACAAGACTTACCTACCGCTAACATGTATTGACTACTTCTGCTCTGTGTGGTGGACATGAATGGTGCCGATATATGCCTCATCACCGCCACTAACGTTGCACAGCTCCACCTCACTGATGATGCCCAACAAGGCTCAAACATGTGTATGTGGTTGCTGTCGGTACTCTTGTTCAGAAGGGAATTGCCATAGCATTTTGGTGCTGGACTGCCCATGTGGGTAGGACAAAGACTGATATGCAACTGGATATTTCCCATCTGTGAAAGGCACAGTGAGCTAAAGTGTGGCTACAGACTCTAGAGTGGGTACCTTCCCAAAGAACAGGCCATTTTTGCTGTGTTCGTTCTCATAGAGCAGCAGTCATGACTAATTTTTGATAGATGATATCATCTCCCCCAGACAAGTAGTGTCCGCAGTTTATACACCGTAGCCTTTCAAGAGGTCTTAGCAGATTTGGGAAATTCCTCCTGAATGTAACTAGGATTACTGAAAACAGACGTGCCACTTGGAAAAAAACTAAACTAAAGGAAGGCACTATTTCATGCAAACCTCCAAACAAAAGAAACCACTAGAAATCTAAAACTATAAAATGAGAAGGACTACCGTTCACAGATTTTAAAAGTCAGCAAAGACCCTAACAAAACCATGCAAACCCTACGCTCTTTCGTGTGAGAGGCAAAGTAAAGTCCTGGTGCATTACAATAACAGTCTTCAACAGCCAACATCTATCTGCCAATATTTATTTTATTGTTTTTATTCAGTTTGTTACAAACTTTTAAAAAGAAAACAAGAAAATAAGAAGAAATCCTGTACAATAGCTAGCCATAAAACTAAAAACACAGAAAAGCACATCATGGATTTTTTCCCCCTGCTTTATGACGAGCATCATGATCTTCTTACGCTCGTTAAAGTACGCTAAATCAAGTTCATTTGGCAGACATGTATTGATTTTTGAGTTCGTCGTCACCGAGTCATCTGGGTCTCAAGTTCCGGCTAAGCTGGTATGATCAATGGTGACAACGTTCTCGGATAGTTTCGACTCCTTCTGTAGTGTTCCCAATATCATTTTCAGGAAATTGATGAGGGGGAAGGTTATTTTGTTGTTTGCACCTTCAAATATGGCCGCCCACCATTGTTCCGCATCCCAAGCCGATTTGTTTTCAATTTCAGCTCTAAACAGGTTTAGTCTCATGTCTTGCAGAGCGGGGCAATAAAGCACTAGATGTTTTAAGTTTTCATCAGTGTTTTGACATAGTCTGCACTTTATGTCATTCACTTTGCTCTTTTTTCTTTGTTTTAGTATTTCTTTTGTTTCAAGTTGGTTCAGTTTGAATCTCAAGAATAAATCCCTTTGGGTTCTGTCTGAAAATTTGATCAAATATTTAGATAAGGTGTTATAAGATTTGACTTCAGGTGGTACAAGCATCATACACTTGTGCTTTTGTCTTTGCTGCAATGTGTGAGTTTTCTTTTCACTTTATCTGGGTTCCACCATAGCGTGTCATTTGAGGTTTCAAGAGTTTCTAGCAAATTGTTGCAGCTGGTCACCCATGTTCCTTGATTCGATTGATAATTTTTCTCGAAACTTTTATTCAGAATCTGGAATTGCGGAATGTTATCTCTTCCATACACTTTCCTGTATAGTGATAGTGAGTTCCACAGAATTTTTGCAGTTATGGATGTTAGACCCAGCTCAAACCTAATACAAGCCAGCGGTGTTGCATTAGGTAGGTTTAGAATTCCTTTCCAGAATTTGTAGTCGCACGAGTCCCATACTTTGTACGAACATCCGAACAAGGTCTCGGCTCCATGAATTATGGACGGGACAACCTTATTGTTATAGAATTTCAGTGCTGGTTTAATACCGAATTTCCCATATTTGTTGTTAATCCTTATTCCTTGGTTGGTGAAGTTTTTACATTTAGAGTTGATTTCTTTTATTATTGGATCGTTGTTTCTGTTTGAGCTTATCATGATACCAAGATATCTAGCTTGATCCACGGTCTTGAGTTTATCGTTACCAATTTTCCATTGGAACTTCTCGGTTTTTTTTCGGCCGCATAAGTTCTTTAGTTCTAGTATTTCGGTCTTTGCAAAGTAATTTCGAGACCGTTTTCGCTTGTGTATTTGCTTAGTGCTTGCAATTTTCGCTATAGGTTAATTTGGGTTAGATCTAAGAGAACAATATCGTCTGCGTATAGAATCCAATTTATTGGGGTCCCGTTCAGTCTGGGTGGGAAGGATCTGATTTTACTCATGGCTTGTCTCACATCGTGTGTAAAGAAGTTAAACAGGATTGCTCCTAAAGGGCATCCCTGTTTGACACCACGCTCAGTGGTTATTGGTTTTGACAGGGTGCCGCCACGATCTAGCCTGATTTTTATGTTGGTTTCCAGGTATAGTTCTCCGATGACACCAATAAGGCCCTCGGGACAGTTTTTCTCTTTTAGCTTTTTCCATAGCAGATCCCGCTTTACTGCATCAAAAGCATGTGCTAGATCCACGAAGGCTAGATATATGGGTTGTTTTTTTTTTTTTATTGCCTCCATTTTCATTATGTTAATTATTATTAAATTTAGGTTGCCGCCGACACCCCTTACAAAGCCGGTTTGTCTAATATTGTAGTTGCCAGATATCTTGATCCATGCTAACAGTTGGATTTGAAGCTGTGTTGCAAAAATCTTTCCAATTACATCCAGTAAGGCAATCGGCCTATAGTTCCTGGGATCACTACGAATTCCTTTTTTGAAAATTGGAACTATGACCGCGCACTTCCAGGAAGCAGGAATTCCCTTTTCTCTTAAGATGATCTCAAATAAGGCATCACACATGTCGGCCCATTCCTCAGGATTTTGTTTTAGTGTGAAATTGGTCAGGCCGTCAGGTCCAGGAGCCCTTGAGGAGTTTAATCTTTTGATGTTCAGAATGATGTCATCTCTAGTTATTATGATGTTCCATGGTCTATCTTCATCAAATTTTACTTGAGCACAGATGTTCTGCCAATATTCAATCACTCTGTGCCCCCCAGGATCCAGACCACCTTCATGCTTTGGACCCCTATGCACAGCACTAGCACTGGAGACAAAATAAACCAACACCGGCAGAAAAATTCTCACTTTAAAGACACAAATCAAAAATGCATATTTTTTTATTATATTTTTTATTAATTATTAAACGGCTGGAGTAACAAATGCAGTTGACAAAACAAATTCAATAGAGTACAGCACAATAGACATTCAGAGTCCTTCGGCTCCCTCTTACTCATTTGGGAGTGTCCAGACCTCGCAGTTTCCCCCATGTCCGCCCCCCATGACCTACCCTGTGCTCTATATAGACCAGTCCATCCCATTTATTCTTTCTCGCCTGGGCCCAAGTACAGATTCGCCAGACAGGGTTTGAATGAGGCCGGGAATTTGAGGTCATAGTCCAGTAATGGCGACCAGATTGCTTGAAATTGGTGGAGTATTTCCTATTTTGAGGCCGTCACCTTCTCTGCCACTAGCACATCCCAGATCTTAATCCACCATAGTTCCAGATCCGGGCCCCCGCTGTTTTACAGCACAGGCAATGGTAATGGGCGCAGCCAACAGCAAGTTTACTTATTTGCATTTTTAAAGCGCTCACACAGCCAAGGGGCATCTGGGCGTTGTTACAGGAATATGTCTTAGTTGCGTATTTATAACACGCTTAATACCCAGAGGTTTCTGTGTTGCTTAGTGTCGTCTTGTTTCCAAGGGCAAGCACGTTGCCGCTGAGCTATCCTCCCGGGACAAGTGTTAGTAACCGTGCCTGGGCCCCCGGACTACGGATATATTCCCTCACATGGGGCCCCGAAGAGCAGAGTCTCCGGGCATATCGGGATTGGACTAGTCGTGATATCCTTTATAGTGTGCACAATGTTCTCCCAGAAGGAACAAATCAGGGGACAGTCCCACCACATATGAAAATACGAGCCATGTGCTCCACAGTTCCGCCAGCAGGTAGAAGGGAACATTGCCTGAAAATGGCGAATCTGTGCCACAGGGTAATACCAGCGGAACAATCATTTTAACGCACATTCGTTATTTGTCATGCCTCTAGGTGAGGTATGGTCCCTAGCCCAAATCTCTGACCAAGCTACATCATCCAGCTGATGGCCTAAATTTATTTCCCATCGAGTCATGTAATCCGGGCGGCAAGTGGTAGAAGATCCTCCCTAAGAAGTCTATATAGTTTCGAGATCCCGCCCTTATCTTGCCCCTCCCAGATGGTTAGCTCCAGTGAGCTCAAGGGCCGGGTGGCCCTTTGTCTTATTTCAGGGTGAGTGATCCAATGCCGTATTCGAGTGTATGGGAACCTATCCAACTCCAAGAGGTGAAACGCCCTTTTACAGTCTTCAAGTGAGCGTGGTTGGCCTTCCGCAAATAGTTGACCCAGAGTGAGTAAGCCTCCCTCTTTCCATTGCCTAAATGCCCCCGGATGCGTACCTTGAGTGAAGGCAGGGTTACCGAGGACAGGAGAGTGGGCCCATACCTCTAGTGGTCTTTTTCCTCTGCAACATCCCGCCCCAAGCCTTTAAAGTAGCTTTTGTCAATGAGAGCAAATGCGGCCATGGTTTACATGTTGTGAGGGAAATTAAAAGGTAGAAAGCGGAGGGGAAGAGCACTCCTGGATTGCTCAATTTCCATCCATCTAGGTGCAGGAGCGTCGGCTGTCCAAGTAAATAAATGGGAGAGCTGGGCCGCCTCTGCATACCTCAGGAGATTAAGACCCCCCCCCCAATCATCACCTTCTTTGGGATTCTGGATTTATTTACCCCGCCATATGAAACCCAAAAGTTTATGTTGGAGCTAGTGTCTAGTGTATGTTTCGGGACCTCCACTGGGAGGGATGAACAGCAGCATAATAAGTGAGGGAGTAGATTCATCTTGACTGCCATGATCCATTCCATCAGAGAAATCTCCTGCCCCACCCACCTTTCCAGATCCTGTTCTAGTGCTTTAATGAGCGGGGGGGGAGGAGGTAGTTGGCCCCATATAGGTCCCTCATGGACGAAGTGAGCTGGACCACTAAATATTCAATGGAGGTCATATCCCAGCGGATAGGGCAAATAGTTTGGAGAGAAGTGATAGCCCTACCCCCAGCGCCACCGATTTCCCAAAATTTATTTTGAATCCGGCTAATCGACCGAAGGCACAGAGTTCCTGTAGGGTCGCCTGCATGGAGGGATGGATGTTGACGATGGATAAGAGTAGATCATCAGTGTATAACTTCTGATCCCTGAATTGCATTGTTTTTTTACATATGTGCTGGGCCAATGGCTCCATTAGGAGAGCGAACAGAAGGGGGGGGGGGGGGGACAGGGTACATCCAGGCCACGTCCCACATGTAAGTGGAATTGGCGGAGAACACTCCCGGTTAACCTAGAGCTAAGTATTCGGAGAGAAGTAGTTGTTGGCGATTCATTTCCTAAATTGGTGGCCCAAAGCAAAGGCTTCTAAAGTTAAATGCATGAAGGACCAGTCCACCTTGTCAAAAACCTTTGTTGCATCCAAAGCCAGGAGAGCCATTTTCCCATTGCTCTTAGTGGTGGACTCTATTAGGTTTACCGCCCGTCTGATGTTGTCCCCCGTTTTCCTACCCTGGATAAAGCCTGTTTGGTCGGCATCGACCAGTCGCGGAAGGAGCGGGGCTAGGCGATTCGCCAAAACCTCAGAGTAGATGTTGGAATCGATGTTCAAGAGCAAGATTGGCCTATAAGCGGAACTCTTTCTAGGATCCTTGCCGGGCTTTAACACTAGTATTGTAGTAGAGGCTTGCATGTAGGGGGTCACAGTTCCCGCCTCTCAAAAGGAATTAAAGAGACGTTAAGGGAGAAAGCAGCTGACCGCTAAAACGTTTATAGAAGTTGGGGGAGAAACCATCTGGGCCTGGGGCACGGGACTTCAGGGATTTGATTACTGCCTACACCTCCTCCTGTCAAATTGGGGCTTCTAGGGTCTCCACCTCTTCCCGGGTCAGGTGGGGTAGGGATGCCTTCGCTATATATTGTTTCTGGGCTGTGACTGATCTGCCTGAGCTAAACATGGTCTCCAATAAGTGGGCCTGTGCTAGCCGCACTTTGTCCTGCTCTCCATATTAGGTTAACCCCGGTTAGTCTCAAAGACCTATAATAAAATGACGTGTTTTGGTTTTTGCCAGCTTCCGTGTCAGGACTTGGGTGGCAGACAGCAGGGTTTGTGCCGTCTCCTCGGCATATAGTGCTTCTAGTTTATTGCGAGCTATACGGAGGGCTGCATGGACTTTCGGGGACCATCCCTTCTTGTGTTTGCCTTCAAGCGCTAGGATTTCCCGTTTCAGGAGGGATCTAGTTTGTTTTTTCCGCTTATAGTAAGCTGCTGTGTGTGCCATCAAGATCCCCTTGATTTTTTAGGAAAATATAATTATTTATTAGACCTTTTTAAACACAGTAAGCTTTACATGCAGGAGAAAAAGATTGATTAGGAAGAATAATCATGAACCCAGTTCCCTTTGTCTTGTGAAGTCAAGCCCTAAAATATGAGATACATTACTCACCGTAATCGTATTTCTGATGCTTGCATCTGCTTAGATTCACATGCTGTGCATAGGCCGACATCTAGTGGAAGCTGCGGAGTATTAGTTTGTTTTTCGAAACTCGAAAATGGTCGAGCTAAGGCGTGCCAGTAATACTATCCCTAGTGTGACGTCCACTGTACCCATGATCCCTCACGTGTGTAGGACCCTCAGATTTTATTTTTTCTGACATGAGGTAGTATGAGGAGTAGCGTGAGAACAGAGTATCCAAGCAGATAAGATAAATACGACTACAAGCATCAATGTGCGCCTTCTCTCAGAGGGGAGGAAGGGCAGACGCATGTGAATAAGCAGATACAAGCATCAGAAATATGATTACGGTGAGTAATGTATCCCTTCTGAGGCTTGTGGAATCTGCTTAGATCACATGCTGTGCATAGATTAGCGAGCAGTACCAGAAGGAGGTGGGATGTGAGAAGGGTCATGAGCAAATAAGTGTCTTAGAACCGCTTGTCCCACTTGTGTATCTGCCTTGGAATGGGTGTCAATGCAGTAATGCTGAGTAAAAGTGTGAATAGAGCTCCAAGTAGCTGCTTTGCAAATGCTGTCAAGGAGTACATTTGCAATGAAAGCCAGAGTGGCCCCAATGCCACTAGTAGAGTGGGCCCTTGGCGTAAAAGGCAGAGTTTTTTCTGAGAGTGAGTAACACAGCTGGATACAGTTAATAATCCACTTCGAGATGGCACCTTTAGAGACGCGATCCCCCTCTCTGCCTGTAGCTACGGAGACAAACAGTTGATCTGTTTTTCTTAGCGGTCTGGTTTTATTTACATAGTAGAGGACCGCGCTACGCACATCTAGGGTGTGTAGTTTCACCTCAGCCGAGCTTTGCGGGTTCTGGAAGAAAGCTGGAAGCTCGATGGACTGGTTTACATGGAATTTTGATATAAATTTAGGTGAGAACCTAGGGTGTGTGCGTAAAACCAGTTTGTCTTTATGGATAGTAAAGAAGGGATCCTGCACTGACAGAGCCTGAATTTCACTGACCCTTCTTATAGAAGTAATCGCTACTAAGAAGGCCGTTTTATAAGTCAGGTGTTTGAGACTGCTTTTATGCATGGGTTCGAAAGGGGGGCCCATGAGCTTGGCTAGCACCACATTAAGGTCCCACCCTGGTGGTGGGTTTGAAATCGGAGGGTGAAGTCTCTTTACTCCTTCCATGAAGGCTTTAACTACTGGTACTTTCCACCACGAAACCTTGCTATGGGAAGTGGTGTAAGCCGAGAGGGCTGCCAGGTGTACTTTCAGTGAGTTAAAAACCAATCCTGCATCTAGCAGGTGGAGCATGTATGTAACAATAGTGGAAGGAGTGCAATCAACTGGGTTGATTTGTCTACTCTGGCACCAGATAACGAACCTCTTCCACTTATCAAAGTAACAGTGCCTTGTGTTTGGTTTCCTTGATTCCTTTAGGATGTCCATACACCTCTGTGGCAAATTGAGGTGTCCAAACTCTATGACCTCAGGAGCCATGCTGCCAAGTTCATTGAGTTGGGATGCTGGTGCACTGTTTGACCTTGGTGCTGGGACAGTAGGTTGTACCAGGCTGGAAGTTTGATGGGCTCGCACACCGCCATCCTGCGTAGGTGTGGGAATCACGGTTGTCCTGCCCACATGGGAGCAACTAGGACGAGCGTCATCGATTCCCTGTTCATCTTGTTCACCACTTTCCTGATGAGGAGTTGGTGGAAAATCGTACGCAAACATCCCTGACCAGTTCATCCACAGGGCGTTCCCCTGGGAGTCTGGTTGGGGGAACCTGGATGCAAATCCTGGGCATTGTCTGTTTTCGCTTGTGGCGAATAAGTCTATAGTGGGGAAACCCCACTGAGAGAAGATATCTTCTCTCAGTCGTGTTCTTCTGGGAGGGAGTCTCTGCTCAGAGCATCCGCTAGGGAATTGAGCTCCCCTGGAACATGTTGTGATGACAGGAAGATGTTCCGTCTGAGTGCCCATCTCCAGATTTTTCTGGGCAAGCTTGGACAGATTTGGCGAGCGAGTCCCTCCTTGCTTGTTCAGGTAGAACATGGCTGTAGTGCTGTCCGTCCGGATTTGCACTGACAGGTTTAGTAGGTGGGGCTCGAACGCCTGAAGCGCTCTGAATACTGCCAGAAGCTCTAGCAGGTTGATGTGGTTCTTGGCCACTGAGTGAGACCAGAGACCCTGAGCTGTGTGGTGGAGATGGTGAACTCCCCACCCCGTCAGACATGCATCTGTACTGACTACTGCCTGTACTTCGGGATCGTAAAAGGGTTTCCCCTGTGCGAGATTCTCTCTTGTCCACCAGTGAAGGCTTTGTACCAGAGTTGGCGAAACGACCACTAGATCGTCCCACTGACCACTTGCCTGAGACCACTGTTTCGCCAACCATTCCTGCATGGGACGCATGCGCAGGCGCGCGCCAGGTAAATGCATGACGCCATCATGCCCAGTAAACGCATTGCTTTGCGTACCGTTATTTGTTGACCGGTCTGATAATGCGGAATTTGCAGTAGTATATTCCGAATTCTTTCTTCTGAAGGAAAGGTCAACCCCTCCTGGGTATCCAGGATTGCTCCTAGGAATTGTTTTGATGTGCTTGGCACCAGGCTTGACTTCTTCTCGTTGATTGAGAAGCCTAACTCGTGGAGGAGGTTGATAGTCCTTTGAATGTTTGTCCTGCAAATTCCTGGGGTTTCCCCCGTTATGAGCCAGTCGTCCAGATAAGGGTACACTGGGATTGCCTCCCTGCGTAGGTGTGCAGCCGCCACCGCCAGTACCTTGGTGAATACCCTTGGTGCTGAAGCTATCCCGAAGGGCAGTACCTTGAATTGGTAGTGGCGACTGTCCACCTTGAAGCGCAAGTACTTTCTGTGCGCTAGGAACATGGAAAAATGAAAATAAGCATCTTTCATATCCAAGGTTGCCATGTAATCCCCTTTTTTAGGAGGGGGATTACCTCTTGTAGCGTGGTCATACGAAATCTTTGGGGCTTGACATACTTGTTGGCAGGCCGTAAGTCCAATACTGGGCGCATTGTTAAGTCTTTCTTTGGCACAAGGAAGTAAGTTGAATAAATACCCTTGTTTACCTGGTGTCCCGGGACGAGTTCTATCGCGTCCTTTTGTAGAAGAATGGCGATCTCCTCGAGGAGAATCTTCTGATGTTCTAAGGAGTGTACTCTTTGTCGTGGAGGATGGTTCCGGGGACGATGCAGTAGCTCTATACAATATCCTGTGGATACTGTTGACAGCACCCATCTGTCTGATGTGATCCCTTCCCAAGCCTGGGTGAAGTTTGAAATGCGTCCCCCTACTGGGGTTGCGTGAGAAGGGACCCTGAACTAAGCGTCACTGCTTTGGTGGAGGCGTGCCGCCTCCCTTGCTGGGGCTGCCTCTGCCTTTACCACGACCTCTTCTATTACCTCTGCCGTAACCCTGGGTAGACTGTTGGTTGTTGTTCCACTGTGTACCCTGCCCCTGGGAATAGTTAGATCCTCTCTGGGAATTTTGGCCGCGTGGGCGACGAAAATTACTATTCCCTCTCTGGTTAGGGGGTTTATTGGTTAACTGGCCAAGGGATTTGAGTGTCTCGTATTCGTCCTTAGCATTTTTCAGTGCGTCTTCGACCGCCTTACCAAACAACAGATCGGTTTGCACCGGTTTGTCCAACAATGATGCCTGGGTTTCTGCTTTAAAACCAGACTGCCGTAACCACGCATGTCTCTTGATAACAGTGCCCTCCGCTATCAATCTGCCTGCGTTGTCCGCGGCGTTGAAGGTTGCTTTCAAAATGCAACCAGACACGGCTACCCTCTGCGGAAATCCGAGCTAATTGGCCCTTTAACGGTTCAGGAGCAGAGGCTATGAGTGCCGCGACTTCTTCCCACTGATGGCAGTTGTAGCTGGCCAACAGGGTGGTGGAGTTAGCAATCCTTGCTTGATAGGCGGACGTTGAGGCTACCTTCCTGCCAAAACCGTATAGTTATTTGCTCTCCTTGTCTGGAGGAGCTTCTGACGAAGACAAGGGTGTCCCAGCCCTCTTACGAGTGTTGGTGACAACTAGGGAGTCTGGCTTCAGATGTCCTCTTACATAGAGAGAGTCAGACTGTGCCGCCCTGAAAAGTTTTTCAACCCTGGGATTGACTGCTCTGGTGAGGTTTGGGTTCACCAGGGACGGATCTATTCTCCGCTGAATGGATTTAAGGATAGGGATGGTCTGGGCAACAGGCCTCCTTTCTCCCACTAACTCTTCTGCGAAGTCCCTTTCCTCCTGTACACCGTGGGTGTCAATGTGGAAATGTTCTGCTGCGCGAGCGAGAACCTCATTTAGGAGGGGTTGGTTATCGACTGGGGAGTCGGTAACCGGGGCTTCGTTTTCTACCGGGGAATCTACTCTGTATGTTTCCGGGTCAGCCTCATCTTCTTCCTGGTCCTCATCATCCCCATAGTAGCCCGTCCCGGTTTGCTCTTCTATCAACCCAAATTCTTGGTCTTCACAAAAGGAAGCCTCTCCTTGATACCGTGAGTATGGTCTTGCGTAAGGTTGTACCTCGAAGGGTTCTGACCTCATCGGAGTTTCAAACCGGGCCTTTTTACTCGGGGGGATAGGATCAGTAGAGCCTGAGGGCGTGGCCCCTTTTGGATCATACGAGAGGAAATGTTCTGGATTTTATCATAAAAATCAGCCAAAGAAGACATTCTTGACATGACCCTATCTATGTCTTCACTGGACCATTTTTTAGAACTGGGAATGACTCTCTCAGCAAGTCTATGGGATTTATCGTGAGTAGCTTTGCTGGTTGTGGACCTATCAGCAGACCTGGGCTTGTCTGTCTGTTTAGGGGGGGGGGTGGAGTGTTTCACAGGTGTGGAAGAATGTACAGGTAGTTTCTTCTGCTGTTTTCCCCCCTCCCCGTGCGTAGAAAAATGTTTTCCCTGTCCCTTAGTGGCTCCGGAGTTTTTCGACACCTGGCGTCGAGGATCGGGAGAGGTGTCCCTGTCCTTCGAGCGTGGGGCCTCGCTGGCTTTAATTGCGGGCTCCGACTCCTGGAGCGCGGCCTGGGAGTGGAAGTCGTCTTCGTCTTCCGACGATCGAACTTCTGTTAGCCTAGGGAGCGAGGCACTCTTGGCAAGAGTGGATGATTGCCTGGAGTCATGCGGCATTCTTGATCGAGAGCGCCCAGAGGACACCGAATCGGACCGTTCTGTCTGTGCCTCTTTCCGAGAACTCAACGTCGTCGAGTCTCGGTTGGACTTAGTGTGTGTAGTATGTGAAGCGCTTGTGTCGCTGGGGGTCTTCCCCATAGCCGCCCTGCCGGACGACCTTCCGAGGTCGGGGACCTGCGCTCGGCTGTCTTTCGACGCCGCAATGCCCTCGCAGTCCGACAGTACGGCGTCACTGCCATCGCTGAAGGCGCCCTCCGCTGCCATGGCCGCCTGCCTGGCGTGGTGGGCCCAACGCTTCGTCGAACGGTCCTTAAGTGTCTTAGGTTTAAACCTACTACACGCTCTGCAGTTCGCTTCGGGGTGGTCCCTCGGCAAGCAGAGATTGCACGTGGCGTGCCTGTCGACCCAAGGGTATTTGCGATTGCACTTGGGGCAGAATTGAAAAGGGGTACCCTCCATACGCACCTTGAGGCAGCGGGCTGTTAGGTGTAGGAAATGTATAAGGTGTACCTATATACCAAGAGTGTAGAGTATGTACTACCCCCCAATCTCCCTACTTGCAGGGCCGAGGCCAGCGGCCTAACAGGCCCGGGCCGAGGCCAGCGGCCTTCCGAGGCCCAAATCCGTCGTGCAGCAGCCGACGGTCGATTTCTTTTCCAGCCGGCGTCGAGTGTCGAAGTTCGACGTTGGGGTGGGGAAGGATGTCAATAGATTATTATTTAAAATTTCAGCAAAGTATGGCTAAGGCCAGGGGACTCTGCAAAATGCTTCCGACCAGTATGGCGGAAAAAAACAATCTGAGGATCCTAGACGCGTGAGGGATCTTGGGTACAGTGGACGTCACACTAGGGATAGTATTACTGGCACGCCCTGTGTCGACGGCCATTTTCGAGTTTCGAAAAACAAACTAATACTCCGCAGCTTCCACTAGATGTCGGCCTATGCACAGCATGTGATCTAAGCAGATTCCACAAGCCTCAGAAACATGGTTATATACACAGGTACTTGTACACAGGGGTGTATACACAGTATACATTGAGAGTTAAAAGAGCATGTCGCTGTACGTTCAGTTGCAGGTTAACAGGTGGGTCAGGTGTGAGTAGTCCTAGTGTCGGTCAGTTATAGGTCATTTTCTTTGAGCCATTTAATACAGTTGAGTCTGAAGTGTGGATAGGATTGGTCAGACCTTAAGGAAGATGGGAGGGAGTTCCACAATTGGGCTGCTTTGACAGGGAAGCTGTTGCCTCTGGCTGTGCTTAATTTAAATGGGGGTACAACTAGCTGGTTGGTGTATGCTTCTCTGGTGGGTCTATTAGAAGTTCTTCTTTTGAATGTTTCTGTTAGGTATTTGAGGGCTAAGTCATTGATGCTTTTGAAAGTTAGTGATACTGTTTTGAGTTTCATTTTGTCAGCTGTAGAGAGCCAGTTAGATTGTCTTCTGATATGTGATATATGCTCTCTTCTTGGGATTCCTAGTGTGGCTCTAAGGGCATTTTTCTGCAAGGTTTGGATTTTTTGCAGTGTGTGTTTATTAGACCCTATGTATAATGCATTGCAATAGTCCAATTTGGAGAATACCAGAGCTCTTGATAGGGTGAGGCAGCTGGTAGTGGACAAGTATGGTTTAGCTGCTCTAATCAGCTTACAGGTGTATGCGGTGTTAGAGGCCATCACACTCACCTGCTTTGTTAGGGTGAGGCAAGAGTCGAGGTAAAAACCTAATGTTTTTACCTCTTTTGCTACTTTGATGGTGTTGCCATCTATAACAAATGACAAGTAGTCATTGTTCAGTCTTTTGATATTTTGTGTGTTCCCCAGTATGATGAATTCCGTTTTGTCATCATTCAGGCATAGGCCATGACGGGCCATCCATGCCTGGATGATGAGGTATATCTTGTTCACCAAGGCCAAATCCTGTTGGTAATCCCCCAAAAGTGGGATGAGAATCTGAGTGCCATCTGCATAGTTTGTGTAGGTGACACCCAGAAGGTCCAGATCATCAAACAGGGGCTTCGTGATCATGTTATAAATGGTCAGAGACACAGGATCCCTGGTGAATGCCACATGTGATGGGTACTGGGTCAGCTGCTGCAGAGGTAGAGAAAACCCTCATGGTTCTGCCACTTAAGAATGACTTGATCCATGCAATGGCATGTGTGGAAAAGTGGGCCGCAGATTCCAGGTGGGTACAGAGCACATCATGGTCCACCAGGTCAAATGCCGCTGAGGGATCCAATAGGAGGAGTAGTGCAGTTTTTCCAAGATCTCTCAGCTCATCGGCTTGGGTTTTGAGATTGATGAGCGCAGTTTCGGGACCATGTTGAGGCCTGAAGCCTGATTGTCTGGTACCTAATAGGGTCCAATGTAATAATGTCCCGGCAAAAATATCGCCATGCAAAAA
The DNA here is from genome assembly GCF_040938575.1 of Ambystoma mexicanum. NCBI lineage: Eukaryota > Metazoa > Chordata > Amphibia > Caudata > Ambystomatidae > Ambystoma > Ambystoma mexicanum. The sequence continues at coordinate 1,241,456,436 of NC_090928.1, read as the reverse complement.
GAAAATCGCCGAAAAATGGCAGTTTTTTGTGGGGACATTATTACATGGAACATGCGGGGGACACCCCCGCAACCCCTGTCCCAGTCCCCATATATATGGTCACCCAAATAATATTGCCACAACGTTTTCCCGGCAATATTATTTACGGCGATCATGTATATGGGGATAATATTACCTGATAACCCTAATAGTTGATGCAGCTCCAGATATTTTTGGATCTGTAGGTAAGCCACTGTCTAGTATTTCTAGCAGGAATGGTAACGTAGTGATTGGCCTGTAGTTGGTCTGGATGGAGGGGTCCAGGTTTTGCTTTTTAAGAAGGGGAGGACCCATGATTGTTTAAGGTTGTCTGGTATTGTGCCTGATGCAAAGGAAGCATCGATAAGTTTGGAAATAAATGGGGATAGGTCTCTGGCCGCGTCTTATCAGTTGTGCTGGGCATATGTCACCTCGAAAGTTGGTAAATTTGAGCGAAAGTATTATTTTTTCAATCTCTAAAATGGTTACTTTGTTGAAGTTGAATTTATGTTCTGGTGGTAGAGGTAGGTGGTTTACCATTTTCATTGGTTCAAGGAGGAATATTTTGTTTCTTATTCTGAATTTTGGTTCGGAATGTGGTGTCGTTTAGAGCTTTTTGGATGTTAGAGCACCACGTTTTATTTTTGTCGCAGTTGTCCGGAATAGGGATAGGGTTTTCCAGTTCCTTTAGTATAATGAATAGCTCTTTGGTTCCGGATTTAGCCTGTAGTATTCTGTTGTTAAAGTTTTCTTTTTGCTCTCCTTATTTCGTTTTTTGTAAGTCTTAGAGGCATTGATGAGAGCTGCTTTATTAGTCTCAGATGGAGTTAGTCGCAGGCTGATTCACATTTGCGTTTTTCAATCCTTAGGGGTTTGAGATGAGGGGAGAATCAAGTGTTTAAGTCTGCTCTGGGCTTACTTTTTCTCATTTTCAAAGGGGCGATAGTGTCCAAGGCTTTGGCCATGGTTGAGTTGAATTAGTTTACTAGAGCTGATGGATTTAGTAAATCAGGTAAGGAATTTAGAGTTGGGAGGATAAGGGGTAGCAGTTTGTCCGTAGTTATGTTTTTTTTTTATTTCTGGTTGGTAAGGTGGTAGGGGCAATATATTTTCCTTAGGTTGGGTGGCGTTTTCGTTTATGAGGAAGGTTATTTCAGTGTGGCCTTCAGTGTGGCTGTGCAAGGGTTATGTCTGTCATTTAGTTGGGCGTATAATCTCGACACTGGTCGCCATCCATCACTCAGGTTATATATTTATGTCAACAAGGGGTTCGCCTCTGGTTCTTCTGGCCACTAACCCCAGTTCTTTTTAGCCGCCTGTTTTTGCCTCAGGTACCACAAAAATTGCCCTCTTGGTAGCCCTTCCTTCTCATGCAGTGATTCAAGTTCCCTGAATGGTCCCTCCTCATACATGTCTCCCCATGTATACAGACCCAGCCTCTCCCAGCTTCTTACAGTGGGGATTTCAGTGTGAACTACTCCTGACTCCGCGAGTAGTGGCATTTCGGGCGAGTAAGGATGCACCATGTGTAGGACTGAATTAGCCCTGTTGCTTATTAGTCTGCCTAGCCTCACCAGCATGGGGTCTGGTACCGTGGGTTTTTGCAGGGACCATAGTATTTCTTTCAAGTACATTGGAGCACTCAAATCCCGCAGAAGTCTTGTTTCTGCGTTTGCATCATCTGACATTCATTTTGTTATATGGCTGAGTTGTGCTGACAAATAGTATCTTCCAAAGTTCGGGAGTTGTATGCCCCCCTCCCTGCAAGGCAGAGTCAGTGTAGTCAGTGCTTGTTTGTGGCGTGTGGTTCCCCAAAGAAAATTCCTCACCATTGCTTCTAGGGTATGGAAGAAGAGTGGTCTAATGTAATTGCAAATGTTTTGAAAATAGTACAGGAACCTCGGTAGAATGATCATTTTGGTGATCGATGCCCTTCCCATCATTGATAGCAGTAGCTTGGACCAGAACTTCATTGAGTTGCGTAGGCCCTGTATTTTAGCCAGTGTTGTGTTCGTGGGTGAGCTCCAGTGTATGCCAAATCCATACTCCAAGGTACCTAAATGTGTCCAGTTGCCATTGTATTCCCACCTCTGGTAGTTCCCTAGTCTCTAACTCCTTCAGACCTGCAAGTGGGAACATGCAGGACTTTTGCTTACTGAAGCGTATCCCAGAGTAGCGTGCACAATTATCTATTGCCTCTAGTATTGTCGGAGCGTTATGCTGCGGGTCCCTCAAATAGAACAGAACATCATCGGCGTAGAGTAATATAAGATGGTACTCCCTGCCTATTTTTACACCAGCATCGAAGAAATGCTTTCTGATGTTTATCGCTATGGGCTCTAAACCCAGGATGTAAAGCATGGGCGACAACGGGCATACTTGTCTAGTGCCCCTTTGGATATCCCAGACCTTAGATATTGTCCTTCCTGTTTTTACTCTGGCACCGGGTCTTTATACAGCACCTGAATCCACCTCACAAAGCATTTTCCAAACCCAAATTCCTTCAGGACCTCTATCAGCCATTCCCAGTATATGGAGTCGAAGGCCTTAATGGCGTCTAGTGACATCACTATGAAGTATAATTCTTCTTGTTGTGTTTGTGTCATATGTTGTAACCTACGTAGATTGGCAGTCGTGTTCCAACCTGGTACAAAACCACTTTGGTCTTCATGTATCAGACTCCCTATTACTCTATTCAGGCGTTTGGCCAATATGGTGGTCAGTATTTTAGCATCATAATTTAACATAGCTAAACGGCGGTACGAGTCACAATCTGCTGGTTTATTGGGTTTGGGTATCAGTATTATCAGTGTTTCCCTCATACATTTCGGCAGCGTTCCGACTTCGTATGCCTCCTTGAACACTTTGTGGAGTATTGGAGTTAGTGTTGGCTCATATGCCTTATAAAATTCAGGAGGATGTCCGTCACTGCCCAGAGTCTTATAGGTGGACAATGACCTGATTGCGTCTGCGATGTCTTCCATAGTGATTTCCCCCATTTAGGGCCTCTTGTTGTGGCTCGCTCAGTGTAGGAAGCTCAATTTCTTCTAGTGTGTCTGTTATGCTTGAGCTAAAACATGGCGCTGATGCGCAGTGCATTCTGGGAGCGCTCAGAGCCATGATGGATATTTACTTCATGCCGCAGTGAAAAGCTGCACTCATTTTGCTGAGAGCTAGATTCACGATGCTGAAGAAAACATGCTTTCCAAACCTGGTATGCAGTCAAGGACAATTCTGCTGGGAAAGCTAACTTTGTTATGTCTTGTTATGAGTTATGGGACTGTTTTCCGTGATACTTGTTTTTAGAGGAGGGAGGCACTTTGCTCCTTGAGGTTACTGTTGGTTGACCCAGCTGGCAACCAACGGCTGCTCATCAATGCGCAAGTGCGTTGCCAGAAGGATCGTGAAATCGCCACCCCTTTTTGAAGGGTGCATACATGCAGAACCCCTGATCGGTCAGGTGAGACTTCAGCCGGAGGGGGGACGCTTCCGTCCGGCATACCTGTGGGCTGTTGTGCTCTCGGCCTGGCTGTTATCGGGGTCTTCAAGCCGCTTCTGGCGAGATGAGGAATCCAGTTACGCGCACGGTGAGGTATTTTCTTTTGAATTCTCTGTTTCTTCTGTGATTTATTTCTATGTTATCACTGGTTGCTTCTAAACTTTGAATAAATAGCTGTATAAGTGCTCATTATTTTCTAAGAGTGTGTGGTTGCAAGTTATTGTGTCTTCCTGCGTTCAAAGTATTGGCTCCGTAATTGCGCTGGTGATTTATGACTGTCCGTGCACTCTGGGAGAGCAATACATTTTGGCGTCACGAACAGGACATTTGTGATGAATTGTTCCAAATATTCAATAATCTGTTTGAACGTAGATAGGCTTCGGTTACCTTGCAAGCGAAAGTAATTTGGCAGTGAGTGTTGAACTGTGTTAAGCTGTTTTTTTTCCCTTTGCCGGTGTGTGCGTGCTTGTGGGAGTGATTGCAGTGTGGAAAAAAAAAAAATAGATATAAAGAGGTTTTGTTTTGTTTGCAGTAATGAGTAGTTTGTTCAGGAAAAAGAGCGTTACCGCTGGCGGTGAATGTTCTGATGTTATCATTCCAGGCTGGACTAAGAGTCCATGTGATAAATTGGCCCAGGCGTGGGCATGCGGCGCAGGGCTAAGTGAAACATGGGATCAGGGATTGGGAGATGCTGATCCGTCTGATGTAATGGTGTGCTTGCAACAAGTTCCAGTGGAACGTGGCAGAGAATGCACTGCATTAGGTAGGCAAGGTTGGGTTCTTTTGGATGCTTATAGGAAAATACATTAAAGGAATCTGGAAATGAAAAATGAGGTTTTGCGACTAGAAAGAGAACTGGCTACAGAAAGGAAGACTGCGTTAATGCAGCAGATGCAAATGAAACTTTTTAAAGATAAGGCTGACACATATCAGGCTGTGGCCGAGAGGGCAGCAGTCAGAGTAGCCCGGTATAAGTATAGGAAAAGACGGGGAGGGGTCAACAAAAGAAAGGTGGCCGCTGTAATCGCTACCGCGGGTGTGGACTGGGACCCGGATAAGTGGGATGGTGATATTTTTGACTCCACCAGTCCAGAGTGTAGTTCCGCGAATGAGTCCGACTCCAAGATGGAAATTAAGCAGAAAACAGTGGCGGCTAAGCCTGTTAGAAGACGGCGAGCCGGACCCCACCCGCAGAATCCTGCAGGCGGAGTGGTGGATTTAATCACGCTGGAGGATTATACCCAGCAGGAGGTTGGGGAAATTATTACCCGTTTGAGGCAAAAATCAGGGGAACCTTTATTGACATGGATGGTGAGATTGCTAGATGGGGGCGCTGCAGGGTTGTTGGTAGATTCCACGGACTCACCGCGTTTTCTACCCTTGTCAACTGACACCAATGTACAGGAGGTCTTAAGGGCAGGGCCGCCCCCTGATGGCAATGGTCATGATGCACAGGGGTCTTTGTTGCACCTAGCAGCCCAAGCATGTAACCGTAAATACCCCATTACCACAGATTGGCCTAGTGAGGAAACAAAGTGGTATATTTTGAAAGAAGCCATTCAAAAAGTCAGAGAGCATGCTATGAAAGGCAATTCACGTAGATGCTCCAGTACACATGGGGGCCGTGCCGCTCTCAGTTTCAACTCGAAACATGGTGATTAGAACTGCGCCACCCGCATACAAAAGTGTCATTATGACTTTGCTTGTAGGTATGACGGGCAAACCCACTGATGAGGTAGTGGATGCCATTCGGCAACTGGCAGATTTAGGGGAGTGGGACAAGAGCGATGACAAGCCACGGGTAAGAGAGGGGCGTAGTGAGAGAAGAACCGAAGGCAGGAGGCAAGATAGTAGAGACTCCCGAGTGTCCCGAAAGGACATGTTTCTGGCTTTGTTAAAAGATGGTGTGCCACAAGAAGAAATTGATGGCATTGAAACCAGAGTAATTTATGAATTATACAAAAAAAAGAGGACTTGCAGCCAAAGAGCGCTATAAACAGGTTAAGAAACAGGTAGTAACCAAGCCACAGGGGGACACCTCACCTTCCGCTCCTCCTAAGGAAGAACAAGAAGAAGGGTCTATGGCGACACCTTCCCCGTTCCAGCCAACATACGCTGATTTGAGGAAGGTGGTGAGTGCAATGCTAGAGGCGGAGTCAAGTCACACTCATTCGAAATTTGACTAGGGCTACGGCCAAGCTCCGGCAGCGTCTGCTCACATAAAAGTTGATAGGCGGCCCCATGTTGATGTAAAGATTTTTTGGGGGCAGGAAATACGCAAGGGGTGCGAGCATTGATAGACAACGGGGCGGAGGCGTCTCCGATTCATGGCAATCCAGCACGATTTAAAGGCAGACAATTTACTATTACAGGTCTCGGTGGGGGAGGGGGGAAGGAGACCCCTGCAGTACAAACGAAAGTGGAGATGAAAATAGGCAATTTGAACAGGCAGAAATACCAAGTGTTGATTGTCCAGATACCTGAATATATAATTGGCTTTGACATTCTGGAAGGGTTGACTTTGGCACTTGGAGGTAAACCGTACCAGTTTGGGGTGAGTGCATTGACCTGTACACCCATTACTGTAGGCAAATTGAAGATGCCCCCAGTGCAAGTGCATGTGGCAACCAAGCGGGTAGCAATGAAGCAATACCGCATTCCTGGGGGCACAAGGAAATTTCAGACACCATCAAAGAGTATGTGGAGGCGGGTGTGTTACGCCCTATCACCACCGCATGGAACAATCCTCTCTGGCCTATTAAAAAGGGAGATGGGTCGTGGAGGATGACGGTGGATTACCGCGAGTTGAATAAACACACTTCTCCCTTAGTGCCCGCGGTCCCAGATGCCATTACCTCGATTGAGAATGTCCAAAAGTTTGAGGGGACTTGGTATGCAGTGGTAGATTTAGCCAATGCATTTTTCTCTGTGCCAATTGCTGAAGAGTGCCAAGAGCAGTTTGCATTTTCTTGGAGCGGGCGTCAGTACACCTTTACAAGGTTACCTATGGGGCACATACATAGCCTGACTATCTGTCACCGGCTGGTGGCAGAGCACTTAGACAAGATATCGTGTAAACCTGACATACAAATCTCTCACTACATTGATGATATTTTGATTCAGGGCAAGGATGAGCACAGTGTGCAAAGCCAGTTAAATGTCATAATGGAAGGATTGAAGAAGGAAGGGTGGGAGATTAACCCAAATAAAATTCAAGGCCCAGCTGAAACAGTGACATTCCTAGGGATTCAGTGGGATCATGGGCATCGAGAAATGGTACCAAAAGCCTGACAGAAAATACTTGAATTCACCACTCCAATGAACAAAAAGCAAGCTCAACAGTTTATAGGGCTGTTTGGGTTTTGGAGACAGCACAGTCCCCATTTAGGGCAGATATTGGATCCCTTCTACAAAGTGACACAAAAGAAATATGAGTTTCAGTGGGGGGAGAAGCAGCAGAAAGCCTTTGAGATGGCGAAAGACACCGTGGAGCAGGTGCTTGATTTATGGTCATTGAAGGAAGGCGAAGTGGAATTGAATGTGTCTGTACAAGACAATTATGCTAACTGGAGTGTGTGGCAGAAACAGGACAGGAAACGTGTGCCATTGGGGTTTTGAGTCGTAAGTTGCCCGATGCTGGTAACTCATACACTCCGTTTGAGAAGCAGTTGCTAGCATGTTATTGGGCCCTTGTTGATACCGAGCAAATGACTGTGGGCCATGATGTATTGATGAGGCCAGAAATACCAATCATGCAATGGGTACTGAGCTCTCCTAAAACACATAGAATAGGACATGCTCAAGAAGCCAGCATAATTAAATGGAAAAGGTACATTAAAGACAGAGCCAAATCAGGGAAGGGTGGAGTTGCGAAATTACATGAGCAAGTAGCCAACATACCGCCCTCAGATTACATACCACCGGAAGTGCCTGAAAAACGTGATTCTCCCGTGAAATGGGGAGTACCTTACGGCGATTTGACCGTGGAGCAAACAGAGCATGCCTGGTTCACGGATGGCTCAGCCCGATATGTGGGAACTGAGCGATACTGGAAAGCAGTGTTGTACAATCCCAAGACAAAAAAGATTTTGACAACGTCAGGGAAAGGGAAGAGCAGTCAGTTTGCATAGCTTTACGCAGTTTAGCAAGCATTGAAACAAGAGACCCCTGGTCGATGTCATGTGTACACGGATTCATGGTCAGTGGCGAATGGATTGGCGGTGTGGTTGCCAACCTGGCAAAAGAATGGGTGGAAGATTCATTCAAAAGAGTTGTGGGGAAAAGAACTGTGGCAAGATATTGCAGAAATGTTATCACAAAGTGAAGTCACTGTGTATCATGTGGACGCGCATTGTACCACAGACTCATTAGAACGTTGGTTTAATTCTGTTGCAGACGAACACACCAAGATTTCATCTGTGGATGCAGAGGCTCAGGAAGACGATTTGGAGGGTTTGGCCAAGTGGGCTCACCAGAAATGTGGGTACCTTGGAGAAAAGGCTACTATCAGGTGGGCACAAGCTCGAGGAATCAGTATTCCTTTAGAGGTAGTGAAAACGATCATTTTGCAATGTCCAGTGTGCCAACACCAACAGCATAGACCTATCCCTCAGATTGCTCAGGGTACATTGCGAAGAGGAAAACAACCAGGTCAAATTTGGCAGATTGATTATATCGGTCCTCTGCCAATCAGTAAAGGTTGCCAGTATGCATGCACTATTGTGAATACATACTTAGGATACATGATGGTTTTGCCGTGCAAGCGTGCAACACAACTGAACACCATCAGGTTGTTAGATCAAATATTACATTACGGAGTGCCTTTGCAGATTCAAAGTGACAATGGGTCACATTTCAAAGGCAAATTAATACAGGAGTATTGCCAGGAAAAGAGCATTGAGTGGCTTTACCAAGTGCCTCATTACCCTGCCGCTTCCGGGCTGATTGAACGAATTAATGGGTTGTTGAAAGAACAGCTGTGCAAATCTGGAGATGGCAGTTTGGCAGGCTGGCGTGATTATGTGTTTGATGCGGTGCAAGTACTAAACATTAGGCCTGTGAATGAGCATGAAACTCCTTTTATGCGGCTAATGCCTCCTACTTTACAGATTCAACACAATTCAGTCAGAGAAACCCTATTGTACTGGGAAATTACCCCGGGTTCTTTAGCTCCCTATCGGGCGACTCCAGAGTCAGCAGGGGTAGACTTGCATCCCATGAAGAAATCAGATAAGACCCAAGAGGGATTATTGTAATTGAAACAGGGATTGGAAGTCAAATTCCCCCAGAGCATATGGGATGGATTGCCCCTAGATCTGGCCTAGCATTGAAGGGAGTTCACGTGTTGGGAGGGGTAATTGATGCAGATTATCAAGGCGAGATCAAAGTCATCCTGATGAATAGTGGGGACCAATTGTTACTGATCCACAAGGGTGATCGGGTGGCCCAATTGATTATCATTCCCGTTAAGTTGTCCATGATTAAGAAGGGGGAGCCTCCTACAGTGTTAACTACCCGTGGGGATCGTGGTTTTGGCTCTTCAGACAGTATGATACCGGGTGCGAAGGTGTGGGTGGAAACGCCAAGTGGCCCACCAGTGCCCGCAGATGTCATTGCATCAGGCAAAGACCAAGTAGTTTAAGAATTGGAGCCCGGTAGAAAGAAATGGCAATATGTGCCCGCAGACAAATGTTACCTGAGAGAGTGATGTACAACACGGATATCTCTTTTCTGGGTTTGCCTTGTAGATCCTGTGTCTGGCTGGTGTAATTGTGGTACTAAATAGACTCCATTTGGGAGAGTTAAACGGCATGCTGCTACCAATGAAAAATGTCACATCTGTGCCAGTGATCAAGGGGATACTGATAATGATGAGTAATGCTGTCCAAAAGCAGCCTTATGCCGATGCCGAAAAGCCAGCCAGACCGAAGACATGGATTTGTGAAATGCGGCAAACACGTCAGGAGCAAGTAAAAACAACCTTAATGCCAGTCATGCGAGAGGCATCTTCACGACGGCGAAAACATTCTCCCATGATTACCCAAACGGAGAATATGTGGATATACCTGGCACAACAGGTGCTCAACATTACGCACTTTTGCCTTTCTGATGTGCCCAATGCTGAAGCCTTATTGACTACGTGCTCAGTAGCAGTGCCGACGCCAGTTCCGGTTTTAAAGTATATTTTCGGCGTCACACACAATGATTCTTTGGTTCAAGATTCCGATATTAGGCAATCTTTTTCCGTCTATGAATACTGCAGATATTTCCAGGAAACGGATCGCAAATGGAGAAATTTGACACGTGTTATAACCTATAATATGACCCAACGCGATGTGTGCTACCTTATGACATGCAATGCAAAAGAAATTGGCAAATGCCAACAGCTCGATTTAACCAAACAGCAAAATCACACAGTGTTTGAGCAACGATTATGTTCACGAGTGCCACGCACATGTACCAGCATGAATAACACTATGGGGGTCATTACGACCCTGGCGTTAAGGGTTTAACAGCGCCGTAAAAGGTGTTGGTGCCGTTAAACCCTTAACGCCTGATTACGAGGTCCCTTTGCGGGACCCGACCTTAACGGTTGGCTTTACCAGCCGTTAAAGTAGGGTACCGCAAAGGGACCTATGTGCTAATTACGGTACCGCAATTTGCGGTACCGTACTTAGCGCCTTCCCCAGTCCCATTGAGCCCTATGGGGCGAAAAATGGGAATGGGGAAGGGCCATGGGGAAATACCGCCCCGCCAACCTTGGAATGGGGCGGTATTTACCCATTCGACCATAGCGGACTTGTTACAACACCGGCACCAACCGTGGTGCTAATAGCGCCATGGTTTAGCGCCGGGGTTGTAATGAGGGCATATGTCTTGTAATCATACAGTGATAGCTGCCAGTCATTTGAATCATGTGAAACTTCCAACAGGATGGCTCTTTTCATGTGGCAACATCACATACACTTATATTCCAGCTAACGTTTCCGGAGGTCCATGTGCCTTAACTCGATTAGGACGAATGATGTTTCCTTTACACCCAGCAATAGCTCGAGGCAAAAGGTCAACTTTCGAGTCTGTGGGTCTATCCCCCGATTGTGATTCACTTGTGCATTTGCTATCAGAAGCTGAGGTTCTAGCATTAACTCTTTCATTAGGGGGAGTTTGGGGTTTAGCTGCTGGGGGTTACAAATCTTTGATCAAATTAGCATGTTTAGTAGTCAAAGGACTTAATCATACTTCTCAGGCATTAGAAGAATTACTCCTTGATAGTAAAGTTATTAGAAAAGCAACTTTGCAAAACAGAGCTGCTGTTGATTATCTATTGCTAAAGCATAATTTAGGTTGTAACGCAGTTGAAGGTATGTGTTGTTTCAATCTAAGTGACCATTCACGATCCATTGAAAGTCATATTCGAGGTTTGAGGGATCTCATTTCTCAAGTGTCCCAAGATCATACTGGGAATTGGTGGGATTGGTTATTTTCATGGATTCCTGATGTTGGGGGTACGCTATGTTACGCTTTTGCTTGTATTTGCATTATATTAGCTTGTTGTTGTTGTATTCAATGCATTCCTAATTTAGTTTTAATATTTCGTCGGCTTCAGAGACCGGCTCCTCTGCCACTGGGCTATGGAAGATAAATATCCAAGGGTGGAATTGTTATGCTTGAGCTAAAACATGGCGCTGATGCGCAGTGCATTCTGGGAGCGCTCAGAGCCATGATGGATATTTACTTCATGCCGCAGTGAAAAGCTGCACGCATTTTGCTGAGAGTTAGATTCACGATGCTGAAGAAAACATGCTTTCCAAACCTGGTATGCAGTCAAGGACATTTCTGCTGGGAAAGCTAACTTGGTTATGTCTTGTTATGAGCTATGGGACTGTTTTCCGTGGTACTTGTTTTTAGAGGAGGGAGGCACTTTGCTCCTTGACGTTACTGTCGGTTGACCCAGCTGGCAAGCAACGGCTGCTCATCAATGCGCAAGTGCGTTGCCTGAAGGTTCGAGAAATCGCCACCCCTTTTTGAAGGGTGCATATATGCGGAACCCCTGATCAGTCAGGTGAGACTTCAGCCGGAGGGGGGACGCTTCCGTCCAGCATACCTGTGGGCTGTTGTGCTCTCAGCCTGGCTGTTATCGGGGTCTTCCAGCCGCTTCTGACGAGATGAGGAATCCAGTTACGCTCACGGTGATGTATTTTCTTTTGAATTCTCCGTTTCTTCTGCGATTTATTTCTATGTTATCACTGGTTCGTTCTAAGCTTTGAATAAATAGCCGTATAAGTGCCCATTATTTTCTAAGAGTGTGTGGTTTCAAGTTATTGCGTCTTCCTGCGTTCAAAGTATTGGCTCCGTAATTGCACTGGTGATTTATGACTGTCCGTGCACTCTGGGAGAGCAATACAGTGTCACGTATATCTGCCAATGGCACTGGGGTGTCATGTGCATATAACTTGGTGTAGAAGGCAGTGAAAGTGTCAATGTATTGTTGTGTGTTGTGCAGCATCCGTTTTCATCTTTAAGTATTGTCGTTGGGTGTCTGAGGTGTTCTCGCCTACACAACCACGCAAGCAGTCTGCTGGTCTTATCCCCTTCTGTGTGTGTTCTGGAAGTGCATATTATGTAGTCGAACTTGGATAATCTCCCCCATGCCTCGAGGCAGCCAGTTCTGGCCTCCGCTAGTTTCGCCTCCTCCTACTTGGTCCCCTGAATGACAGATTGTAACAGTTTTATACCCTCTTCGCGCTTCTCCAGCTCCTCTTTTAGTAGCCTCCTGCACCTGAAATAGCCTCCCCCGTATCACCACCTTCAGGACATCCCATACCATGCTCCAGTGGTCTACGCTGCCTTGATTTATCTCGATGTACTCCAGTTTATCTCAAGTTCCCCATTGAAGGCCTGTTCAGTGAGTGCTTCTGTGGGCATCCGCCATAATGGTATGGGTGGCCGGGGGGGGGGGGCCTGTCTGCGCCCATTGCATGAGTAGTGGTGAGTGGTCAGAAATTGATCTACCCATGTATTGTATCGAGTCCACGTGTGCCAGGTGCTCTTTGTCAATAAAGAAAATCGATTCTCGTGTACAGATCATGCAGTGAGGAATAGTGCGAGTAGGCTCTAACATTGGGGTGGCATTTGCTCCAAGCGTCCACCAGGTCTAGTTGTTCTAGGATGGAGCTCAACGCTAGTGTGGCCGCCTCTGTTCGATTTCGTGGTGGCGAAGATCTATCTAGGTCAATATCTCACACACAATTGAAGTCTCCACCCAATATGTACAGACCCACTGGGTGTTGGAGTATTTTAACATGGAGCATATTCAGGTACGCAGGTAAACCATGGTTGGGGGAAGTATGAGTTTACAATGCAGATCTCAGTTTGCTCAATTGCTCCCCATATTACCAGGTATCTACTTTCTGTATCTGCTTCAATACCCAGCAATCAGAAAGGCAACCCCGGGTTGACCCACGTGAACACCCCCTAGCATATTTGGAGTAGGTGACCCCATGTCCCTGGGCCGCCCCCCCCAGCATTCTTTCAGTTTGACCATGGCCTCGGCCGTGAGATGAGTTTCCTGGAGTAGTGCAATGACCACCTTTTTTCTATGCAAGTAGGATTTAATTCTATTTATACGCAAGTAGGTGCCCATCTTGCGCACCTTCCACGTCAATATTTTCAGTTGCGTCTCCATGGTCAGTCATTGGTACACTCAAGTTTCGTGTCCCTGCCCCCTTCGCCTGCCCCCGGCAGCCCTGTCTTGGTTCCCTTCTCCCCCATCTCACTGCACACCGTCCTCGCTGTGGTTCATAGGCTCAGACTTTTTTCACCCACCTTTTCACATCATGAAGACATTGAAACAATGTAAAACAACAATTGACACAAACCAAACAATCGCACCCAGCGACTGCATTGCAACTGCTGTGCTCAGGTGCCCCTGCACCGTTTTGCCACTTCCATGGCATCCAGCGCGAGTGTTCACGTGCCTACAACATGTCTGCACTGGTCATTCCGTGGGGTAGGCCTCCATGTGCAGGCAGATTGGCCAGGCGTGTTGTCCAGCCATTCAAATAGAAATGCTTCAACGGTCGTTACACAACAATAATTTGTCTCAGAGGGTGGCCTCAGGTGGCCGCATTTTCCGGGGTCCATTCGTTTCTCGGTGCGGCCATGCTTCATGTGCCCTGTCCTTGTCGTCTGCCAGGTTATTATGTTCTAGCCACATGTTGCCTGCGGCTGGTGTTTCCATGAATATAGCACGCCCTTTGTGTATTTTCAATCCGGAGGGGTATAGCAACATGTATTTTATGTTCAGCTGTCTTAACCTTGCCTTGATTGGAACATAGGAATTTCTCGCTCTCTGTACAGCTGGTGTGTAGTCCGGATATATAGTTATTTTGGAGTCGCCTGGTTCTATCACTCCACCCTCTCTGGAATATTTAAGTATTACCTCTCTGTCTTGGAAGTTGAAGATCTTCGCAATCATAGGGCGCGGATAAGAACCTGGTGGGGGTTTCCTCTGAAGGGATCTGTGGGCTCTCTCCACAGCAAAACCCTGCAATAACTTGCCTGTACCAACCTCTTGTTGCAGTAGTGTCTCCACAAACCTGGTCGGGTTCAGGCCCTCTGTTCCTTCCGGGATCCCGAGCAGCCTAACATTACTGCGTCTGGACCTCCCTTCGGCCTCCTCCGCTCTTGCTTCCAGTGTAGCGAACTTCCTTTCTAATTCTGCTACTTTGGTTTACAGGTCCGTCGTGGTCTCCGTTGTCTCCAGTAGCCCAGCCTCGGCAGTGGTCACCCTTTCCGTTAGCTTTCTCGCATCCTGCCTCATGAGTTGCATGTCCGTTTTGACCTCATCAATTTTGGTGTCGATGAAGATTCTTAGGTCTGCAATGGACTCAAGCAACTGCCCATCTCGGTTGTCTGGTGCCACCTCTTTGCCAGCTTCCGGAGGGGCTTTCCCATCCTGTTGTGAAGGGCACGCTTTTGCCGCCGCAAAAGAGTCCATAATGGATGATTTTGTCTTGTCCTTGTCCTTATTGGAAGACATGGTGGTTTGTGTGTATCGCGGTGACTAGCGAGTTATGTCAGGCACTGCGGCAGAGTTTGCACAATGGTGACAGCGATAGGTCCAGGGATTTACAGGAATATCAATCCCTTCAGCGCCAATCACTGTGTTCTGTTCAGGAGCGCCTGCGTTAATGCTCCTTTTTTTGTGAGCTGCGAGGTGCCAGAGCTCACCTCAGCCCTTTGTCAGTATTCAGTTCCCATTGCGCAGCTTTCGCTTTCAGTGTTTCAGCGTTGGTTTGACCATTAAACAGCTGAGCTTATCTGTTCAAATTCCCTGTACGTGGTGGTAACCGGCTGTTTACTGGCTAGTAGCTTTGGCAATTGGTGTGGCTGTTTGGTCAGAATCTTTCTTCAGGGCAACCCTCAGCGTTGCTCACGCAGATAAAGTCGGAATTTAAACATTGCAGCCATTGCTGTGGGCCCCAGGGTGTGCACCAGCATCCACGCCTGTAGTCCACTGCCTGCAGCAGGTCCCCAGAGAGGCAAAAGCAACCCCACCACTTATGCAGCATTACTGACCCGCCGCCCTGTACCTTTTGTTTACTGTTCGTTCAGCCTCCTGTTAAGTGCTCTCCACGTGTCTTATCTGGAGTCTGGTTTTACACAGAGCTGGATTGTGTCCTGATCCCCCGCTGGCAGTTTTGCCATCATTGCCTCCCTGCGCCATGTTCGACTCCCAGATGTGGTGGGAGAGCCCGCTGCTGCACTCTCCGCGCCTCGCCCTTCTTCGCCGTGCTGTTGCTGTGTGCTGCGTTGCTCTCTTGGCTCTTTAATTCCAGGAAGCCAGCGTCACCCTCCGCCCAGCCCAGGGATGCTCGATCGCTTCTTTGCTTTCACAGGGCTGAACTTCGGCCCCAATTCTCACCGTCCTCCTGTGCTGGGATCCTGTTGCTGACGACCAGCGGGGGTCGCTCCCACCGTTTCGCAGCCCCCTCAGCCACAAGGTTAAGTCAGGAAGTCAGTGCGTACCGCAGCTGGTGCCTGTTGGTGTCCCTGCTGCCACGTTGCAGATGGCCCTCCTCCTTTTCAGCACAATGGTCCATCCACCATCTTGGCTCGCCTGCGGGTGGGGGGGGTCGCTGCAAAGGCTGTTTCTCCCGTTGTGCAGCACCGATTCAGACAGCTGCAACGCCCTGTGTGTTAAGAGTCGTTTCACCTGACGCCAGACGTGGTTCACAGGATGTAGTAATCGACCGTTCCTTACATATAGGATCACCATGTAGGATCTTGGCTGGAGCTCAGCCCTGCAGCCGCCTTACGCCATGCGCACCAAGGCACGCCCCCATCAAGATCCCCCTGATGACCGATTTCATGGTGTCCCATGTCGCTGGGGAAGTTAACTCTGAGGTTCTCTTGGGTAATCTCCAATTGCTTTCGTTACCCCCATCTCTTAAGGCCATATCGTTCAAAATAGGGTCATATAGACGCCTTTGTGGTCTGGGGCCCGGGAATGGGTTCCAAGCTCTTACTTGTAGCAGCACGGGAGCATGGTCTGTAAGATCCTTCGGGGCGATACATGCTTTGTTAGTGAATGACAGAAGATGGGGTGAGGCCAGAAGCAAATCTATACGAGAAGAGGAACAGTGAACCTGTGAGAAGAAGGTGAAGTCTCTTTCCTCAGTGTGGAGAACTTTCCAAGTATCCACTACTCCCAGCAATCTAAACAGGTGAAGGATATCTAAGGCTATTTCATAGTCTCTTGGGGACAGAGCATGTGTTGTATCCTTATTTGGGTCAGGAACGCCGTTGAAATCTCCCCCAATAACAACCTGGCCCTCCAGGAAGGGGAGGAGGGCTATTTTCAAAACCGCCAGAAAGAGTTCTTGGCCCTCGTTTGGGGCATAGACCGAGATCAGCGAGTATAGTTGACCCAAGAGCATCCCTTTCATTCCTATGAACCGGCCCCCGGTCTTTGATAGTGTCTAGGTCTTCAAATTGAATGCTCTTTGCCACAAGGCTTGCTGCCCCCCCACTCCCTCTTTTGGTACCCCCGGAGGCCAGGAACTGCTTTGGGAAGTCTATATTTCGGAGACGGGTAAAGTCCTAAGGGAGGAGATGTGTTTCTTGAAGAAACGTTACTGTGCCTTCCAGATTCTTCAGCCGTTTCAGGATAGATTTGTTTCATGGGAGAGTTGAGGCCTTTAACATTTAAGGAAACAAAGTTCACATTTTGGTGCGGTATCTCCGGGTTCTCTTCAGTTGTTAGTTGGGGGGGGGGGAGGTGGAGGGTGTCAAATGTTCAGAGGTGGTGATTCGGGACACGAGAAACCTTGCATACGTGCTCCAGCCGGATCTTTAACCAAAGAAAATCCAAAGAACCTCAAACCGAGTCTGAACCATGGACTCCAAACGTTCTGGCTGCCATAACTCGTCAACAGAACACCCCAAGGATCTTCAGATGACATCTCCCTTGGGGTTCCACTCAGACCATGCGGAGCCTACTTTAGATTCCATTGTGTTCCCTGACCCTTTAATGCCAGTTGTCCAGGTTGTTCGGGGTGCAGGTTTTAGACTATCAATGTCGCCTTCGTCCTCTGCCTCCCAGGGATTAAGTGTAAGTTGGCAGCTTATGTTGCAGCCTCTCTGGACTTTGGATCACGCTGTCCGCCTGGTTTTAGGTATTAGGCCTTCCACGCCTGCAAGAGAATCGGGAGAGGGGTCGGACCCTTGTCTGGCGAGGAGGTATTCAGGATAATTTCTGAATCTTCACATGAGATCGACCGGGAGACCCCTTTATAGGAGAATTGGACTGCGGTGGGGAACAGACAACGTTACCTGAACCTTTGATCCCGCAAGAAGAGTCAGTGGTCGGAGAGCTCTTTGTTTCTGTATTGTTGTGGATGCTAAGTCCTGAAAAATCTGCAAGGGCGACCCCTGAAATGTCAGCTCGTCCCGGGTGCGACCTATCGCCATCAAAAATGCTTTTTTAAAGCAAGCTTTTGTGGTGGACCAATGAAAAAGGTCCAACCGACCACCTTTTAAAAGGAACTATAACTGGCTCAAACCATCTGGCACACTTCTATCCCAAAATTAAACTTTCCAGAAAACCAGCAAGATATTGGGAACTATTCAAGTACAGGGGATTACGGTCTGAACCCAATATTAAGCAATCTACACCACTCACCCACTCATCCACCTGTGGCGAGACAGATACAGGCTTTGTAGGGACTCTCCATGGCCAATCACAGCAACCATAATGATGCCCCCGACTCTACAACCTGTGCCAGGCCACAAACCACAATGCTATTTGGTCATCTCTACTGGAAATCCAAAGGTTTACTCCTATACATGTCTTTAGTCATCTTCCTGTTGTTACCGATCTTCCTTCCTAAAGAACACAAAGCAAACCTGTCAAGCTGCCCTGGGGTCTCACCTCAGTTTCATGACGAATTCTCCACCTTACGGTCCAGCATTGCACCTCTCCCATCTGTGCTGGTCATGTGGCCTCATGTGTTTCACAGGGCCCCTCTCTTACATCTATGACAGTTCATTCCCTATGCCGTACACCAAAGCAGTCGTACCTACTGGCGGTACTGCCTGCTGCTCCCAGAACTTGTTGCAGTTCAAACGTTGTCCCGAATCATACAAAAGAAGAACGGGGACTCAGTGCTAAGCCCGGTACCCCCTAAAACGGCAAGTGCCCCAGTCCCAAAACACAATGGCTTTCTTTATTTCCTTGTTTATACTGAATCAATGAACAATTCCTGAAAGGGACTATGCCAGTCTGAGTCTCAGAGGGGGCTGTGAGAAACCTGATAGTGTCTCCCTGACTAGTCCCCGGGGATCTGTCACTCAAGTGGCCAGGACATGGCCATCACTATTGGATCCATTTTCTGGGGGTGGACCAATGAGGGAGGATCACCTGATATGATGGGTTATTTATAACGTGCTTAAACCCAGATGTTTCTAAGAGCGGACCCGGGAATGGAACCAGTGTTGCTCCATGTCATCTTGCTTCCAAGGCGAGCACTTTGCCGCTGAGCTATCCTCCTAACAATGGGGGTCCTCAGGGAATGGAGGTGGGACACAGACAGGTGAAACGCGCCATATGAACAAGGCAGACCATACGAGACAGCTATCCAGGAACGGCAGTTCAAGGAGGGGATAGATGGGGTGAACCAAGAGGGTCACAAGGAAGAAAGCCAAGAGGTTCATCCCAGCCGGCGAGTCAAGGGGAGGACCGATAAAGAAACGGAACTGTGTTGAACAAAAGTAGCAAGAAACTGAACTGTGTTGAACAAAAGTAGCAAACTGCTGATCGCAGAATGTACAATGAACTGTTGATGTAAAAGGGGAAAGCCAGCAGCAGATGAGTCAGGCACCACTTGGATGCTCACTCGAGAAACTCTGGGCGATTACCCGATTGTTGAAACTATTACCAGAAGGCCTTGGGAAAGGCAAGAAGAGGGTCAAAGTAGTCATACAGGGGTCTAGTAAAATCATCTGTACAGTCGAAAATCTTTGACCGGCAGATGATCGTAAATAAGGGAAGTGAATCTCATAGTGTAAGAAAGTAGAAGGAACTGTGAGATTGAGAAGAGTAAACCCAAAAGAAGGATGCCGATGGAAAGGGGCAAAGTCTAAAGTCCCAAATAACATTGTGTTGACAAGAGTGAACCCGGCAGAGGGTTGTCCACCTTGAACTATTTAAAAAGACATTAAGATTTGTGAATACCACAGAGGGGGATGCAAGGGTGAAAAGGCATCACCCAACGTGCTAGCAGAAAGGAACTTTTGTTGTTATTTTGAATGCAGCAGGCCCTCGAAGGCAAGAGACTTTTTATAGAGCAAGGGACCTGGCCATCAAAGATCCTGATAGCTGAACACAGAACTGTCGTTTCGTGGGGGGAAAGCTCGAGCGTATGCTGTGCTCCAGAGTCCCGCCTTGTCTCGTGCTCAAAACGTGGGCAAGGGAAGACCACGACTACTGCATCCTGACACATTGTTTGTGAACACTTCTTTATTTCTTATGAGCCCTATCCCACACTCTTTTGTATTTAGCATAAGGATTGGCAATAGTTTTTCTTCGTATAGGCCTTTCTATTTGACAAGACCCCACTAGGACTGCCTTATTTTGATTTGATGATCGTAGCTTGCTCCAATCTTAGATTTAGATTTGGCGTTTTTTCCACCGCACCTATACAGTTTAATAAACACCCTTGAATTGTGATCACTTGTGTCTGTCTATTCTGGATTCCATGCCTTCCTTAGAGTGCCTAATGCACACATTGTCATTGCAGGCAACCACCTACTGTGACTCTCCCCATCTGCTCTTACAGAGACAATAAAATAAACCTAACACAGAAGGACACTTGCTCATCTTTCCAGGATTCATTCTTCTATATTTTGCCCCCACCAACCTCTGCAACCTATTTCAGGCTACTGATGCAGAACCAGCCAGCCACCATTGCTCTGAAGCCCTGCTGGTAGCAGACCACACTGCCCAGGTTTCTCCCTATTCCACTTACCATGAGGAGCCACACTAACCTGCAGTGGTTTTATCTGGGCACCATAAGGTCATGTGCCCACAGCCATTTAGACCTTCAAGCCAACAGTCAGTCAAAATGGTGTCCATGTGTTGAATTCAACAGACTCGCAGGGTTTCATTCTGTCCCACAGACACATTGCAGAGACACTGGGGGTCATTATGAGGTAGGCAGTAAGGGGATAATGGCGCCAGTAAAGGTGCCGAAGCCGTCAACCCCTTACCGCCTCATTACGAGTTCTGCTCACAGGACCCGCTAAGGCCGCCTGGTAAAACCAAGCGTCCTTAGCGGGTCCCGCGAGCAGTCCAGGCTTCTAACAACGGGCCTGTTATTAACGGGCCCGTTGGTAGCACCCTCCCCATTCCCATTGAGCCCTATGGGGGCTCAAATGGGGATGGTTCCTTGAACGAGGAATTACCGGGCAGTCCAAGGTCAGAATGGCCCGGTAATTCCTCATTCAAGGAACCCGGTAAGGGGGTAGCCATGCCGCTAATAGCAGAGAGCGCTAGTTTATATCCGTTTATTGTTGATCACTATGTGAACAGAAAATAGATAGAACAATCACCCAACTGTGAGATTATAAACCAGGGCCATTTTTTTTATGATAATCTAGTTCCGACACCTGTACTCGCTTGCAATAAGAAAATGTGACATCACCTGTAATAAATCATTATAGGCAGTCATTGAGGAATGTCTCATCTTGGCCACAATGCATAGACTGAGAAGCAGGTGGAATCCGCTTAGGCTCTTGCAACAAAAATGTAGTAGTAGTAATTTATATAGCGTCTTTTCCCATTTTAATTGTCTCAATGCGCTTGTGGTGGGAACAACAGCTGGACCGCCGTCCAGAGTATGGGAAAATTATCAGAAATGGCTTAGAATGCGTGTGTGCATTTGGCCCTGATAAGGAATGAGGTGGGCTGGCTGGGCTCCAGTAAGCAACCCAGGACACCAGGCATGTTGACGGGTGCTGAGGGAGGTCAGGCGAGTGCAAGAGACCCTTTATGACCTGCTGTTCCATAGGTCCTCGTATGCTGATGGCACTGGTGTTGAGGCATAATCTAATTTAAGGAGACGAAAACATATCCCATCTAGACTGAATTTGGAGTTGTTGCCTTCTGATGCGCGTGTGGGTAGCCATACCTGCAGCAGATGTCCATCGAAGTGGTGTGCTTATCTGTACCTTGAGGCTTGGATGGAGCATTGTTTTTGACGCCACAGTTTGATCAAGTTGTCCATGTGAGTCCTCTAGGCGCAGTAGCCTGGATGCCATAATAGCTCTGGTTAGCGTCATGAACAAGCTATCATAATGCATCTAAGCGTGACATACCGATTTCCCCACTGTCTTCTAGGTGCGGTATCCAGACTACCCACTTATCTTTAATTGCAATTCACCTTCAATCTTCATACATACAAGCGCAGTAGATGGGCTAAAATCATGGGTGAACCTGCTAGCTGCTATCTCACTCACCGCACCTATCTATCGCCCTTGCATGCAACGAGTGGTTGTGCTCCAGAGAGAAGAACATTTACCTCATGATAAACTAGGAAGACTACCCAATGTTGCCACACTGTGAAGGCACTGAGAATGGGGGGAAAACCCAGAGAAAAGCAGCTGCATGAACGGTTGGCTGTGAATTTGCTACATGGAGAAAACAGCTGGGGCTGTAACCCCCTGGTGTGGGACGACAAAATATACAGCCCAAACGTACCCACTGCATATTCAGCAACAACACTTTAGCACCTGACCACCATGGAGTTCGGAGTAAGAGACTTAGTAGATTATCGATATGATATGGCATTTATAACACGCCTATAAACAAGTGTTTCAAGGCGTGACGAGGCAAGGGAGGGGAACAAAAGGGAGGACAGACAACGATCCTACTAGGCCAGGTGTCATTCGGATAGAGCAAGTGCATGGGAGGGGGGCAGGGACAGTGCAGTACATGGGAAAAGATAACAATAAGTAACGGGCAGCTTGTGGCAAGTGCAAGGGTAGTGCAGACATCAGGTGTCAAGGGCTGGTGGTGGTGGTGGGGGGTTGGGGGGACTGTAGGGATACAGAAACAGTCCCCAAGTGCGGGATTGCCAGGTAGGCAGTGCAGGTGTGTGATGCTGGTGGGGGGGGGGGGGCCTCGGCCCGAGATCAGAGGGTGGCCAGTGCAATTCCGGTTACAGCCAGGAGGTCAACAGAGGAGAGGAAGAGAAAAAGCAGAAGCAAAGAGAAAGGTTTTTAGGTGCTTCCGGAACTGGAGATGGTTCTCCTCAAGTTTAGGGGAGGCAGGGAGGCTGTTCCAGAGGGAGGCACCAGCCGAAGAAAGATCTACCAGCAACTAGTTGCTTGGAGAAGCAAATGACCCTGAGGGAGTTGGAGGCGGATGAGTGGAGAGCTCGAGAAGGAAGATATTTAGGAAGAGAGAGTTGAAGGTATTGAGGCCCCAGAAGGCCTTGTGGAGAGTTATTGGAACAAGCACAATGCTCTAGTAGAAACGAGGACCATCCCCGCAATGGGAGTGGGGACATTAGACCTGCACACCTCATGAGCACCTAAATCAATAGGGAAACTGACCGAGTACTTGACACCTGGTCACTAATTCAAAAATATGAGTGCCAAAGTCCAATTATAAAACTAGGCAGAAACACCCGACTTGAGCATTTTAGGATGGTGTCCCAGAGTATGGAGGTGAGAGGAGGAGGTGCGGAGAGAGACAGCAGAGTAGGAGGAGAGAGAAGAGGAGGGGCTGTTATAAAGAGACTCAGGAGGAGAGTTGAAAGAGAGGGGGCTTGAGAGAAGAGGAGTGAGAGGCTAAGCACTGAAGAGACCCTTTGGGCAAAAGGGGGACAACCACAGGTCTCACATTGGACTTTATCAATGCGACAGAGTCCCACAAGATGGCTCAATGTTGGGATCATATGCAAAGGCCATGGCAGTGAATTGTGCTGGGGCACGCAATTCTTCCCAAAGACTCTGCGATTTAATCTACAGACACTGCAACCAGGTGACTCTGACCTTTACTGGATTTAAGTTATCCTTCCATAATGGTACTTTTTCCTGGTAACATCTCCCTGCTTTCATTATTTAGCTACTCCCACTCCCCTCTGTCCTACATGTCCCCGGGGAGATATCTCTCTCTCTCTCTCTCTCTCTCTCTCTCTCTCTCTCTCTAACTCCTTTGGATCCAGACCCTGGGGGTGGACCAGTGTGGGATGATCACCTGGGTGAGGGATCTTCAGGGAGTGGGGGTGAGGCATCCGATGGTGAGAGATGGTATCCCCCCCCTTCCTGTGCCCATACACCATCCTATTATACAGGATTCTCCAACGTCCCAACCCCCCCGCTTCCTACACAAACACTGGCAAGAGGAAGAGGGTGATAGAGTAAAAGAGGCTAACACTTTTGTATCATTGAACATGTCCCGTTAATCAGGTCAGGCAAAGTCAGGCACTTAACCTTAATCACATACTCCCGATACCCATTAGCTCCCCCCACACGGATAAAAGGCAGAACACAGGTCTGAGCAAGGTGGAACACAAGAAGGAGCAGAACTTTCGCTCATTCTTTCAGATGGGCTCTGTCTTTTGGAACTTTTGGTATTTTTACTTGTCCTATGCAGTCTATTTTCCTCCATAACTCTTAAAGGCATCTGTATTTTACTTTTGCAGCACACAGCTCCTTATGGGCAGTGTTGCTGGGGACCCCTGGAGACCTCCTTTTGAGATTTGTTTCTTTAGCCTAGAGTAACAACAGTTACTAAGAATTTAAACTTTATAGTTTGAGATATTGGCGCACACCACCTTATGTGGAGTGTCAAAGGGATTCCTAGTATCCCCTTGATCTCCGTTTGTGACTTTTTAGTCACATGGACAATCTCCTAATTATGGCTGGTGGCAGTGGACATGTTCTACCAACTAGTTTGCAATTTTTCTACCACAGGCTATGTCCATAACCCCGGTAGTGTACAATAGCACCTCCCCCCAGCAACCCACGGGTACTAACTTGGCGCCTTTCCTTTTTTTCCCATTACTAGTGTGGTTGTCCTTTGTCAGCCCTTCTACCATTCTGGGAAGAGGAGGCCTGTGTGTGTCTTTTGCTTTTGGCAGGAACCCTTGGGTATCCCTGCCTAGGCTTCACAGAGTTGGGGCAGACAGCAAGCGAGGGAGGAGTTTTCCACCCCCCTGTCCTTTGTCTGCCAGAGTGTCTGAATGGGACCAGCTCCCACTGGGGGTCTGGCTGTCCTGACTGGACAGCCAAACGACCCTTTCTGTAAACTGCTGAGGAAGATTGCAGAGAAGCAAGTGTTGGAACTGGATAAAAGGGCAGCTCCTGATGTGAAAAGCAAGTCGACCACTGGAAGCTGATGTAACCAACGAAGAAGACAGAGATGCCTGCAGACCCTTTGCAACACTGAAGCGACTACTGCTGTCCTGACCCAGTTTTCTGTGCGACAGGAACTCCTAAGAGGACTCCTTCCCTTTGACTGGTGGGTACAACCAGTCCCAAGACAAGCTTTTATTTGAGCCATCTCACGAGGTCCTGTGACTTTCCAGACCTGCAGAACCCCAATACGAGGAGACCTGCTGTCCATTTCGAAAGCATTGTTGTGGAAAGGCCAAATTCGTCCACGTCTTTGCTGACCCCACAAGGACACCCCAGAAACACAATCTAACTCGTCCAGACACCCTCAGCATAGTGTGGGACTGCAGGAACCGAAGAAGATTGTCCGGCGAATCGCGTCCTTTGTTGGTGCTGCAGAAAAGGTGCCAAAACCGCCGAATGGCCAGAGAAGTTGATGAAAGCTGTGCAAGAGGGCCTCCAACACTGCTGCTGAGAGATCTAGCCCATTGTCCTACCTTTCATCATCATACCAAGGAATCCAGTGGTCAGGTCCAGAGCTGCAACATCGCATTCAGCACAAATGTTTTCTTCAAACCCAAGGCACAGTGGGGAAAAAGGTACTGCTTACCTTATTCCAAAAAAAGTTGCTGCAGAGCATTGGGGTGCACGTAGAGGTGGGCAGCCCCATCTTAAGCTCAGACTCAAACCGCTGCTTGTGTCCCCTTATCGAGTCCATTAACAGGGTTTCCAACGTTGGTTATGTCTGCTTGCATCTTCCTTCCTGGAGACTAGAAAGTATCCACATGAACTTTTGACTTCTGCTGCTTTTCAAGACTTTAAGCCTCTGAGAACTGCCTTTTAGCTAGGATTGCGTTTTGGACTTTAAAAGACCTGCTATGTAGGGAAATTGTCTCTAGAACCTGAAGCTCCATTAAGATAGCACTAACCAACTGTTTTCCTTCCCAGAAATCAATGTGCATGCTGACTAAATGCAATTACTGTATTACTTTGCGCGTTATGATAGTAGTACAGTAGACCTGTCAAACTCCTGTAACAATTGTGCGTGTTCAGCAGCTGCCAACTAAGAAGTGGCCTTTTGAAAGTATTGTAAAGTCTACCTGTGTGTTGGTTTATTGTGCCAAGTATTAAACAGTAACTTGTGTAAATATAATAAATCTATATTTTAATATAAATGTATGCGTTTCTTTGATGTGCATTACTAGCTAGGGTCAGTGCACTTACCTACAGCTCACATCTTCCTCTTAAGATAAGCCTGACTGCTCTGCCAAACTATCAAGATCTCGAGTAGTACAGCCTGATGCTCTTTACTAAGAGTTGGGGGATCTCCAACCACTGGGATAGCTTACTAAAGTATTACCTCCAAGTGGGACTTTAGGAAAACTTCCCCCAACACTGTGTAGTGAAGTGAGTGTGGTTTGTTTTGCTGTAGATGTATGCTTGTGTTTAGCTTAGAGAGTTTGAGAGGTACATGCCGAGGGATGAGTTTTTTAGTGGGGTTGGTTAGTGGTGATACTTTATCGTACCCCGCCTCAGTTTTGGCCGCCTGTGGCACATATCCCTCCAAATGACCTACATTGTGGTGTGCTAGGGTTCCCACTCCTATTTTCTGTGCAGAGTTGTGGGTTAACAGGGCCATTTAGTGGTGATATCTCCTTCAACCCCTGTGTTCAGACTAATGGAAGTCTACATTGCTTTATCCCCTGGCACATCCTGGTGTGTAGCCTCCCATCGCCTCCCTGGGCCCCATGGTGTATCAGTTTGGTTGCCACTCTTTCCCCTTTTAATTCTGATGCCTTCTGTCAGTGGTTCAAAGTTGGTCGGTCCCACCTCTCGACTGGTACATAGTGAGGGATTTCAAATAACATATTTTGAACCCTCTCGAACGGGAAGACGAGGCCGTCCTTTGTTCAAATTAGAGCCCCTAGGAATTGTTTGACTTGACTGGGGTCTAAGCTGGATTGTTTCTCGTTGATAGAGAAACCCAGCCTGAATAACAGATCTATCGTCTTTTGGGTATTTGACAGACATGTTTCATAGGAGTCCCCTGTTATGAGCCAGTCGTCGAGGTAAGGATAAACTGGAATGGATTGCCTGCGTAGGTGTGCTGCCGCCACTGCTAGTACCTTCGTAAATACCCTTGGTCCTGATGCTATGCCGAAGGGTAGTATCTTGAACTGATAATGTTTGTTCTCTATTATAAACCTGAGGTACTTTGTGTGCTGGCAACATCGAAATATGAAAGTATGCATCTTTCATATCCAGAGTTGCCATGTAATTCCCCCTGTGTGAGCAGAGGAATTACTTCCTGCAGGGTGACCATGCAAAATTTCTGTGGTTTTACAAACTTGTTCGCTGGACGCTGATTTAGAACAGGACGCATGGTTAGATGCTTTTTGAGTACAAGGACGTACACTGAATAAATACCCTCCTTTACCTGTGATAGAGGTACGATCTCTTATGGCTCCTTTTTGTTCCAGTATCTCGACTTCTTGAAGAAGCATGCAAAGATGTTCTGGTGTTAGTCTTCGTTGACGTGGAGGACTGTATTTTGGGGATTGGTTGAACTCTACACAGTGCCTGTGGGCTATGGTTTTTAGCACCCACTGGTCCGTGGTTATTCCCTCCCATGTTTTCAGGAATGATGTCAGCAAGCCCCCGACCAGAGAGACATGGGAGGGGACCAGAATCTTCGAGTCACTTGGAGCCTGAGGCAGGAGAACCTCTGGGGGTTGGGTTCCTGCCTCTTCCCTTAACACGCCGCTGTCACTTTTGGGGGTACGGATATTGTAGATATTGGTTCCCTGTGGAGAGTTCCAGTTGTTTCCTGAAGGGTATTGTTGGTGAGGAGCGTTGGCCACGAAAAACCCTTCTGTTTCCAAATCCTCGCCTTGGAAGGTCTCCGAGTAATTTGGTCCAAACTCTTTAGTGTTTCATGTTCTTTTTTCACAGTCTAAGGCCTCATCTACCACCTTTCCAAACAAGTTGGATTCCTCCACAGGTTTGTTTATAAGAGACGCTTGCGTTTCAGGTTTAAACCCTGAATTTCGAAGCCACGCCTGTCTTTTGAGGAGAATGCCTTGAGCTAGGGCTCGGCTGGCTGTCTCGGCAGAATCCAAAGTGTTTTTTTAAAATACTTTGGTTAACCTGCCTACCTTCAGAGACTGTGGTAGGTAGGCGGGTCCGTAGAGGTTCTGGAGCCTCTTGTAGGCCTTCTTGTATTAAAGCACATTGCGCATCTGCGTAACTGGCCAATAGAGTGGCGCTATTGGCGATATGCGTGGAGTACGCTGCCGCTGTGGTAACCCTCTTACGCAGGGCATAAAGCCTTTTCCCTTCTTTGTCAGGGGAAGCCTCGCCTGTTGAAAAAGGAACCCCTGCTCTTTTCCTTGTGGTAGTGACTACCAAAGAATCTGGGGTGGAATGACCTCTAATATATAGAGGGTCAGATGGGGAAGGCCGGAAGAGTTTTTTCTCGTAAGAACCAGTGTAGACAAAGATGGAGCAAGGTGTTTTTTAATGGAATGGAGTAGAGGAATGGCTTGGCTGGTTGGCGGCTTCTCTGAGTATATCCTCAATGAACTCGGCTTCCGGTGCTGCCTCTTCAGTGGCAAAAAGTGATCAGCTGCTTTACGTAACATTACATTAAATGTTAGTTGATCATCAATAGGAGAAGGATTTCTTGTAGGGATGTTCTGAGGAGAGTCCAAGGCCAGAATATCTGGGTCTGCGTCTTGTGGCTCTGGGTACTGCCATGGTTGAGGGTCACCCACATCTGGGTCCTCCCCCGAGCCTTCCATAGGTTCATCTTCATGGGGTCATCTCCAATGGGCTCATGTTCCTCCTCGTTATAGAAAGTATTCTCCTGTACCTTAACTGGTAACTGGTAGAATGTCTTCTTCAGTAAGGTCATAATTATATATGTGCTCTTCTAAAGAGGGGTCAAAAAGCCTTGGGAATTATCTAGGGTTAGCAGGGCTTTCCTTCCTTGGCTTTCCTAGTGTAGGTTGTTCTGCACATGAAACAAACTTGTCCAGCCTTTCCATGCATTCCACAAACTTTTCCCTAGTACAGACTGATGATCTAGAACGGTCTAGGGGTGGAAAGGTGTCTCTATCAGTCTTCCGACAAAAAAGTGTCTCTAGCACTCTCTTCTGTCGAAAAAAGTAGAGCTATGTGCCTTAGCGTCGAAGAAAGTCCTTCCTCTCCCTCAGAGAAGTCCTCTGGCGGGACCGATGAAGGTTGGGTATCCCTGTGCCCCTCCCTCGACTTCTGAACGTTATCTTTAGATCTCAGCGGATCTTTGGTTCTTTCAGAGACTTTTGGAGAGTCCCCAGCCTGCCGTTTATGGGAATCGGCTACCACAATTCTTGCCAGACTGACCTCGACGTCCTCACCAGTCGGGAGGCGAGTAGGTACATCTGACGGTTGTAAGGTAGTCTGTTTTGGCGGAATCAGGGCCTTGCCCCTGTCAGCCACCTTTTCCGGCAGTGCTGTAACTTTCGGCGGTGGTAAGGCCTTGTCTTGAGTCCTTTGTTTGTCGTCGCCGTACGCTTGCCTGTGATGCGTGTCAACGGAACTATTGTGTTTTGGGGGTAGCGCCCTTTGTCTTGGATTGCCCAGTCGCTAGGGACGCATGCGGCTCCTGGGAGGGCTGCCGATCGTGTTAATTGGCGGGTATCACCGTTGGCGCCGAAGTCTTTTTCGACATAGTCGATGTAAGGCTAGTGGTTGTGTGCTTAGTGTCATGCATGTGTCGGTCTTTGTCGCCGGGGTGCGACTTCCCCATTCCAGAGCTTACGCCGTGCTTATCGGGGCTGGGGACAGACGATGCGGAACGTGATCGTTCCGTCGAAAAGTCAACAACCTCTGGTTCGGAGGCCTGATAGTCACTCTCGCCGTCGTCACATTCAGTGGTAGCGGCAGTGGGAAAGTCCCAGCCTTGGACATACCGTAGGCCGCCCACCGTTTTACTCTACGCTCCTTCAAAGTCTTGGGGGTAGAGGAGCTTACAGGCCGCACACCCTTCTTTATGATCGAGCGACAAGCACCAGTTACACCGACTGTGCTTATCCTTCCATGGGTATTTGCTCTTACAAATAGGGCAAAATCTAAATGGAGTCCTCTCCGTAGCTGAGGTTACACAGAGTGACTAAGACCAACTGGGAAAGAGGGAAGAAAGGGAAAGGCATTTTCAGTTTGAAAAGAAATATCCACCCGACCCCACTCTCCCTTCTGTATAGGCGGCGGAAGGCACGTCCACGTGGTCGGCAACACCGACAGGATCACCTTCCATCGAATCTCGCAGGTCTTCGGCAGAACTGGAAACAGCCATCGAGACAAGGGACGGAAAGGGTGATATTAAATATCTTTATAGAATAATTCGACCAAAGGTCGTTGGACAATAGGAATGTTCTTTACGAACTCCGCATAAGGGCGACCAGTTATCTGGGCGGAAAAAAACAATCAGAGGGACCTCGACGCGTGAGGGATTGTGGGTACAACGCACGTCACTATAGGGATAGTGTTACAGGCACGCCCATGTCAACGTCCCCTTTCGATTCTCGAAAGACAAGATGCAATACTCCGCAGTGACCACTGGATGTCAGACTATGCACAGCATGTGATTCTGAGCAGATTGACAAACATCAGAAAACTACATTGTGTGTTTCCTGTACTTAACTAGAGCCCTTCTCTTTCCTAGACTAAAACTGGCTGCTCGACCTAGCTACCAAACCTTTCGGGCAGTTTAGGCCAAACCAAAGAGTTAGAGCCCTGTACATTCCAAGAGTGAGTCTTCTGAAGTCCCACCACCGGTGGACTTTTGTAAAACTCCCTAACAATAGAATGCTGCCACAGAAGAGACCTGATGTTTACATTCCATCGAAACTAAAAGTAAGGCAGCGCTGCACTCATCTGAACAAGAAGGGAAAGATCCTAGTACTTGAAGGGGACTGTTGCATATGGCCAGTGTGAACCTGGAATAAACTGTCACCCAACAAGAGAGGACACTATCACTGCTGCAGTTTCAGGTCACCACCTTTCAGTATCCTAGGAGGGCTACTCAGAGGCCAACAGCACAGGCAGGAGCATGAGAGTCTTGCCATGTGAGTTGCCATCAACTGATCACTTGTGAGTGCATCTAAAGACCAGGCAAATGCTTTGTTCACTGGCTTGCTGCCCTACGGTAATCAATAACGCCACTCACTGGTAGCCTTCTGATGACATGATCTGGACCCACTGTTTCACTATGAACAAACTACATTGACGCAAACAGCATCGGCACCACAAGCACCATGGCATCACCATTTCCATGCACCTTGTCCCCCTTTTTTCTCAGTTTATATTTTCAAATCATCAATGTGCACTGAATGCAATAAACTCCACAATCCCATCGCTCGCCCGAGAGGCAAGCTGTAAAGTTTACGATTATGTGTCTTGCCAGCGTCTTACCCAAACAAAAAACATACAGTACCAGAGCAGAGGTCTTTGTGGTCACATTATCAACTGCTCAGCAGAAAGACTGTACAATTAATAGAACATGAATGCGCTTGATTAATTCTGCAGATTGCGTCTATTTACAGGGTGCTAAAGTGCTCAGAAGCAGCCGTAAGGTGGCACATAGCTCAAATAGGAAATACCAAACACAAAGAAATATATTTGAACGAGTAAACTTCTGCTATAGCAGTTACTGAAACCAGGGTCCTGTGGAACGTGTACAAGGCTACTTAACAGCCAGCCCATATTGGAACAGGCTGGGTAACTGGTGAGTGCAATACCATCCCATTCATCTCTGTGGCCTGCACATGCCTCCTGGCAGAGTGACATCAGAAATCACTAATGTGTTGAAAGCGGCAGCCGGTCTCCATCCCCATCCCCATCCCCATTGATCCCCCTTCCACCCACTCTACTGAAAGGGAAACATTGATTGCCCGCCAATCTTGCCAAAGACACATGGAGCATGCTCACCAATCATCTGCCTGCCTGGATCAATTTTTATCATAAATAAGGCAATTGTCAGAATGATGGTTGTGGGATCATTCAAGAAATAGCTCAGCGACAGAAAGTGTGCTTGACTGTGTACCCTGCCAATCCTGTCCCCTGTTGTATTCCCAATAACCTTTCTTCAAAGCAGAGTGCAGCAACCAACCCCAAGCATAAGTGTACGCCAGACCACTCTCTCCCAGCAACACACTCCAAGCAAGACCACTGAATGCCCAGATTCCAGCCACAGAGCCCAGTCCAGTCAAGTTCAACGGCAGACTCCAAGCGTAGACCAACAAACCTAAACACTGATGCAGTCCCCACCCGAGTGCTAATGCTGTCCCCCTCGCCCAGTTACATATATTGATAGTACAGCCACGCCCTCCCTGAGTGAAGTTAAATAATCCAAGCATCCCTTACAGACACCAAGCTAACCCCCAGATGGTATAATTCGTTTTGCAGCCAGGATCTTTTTTCAATATCATTTTTTACAAAACAATTATAGGCGGGTGGGTAAAAGGGGAAGGGAGATGGTTGGGATAAACTAATAGGAAAGGAGGCTTTGAGGGGAGCACCCCCATATAAAATAAAAACAAAATAAAATGAGTTAAGATATCATTTTTTTACAATAAATTGCACGAAAAAATAACTGATGGCAAAAGAAAGTAGAACCTCACCAAACACTTGAGTAACTCTATGGACCACAGACCCCTCAGCCCAGCTATAGCCATTACAGTGTAGTAGCAGACCCCATTTACAACCACAACATATCAGATCCAAACCACACCACCACACTCCATTCTCACCACAGTTAGAGATCCCAAACACAGCCCAGGACCCCGGAATGAAGCTACAGACTCCAGTCACTGCTAGAGACTAGCACGGTCATAGACATCCGAACGCTCGCGGATTACTCACATCAGCCAGTTTGTGGTTACGGAAGTGGGACTTGTTGCACTTGAGAAGTTGAACGGCCAAGTTGCAATCTTGCCGGTAGCGCTCCTGGAAATGGAAAGAGGTGACAGGTTTATCAAGAGGGCCTGTTGCAAACCTGGCCAATAGGCGGGCGACGTCTGGTGCAGAATAAAATGTGGTGCATAAATAGTAAAGAGATGAAACCCAGAATGTAAAGTCTCTCTCTTAAGGGACATGGTTGCGCTAAAGTAAACTCTTGTTAGAGTGACTGCAAGGTCTTTAGTCCTCACTTTACACCCAGCGGACACAAGAGCTCTGACTGACACACACCAAATGGAGAACCTAGGTCATGGAAAAAGATCATTAGGCTTCTGTAGGTTATGGGGAAATTGTGGAAAATGCTTTTAAAACTAACACCTCACCTAGTATACTGAAACAGTAACCCCTGGCAGTACTGGATCAGGGTGGCATTGCAGCCCTTGCTCCATTGGGAGGCTTCCACCATCGGTATGCTGCTCTTCAAAGCAGATGGGCCGATTATACTGAACGGAGAGAGGGCATGGGAGCAGAGAACCTGGGAAGAATGGTCTAACTGGGGTGCTGGTGAGAAACAGTATCTGAAAGGAGGTGGGAGCAAGAGGACCTCACAAATGGAAAGGGTTGGCAGTGGGCAGGAGAGGACTCAGATCACCAGACATTCCCACCTGATGGCAGGTTGTCGCATGACTGGACGATGGTCCACAACATTTACCATTATATGTAGCAGCTTTAGATGTGACTTGTCGCCTAATCCCTGTGGCCATTTCACACACACCTCATCTGGCGGCTCTGGAGTTCAAAAGATAGAGCCACCTGTGTCAAAACCACAAAGAAAGCTGGCAATGCAAAGATTTGATCTGGGCTCTTGGCTGATGAGGCAGAAAACATCAGTGCAGCTTTAGGGAAGCAAGGGTACCATTCCGCAGGAGTAGGGATTTGAGCCACATAGATGCAGAAAGAAATGGCAATAATTGGTCGGAGGCAGAGTCTGCAGCCTTGGGAGTTCACCACATGGCATTTGTATGAAGGATTAAGTTACTAGAAGGTAACCCTGAGATTGCCAGTACCAGACTGTTGGCAGGGAATGGGTCACAAGGCAAGAAGGGGGCTTGGGGAAACTCCAAACTGCTGCTTCTGGATGAGGGAAATCTGCCAGTGAGCAGCAGCATGGGAACGGGAAAGGATGCCGATGTCAAGTGCCAGTGTTTGTGCCGCTGGTGCATGGGCTTGTGGAGAAGGAAATCTACAAAAACAATGGGATCCATCCCTGGAAGCTTTGGTCTTCAATCCTTCAGAAAATGCATCCGAAACCAACTCATCACTCACAGTGTTTGGGGCCAGAATATCGCTTTTAGGGGTGAAGATATCAAGTAATAAGGTTAATGTGACACTGAAAAATCGATTCTAGGAACAGCAATGTGACTGCGCTGCGCCCCATCTTCTTCCAGTTTGGCGCATTCTGTGATGCTTTACATTAAGTGTACAGTTTCACATTATACTGGACTCTGAACCGGAGTAAAGAACCTCATAACCCAGAACATACAGAGGAAAGAGATTTGGGACTTGGTGGCCTAAGAAACATGCTGCGGCGATATGGTGAAGTAACATTGCCACCTAAAAAACATTTTGGACACTAATGACGTTTATTGAAATTAATTTTAGCATTGTGTATTTATGAATGAACAAATGTTAAGCGAGCGCTTGTTACAATCCAAAAACGCGTGTACATGCAATTCGTATCCGCCACTGACTCCAATTACGGATGAATGGATCATGCAGAGAACCTACATTTTCTTAATACATTATTGAAATTGAAGAACTATTTGGTAATTGAGGGCTGCACTTGGGTGTTTTTGGGGCATGCACGCACACCTACATTTAGCTCTTCCAGTTTGTTGATGGTGGTCTTGGCGTCGAGTAGCTTGTTTGTAAGCTCCACAATCTCCCAATCGAGGGTCTTCCGGTCCTGCTCTGCCCTTTTTATCTATAGCACAGGAGAAAGACTGTTAAATTGGGCAGCAGGTGGCATTGCCATCTAACTCTGGCTTTCTGGGAATGTACAGAAAGTAAAGAAAACCAACACAACTCCTCCTTGTCACAACTGCTGTGGGATAAATCGATGCTGAGATAAATAAGGGGACCCATAACTAGCGCAATGTTGTAGTCTGGGCGGAAAGTGAACGTTTTCATCAAGTGGCCAGTTGTAGGAAAGCACACCTTTTGCAATTTACAGAGCAAACTCAGTTATAAGAAACTTGGGGAGGAGGGGGAAGGGTACACAGGGGAGGATTTTGATGAATCCCACTATTTAATAAAAGACCTCCGATCTACACTCCCGGTACCAATCCCCACATGACCTTTCCACATACACCAGGACACCACAGGGCCTTTACAGATGGCACATTTAATGTTTAAAGAGAGGGAAAAAAAGAAAGCAACCAGACTTAGCAGCTAGCACCGATCGGACGAAGACAGAAGGTGCCTTGGCTTTCCAGATGAACCAAACCCATGTTGGTGGCGATCCAAATTATCTTTAGGAATTAGGATTTATTTGTCTCAAGTAAACCTTGAGATTAGGATGAGGGCCTTCAAGAGACGCGGACATCAGAACACAAATCATCTATTAAGCGTGAAACACAGAACCAGGTCACAAGCTAGCCGCATTGGGCTACACATTCAGCTAACACAGACATCATAAGGCAAACCTAAAGTTAGACAGTTGCTAGGATGCAGTGTACGTAAACATGGGACATGTGGTTGCATGTCAAGCTAACACAGACATGCACATTCAGATTACCCCAAACTATCAGGAAGCGTGCATACCAGATATTCTCTTCCTAGGGATGCATCTTAGCAGTGTCCATGTTTAGGATGCATGTTTCAAGGTA
The DNA here is from genome assembly GCF_040938575.1 of Ambystoma mexicanum. NCBI lineage: Eukaryota > Metazoa > Chordata > Amphibia > Caudata > Ambystomatidae > Ambystoma > Ambystoma mexicanum. The sequence goes on along the minus strand of NC_090928.1, from coordinate 1,241,421,192 downwards.
GCATGGAAGCTGGTGATAAAGATGGATGCAATACTCAATGTAAAATAGCCCCCAGAGGTTACCAGGAAGCACACAACCAGCCCCCATGGCTGGGAAGATGCATGCAGTAAGGTTACTTTTTGCATAGTGTATCCAGATATTCCTGCATTGATTGTATTTAAAGTGCTAGATGAGCCTTTACAGCAACTAAGTGACAGTGAGTTACATTGTATGGGGAGAGGGTCGTACTGGCGCTACAGGGAAGACAAAGCCTAAACAGAAAAAAATAGGATTATGAAAGACATTTTGAAACTAGACACAGGAAAAGAAAGGCAGAATAAAAAGGGCAAGTAGAGGAAGCAGGAGAGGAACTGATATTCCAAGTAGAGGACGGAAGACAGAAGACTGGGAAGACAGAAAGAATGGAGCAGAGTGAGATGAAAGAGGCCAGAAATGCAGTAGAGAAAGCAGCAATTGCGTATACAGCGTTTGCTGCCACATATTATACTCTACGTGGTGGTCTATATAACAGGTGTAATAACCAACCTCAAGACAAAGGGCCGGGGCAACGGCCTCGCTTATGTATAAAGCAGCACCAACCTCAGCAGCAGTCAGTCTATAGGGCAAAACTATGGATCCCTCGCTGACGGGGAGACTGGCGTTGAGCTATACCAGCGTCAGCGCCATCCATCCTATTGTATCTAGAAGTGGCCATTCATGTGGTTTATGGAAAACCTCTACTCGTCTGGCGTGTTACACAACTAGAATATTATGGTCTCTTTCCAATTACTTTCTGTGCATTCATTGGAAATGGCTTAAATCTGACTGTACAACCCCAACTACTTAAAAAGCAGCTTTTGATCACTAAGCCATGGTACACTTATAAAATTCAACAGACCTAGGTGTAAAATGTCTTTGTATTTAAATCTAAAAAAACCTGTGAATTTGACACATATCGGATTAAAAAAAGCATCTCCTAGATCTTTATTACCAAGTCCATGCCTGGATAGTTTACCCTTGGCATTTTTTTTTTTAACCAGAAAATGGGCTCAAGACAGCTCTAAGTTTTATACATAGTGACGATGTCCTGGAAACAGTTTAAAATATTTCTTTGCCCTGCCACAGCTTAAAGACATACCGAGGAGACCCTGAGCTTTCACAAAGTCTGTCATCCTAAAGAAGCTGGGTGTACCGAGCCAATATTCTTCATATGGCAGGTAGTGAGCCGACGCTGTTCTCCCACACTTCCAAATAAGGCTGCACTCCAGTGCCTTACAGTGGTGTACGGTGTCTGATGCTTATACTGTAATGGAACATGCTTTCTAGGAGGTTGCAACTTGTTCTGATCATAAGCATGTTATCGTTTTCTAACATGGAGTACTTTATTGAAGTTTTAGTGTCAATAACCTGTTCTATTTTATTTGTAATTGTTGTTCGTGTCTGTTAGCAAGGATTTTCTTTTTGCTACTTTCCTCCCACAGGCTTCCATTGTACACCCTTCCTTTTTGCTTGTTTAGGCTCCTGGCCTAACGTTTTGGAGGCAAGTAAAGTCTTCATCCTCACTTCCCTTGTTTTTTGCTCATATTTATGGGGGAACCGATCAGTCCAAAAGACTAGCAGTACTGGGAGACTGTCTCCCTTAGTGGATGTCATGGATTTGTAGCCCCCACCCCTTAATTTTAAGTGCAGTTAGGACACTTTGTATCCTTGTGAATTGTTCGTTTAGTAACTTTGTAGTTACAAATGAAATGTGCCCATGATGGGCTGGTAGCAGAGGATCATTTTTTACTGTGTTTTTGACATTTTACTTGTGCACTTTTCCAAGGCCCAGGAGGGGATCCTTGACTGGACAACCACCAACCCAAGTCAGGAAAAAGGGAGATCGGGACAGGACACTTTACGCCCATGTAAGCCTATTGCGGGGGCTTTAAAAGGAACAGGTATGTTAGCTTACCCTCCCACCCCCACCCTTGCTCAGATTTTTACAGAGAACACATCAGAGGTTCCAGATTCCGTTGGGGACTTCTGTGCTTAGTCCAGTCCGGTCGAGGGAGGCCCAGGGGTTGCAAGTGCAGAGGTCCGTTTCAGACCCAGGATTTAGTTTGTTGTTTGCGGTACCTGTACTACGCTCCATGCAGCTGAACACTCTTGCAATGAAAGGAATAAGACTTTTGCTGAGCCAGCGACCTTTGGAAACCTCCACTGGGTTAAGAAGACTGGCTGAATGGGAGTCACCATGATCAGACGACGATGGGTGATCTTTGTTTCAAAACCAAAGGAGCAGATCGTGCACGGTTTACGTTGAGACTAGAAAGCTGAAAATGCAGGAGCAAGCATTTTGTACCAAAAGTTGAATATCCTCCAAGTTACAAGGAGGAACAGCGACGGACGGCTTGAGCAAGGTAGCCCAGGAGGGAGCTATTCAGTCAACTGTGTGGTTTAGGGACATTCCTGAAGCCTCAGCAGGCATGGACCCTCGAACAGGGGTGAAGACAGATTGATGCCACCAGTCCAGGGATTGAAGCGCCGACCAGGGCCATTCTTGAGATCAGGACAAACTGGCAGGGGCGCCCCAGGACTTGGTTGAGGCAATGCTGGTTCAGCTGCAATGGTCGTCCTTATAACTTCACAGGGCTTCACTTCTTTGTAGGGATCTTGGCTCCAGCGATAATCTGACAAATGGCTGCAGGGGTTTTTATCAAGGCTTTGGACTGGTGTCACCACAAGGTCCACCAATGGTTGCCACCATTCAAAATGGCAGAGTTTTCCCAATCATGGCAGCTGCTGGTGAACGATTCTGCACAGCAACAGGCACTCAGTGACACGGATGTAGACTGACCAGACATTCCATGGATCTTCTCCTCTGGCAACACAGACTGCCACCTTTGCCAGGAAAGCAGAGGCTTCCTGGTAAAGGGCTTTCCATATAGGACGATTACAGACCCGAGAAGGCCAAAGGACAACATGGCCAATGGGCAGGTGAACATCTCGTGGCATAGTCATTGTCGCATTATGAAGTCAAATGCAAAAGTGCATGGTAGAAAAATACCCGATGCCACCAGCCCATCCCGGGACACATTTTCCTTTGTAGCTTTGGCCTTACAAATGCAAAGTTATACGGATAGAAAAGATCCTCACCGCACTTCACTGTAAGGCGATGTGTGGAGCTTTAAAACCGATAGTCTATCAGTTTCCCCATGGGGGAGTAAAGCAGAAGACTTTATTTACCTCCAAAATGTCAGGTGAGGAGTCCAAACAAAGCAAAAAGAATGGGTGTCCCATAGAGATTTCTGGGAGGAAAGGAGCAAAAAGAAAACATTTTCCTAACAAACTCTAAAAACAGTGAAAGGCAAGAATGCGCCAAAAACCTATGCAATTCAGAAAGCATTCTGAAGAGTCCGTGAAAAAACTGTGGCGCCATTGTGAGGCATGGGAAAAGCCCCTGCCTTCAGATCCTTCATAGCGCTAAACTGGAACTGGCATGAAGGCCAAGCCACAAGGTGCCCCAGGGGGGAATGTTAGGACCACAAACCAAATCTGTGCCTCTGCGAGTACCGGGAATGTAGGCTTTTTTTCTTGCTGAGACGTCAATCTCTTTTCCCAGCGAGTCCCCATCCAGGGCCTCACTGGTGATGTAATTCTTAGGGGTGCAGCGACTAGCAGTTGCTATAGGGATGAATAGTTCAAGTATCGGGGTCAAGCGAAATGGTCGTTTTACTTCATAAATCATGTTCAAACCTTGACAAATACACTTTTTTACAAATGTGCTCCTACCTTTCATTAATTTCTCATGCAATCCTTATACAAGGCACACAAGACAAAAGAACAGAGTAGAAAAAAGCATGGACCAAACAAATGGAAGGATGTTGCATATGCAAAACCGGGGCCAATCAGAGAGGCAGGCTTTACAGCGCTAGGAGGCAAGTTCTTTCATGCGCATTTGGTTTTATAACTTCCCCCAAATGTTCGCTTGTCATCCTGGAACCCACGTTGAAAATGGAAGCACGGTTTACAGGCCACCTGGCCCTTCTGCTACCTTTCTGAATTCCTTTAAGGATTTGGTGGCTCAAGTAGCTCAAGTGTTCAACCTGGGTTGTATTGGGCGACTTCAACATGTGATTTAATGCCCCACTCCTACCAGCTTGTTTCATGAGGCTATGGCAGATTTAGTTTATTTCTGAGCCCACCCATGCTAAAGGGGGGCATTCTCGATCTGATCGTTTCTGCTGTCACAAGCCTTTTAGTCACATCCAGTCAACCTGTGACCTGGTCGGATCGTAATCCGATATCCTTTCAACTATTAGGGCCTATAGTTGCCATCTTATCTCTTCCACTGACTTCCTTGAGAAGCAACTGGAGAAATGTGGACCCTCCATAGCCCCGCCCAAGCTAGTTTGTCCTCTCTTTCGGTTACTCTGAATGAGGTGGCTAACCAGCTACTGCCTCTCAAACTTATGGGTCCGCAAAGGCGCTCTGGCTCACGGAACATTTCAAATCCTTCCGTCTGCGAGTCAAGCAGGCAGACCACAAATGTCCCACAGAAAAAGAGTCTTCGACAATTTACGAGGGAATACCATCAGGACATTCGCCCAGTTAAATGAGCTTGTTTTACTCAAAGAATTGAGAAATCCCTCAATCGCTGGAAAGAACCTAGTGAAATCTTTTTCCTCCGTCATCCACGCATCCCCAAGGATCTCGGCCTCTCAGATTTCATTATTACTAAAGTGACAGATCTCCGGAAGGCTAATTCTGCTGCAACCTATTCCAGACCGATCCCTGGTGTCCCTTTACCGGTCGATCCTTCTTTTACGGTATGGGCCACCTTGCCCGAAATCTCAGAGGATGGTGTCACACAGGTAGCCCTCGTCTCAAGTCTGCAGCCCCTTCCGCCTGATCCCTTTGGCCACCTTAAAAACAATTATGCCTATTCTAATCTCTTTGGTAACAGGTGCTGTTAATCTATCGTGTCAGAAGAGCGTCATTCCAGCAGAATTGAAACATGCAACCGTAATTCCTCTTCTGAAGAAGCCATCTTTGAGTACTTCTGTGCTGGCTAACTACCATCCTATTTCCCTCTTTCCTTTTCTCCTGAAACTGCTCGAATGTTTGGTGTCCCCTCTTGTCTTCTTTTCCGACCAGGTCGGGGCACAGAGAGTGTCTTGGTGTCTGTGGTTGATGATCCGACACTGCTGGTTGACCAGGGAGGAGTGGGAGCCCTCATTTTATTGGACCTCTCAGCAGCATTTAATACTGTCGACCACTCCATCCTACTGTCCCAGGTCACAGCAGCTGGCCCCGTCGTGGATCTCCTTGCCTGGTTTACCTCAGACGGATAGGAGGCAATCTCTTTTGCTATCGCCTTTTCTATCATCTGCACGTTCACTTACCTGTGGTGTTATGATATGACATTTATGACGCGCCTGTACACAAGTGTTTTCTAGGCGCGACAAGACAAGGAGGTGGAAACAAAGGGAGGATAAAACAACAATCTTAGTAGGCCTTGTGATATTCTGATCATGCACATGTGGGGAAGGAGAAGAGAAGTGCCAGGGGGAGAGGGGAAGGGAGAAGTGCAGGTAACTCAATAAGCGCAGCCAGCAGGTGGCTCATAAGTGCAGAGAGAAGGCACTGTAGGGTTGCAGGTACAGACCCTTAAGTACTGGGGGAGCCCAAAGGCAGTGCGAGGACAACTGGACATGCAGGAACCTGGGCTTGAGTTCAAAGGGTAGCCAGGTGTTCAGTGTGCGGAGCAGTCAGGGAAATCAGCAGGGGTGAGGAAGAGAGAAAGCAAAAGCGAAAAGGGAGGTCTGGAGTTGCTTCCAGAACCAGAGGTGGTTCTGCACATGTTTGAGAGAGGATGGGAGGCTGTTCCAGAGGGAGGCCCCAGTCGAGGAGAGAGATCTGCCCCCCCACTCTCTGCTTAGAGAAGCGTCTGACCCTCAGAGTTGGAGGTGGATGAGCAGAGAGTTTGAGAAGGAAGATGTTTATGAAGAGAAAGTTGGAGGTAGTGCAGTCCCAGGCCCCAGAAAGCCTTGTGGACGATGCAAAGGGTCTTGAACTTGACCCTTGCAGCAACAGGGAGCCAATGAAGAGAATTCAGAACTGTAGAGATACAATCCCTGGACTTGAGGCCAAGGACAAGTCTTGCGGTCCTGTTCTGGATCAGTTGTAATGGTCGAAGAGTAGAGGCAGGCAGGCAGATTTAGGAAGACTGTTGCAATAGTCCAGCCTAGAGAGGACGAGGGTTCTGGAGACAGTGAGCTTCTGGGGGGAAGTGAGAAAAGGAATACCACCTCTGAGGGGGCGCAGCTGGTAGTTTGACCTTACAGACATCGGAGATATGAGGAGAGAAGGAGAGGGTGGAGTTGAAGATAACACCAAAGTTCTTAGCCTCACAGGAAGGGGGTCCAGAGTGGGCGGCCAGAGAGAGGGAGCAGGTGTACCGATGAGGAGGATCTTAGTCTCACTGGCATTATGGAAGAGATCATTGGCGATACACCATTCCTTAATTGTGGCCAGACAGTCTGGTATGAGAGAAGGTGCAGAGGTGGCTGAGGGGAGCCTGAAAAAGAGCTGGGTGTCATCCGCATAACACTTAATTGGAGCAGGAAGTAGCGATGCGGTGGGCAAGAGGTGCCAATTAGTGGTTGAAAAGCCAGGGAGAAAGTTTAGACCCCTGGGGAACACCACAAGTAGAGAGAGAGATAGAGTGGAAAGACCCCAGTTGGACCTGAGAGGGACAGTCAATGAGAAAGGAGGTCAAACAGGCGAGGGCCTGATCACTGATACCCAGGTTGTCACGGGCGCGATTGAGCAGGATGGCATGGTTGACTGCATCAAAAGGAGAGGGCAGATCGAGGAGAATGAGGACAGAAGGAAGATTAGAGTCGAGATTCACGGGGGTTCAGGAGAGCAGTTGCTGTGCTTCTGGAAGCTCTGAAGCCAGACTGGTGGTCATGGAGACAACCAAATAGATTCAGCATGCAGAATAAGCTGGGAAACGGCCAGCTTTTCCAGTAGTTTGCCCAGGAACGGAGTGATGGAGATCGGGCGATAGTTTGCCGGAGTGGACGGATTGGTACAGTGCTTTTTAAGAAGGGGGTGCACAAGGGAGAGCTTAAGAGGGGCAGGGCTCAACCTTGTCGCCTATGCTTTTTAATATCTATGTTCAGCCACTGGTCTGCCTCATCCACTCTCATGGATTCTGCTGTTACTCCTATGCCGACGACACCCAGATCCTGGTCGGTTTAGATCAGAACCAGCCTGAGGTGTTGTCAAGTACGTGCGAGTGCCTGACGGCAGTCGAGGAGTAGCTGAGTGTGAACTGGCTTAAGCTGAATGGTGACAAGACTGACGTCTTGGTGGTGGGCACTACTTCTAGTTCAGCTTTGTGGATCTCTTCGCTCTGGCCCGCTAACACTGGCTGATCTCCCGATTCCAGTGGCGGTTGTTAAAAATCTTGGAGTTTTTCTTTCTTCTTCACTCTCTATGGCTCCTCAAGCAAGTGCTATTTGCAAAACTGGACACTTCCTTCTCAAAGTGGTTCGATTCTTCTCTCTAATTTGCACCTGCTGGTGGTATCCGCGCTCATCACCAGCCACATTGACTACTGTAATGCCCTTTACCTGGCCCAGCCAGCTGGAATCATCCATCGACTGCAGTTACTGGAAAATCTTGCAGCTCGTGTGGCGACTAATACTCCCTATGGAGCACACAAGCCCTGTCCTACGTGCTCTGCATTGGCTCCTGTTAGACCAACGAATCAAGTTTAAATTGTTATGCCTGGTTCTTCAGGCCTTCTATGTTCAAGGGGCTGAATATCTTAGAGACAAATTCTGCCCATTATATTCCTGGACGTCTACTCCACTCCGATACTGTTATGTTATTCACACTTATAATGTGCCAGAGTCCGCAGGCATCAGGGCGCAGAACAAGAGAGAAGGAGAGAAAGGAGACCATAGGGAAACGTCAATCCGGGGATAGTTACCAAAAAATGATGGTTTTCAACAGTTTCCTGAATTTCAGTAGATCATTTTCTAGGCAAAGAACTTTAGGAAGTTGACTCCATAGAGTAGCGGATTGGACAGCAAAGTATCTGCCCTTACCTCTGGCGCGCTTATTCCTAGGAACAGATAAACAGACCATGTCACTCAATCTGGTAGTTCTACCCGAATGATGAACCTTAATACACTCTTTCAAGTAGCTGGGAGCTTGGCCGTAAAAACATTTGTTGCCAATTGTCATGGCCTTAAAATGGATCTGAGCTTCCACCAGGAGCCAATGCAAGTTCCTTCTATGAGAGGAGATCTATTAATGCGTACAGCATCATTTTGTAAAATTTGGAGACGCCCAACGCTGTGTTTACTATCCCCAATCATCAAGGCATTGCAATAGTTAATCCTTGGCATTATTAGGGCACGAACAAGATGGCACAATTAGCTTCAGAGGCATAGGGTTCAACTAGTCTCCGGAGCTCAAGTAGATATTGGGCTTTGTTAGAGACATTTTCCATGTGCGTGTCCGAGTTCATGGAATATCCAAAGGTCACACCCGATGTTTTAACGAGGTGGTTCTCAATAGAAAGACCCATACAATAGGCTGTCCAGTTTGGATCTGGCCTGGGATGAGCCGAGCAGCATGAGCTCTGTTTCAGTAGCATTCAGACACATCCCATTATTAGCCATCTAATATTGAATTGCTGCGTAGACTTTGTTAATCCTCTGTACACGTGCAACTCAACTCAAAGACAAGTTGGGTGTGGTCAGCATAATTAGTAAAATGCACACTCAACCTGTCCAAGAGATCACAGAGAGGTCTACAATAGACATTAGAAAGAGAAGGGGACAGACAAGCACCTTGCGGGACCACACCTTCCAGAGGCTCAGACGAGTGTGCATTGCCCCATACTATCCGAGACATGCGCCCAGTCAAAAAAGATTTGATCCAGGCCGTAGCCTCAGCAGAGTAAGAACCTTCTGTAGACAATCCACATAACAGTTTGTCATGGTCGACGAGGTCGAAGGCAGCTGACAGATCTAACATCAGCAGCCCTGCCTTGCCACAATTGGTACAGCCAATTTGATAGGGATTCATAAGATAGGGCCTTCACAGGTTGGCATCCAAGCTTTCTCTTTTGCAGCCGCCAAACTCTGGAATGGTTTGCCCTTTGAACTTGGGGCGACGGAGAATCATCTTCAATTTAAGCGTTTGCTGAAAACCATCTTTTTCCCATGATGCGTGCGCTGCCTTCTACCTTACTCTACCTTGCACCAAGCTGCCTCTGTGTGAATGTGCGTGCTACAAATAGGCATATCATAACAGACATAACTCAAAATCCCAAATGTAGTCTCACACACAACATGTACAGGTTAGGTTGCCTGATTGCTTTTCATCATATATTTCTTACTCACTATATTTGGCCCTCCAACCAAAATAACTGAGCCCTTGAGATGGTTTTTGACCCTAGGTGCCGGTGAAATGCTGCATATCTAGGGTGAAGGGACAGAGAGAGAGAGAGGCTGACCCTATTTCTCAACTATGGCTAAAAGGAACAATGAGACAAATAGGAATGTGTCATGTACCAAGTTCTAGCAGGAACCACAATTCCTTTGCTTGGCTCATTTATGTATGTCAGGGGCGCCGCGCGCCCTGAATAGCATTTCGTACGGCAACGACTCGCTAGAATAAGAAAACGGATCCTGCAAGTTGCTAAATTAAGAGTCAAGCAGGGCCTGGGACACAGAGGGCAGATGGCAACGCTGCTCACTGTTTCACCACGTTTTGTGGAAACAATGTGATTGTGCGGCATAGACCGTTATTGAAAGAAATTAACCCCCCAAATACCAAGCCAGAAAATACTTTTTGATTATGTCCAGTGCTCAACAGCACCTTTGAACACAGAGGCCACCCTGCTTGTTACTGAATTAGGTACTAACTGTGCCTGCACATTGGGTAAGCACAGTTGCTCTGTAATTGTATCAATTGTAATTTTATCACCAGTTGTATCACCACTAGTACACATACAGTGATGGATGTTATTAGTTACCACATACAGCTTGCCCCCCCCCCCTCCTTCCCCTTTTATCTCCCTACAGGTTGCAGAGGTACTAAGGGTAGAACTAGCTCTGGTCTAAATAAACCAATACAAATATAGGACACCCAATCAGAACCCAGGTGAACTAATGGCTCCACATGAAAAGGAATATTTAAGGTCCTGGAGAAAGTGGCAAGACTGACATTAGCCACTGAAACTGGTCTGCCAACACCATGGGATTTCCTAGCAGCAATGGGAAACCCATGTTAAAAATATGTGCACTGTCATGGTCCACATTTCAATAACAATTTGTAAACTTTGTGTGAAACAGCTGGAACCGGAACTGCAATTGCCCCAGACTCTACAATCTGAAGGTAACTACTACTGGACTCCCAAACTCACTGCCAGAGGACCAGCTGAAGATACATGGACTCCGAGGGCATAGCTGAGTGACGCACATCTAGGACTCTGGGAGGAAGCCAATGATCATCACTTGCAGGCCATCGCACTACTCAACCCATGTCTGGGAACCGCACTCTCCGGCAAAGGGCTGGGAGTAGGTACCGTCCAAGGCATCACCTTTCTTTTCTTAAACCACTGGACCACAATCTGCACCACTTCAGCCAAAATGCTGCATTCCTGGCTACCGAAATAGCTGACCCATAACCCAGCACCAGCATATTTCTGCCCTCAAACAATGTCCTGCAGGAAACTTGGTTCTCCCTTTTCTAGGGTCTGAGTCTATGCAACCTGGACTACGTCTGCTGGGTCGTGACTGACGACTCCTGCTATCCGCTTGTCTTTGTCGCAATGAACAACACTGGCCAATAGGAAACCAGTGTGCTCAAGTTTAAGCACAGTGACTTGCACTAACAATGCCTAAACTTTGACAGCTCCGCTTTCTCATAAACACAAGCTTTACTATTTACTTGGTACCATTGAAAAGGATTGAGGGCAAGTTTCAAAAACCCTAATTCCGCAAAAGTCACCAACCGAAAAAGTCACCAGGAAAATCCTTATAAGGATAAAAGCAGAAGCTTTTGGCAGGCTACTGAAGGGCTGTGTGTGTCTGCTGGCAGGATGTGGGCTGTGACTGTTAGTTCCCAATCCACAAACTGTTTTCAGTGTGTCTGAGTGGTACGCATGAATGTTCCCGCCAGTGGTCCTGATTGGACCACTGCTGGGGTGTGTGAGGGCTAGTCCTGCTATTGGATAGTGAGGGCAGCTGCTCTTACCTGGCTTTTAGGATAAGAAGAGGACCCCTGCACCCATTCTTCAGAGATCCTGGAGAAGCCTGAAGGAGCCAAGAATCCTTTGGAAGTGCCCTGGAACCGTCTTGTAGCTGACCAGCTTCGATTTTGGGCTACCGTGCTGCCGGCGTCACAGTTAGAGTTTCGACTTGAAAATTGGGGGATCCTCAGCTGGCACCAAGAGACTCACCTCTACCCCAAAGGGTCCCGAGAATGGACAGAAAGTACGAACGCAGCTGCTGAGTCCCTTTTCGTCACTGATGCTGGTCGCCGTGCGGTGGTGACCAGCATTCAAAATCGCTTACCTGACCAGAGTCTAGTCCTGAGAGGGGTCCTGCTTCGTGCTTTGCTGTGCTCAAAGAGAATCTTTGCAACAATGAAAGACACCAACCGAGATCAGCTAGAACCTGCAACCCCTGGGAATCAAGGACTGACTTTCAGCGGGAAAAGCAACCTCAGACCCTTTTCCTTTGTCCTGCCAAGTATGGTGAAGAGTTGGAGTACGGGGGTAAGTTAGAGTTTCTTACCTACCCCTGTACTCCCATTATAGGTCAATGGGCTTATAATAAACCTTTATTCTAACAATTTTGGCTTTGCCATTGCTTGCTTGCGCAAGACCTCTGAAAATTGGGGCAACTTTTGGTAGTTCGTTCTACTGGCACCCCAACCCTAAAGAACCCTTCACTGATCCCCAGAGACCCTACCTGCATTTTTTCCTGAATCAAAGATTCTGTGGAACCTTTACCTGAACTATTGGGCAAAAGGCCCCAGACAACTCAGGGCTGAAAATGTTTTGTTCGGGATCATCTCTGTGGACCTTAAGTGCATAATACCCATATAACCTTTGCTTTGCAGGGGTTTCAGATATGTAATATGCCCTATAATAAGTGACTGCATATATGTATCTATTGTTCATTGGTCTTGTGTGCTAACCCTAACTGTTAGTAGTTATTCTTCATAGTGTGTTTCAGCAAATAAATAACTATTTTAATACATCGTATAATTTGTGATTGCCATTGTGTGACATGGTGGACCCCTTACAAGCTCACCACCTCTGAAGAACTTATCATAGACCGCCTGTCACTGCTACCTGAACTGGTTTGGCTACAGCTCCCCAGAGTTGTCTCCGTCACAGCAAAGGTTGGGACTTCTATACATCTGTCCACCAGGCCAGAGTATAGAAAATCAGTCCAAACACATCGTGTTAATACATGTTGCTATGTAGCTTTTCACCACCCTTCTCCAGTCTTTGAGAGTACAGCTCGACGGCTCTGCTACATCAATCCTCCGGCTAGCGTGCTTTATATACACCCAAGCCCTGCAATCTAGGTGTGGACTGATCTTCCTGAACCAAAGAATTAGGGTCTAGAAAAATCCTAAAAGGGATTGAGCATGTGCTCTTTCGTGTGTGGGTCGTTTGGATGCAGAAGTACAATCTTTTTCTTGCAGCAAACGTGGCTTCTGGATCACCAGCACAGTACTAAGGAGGCAACCTTTCACATTAAGAAAAAGCATGAAGACAGCACGGGAGCGAGTGCATGCTCAGTTGCTATCCAGCAAGTGACACTTTATAGAATGCTAGCCTGCCACTCTCTCGCCACTTCGTAACACTTGAGAAACCATCCTCCATCTGACACTTCCCGTCGGAGTCTTGTAACAGTGGTTTATTATGGGATATCAGGAACCTGGTCTCAGACTGCCTGACTGCCTGACAAGTGCCTGCTGAGGGACACAGAGTGGGTCGCACCTACCAAGAAAATGTTAGATTACCAATGTCTCTTCACCTCTGAATCCAGAATTGATCTTAATTTGCCCAAACCCTGTTCAGAGTGTTTGAGCTTCATTTTGGGACATAATTCAGCATGCAGTACGATGAGGCCCTTTCAACATGCTCAACCCGTCCAGAGATGCATGCACTACTAGACAAGCAAATGGAGAATCCGGTGATTGCAGCGATGTGCGCTCAGAACATGGACCGGCCGGCAGAAAATCCTTGAGCCTATATCAATAAGGTTGGGGGCCCACCCTCCACGAGTCCGCATTCAATAGATATAGGAGGAATTATTCATTGGCCTGAATTCAGCCAATCATCTATGACAGAGTGGTGTGATGGAAATTGTTGGGCAGAGCGGCAGCAAGGAGTTCTACTAGCCAAATGGACTGACTTGCCTAGCAACTAGCAGATTCTAGCTAACATAGCCATGCTTGGTAGTCTGGTGCAAGCCAGGGACTGTAAGGCAGCTAAAGCCCAGGGCTATGTGCTTCCTACTGAGATAACAGGACAGCCTGACCAGGAATGGAGAGAGATTCCTAGGCACAGCTGCATACAGTACAGTAGCAAAGGAACTATGCATTGAAACAAATTAGAAATCACTTATATCCCAACAAACATGCAGTGCCCCTAGCATGTCAGAGAGCGGGCGAGAAGCTTCCCACTGTATCTGTGGCTGGGCAAGACATGTCTTGAAGACCTAAAGTGTTAGGAATCCGAAAGGCAACACCAGAGAAGGTTTATCAAGAAAGAAAGAATGGCAAATAAAACGCAACTGCATGAATCCAGCTTTGGCTAAGCGAGGCCTGAGAGAGGGCCAGAGCCAGCGGCAGCATGAGAGGGAGAAAGGGGAGGGGAGAAAAGGATCAGAGAAGGAGAGAAGAGAAAGAGAAACAGATGAGACCTGGTAAAACAAGATATTGAAAACAGTTAGTTGGCAAATTTAACAAAGCTGACAAGCCTCCAAAAATGAGCCAGAGGGAAACTACTGCTAGTCCACTTGTGCCCAGTTCCTCCAGCAATTACATGTTGAACACCAGACGATGGTTTACAGGAGCAGGAATGAGAGTAGGGCACCTCTCCAACCAACCAGTCTCACCACCTTATTTTTAGATCTTTCAATCTTTCACCTCCAACACTCCCCTCATGCTGGTGTCCGTTACCAGATGGAGGCAAGTACCCTAATGAGAAAAGGGCCTTAATCATGAAGTACCAAACATGTTACTTACCGCCATAAATAAGGTGGTCCTCATTCAATGTGATCATGCACATTACTACTTTTGACAATCCTGAAGACGGTTAACTCTGCATACAGCTTTGAAAAGATCCATTTGTAGCTTGGCTTGCCTGTGTGGCCCGGGAAATCAGCCCATGCCATTCTATTTGTGCCCCATTCCTCTGTTGCATCAGAACCAAGGTGTTTTGGATTATAACCTTACACTTAGAGTGGAGCCAAACATCAATGGCAAGGGAAGGGTTTGCAGGGAGGGGCTATGGACTAAACATACCTGATTTATTTCTATCTGTGGGTAACAGTCAAGCCTCTTTCAATGGTTGATTTAGAAAACCTCGTAAAGGAGGAGATTCACTTAGTGCAGCCTATGTAGGCAGTCGCTCTCTGAATATATTGCCACTCAGATGCAAGACCTGCAATAAATGCTTTAGTCTTTCTCCTGTGAAGGCGTATCTGATCAACTGATCACTGGTCTCTCCGGGACCATTTCGATAGGACACACCTTATTTCTGTCCACAAACACTATTAGTAAGAAAGTCAGTAGTAGACCAGTCAGGGAATGGCCTGGCCCAGGTTAGTGGGCTGATAACCAGCACTCGGCAACTTTAAGCAATGCATTTATCTCCTTCACCAAGTACAGTAAGCAAGCTCCCATATATTAAATCCACCCTCAAAGAAGTGGCCGGGCCTGAGATTAGAAAAAGCAGAGGTACAATAGCAAATAACTGCATCAGCCAGACCCAATGCAAACAGACGGCATGTCCAGATGCGGATCCAGCAGCCTTTCACCCGTCCATCCTATAGAATGCAGTGGACCTCTACCAGAGAACACCAAGCAATGCAATCTAAAGTCAGCCTAATTCACAACACCTACATGGATTGGTTAGTTCCAAGCTTAAAACGGTTTCACCTGAAACAAAGAACACTATTTTCCCACACATCTTTTCTACTCCGTACAGATGTGCACATTTAAACAGAATCAAACATCTGGGAATTTGAAAAGCGGTTGCACCATTCCCAAGTACGGTATAGTGATGCTGGGTTTCATATAAACGCCCTGCTGCCATTTGAATGGCACCATGGGATCTGAAAAAGACAAGGATTGGCGTTGGTTTGGGAAATGCACATCTTTGATGTCGTGTTTGTACACGCAGGTCCAAAGGATCTGGGCTCCCCATGCAGGTTGCTATCAGGTAGTATGCGTTGATGGGGACCTTGGAGATATCTGTATAGGATGGCCTTGTGTACCAATAGTTGCGAGCATGCATTGGAGGGGTTGTGTTATACAAGTTGGTAGGAGAAGTCAGTTGTGTGGTTTTTACTGTGGATTGGGAAGTGGTGTTCAGTCGCTGTCTGCGGGTGCCTTAGTCGCTGTGCATAGCATAAGATGGAAAGTTACATTTGAGCATAGTATTGAGGGGAACAGGTAGACCCTGATGGGCAAAAGCACTATCCAGTAGGTTGTACCTGAGCTGATGTCCTGGTGGCAGACAGTGCCTCTAGGAGCCAAACAACATGTAGTGTTCTTGTCTGACTAGTACTACCCTCCAGTCGAAGAGAGAGAAAGAGAGAGAAAGAGAGAGAAAGAGAGAGAAAGAGAGAGAAAGAGAGAGAAAGAGAGAAAGAGAGAGAAAGAGAGAGAAAGAGAGAAAGAACGAGAGAAGGAGAAAGAAAGAGAAAGAGAAAGAGGGAGAGAAAGAGAGAGAAAGAAAGAAAGAGAAAGATAAAGAGAGAGATAACATGCATTGACAGCCATTCTAAGTTTCATTTCTGTCCCTAGAGCAGACACTAGGTGCTGTGCAATTCTATGTGCACAAAGGGTAGGCGCTATGTGCTCTCTGTTTTTAACATTATATTTATAACGCGCTTAATACCCAAAGGTTTCTAAGCACAGACTGGGGGAATCGAACCTGTGTTGCTCCGTGTCGTCGTGCTTCCAAGGTGAGCACGTTGCTACCGAGCTGTCCTCCCGTTCTAGAGAGCCTAATGTTTTGAGATTTAAAAAGACACAATTTCAGATGAGTTTTAGTCTTAGGAGGTCAATAGAACACCCAAATGATCCTTGGAGTAGAGCTTGTTGTGACGCAAACTTACATTCCTCGCTTACACAGTGGATCACTAAACACTTGCTGTGACAGCCAGGCACGCTGGCGCCGACCGCCACCGGCACGGCATCA
This sequence comes from Ambystoma mexicanum, assembly GCF_040938575.1. Classification (NCBI taxonomy): domain Eukaryota; kingdom Metazoa; phylum Chordata; class Amphibia; order Caudata; family Ambystomatidae; genus Ambystoma; species Ambystoma mexicanum. Next base: position 1,241,404,748 of record NC_090928.1, on the reverse strand, counting down.
CTTGCGCACAGGACAAAAAACTGTCCGCACACAAAAATTCTTTTGCGCACACAGCCAAAAATAATTAGATGGAACATTGCCGCCTGGTCCTTTCTGAATTTTCAACAATCTTGACAAGAAATCGGCGCTCCTCTCTGAAGGTACCTCCTTAATTGCTCCCATGGGCAGTAGGTTGTGAATCTACCTCCAAAGAGCCTCACTTCCACTCTGCAGTACGGGGAAGGGATGTTCAGAAGGTGAAACTGCTGAAATCGGAAGACAAACAACCTGTGACTACCAAAAGTATCCAATTTTCCTTAAAAAAAGCCTCTGAAATTGGACATGAAATCAGAGGTGAACTTCAACTTGCATACCGTGATCCTCCATCTGCTAGTCATTGTTCTGACTTGTCAGATGAAGAGGATTGGGTGGGAAAACTTTGTGATTGAGTGTGCAGCTGCTTGCTCCTCTGCTGGCTCGGAGACCTGCCTGCACTCCGTTCTTTGAGTCCCGAAAAGCCCCAGAAATCGGAGTAAGACCTGGCTTTCTGATATGATGTCTTTTACAGCAGGTAAAGGATTTTATCCTGCAAGTCCGGGTTGAACTTGGCGGGTCTGAGCCATGCTGGTTTCCTGGCCTTTGCCCCCAGACACATCCCTCTTGGGGCTGTGTATATGTAGTGTACAGTAGACTCCGTAATGTCCGTAGCCACGATTAGACATCAAAATCAACTGTTTTTCGGGAGGAAATAAACTCAGATTCTGAGCGGTTTGCCCAGGGATAGGTAATGAAGGGCAGCGTTCTTGTATACTTTATGCCACACTCGAACTAGTAGTTTGTCTTCATTGTTTAAAAAAGCAAAAAGGAGGTAAAGGATGGCTTATGCCAGACAGTGGCAGATGCCACACCCAATGACTGAGCTTGAGTTTGCGTCTAGCATATTATTTTCCAAAGGTACAGGCGTATAACCAAGATCAATGAGTGTTGAAGGGCAGAAGAAATTGAGTTTTAGTCCAGATTTTCTGAGTCAGACAGTGACCATCCTTTTGGATGTGCATACCAGATCTGATTTGGCTTTTGAAGGCAAACATGGAGGCCGACACACCTTCCTCTAGAGGCAGGTGTTTCTGGCATGGGAAACTCCATGCATTTCAGTAGAGACTTCAGTCTCCCATGAAAGACACAAGTTAAAGCATGGAATGAACTGCCCTCTGTTTAGATGGATAAACCTTGGGGTGGATTTTGGGAGGCCAACCTAGTATGGTGAAGGGGGACACCGAGCATAGCCAAACCCAAAAAAGGTGAGGTAGCACGGCAGCAAGGCTTAGAGTCAGGAGGCGAGTGGGAGTGGTATAGGGCTAAAACGAGTCCGCACTGAGCACCACCAATAATTCATTTAGACAGGTAAGTACAAAAATATGCAATGATTTATAAGGCCTTTAAAATAAATACACACTAAGCAAGTAAAGCATCTAGTCATATATTGTCACACACTTACTAAAAACATATATATATATATATGTAAAAAAACTTTGTTAAAGGGTCGTTCTGGTTAAGTTGTGCTACTAAAAACATATGAAATTTAGTAAAAACAAAAACTTTGTTAAAGGGACGTTATGGTTCAAAGTAAAACCAAAAAACCCCTGAAATTCGCCAGTTATGGTAAACTAAGCAACCATAACTCGCGGCACCACCGTTCACTGCTAAGACTAACACCCAGGACATCACAGATGACATCACAAATGTCATTGATGACATCACTGATGACATCACAGGTGCACTTACTTTTCATGAAAATTCTGTACACGGGATTCCTATTATAATGCTGACAAAGAAGTCTCAAGGATCATTGGAATAAATGTGATGTGCTAATTAGTGCATTATGCAATGAATTGATATAAATGGCATTCTATTATGAAGTTCTATCCAGTATACTAAGCTACTCATGTAGAAACATAGGCATTGTGTGCAGCATACATGATGGAAGTGCATTATTCATAATGTTGCCATGTTGAATAGTGAAATAACTGATTTCTTAGTAGAGTTTTGCGTACTGTGACACATGTGATAAGTAGCTAATAAAACCCACTTACTACATAATTGCATTATTACAGACAAAACACAAAGAGACAACAACATAGGGAAAGTGAAGTAAGCAAAAAAGGAGCAGTAGTAGCACAAAGTGTTCATAACCTAATTATCTTGATGCAGAGAAATGATTGCTCTGTTTCAAAGCTGCTACTTACCCTATGTATATGTATCACATGATGTGACTGGACCCTAAGGAAGGTAGTGTGAGTACAATGTATACAAATATGAGCATATACATGGAAAGCACTAAAAAAAACAGATCAGAAAGTGCTGATAACCCTACTCCTTATCTTCATGCACAGAAAGGATTGCTGTTTTTCAAGCCTGTGTCTCCCCCTATGTATATGTTTCATATGATGTGACTGGACCCTAAGGGAATTGCTGTAAGAACATACTTGAAGGATAAGTCTACGAATATGGTACCTTTTCAATTTTTAGTTCCTGGCTGTTACTGAAGAAAGCCATGTGGCCTAGATATGTCAGTAAAGGAAAAAAGGTGGTTCCAGACATGTGATGTCAACAGTGATGTCATCAATGACATTTGTGATGTCATCTTTGATGTCCTGGGTGGTAGTCTTAGCAGTGCGGGTGGTGGCGCGAGTTATGGTTGCTTAGCTTACCATAACTGGCGAATTTCAGGGGGTTTTCGGTTTTACTTGGAACCATAACGTCCCTTTAAATAACTTTTTTTTACTAAATATACATTTTCATAATGTAAATTTGATAGATGTTTACTAGGGGTCCCTTACTTTATATACAAGTAACATAGAACATACTGAACACCTCACTAATGATTTTGATGTCCGCGGACGGTCCCGGACGACATCAACACTACTCAAACACGCAGGAGGTATCTGAAATTGTTCTATCATACCATATAAACACTACGCAAGTTCAAAAACCAGCACATGAACACATTATATATAATAATAAGCAGTGGAACCTACATATTTCACACATCAACCATCCATTGAAGTATGATATGTAATAAAATGGATTATACCATAACAAAAAAAGATACCAACATAATTACCTCACAGAAACTGCAGAGCTAGAAGCAACAGTAGACCTACACAACAAATGCAACTTACCAGAAACTAGTAAGTAAACTTCATTTTTTTATATATCGCTCTACTTCTTGTATGAGGTACAGTATAACTAATATATTTTTGTTTTTCACACAGAAATGTGCAGTACTTTGGAGTAGCTGGAAGAACATTTTCCACATGAGGAAATGTCTGAAGACAGTGATAATAATGGTAGACACTTGTCTATACAAGCAAATTAATAATCATTGCCTTATGTGTACTTAACATATATATATATATATTTTTTACAAACCATACAAACATTGAAAATGTTACTCCAAAAGACACATTGGAAAAGACTCTGGAACGCATTGAACAGAAAGTAGACATGCTTAAGGAAAATTCAATAGTTTGAAACAGTTAGAGGAGGACCACATAAAAGAAACAATTAAGTACCATTGTCCCTCCTGTACCTGTGCCCCCTCTCCATGTCCCAGTGAACTATCCCCAAACCCTCAACAACAATGTTAATGTTATGTTAATGTTAAAGGACATTTATATCGCGCACTATCACCACCAGAGTGGTCCCCTGGCGCACTGGCGGCTCTGGAAAAGGAAGGGAGGGTGAGTTAATGGGAGGAAGCAGGAAAAGAGCAAGAGAGCAGTGATGTGCTGTTGACGGCCACAGCCCGGTGAGTCCGTTGGCTGGGTCTGGGGTGTTTGCAGCCGGTAGTCGTCGTGTACTGTTGTGGTTGTCTGTGTGTGGTTTTGTTTTGTTGTTGCAAGATAAACGTTTTGATGAGACTTCCATCCCTTCATCCCCTCCCACCCATCCTCTCCAAACTCCTAATTCCCCTGTCTTTGTATCAGTTTCTGCTTCCCCTTCTCTTTCATAATCTGTGTATATGTATATAATAAAAAAAAGTTATGTTTCTTTTAATGAAATTCTTTGTCTTATTGTTTTTTTTTAAAAAAGCAGTTGAAATGTCCGCGGACAGCGCGCCTGTCTGGCCTGTCCGTAATTAACCAAATCTGGATGTCCTAAGGACACTACACCTATCCGTACCATTCGCAACCAAGATGGAACTGTTCTTAGAACACACCAGCCGTCTGGGATGTCCGTAGTCAAACAAAATGGAGCTGTCCTAAGGACACTATACCTGGCCATACAGTCTGCAGAACATCTACGCACATGCGCACCACATCCATAAGTCTTGCAAACATCGCGCCTGTCCGTAACTGTCCGTCTCACTTGTGTCGTACTTTTAATTAGTTTCAGGACCCGAACAATGTCCGTAGAACAGCCGCGCGCATGCGCATGACCACTCCTGTGAATATGCGGTCTTGAGGACACCCATTCCCTTCCCGACGTCATCATGTGACTGCACCCACATTGAGCGTGTGTTCTAATTTGCGGACTCTGTCCGGTTGCTCGACATTTTAAAAGAACATAAATCAGACAAACCAAACTATTTAACAGTAAAGAAAAATCAATTTCACATGTCCCAGACAATGGCCCTGGCTTTGCACATATTTTTTGTAACTTTTTGAACGCTTTTGAGTGTTCGATATGTTTTCGAGGGGGACCCCTCCACCCCTATAAAAGGGCACACCCCTGAGCTGATCTTCATTGTACTTCTGGCTATTGCAGATTGACTTTTGCTGCCTTTCCTGCTCTGGCTGAGATTACCTCATCATCCCTAATGGCATTCATGGCTGCTGTTGCTACATCTGCCTCAGCACCACCGCCAAATCCTCCACCACCACCTCCCCAAGGGCCTGCAGAGGGGAACACGCATGAGGATGTAGAGAACAAGGATGAAGAGAATGAGGTCGAGGAACTCCCTACGCTCCCTACTACCAGCACTCGCCGGGAGTCTTGGGTGTGGCGGTTGTTTACCGTTTATGGCAGAGGTCTTCAAACTGTGGGGCGTGCCCCCCCCAGGGGGACGTGGCCGCATCCTAGGGGCGGTGGCAGAGCGCAGCATGAAATGTAAAAAAAAAAAATTTAGATTGGAGGAAATGGGAAGGGGTAGCTCACATGGTCAGACTGGACCATAAAACTGTCTTAGGCACCAATGAAAAAATGGCCAGCAGTTGTAAATGGATATTCAGTCCTTTAGTCACAGACTGTTTGAATAGTACCCGAGGAGTTGTTTTTTGTTCAAATGTAAACGAATTGTGATATTTAAAGAATATTTATTGAGCAACAATGGTCAAAACTACTAGCTGCATAGTGAAGTAACTCCTCAAACTGGCCCACATTGGCCAAAAAAGTGGTCCATTTTGACTGGCCTACACTAGCATTTTGCATTTTTGGTACGGTCATCGCCCTATTGCCCTATTGGCCAGTCCAAGCCTGACAGCTCATCCATAATGGGTGAGGGGGCATCCACCCACTGGCCTCCTCACCCATTACGGAGGAGGCAAGGAGCCAGCCCTGGCTGAACTGTCAAAGGGGAAACACTGTTTGCCTTTGACAGTTCATGTCCCCAGCCGCACATGATCACTGAACCATGCAACTCTGGGGGTGTTTTGCTTCGCCAGTCTTGCATAGCTCATTGGAAATGCTGGTTGGGGCACTGCATGCATGTATGTGCAAGAGGGTGCTCCTGCGCATCCTAGCACATACGGGCAGAGCAACCTGGAGCGGGGCATTTTAGCAACCACGCGCAGGCCCCTGCAGAAGGTACGTTTATGGCAATTTTATTTTTTTTAAATGTGTATGCTTGTGTTATGGGACTGTTGTGGGAGCAGGATGGGCGGCAGCACTGGGATAGTGGTGGGAGTAGAGTGGGGAGAGCCTTGGGTCTGTACTGGGAGTAGGGTGCGGTGACGGCATGCAAACGTTCATAGCAATTTCTACATACTGTCTATCTGGCACTTTTGGGGGGGCCCGGCCTGCCCAAACTTTGCTCAGGGGGGGCCCAAGCCAAAAAAGTTTGAAGACCACTGGTTTATGGTAACGTACCAAAAGCATGTGCGAACCAGGTCACCTGTAACCAGTGCAAAATTAGTGCTCAGTCGAGGGAGACGTGGTTCGTACAGCTTTGGTACGACATCCATGAAGCGACACCTAACTTCGTTCCATGGTGCGGACATTCGCAAGGTTGTACCTTGTGAGGAACGTAGTAGGTTGAGTTCCTTTACATCATCCTCTGTTTCCGCTCCTCTCACCACAAGAGACACTCCTGTCGGAGAGCGCATCCCTCCAGCTGCTTCACAGGCCATTCGCGATGCTGTTGACCCTTCCCTTTCGAGGGTCACAATATTGTGCATGTACTGCGACGCAGGGGGAGAGTCTTCAAAGTGCTTTCGAGACTATGGTCAAGGACCACCAGAAGATCTGCTACCTACCCAAATAATGCCCACCCTACATCTTCCTCTCCACCTGCCCTTTCTTATCCACATGGTTGCTGTTCCTTCCTTACCCTCCTTTCCCCTCCTCTCCTAGTGTGTAAAAAAGGAAGTAAAATATAAAACAACAAAAATCCAAAAAAAAAGGCTCTTATCAGAGCCGTCTTTCACAGTTTAAAACGAAGTATGAAATAAACAGTGCAGGGCCCTGAGCATTTTTTAAAAGTCCTAGGACAGATAACATTTTGGGGTGCTGCCCTAGCAAAACCAATGCACTTTTCTCTGGGAGTAAGTGGTGGCTCTGAAAAGAGCCTTTTGGTGGTGTGTTTGTGTGTTTGAAAAACTTGGATTCGTCAACATCTAATGCAAAATAGATGACTAATTTAAAAAAAGTTGCAATGCATTTTGTACATTTCTCAGAAAAATCTGATTGCCAGCATGTGTAAGATGGACTCCATCTCTGCGAAAAATGTATGTGCTACGAAGCCTAATATTTTCATTGAGGACATGCCAACATCTCTTAGAAAGGCACAAACAGCCTTATTGACATTGCGCCTCGCTTTCTCCATTTGTGGACCAAATGAAGAAGAACGCAGCCACATTGGTCTTTGCGCAATACGAGAAAAAATTACTTGGGAATTTGGAAACATGTCCATGATCTTCTCAAGTCTTTCTTTCATTGCAAATTGCAAAGAAATTCCAGACACATGTCCTAAACTGTTCACTACACAATGAATTATAATTCTGTCTGGATGATGTTCTGTCTGTAAAGTAGCACAGAGAGTTACCAAGTCCAGCCACTTCATTCCACGCACTCCATGCCAGTACACTTCCACATAAGCGAATCCAAGATCTGCGGATACACCACAACGTTCTGCATGCACCTCCAACCAATGTATCCATGAGTCTACCAAAATCCAGATAATCTGTTTTCGAAAACACACAGCCATAGCCATCTGTTCTTCTCGCAGGAAAAAGACGTTCTCACAAAATCTCTCCTTACACAACACACCCACCAAACTTTACTGACCAATCCCTAGCTCCGCTCATTCTCATTTGCATGCCTCTCCACCCCAGAATCCCTGTATGTAATAGGCGCTGTCCGCAGACTACCGCCATGTCCGTGGACATATAGAAGATCTGAGCATGGTGAATGTACATTTAAATAGTGTGCCGCATTTCCCCTTTGAGATGGGCTCTGAAAAGAGCCTTTTTTTATTTTTTGCAGATGCCTGACAAGACACCTGTTATTTTGTATTTTTTGGGGGTTTTCTTATTTTACAACTAAAATCTTCACATAACCTGTTCCAAAGCAACCCTTACATTCCAAAACAGCATGGCATTTCCCAAAAAAGATAAAGAAACACCATCTGCTTCAAAATAAGCAGCATTACTCGAAACAATATTCTCATTGTTACAGAAAAACATACCAGCTTTTAGCATGAAGGCACGCATGCCTCGATTGATTGCACACCTAGCAATGTTTTGCTGAGGACAAAAAACAGAACTATTGTCCCATATTGCCTTAGGTAGTAATCCAGAAACAATTACTTTCGCATTTGGAAGGATGTGGATTACTGCTTGAACCAACTGTTCCAAATCTGCCAACAAAGTAGGGGAACTCACGTAGCCCAAATGGAAAGCACCATAGGGCAAAACTACCAAATTGGGACTGTTCATCCTACGCATATCTTCACAAACTTGGAGAATTGCATCTACATTGCAATCGGGCACAGCGCTCCACACCACCTCCACTCCTCTAACATCGAAAATTGTTTGCAACATGCCTGCATTCAGAATTCTGCTGTAAACCATTGACAAACATATCTCCGAGCACCAACACCCCGACTTTCTCCACCTCTGCCATCTTCACTACACAGACTCTTTATACACAAATCCACAACGTCAACATCTGATTGGCCGATCCCTACAGTCCCCTTTCCATGCTGGATTTGCTGGAAAACCCTGTATGTGGCATGCCCTACACGCAGGCAGCCGCGGTGTCCACGCGGCACATAACTCTTACCAGCCCTTCTACACTTTCCACATCACTCTCGGTTCCATTCCCTCATTGGATACAGCTAAGCAGTCACACAATCATCCACCAATCACATCCAAGACCTCTACATCTAACTCCATCATCAGCGTTCCGCACTTCCAAATGTACTGTTGATCACTCTGAATACAAGACTCATCATTGGAAAGTACCTACTACAAAAACTACTGTACAAGTTTCGAAGATTTCTGCTTACAGCTCCATGCATATCCACCTGCATGATTACAAAGTACAGGTATGCATATTTTATTCAGAGTACATGTACAACTCTTATGAATCCATATAAACAGAGTAATGCCACTAAATCTGCATAGCCTATACATACATGGCAACACTCCCGATTTAAGCGCGAGCTCCCGATTTTTCATTGAAAAATCACACTATTTTTTACTGTATCCCTCATAACCTATGCATACATACATGCCAACCCTCCCGATTTACGCGCAAGACTCGATTTTTCATTGAAAAATGTCACAATGTTTTACTGTCTCCCGCCTAAATTAATGCTAATCCCCAATGCAATCCTATGAGAAAAATAAATGTTCCCGATTGCTGTGGTGAAATCTCCCTCTCAGGTGCTCCCGATTGTTGGCTTGTCTAAGTATAAGATGAAAATATTAAAATTTTCGCCATCTACTATAACAAACTATCACTTCCAAACCTGCCTGCTATCTACAACAGCTGTAAAAAAACAAGTGAATTTCATGAACTTAAAATTCTACTCATTTGCAAAGCATGTTAAACATACTGTAAATAACATATAAAGGCTGCACATAGTCAAATGAAATGCATACATACACTATGTTCAGATATCAAACAAGAATACTACCACAAAAACATAAAAATCAATGTGTAGATTAACATCAGTGCTATAAACACAAAATTATTATTATTTTTTTTTTACAATTGCAGTGAAGGCCACTCTCCTGAAAATCAGCGGCATCTAAACTACAAACATATCCGAAGAAACCTGCTCATTCCACAAAAAAAATAGTAAGTACAATACTAACTTTATATTCTTACTGTTCCTCAAAGACTGTGGTTCATTCATGTAATATGCGTACCAAAAAAAACATCGATTTCTGAACCATTCTGCCCACAAATCCCCATTTATTAAACAGAGATTAGCAGGCAGAATGGCACACAAATCCCGTTTTTTTGGAACATAAATAACATACTCACCCCTTAGACTGTTAGTACTACAAAACAAAGAAATGTTTTAATTTTATATCATTACGTTTACTATTAATGCTTCTCCTCACCACTAGCTCACTTTCCACTCTCATCTGAACCGCAGTGTAGTAACACACAAACAGAAGAATAGCCTTCCCAACGCATTGTAACTGCCCAATGCAATCACACACCACATACATCTTTCCCATCCAACTCATACACTCATGCACACAGCACACATACATTGCAAAACAGACCAACCCATACCTTCTTTTTTTTCAACAGACCCCAAAGAAAGCAAATGAAAATAAAAGTGTCCAAAATAAGCAACCATCTCTACCAGAGTTTGTACAAAACGTTCAAACAAAACAGCGAATTGAGTCATTTAGCGAAACAAAACAAGCTTCTAGTACAGAAACTTTGCCTCCTCTATCAAAATGTAAAACGAAACAAAAAATGCTTAACAGGAATTCGGCTACCACTACTGCTAAAACTGCTCCTATAAATCTTCATATACTAGCAAGTAACCATACCAAAGAAAGTATTTTAGCAAAAATGTTCTGCCACAGGGTCCTTCAGAATATTATAAAAACAGAAGCGAAATCATGCACAACCCTTAAAACCTACCGTAGAAAATTAATCCTAGAAGTTCTCGTAGACCGTGCAATCCTTCTCAAAAGGAAGTTATTTATTTTAGTTTTAAACAGGATGAAACCACTAACAAAACGAAGTACTAAACTACAAATAAAACTTCACAATAAACAGAATGTCAACAAAAATAACTTCTTAAATATCTGTGGAGGTGAATGGAGTCACACCACAACCACAGAACCATATTTTTAATGAAGAAGCATACAAACAAAACCAAACACACACAATTGCCATCCATAGCAGTGGATGAGGTTATGAAAAAATTAAAACCATAATGGAACAAGAAACACTGCTTACAAAAATATCCCCAGAAACCTCAGAATTACCTCTCCTTTCGACTGAACCAGAACATTCAATATACAAATGGCCATGCACGTCAATGTGTAACATTGCCAACAAATCTTTCAAATCTTTACGCCAGTTCCTCAATCAGTATGGGAAAGGTAAAGACCAAATCAAAATGAAAGTGCTGCAAAATATGGCTACCTGTCCAGTGCGCAAATACACAGGACTACAAGGACATTCATTAGCCTGCATTTCAGGACCTATTTGCAAAAGCACATTCCATGATATCAAAATGATATCAACACATCATTCAACTATGAGAAATGTAGTCTAAAACTGTACTATGCTAAAAGTCCTGCTTTAGAACTAGCCAATGTAAATAATACTCTTCTACATGGTACACCCAAAGACCTACAAGAAGAAATTGACCGTATCCAGAGAAAATATTTTGGAAGTGAAAGCCACTTACAAAATGCTATAGCTTTACAACAGACTAGCAACAATTCTGCACATGGCAACATTCTACTACACACATACAAAAAAGAAATTCTAAAATGTAAAAGTACATCCACTGAAGTACCAAACCATGTGTGTGTGTGTTGCCGCAGAACTTTTTAAAAGTAACACAAAAACTATAGACGTAACATACAAAATAGAAGACAATGAAGATTCCAAATGGTTTGAATTAGCTCTCTACCTTTTAGCAGAAATCAAATACAAAATAATGGACCCCTTAATACTTTGCACTTACTGCACTACAAAACTTGACAACCAAACTCCTTTATGTGCTATTACAATTACAAATAACCTGGAATTATTCCCACTACCAAAACCCCTGCAACAACTCAATTTATATGAGAGCATCATAATTCAAACAGTACACCCATTTCAAGCAATAACACGCCTTCAACCAAAAACAGCAAAATTACCTCCCTCTGAATTGGTGAAAGGCATTTGTGGCAAAGTAGTTTATTTACCATTAGATCCGACAGAAAATGTGCACACACTAGGAGTGCAACATCCAATAGAGCAATCTTTAATTCTCTTAGTAAATGGTATACCAACAAAAGACAAAAAAAAGGCAACAACTCGTGGATTTACATAAAGTTAGACAAGCCTTGCAATATCTAAAAGACAATAATGAACACTAGAAATAAATATTGAAGAAAACTTAAGGGAAATAACTAATAATTCAAGAGTCGCCAGAAGCTGGTCAATTTGAACTTCTAGATCCTGCTGCAGTATCCAATATTTTAGACCATTATACAATTCATCCATTACACTCTAATGACAGCATAGATAATGCATTAGAAATGTACCAAATACGACAAACCAAAGGATCACCAATGAGCATATGAGAAAAAAGTATAGAAGCACGTTCTTTTCCTCTACTATTTCCTACTGGCAAAGGAGGAAGGTACGATGATAGACCCACTCAGATAACAGCATCAGAATACCGCGCATTACGAATGTATTCTGAAGATCCACATTGGGAATACATATTCCACCTACTCTTTGAAAGTGAACTAGCAACTATGTTACGGAGTTGCACACATATTGAAAAAAAGATGATGTTTTACAATCAAGCATTACAAATCTGTTTGCAAACATGCGTGGTACGAAAGAATACTGGTTCCGACATCACAGAGATGTAAGTTGTATGATCAGAAACCTTGGACCACCCACTTGGTTTGTTACATTAAGTTGTGCAGAATATGCATGGGAAGATTTACATGATTTCCTACGCATACTAAACAAAAAAAAAACAAACAGATATACTAACACCTGGATAACTTTGCTCTCTAGATCCTGTTAATGTTTCAAGATATTTCCACCATCGTTTCATTGCTATGCTACACTTTATTTGTAATAAAACTGCTCCTCCCCTAGGAGAAGTGCAACACTTTTTTGGGAGAAAAGAAAAAGAATACCAGGCCAGAGGAGCACCACATATCCACATGCTTTTATGGATTAAAGATGCTCCTAAATTTGGTCAGGACAGTGATGCCACTGTTTTGCAGTTCATCCAAAAATATGTCACTTGGGAAATCCCTTCACAAATGAGACATAGTGACCTTCATGCACAAATTGTACAATTTCAAAGACACAAATGTGGCAAATATTGTCATCGCAAATACAAAACCAAAGGGACATACTACACCAAATGCTGCAATGGTTTCCCTAGACCAGTTACAGAAATAGGTGAAGTGAACAACTTCATGTCTTCAGTTAGACATAGTGTTAAAGGTAAATTGCCTAAGAACACGTATTACATAAAAAGAACAGAAGAATCAAAATATATCAATGATTACAATGCAATCATTGCCCTCCTATGGTATGCAAACATAAATGTGCAGTACATTGCAGACAATTCCACTGCAGTTGCACGATATGTTACAGCCTACATAACAAAAGCAGAAAAAACAGAGCTTCAAGACCTCTGCAATGACCCATCATCAGACCAAACACTATCTCAGAAATTGTACAGCTTAGGCATAAAAATGCATTCTCATAGAGAATGTGGCTCCTGTGAAGCTGCAGATCGTTTAACCGGTACTGCTTTGTATGGAAAATCTGAAAATATAGTATGGCTAAGTCTTGGTCCTGCTAAATCTAGAAAAAGAGTTCTCAAATCATATGAGGACATAGAAACAATAGCCAAAAAAGATCCCAATAGCCAAGACATTTTTAAAAACAATTTACTAGACACATACTATCCGAACAGGAGTACCACTTTGGAAACCATGCGTCTATACCACATAGCCCACATAGCCCAAACTTTGCATACAAAAATAATATAAAACCTGATGAAAAAAAGGTAGATATAGAGTGACAGATTGTGAAGGCAGCTTAGTGAAACTTACCAAACAAAGCTTAATTAATCATATCAAATGATCAAAAACTCAAAAAAAAAAAAAACATTACATTTCCCTGTAACAACTTTTTAAACCATGGAGAAAAGGAGGAGATACTAGATAACTATGACTCCTATGAAGACGCTTTCAAAGCAAATGAAAGCACCATCACTGATGTAAACTTTACGCAGCACAAAACAATATTGCACAATGAACAGCAACATGAAGAAGAACTCCAGGGCCAACTAGATAAGGAGACTTCCGACAGTAGTCCACCTTCTGTAACAGGAAGCCAAGAACCACTGGGACAGGCACTAATAGAAAATGAGGCAGACTTAGCTATGACAGAAGTAGAAAACACCATGTGTCACTATGAAGAAGATACAGAAGACTTAACTGTACTACAATCAAAACTTAAAGACCAGCGCACCATTTTTGAAGTAACAAAAGGAATTGCACATGGTGTACAACACGAAAATAAAGAATGTACCTGCCAAAATGACAAACCTATACTGCTATACGTCAGTGGTGAAGCACAGCTGGTTTGGAGAAAATATTAAAATTATCCTTAAACTGTAGTGTAATGCTTAAACGTAACCTTGACGTGGAGCAAGGACTAGTAAATGGCGTACTGGATACAGTTGTTGGCTTTCAAACATACCCACGTTACAACAACATTCAGTTTGTCAATATTCTCTTTGACAAACTTTCAGAAGTAAAAAGGATAGGGCGATCAACAGCTTGATTCCTTCTCTTCAAAGACATGTATGTACGCAGAGAACAATTTTCTCTAACTCTAGCATATGCAGTCACCATTCATAAATCCCAAGGTCTTACCCTAGACAAAGCATTGATAGATATTGGTAACAGTCTTTAAAGAAGGCATGAGCTACGTATCACTATCACGCTTACGTAGACTTGAGGGTCTATTTCTAATCAACTTTAATGCAAGTAAAGTAAATGCTGATATTCCTTGCATTTTAGAATACAATAGATGACGTTCACTATACACCTCCTCCATCTAAAAACATATCCTGTTCAACAAAAAGGAAAACGTTGTAAAAGAAAACTAATTCAAACTGAAATGCAACAGGATCTGACTGCAAATCCTCCAAAGAAAGTAAAAGAATCTAATACTTCATCTATTACCACAACCAAAGAAGAACCCATTAGTCAAAGTAAGTCAGGTACTTCTTCAAAGAAGCAACACACTCCGAAAAAATTACTTGGACACAGAACTATCTGGTCCCTTCAAATTTTCAAATATAACTGGTGTAAGTTGCTACGCAAATGTAGCAATTAATATTCTATTTCAATTGTCACCAATCGTTAACAACATTTACTTACACAGTACAGACCAATTGTGTTTGCAAATTTTAGTCCTTCATAGAAACTCAACAAACAATTCTGACAACACATAGTGTTCATGGAATGAGACAAAAATTGGACTACTGTGCTGGAATGGTGAAATCACTATAAACTCACAAGAAGATCCACAAGAATGTCTAATGTACTTACTACAAGGACTGGAAAACAAAAACATACCTATAAATGAAATCTTCCAGATTTCATACATGTGGAAACATACATGCACTCTCTGCAACAATGTGACACGAACAAATCCCTAATGAGCGCTTTATATATGTATCCATACCTAATTGTGAATCCATTCCATTTCAGCAACTTGTACAAAATGCAAACCATGGTAGATTATGTACTACCTGCAATTCACATAATCGCTCCACCTTGCTAATACAAACATAGTATCTACGTAATACTAATGCTTCTACGTTACAATGTAGATGGTACCAAAAACAACTGCAAGCTAACTGGACTCACCCACGGTCAAGTATCACTTGGTAAGAAAACCTTCACAACAATAGGTATAATCTACCACGCAAGAGCCACAACCAATGCAGGTCACTATACTGCATATATAAAAAAGAAATGTGGATGGTTCGAATGTAATCATAGTACCTTTACTCTAAAGCATAGATTACCAGCAAATCTTACAAACGCTTATTTAATCTTCTTAAAACCAAAATTTAATAAGTAATCTGTACTTCAACATTAACACAAATTCAATTAAAAAACTATAATCAGTTTGAATACGCCAACAGGTATCTAACTGGCCCAAAATTTTATAACAACCAAACAAATAAATAAATACCACTAAATTATGACAAAAAATAGACAGAATAAGCCAACAGGTATCTAACTGCTTCAAAAATCTGCAACAAGCCAACAGATAGAACATTAGCCAGAAACAACAAGTGAACACTGAAAACAAACAAACAGATTGTAGCATAACAAAAAAAGGTTTTTTTTTAAATCCGACATGGATTTTTTTTTCCACAGACCCAATGATTTCAAAAACAAACACAGAAACTGAGAAAAATGCACAGTACACTGGTTTGTAAACTAAATATGAGGGCCGAAAAAAAAAGCAGAAATGTCTATTATGCAATGTAATAAGTCTTTATAAAATACATACACTAACATGCTCTTTTCTTTTATCACAGAAATTGAAAAATAATATTTCCTCCAGTTACCAAAGTCATGTAAAAATATATTGGATCTCAACAACCCAAGACTCTAAGCCATGGCCACAACCACCGTAGCATATCACACCCACAACCACTGCAGCACATCACACCCATGCTGCCTTATAACTTCAGTGCTAATAACTTCGTCTTGGGTGCATGGCCTTCGTCTCTAGGTCCTGGCCCAACCACCACAGCATATCACACCCATGGTGGCTTATAACTCAGTATCACACCCATAGATTCAAAATGTTTAACTATGGCATATACTCAATTTTAAAGTCCGTTGACACCACGCGTGTCCTTAGAACAGTTTCAACTTGTCTGCGCACAGCACGGACGGGTATACTATCCTTAGGACACCCCTTATTTTCATTAATTCGGAACATCCCGGAGAGCGCGGGCATGGCGAATACATCAGTAGCACCTGCCACCTAAACAAATACAGTATTTCACCCATCTCTTACTCCCTAAATCTCCCCAAGCACTCGTGCACACCAAAACACGCTGCAAAACTGCATTTTGCCTCTGTTCGTCGCCGCGCTGTCAGCGGATCCAAGATGGCGGGCGCATCGGAACAATCTGACACACATCACACCTCACTCCAGCCAATCAGCAGACACATTGAGTGTCCGTAGACATGACGCGAGCCGATTAGCCAATCGGTGTCCTGCCCGCGGAGCGAACAGGGAAGTGTCTCCGCTGAGCGGACATATATCACTAATTTTTTTAGACCTACTTTTTGGTCATTTTAAAAAAAAACTACTGGACGGATTTTCACCAAATTTACAAAAGCACGCTTTCGGGACCACGACCCTGCTCCTGATGAAAATCTGTCCAGCGGTTTGGGCTGCAGGCGTGTGCAAAGTTTTTCCCCCATTCAGTCTATGGGAGAAAAAAAAAGTTTTGGGACCGCCCCTATAACTTTTCCCCCCCTGGACCAAACCTCACCAAACTTTGCATGAAAATTCAGAGTGGGCCATATACTTTTTTTTTTTTTTTTTTTAACAGTTTGGTGAGGATTTGTCCAGGGTGAGCGAAGTTATAAGCCGCCCAAAAAGTGCTCTTCCTATGGAAACAGCAACTTAACCATAACTACACAGCCACTACTGTGGCTGTGTAATATACACACGTTGTGAGGGGTCAGAAACGTGAGACGGGCACAAAGGTATAGATTTCTCAAAGTCTGCCATTTTATTAAATCAAAAATCTTTCCCTACCCCAACGAGGATGTCCACAACTACCAAACTAAATCTAAAAGAAATATGACAAATGTCTCTGACCCCACTAATACATACAGCAAAATAACACAGAAAATATTTGGCAGTCTTCAATTCAACACCACAGTGCAAAACCATAGAAGCCTTAAATGGTACTCCTTTTGGCCAGGGTTGTGTTCCCTTCCCCTAGTTCAATCAAGGAACACTTGGGGAAAAGTTCAGATTCAACAAAGTTCTATTCAGTTCAACACAAAAGTTCCAATACGATCTTTCTTTGGATAAAGTAAATGTCTCTCTCATCAATACTTATTCCACAAAGCAAAGCACTTGTCTTTCACAATATCCTTCTGGGTAAAGCAAATGTCTTTCTCACCAAACAAAAGTTCATGAACCAAGGAAAAATTTTCTCTTTAGGATATATAGAAATGTTTAGTAAATCACACTCTTTCTTCCAACAAAATATTTTTGTCAGGATAGCAAGCAATCTTCTTATAAAGCACCAGTTCATCAAAAAGATAATAGTGGTAACACTTTATTTCTACCACACTTATTGCCACAAACACATTGTTTCAAAATATCTTTACTGGTCCACTTGCCTGCCAGGGATAACTACTACTGATCCGTTTCCTGGTTTACTCGCCTGCCTGGATAAAGCTACTGCAACTACAATTGGTCCTAGTGGCAATGTTTGTACCAAGACGCTCTCCACGAGTAGCCCGTATGTGAAGGGTTGAACAATGGCTGCTCTTTCTATGGTCTCTTGACTCTTGGCAATATGGGTTGCAGGTCTCACCCAATTGGTCTCCCACAAAAGAGGAATTGCGACTTTGCTGCTTGTGTGCTCTTTCTGTACAGCCGCTTGGCTGTTAGCAATGCGGGTTATAGGCTTCCCCCAATTGGTATCCCATGAAGTGGAACTTAAACCCTGGTCGTCGTGTTACTTTTTTGGTTTGGTATTCAAAAATATCATTTGCTATCCAATAGCCCTCTCAGAGCGCCCTTTGGTCACCTTTACGTTTGTTTATTGTGCAGTTTTTAAGCGCTTATACACCAAGTCAATTCCGATTCAAAGCGTCCACAGTGCAACAGGGCGGGAACATGGGATTGAAAACAATGGAAACAGTGGAAGATAAAGATGAATCTACTATGCCTTGTGAGTATACAAAACATGCAAGTGCAGCGAGAAGAGGGGAAGTGGGGGTATGTTATGGAATGTCTGTGCTCATGGGTGAGCAGAAAATTAAGTGCATAGTATGGTAAGTGCTAGGAGCCGCATTAGGTAAATAGTGCAAGCCAACAGGATGAGGGCCTGTGGGTGCAGAGGCAAGTGCTGCAAGGTAGGCAGAGGCTGGGGCTATTAGGTGTGGAAGGCCAGGACGTCGAAGGATACATAAGGGCCTTGGTCACCAATCACAGCCTCTGTGAGATTAGCAGAGGCAGTGAAGAGGAAAGTCATCAGGAGCTTCAGGAAGTCCATCTCAAGACAAGGAGGAAGGGGGAGGCGGTTCCATAAAAGGGAGCTAGCTAAAGAAAGCAATCAGCCTCTGTCCCTCCAATCAGCGAAACTCTTTACACACAGAGATGGTGCCAGAGGCCTGTAGAGGTCTAGAGGGAGAGTATTTAGTAAGAGAAAGTTGCAGGTAGCGTGGTCCCAGGCCCCAGACAGCCTTTAGGACAACTCATCGGTTTGACGTCCCTGCTTATTAGCTAGCTGAGATGGCAGGCCTCCCGTTTGCTGCTCGCTCTGCCGACTACCTTTGCACAGCTTCAATAAGTTGTTCCATCCCTTCCAATCCGGTGGCTCTCCACTTCACCTCGCACACTGCAGCGTTGCTCGCCTTAATGGGAGCCCGTCTCTCCTTCAGTTAGCCTTTGCTCTCCGATGCCACTTCCTGCTGCATACACTCTGCACGGTCACACAGCTTCCCTCCTTGCATCGGCATCAGCTGGACTTCCTGCTGCTTACACAGCAACCCCAGCACGCCAGTTTGCTTTGACTACACCATTCACACCGTTCTTCAGCTGGGGCTCATTTCTCAATTTAAATGTCCCACTCAGGTGTTTTCCTATATAACAACTAGACCGCTCATGCTGATCAATGACACTTTGGATACCAACTAACTCCGAGTCCCTCTTCCTTGTCCCAGTACAACAGGCATTATGGATCTTGAGGTCCATAGTGGTTTTGGTCCTTTGATATTTAGCTAGTTTGGATGGTCTTGTAAATTGAGAGTTGACAGAGTTAGGAAAGTTTGACAAGAAGGTTTGTGTTCCAAGGGCAGAGATTCCAGAAAAGGAGATCCAGGTCTGCGTGCTGTGGAGAAGTTGACCTCTGCATCTTGCTTTGTACGAACACAGATCTGCTGAGATGAAGACATCTTGATAAGGGCTTCCCAACGTAGTAGGCGCATCTTGAAGGCTTTGACAGAAAGCACATCACAAAAAGCACAAACATCCAGCGTGTGGTCTGGGCCCAAACATTCCAGGCACAATGCATGCGGATGATGCCTAAACGATATAGCAACAAGAAAAACAGACTTCTGTGGTGTAGCCGAGAATACCTGGTCAACCGAGGAAAGGAATTTGAAGAGTAATAAACTAAAAGGAGTGAAAAAGGATCAAATAAAGGTCCCCCCCCATGCTGATAGACTTCCAGTAAAGGTGTCCAGTCAGCCAAGTGGGTTGCATAACCAGTGGGTGCGACATGCAGTGCAGAGCTGTGCTCTGTGCATGCACTTCGGCTCCACTTTCAAAATTGGGGTTTTCATGCTAATAAAAAGGCTCCGGCCCCATCCCCATGCAGGGACATACCATAATTATATAGCAAAGGTGTAGGAGTACATGAAATGTAAGGGACACCCTCCACAGGTCAAGACCCATACTTACCATCCTGCCTCATCACAACCCCACACAACACAAGACAACCTAGGCATTCTGTCTCCTCCACGGCCACATGACAAGACTTTAAGCTTGCATCCTGCCTCACACCCCACAACGGCGGGAGACCTATGTAGTTGGAACAGAAGACTGTGATACTGGTTTTATCAGGGGAGCAGCAGAAAAGGCTGTTTGTAGAGCTGGATGGGTGGCTTGCAATTCTAAAATTAAAGTGGACCCAAAGTTGCCACCAGAGTGGTGTTGAATGCCAAAGGATTTCAGTGGCCAATTGCACACGCTACAGAGCCTGACCTATGGGCAAGGAGAGGTAGGTCTGCTTCAGGAGGCAGAGTTAAGTCCTCGTTGGAGAAATTATTGTATATTCAAGTAGTGGTGGATGGCCTCTTTTGTGGATGTTGGCTTTTCAAGTGTGTTACGGAGGGGGGGCTCCTGAGTGAGATAATTTGCTGTCTGTACAGTGTGGGCCCACTATGCTGTATGCAGGGGCTTTTTTCAGTGAAGCGCTTACCACTCACCACCACTCCTTTTCTTAGAGGCAGCGGCCCCCAGCTAATTCTGGGTTGTGAGCAGGGGGGCAGGAACTCCAGCCAAAGCCACCTATTGCCAGCAAGTCAAGATTGTATAGTTTTCATAGAGCAGTAAGCATGAGGGGGCAGGGCTCAGCTCAAATCTTAGCAGGGATTGGTTTGAGACACACCCATCTCTTGGCACAACAGAAGCTTTGCATAATTTGGAAAAATAACATACATGCAAGAGAAACTAGGGACGCTAGAAAGAGATTGTATACCATAGGAGTTATCAAAGAATGAAAGAACTGTCAACATGGACTTAGTAGTGAATATGCAGCCAATTTGACAAAACGTGCTTAGAAAAGAAAAAGATTGATGTTTGAAATAGTGGAATACTGGGTTTTTCAGCCATTGAAGTGTGTGTCTGAAGTGTTTGAAGGACTGTATTTTTACTGTTCAAAAAGCTGTATATGAACGGATGTTGTGGAGTATCAATTTGTGAGAGTTCTGATCCCCTGAAGAAGTTCCTGGTAATCATTGTTTGCACAGGAACAAAACATGCTGGGCCTATGACACATTGGCATGATGATCATTAATGTATTGTCAATGACAAAACATCGCAAACATGTATCCCAGTGTGTTGTACAAACTAGAAAATAAGATTATTGGTTTGGGTCCTTAATTACGCCAGAGAAAATCTCATTCACAAAACGCAGGGT
Organism: Ambystoma mexicanum; assembly: GCF_040938575.1. Lineage (NCBI taxonomy): Eukaryota > Metazoa > Chordata > Amphibia > Caudata > Ambystomatidae > Ambystoma > Ambystoma mexicanum. The sequence goes on along the minus strand of NC_090928.1, from coordinate 1,241,383,384 downwards.
TCAAAAGTGAGGGGAGTTGGGAGCTATTTAGCGCCTGCTTCTAGCATAGTAGAGCCTAGTTAGCTTCAAAGCAACAGCTAGCAGCAGCCACTTTTGGCTTCTAGGGCCAACGGGTGCCTTCCAAATGTGACATTAACTTTAAGTATTTGAGAATGTTAATAAACAAGAACTACAACACATCTACTACACATTTAAACACAATGATTCATACAAAATTGACAAGTTAAACGAACATCCCTGATAGCTCCTGGTTTCCTTGCGGTAGCTCCTCCCTACAGGGTGATGCTAGACACCCAGGAGCTGGTTTTAGCTCCTGCTCATCGAATCACAATTTCAAACCCCTGAAATGAAATGTTCATGTAAATGACGTAGTGCGGATATATGCACATCAACAGAGGAATTGGTATCCGTTAATTACTCTTATGAAAGTCCAGTCAACATACAATGAAGTATGTGTGTATATGAATAAAATATGTATTTATCATAATTTGGAACCTCCTGGATTGTCACAACAGCAGATTTGTATCAAGGGTTTTCCTATAGTCAAAGCTGTGCAGTGGGGACTGTAGGTCAGGAGGGGAAAGTCGAGAAAGCAGGCCTCTGAATGCCCTCCTATGAAGGAACGCTACCATAGTAGTCCAAGTTCATTTTGAACAGCATGTTTAAATTAAAGAGGACTCTGGGAATGGGCCCTTGTTCAGCATGCAAGTCCCTCCAAAGGACTCTTCCATCCAATGGGCAAGACACTGGACATTTCATCTTAAACAGAGGCGAGCTTAGACACTTCCCTTCTATAGGAAGGGGGCTTGGGCACCTTTTTGCAACAGGGAAGGGAGCTTGGTCAGGACATTGCAACTGGGAATGAAGCTTGAAAGCTTTCTTCCAATGGGCTGGGAAGATTTAACACATTCCTCCAATGGGGAGGGGAGTTTGGATACTCCCCCGCCCGACACCACTCTCACCACCACAGGGAGAGGCTTGATGATGTCCCTCAAATGGAGAGTCTCTAACATGGAGGAAACCTTGGTCATGGCCCTATAATAGGTAGGGTCATCCATCCAATAGGCAAGGAAGCTTGGTTGCGATCCTCCAATAGGCGGAAATCTTGGTTATCTCCGTCCAATAGGCAGGGAAGCTTGGTTACAATCCTTCAATAAAGTAGGTAAGCTTGCTTACGTCTCTCCAATCGGCAGGGAACCTTGTTTACCTCCCTCCATTCGGCAGGGTAGCCTGGTTACCTCCCTCCATTCGGCAGGGTAGCCTGGTTACCTGCCTCCAATAGGCAGGGTAGCATGGTTACCTGCCTCCAATAGGCAGGGTAGCGTGGTTACCTGCCTCCAATAGGCAGGGTAGCGTGGTTACCTGCCTCCAATAGGCAGGGAAGCGTGGTTACCTGCTTCCAACGGCCAGGGAAGCGTGGTTACCTGCCTCCAACGGCCAGGGAAGCGTGGTTACCTGCCTCCAACGGCCAGGGAAGCGTGGTTACCTGCCTCCAACGGCCAGGGAAGCGTGGTTACCTGCCTCCAACGGCCAGGGAAGCGTGGTTACCTGCCTCCAACGGCCAGGGAAGCGTGGTTACCTGCCTCCAACGGGCAGGGAAGCGTGGTTACCTGCTTCCAACGGGCAGGGAAGCGTGGTTACCTCCCTCCAACGGGCAGGGAAGCGTGGTTACTTCCCTCCAGAAAGCAGGGAAGCGTGGTTACTTCCCTCCAGAAAGCAGGGAAGCGTGGTTACTTCCCTCCAGAAAGCAGGGAAGCGTGGTTACTTCCCTCCAGAAAGCAGGGAAGCGTGGTTACTTCCCTCCAGAAAGCAGGGAAGCGTGGTTACTTCCCTCCAGAAAGCAGGGAAGCGTGGTTACTTCCCTCCAGAAAGCAGGGAAGCGTGGTTACCTCCCTCCAATAGGCAGGAAAGTTTGGATGCTATGCTACAATAAGCAGGGAAACTTGTTTACGCCCCTCCATTAGGCAGGGATTCTTGTTTACGTCCCTTTAATAGGCAGAGATGTTTGGTTCCGTCCCTCCAATAAGCAATGCAGATCGGTTGCATTCCTCCAACAGGCAGGAAAAGGTGGTTACCTCCCTTCAATGGGTAGGGAAGCGTGGTTACCACCCTCCAATGGGCAGGGAAGATTGGTTGCTATCCTACAATAAGCAGGGAAGCTTGTTTACGCCCTTCCATTAGGCAGAGATGCTTGTTTACGTCCCTCCATTAGGCAACGCAGCTCGGTTGCATTCCTCCAACAGGCAGGAAAACTTGGTAATGTCCCTCCCATGGCCAGGAAGGATTTGACATTTCCATTCAATAGTTGGAAGCTTGAACATATTAAAAACACAGCAAAACGAAAGGAACTGTCCATAACCCTATTAACGGTCACAAAAAACAGAAAAACTAAGTTAATGTAATGTGTTAGCAATGCGACCTCAAAGGGCACGCAGGCTGCAAGGGGAAAATAACAGGAAGGAGGAAGCAATTACCAAGGAGTGCAGCTTTTCCTCCAGGTCTTGGTTGGCCCTCTGAGATGCTGTGTAGCTGTTCTGCAATCTGCAAGGTGGGAAGAAGCGAAACTGTGAAATACAACCCAACGAGGTAATAAGACAAGAAAGCATTTAGCACTGTCCCCATCTTTCAAGGCATTGCCATTTACCTGGTACTTTAATATCACTTAAAAAAGGTATTAAAACATTTTCTTTTAATATAGAAAAAAGAAAGAAAATGTCATCCATGAAAAGATTTTTTTTTTTAAATCAATAGTTTTCCTCTAGCTGTAGGGCAAAAGCTCTGCTTTTCAACAGCCATGAGTGCAGCCATTAACAAAATGGTCTGCGATGCAGGGTTTCAGGGATGTCTAGTGCGTGTGGAGGTATGGGAGCCAGAAGGAGGAAAGATTTTACAAAAAAGAAACAGCATGTGAAAACGGTGGCGCCATGAAAATAAGAGTGTAGGGGGAACTAAGCACGGTAAGGAATCACATATTTGCGCTATTAACATAAGCATGCAAAAGAAGCAAAGGGGAAAGTACCAACGTGGAAATGAAGACATGGACCCTGTTCCAGAATCTCGATGGAATCCCCATCTATGTACCATTTTTATATGCAATTTCCAGGTGATTTTGGGGATATAAAATTCATCTTCATGTGACTCTGGGAACTGTAATGGCCAATTAAACTAGGTTTCTGGCAGATCTGACCATGTTCAAAATGCGAGTTGGTGAGCAGGTGGAAAATTAAATTAGAGATATGCTTAATAAGGAACAAGTTACTTACCTGTAACTGTTGTTCTCCAGCATGGGTCTGGCATGGATTCACATGCTCATGAATATTCCCCGTCAGGCTGGGAATCCTCGGTAAAGAAAAAATCGTTATCAGTTTTGTTTCTGATCTGTCTTTCGTAGTAGTAACCAATCACTGATCTCTGCGTCATACTGACCACAGCCAATGACTGCCCTCTACCTAAGCCCCGCCTCTGGCAGCCATCTTCAGATTTGGTAGCACGTGAAGAGGCAGTATGACCAAGTGAAGAGCCGCAGAGGGGTAGGCGGGAGGGTTCGCATGTGAATCCATGCCAGACTCATGCTGGAGAACAACAGTTACAGGTAAGTAACTTATTCCTTCTCCAGCATGGGGTCTGGCATGGATTCACATGCTCATGAATATAAGAATAAATAGCAGTACACACATGCACAACCACGGGGGGTGGCAAAAGGCTCAACATTAAGCAATACAAAAAACTCAGCATTAAGCATCTCTTACCTCCTCACCATGCTCACCTTAAGCGAACAGGTTGCGCAGCACTGCTTGGCCGACCCTGGACTCCTCCCTGGAATCCCGATCGACGCAGTAGAATCTCGTGAAGGTGTGCGTCGACCTCCACGTAGCAGCCCTGCAGATGTCCAGCAGGGGCACACCAGATAAGAACGCCGTAGTAGCAGCGATCGCTCTGGTCGAATGGGCTCTCGGACGGCCTGGCAGCGGTCGGTTAGCCAACCTGTGGCAGTGCATGATGCAGCCGGAGAGCCATCTGGAAATAGAAGACTTCGAGAGAGCCTTCCCTTGATTCACAGGTCCAAAGTTCACGAACAGCTGTGATGTCCTCTGGAAACTCTTCGTGCGGTCCACGTAGAACTTGAGCGCTCTAGCCACATCCAGCGAGTGCAAAGTCCTCTCGGCCAGCGACAAAGGAGACGGGAAGAAAACAGGTAACACCAAGGAATGGAAAATCAAGTACGGTGCTTTGCAGTGTAGGGCCTGGATCTCTCCCACTCGTCGTGCGGAGGTAATGGCCACCAGGAATGCAGTCTTCCACGAAACAAACTTCATTGGTGCGGAGTGCATCGGCTGGAATGGGGGCCCCATGAGCCTGGTCAGCACCACGTTAAGTTCCCACGCCGGGGCCGGAGCCTTCACCGGCGGGAACGACCGGAACAGTCCATTCATAAACTCTTTTACCAGTCGATGGAACCACAGGGACGTCCGTCCTGTGGTTCTGGTATATCTGGAGATCGCCGCTAGATGAATCTTAATGGAGGCATGGGCTAGCCCAGCCTTTGCCAGCGATAGCAGGTATGGCAGCACTTGAGGGGCCGTAATCCGTAGGGGGTTGATCTTCTGTGCTCGGCACCAGATAGAGAACCTCTTCCACTTATGACTGTAGCATTTGAGAGTCGAGGACGCCCGGGCATTTGCAAGAACCTCTCTGCAATCGGCCGGTATATCGTAGCCTCCAAACTCTAGCGCTGCAGGAGCCAAGCCTGCAGGTTCAGCGACGCCGGGTCGTGGTGGAAGATGGCACCTCCTTCTCTGGAGAAAAGGTCAGCGTCCGCCGACAGCTTGATGGGAGGGGACGTTGACAAGTCCAGAAGGTCCGGGAACCAGATCTGCCTCGGCCACGCCGGTGCGACGAGGATCATCCTGCACCGGGACCTCTTGAGCTGGCTGATGAGTCGAAGCAGCAACAGCAACGGAGGGAACGCATACAGGTATAGGCCATCCCAGGGGAACGAGAACGCATCGCCCATGCTTCTCGGCTGGGGAAACCTGCTGGTGAACCTCTTGCACTTCGAGTTTGTCGCTGTTGCGAACAGGTCGATTTGGGGTTTGCCCCATCGTCGGAAGAGTTGATCCACCTGATTCTGGCGCAGTTCCCACTCGTGACATGCGCGCAGCTCCCTGCTGAGCGAGTCGGCGATGGTGTTGCTTTCTCCTGCCAGATGGAAGGGAACCAGGAACATCCCCTGGGCGACCGCCCAGTGCCACAGATCCTGTGCCTCCTTGGATAGGGCTGGGGATCTGGTGCCTCCCTGCTTCCGTATGTAAAACATTGTTGTGGTGTTGTTCGTGAAGATCCGCACCACCTTGCCCTTGAGCGACGGGAGGAACGATTTGAGAGCCCAGAACACGGCTCGGAGTTCCAGGACGTTGATGTGCAGGAGCCTCTCCTCCGGGAGCCAGAGGCCTCTTGCGTGGAGATCTCCGGTGTGGGCGCCCCAACCTTCCAGGGAGGCGTCCGTCGTCACCATCTCCTGGTACGCCGGCATCTGAAAGTCCTTGCCCGCCGTGAGGTGCGCTGGAACGCCCCACCACTGAATCGCCCGCCGGAACACCTCGTTGAGGGGGACCCTGTCTTCGAAGGTACCCGTCGCCTGCATCCAACGGGCGTCGAGAAATTCTTGAAGAGGGAGCATCCGTAGTCTGCAGAGGCGCTCCAGGTAGATGCAAGAGGACATCATCCCCAGGAGGTACTTGATGGACCTCACCCAGGCCACGTCCGTGGCTAGCAGGCGCTGCACTTTGCCTAGAATGGTCTTCGTCCGTTCTTCCGACGGGGCCGCCAGGCGCCTCACTGTATCGAGCTCCGCTTCCAGAAACAGGGCCACCTGCGACGGCACCAGGTGGGACTTTGGGTAGTTTATGGCGAATCCCAGGTCTGTGAGTAGCTGGACGGTCCTCGCAGTGTGTTCGACGGCGAGTTCCCTCGTCCTTGAGCGGATGAGCCAGTCGTCCAGGTAGGGGTAGACGTGAATCCCCTGCAGGCGCAGCCGCGCCGCCACTGGTGCTAGGCACTTGGTAAAGACCTTGGGGGCCGACTTCAATCCGAACGGCAGTGCTCTGAATTGGTAGTGGCGTCCCTGGACGACGAGGAACTCTCGGTGACTTTTGAGGATGGGAACGTGGAAGTATGCATCCTCCAGGTCCAACGACGATATAAAGTCGCCTTCCTCCAGCTGTCCCAGTACGTGCTGGAGGGTGACCATCTTGAACTTTTGTGATCTGATGTATTTGTTCAAACGACGAAGGTCCAGGATGGGGCGCCGGCCGCCCGTCTTCTTCCTGATGAGGAAGTACCTTGAGTACACCCCGGAGCCTCTTCGGGACAAGCTCGATGACGCCTTTCCTGAGCATCGCCCGTACTTCCAACAGCAGTTGCGGGGCGTGATTTTCCTTCCTGGCCACAGGTGGAACGTGAGGGCACTTCTTCAGGAATTCGATAGAGTGTCCTCTTGCCAGGGTATCCAGCACCCAACGGTCGGTGGAGATGGACTTCCACACGCCGACGAAATTCGTCAGCCGGCCTCCCACCGGGGTGCTTCGGTGGGGGCCCCGAGACCACGGCCGGTTCAATCCTGCTTGGAGGTGGTGGCCTTGCCGCCCTGGCCACCTTGCCGACGGCGGCGAGGCACTCCCTGCTTGCCGCGACCCCTGTAGGCCTCCTGAGACGAGGAGCGTGCCGCCTGGCGGTAGGACGACGAGCCAACGCTGGATCCCTTGGAGGCACCCTGTCTGCCTCCGAAGCTCCGAAAGGGCCGACGTTGCTGAAGGGCTCCTAGGGCACGGGCCGTCTCCGTGTCCGTTTTTATGGCTTGGAGGGATTCGTCCACCGCCTTCCCGAACAAGTTGCTGCCGTCGAACGGCATGTCCAACACCCTGGTCTGGACGTCCTGACGGAAGTCGGTCGCCCGGAGCCAACCCCGTCGTCGTAGGCAAACACCGTTGCCCAGAACCCGGTATCGGCAATATCGGTTGCCACCGTTATGGCGTGGTCCAACGCCACCTCGCCCTCTTGCAGTATTTCCAGGGCCTCGGACCTCTTGTCGTCCGGCAGGAAGTCCAATATGGGGGCCAGCTTAAACCAGAGCTCCCTGTCGTAACGGGCCACGATCGCCAGGGCGTTGGCCGCTTTGATCGTCGTCGCCGCCGACGAAATGACCCGCCGCCCTATGGCGTCCAACTTCTTTCCCTCACCGTCTGGCGGGGAATTCGACGTCGAGGCTCCTGACCCCGCCGCTTTCTTCTTTGCCGCCGCCGAGACGACCGAGTCTGGCGTTGGCTGGGCCCCGAGGCACAGGGGAGCGGTTTCGGGGACCCGGTACTTCTTCTCGTACCGGTCCTGTTTGGCTGGTGCCGTGGAGGGGTTTTTGAGAACCGACAGGCCCGCCTCCCAGATGTCATCGATTAGAGGCACCGCGATGACAGTCTTCCTCTTAGCCTCCCGGCGCTGATAGAGGAAACCTTCCTTTTTCTGCTCCTCCGGGCAGAGCTGGAACAATTCGGACGCCCTGGCGATCATGGCGTGGAATGAGCCAATCTCGTCGGGCGGCGAGGCCCGTGCGACGGGAGATTGGAGACCCGTTCTGTTGTCGCCCTCAGAACCCGTCGTCGAGCCCAACGCATCGTCATCTCCCGACTCATGGGAGGATGAGGAGGGAACTGTAGGCCTTACGGGGGCGAGCGGAGGAGAGGGCTGGGTACTCCGTCGTTTGTTCTGAGGACTTCCCGACGGGCCAGGTTGGGGGTCCTCCGGCCTGGGCCGTGGGAATCTTGTCCTTATCTCAGGGCATAAGGACTGGATCACAGACAAAATGGCCGCCGAGCCATCCTGAGGCCTAGGTTCCGGCTGCACCGGAAGGGAAGGCTGCTCTTCCTCGCCATTGTCGTCTTCCTCGGTTATCTCCCGAGGATCTTCCTTACGGGATCGAACCTTCTCGAATTGGACTTCGAAGTTCCTCACGGCCTCGGTCAGTTCCTCCTCCGAGGCTGACTCAGAGCTCGAGGAGGCTACCGTGCCCCCCCTTGCTTCTTCCATCATGGCGGCCACGACGATGGGCTGAAAAGAGGATTCCCTCCTTGGCGGCAGGGAAACTCTAGTCCCGGAGGCAGTCTCCGCTGGCGGGGTCTCTGCCGGCTTGGCCAGAGTCGCCACGATCACCTCGATAGAGGCCTTTGCCTGCTGGGTAGGGGCCTTCACCACCTTAGGTGCGTCCCGGGCCTTCTCCTTCGGGTGAGGGGAGACGCCTCGCTCCCCCTCTTCCGAGATCGGACGGGGCTTCTCCCGAAGCTTACCCGGGGTCTCGGACTTCCTCTTCCCCGAACCGGAGCGCTGGCTCGCAGTTGACGGTGCCGGGGAAGGTGCGCCCTGCCTGGCGACCAAAAAGCCGGACCTTTTGGCGCTCCCGGAGCCAGCGGACTTGCGGCGCTTGGCCTGATGTTGGGCCCCCGTCGCCGGGGCGCACGCACAGGACTTAGAAGCCCGCTCGGACCCTTTCTTCTTCTTCTCACCCGTTGAGCCCTTCTCTAACCAGCTGGCGAGACGGGATCGACGGTCCCTCATGGTCCACTCCAAGTTCTTGCAGAACTGGCAGTCCTTCTCTACATGAGTCTTGTCCCCATGAAGACAGTAGAGGCATCGCAAATGTTTGTCTTCCTTAAACACATTCTGCAGCCCGCATCCAGGGCAGCTGCGAAACAGCTTGGGTCCGGGCGACGAACTCGCATCCTGGGCCATCTCGAAGTAGGCCGCGAATCTTCTGGAATCCTCCAAGAAGTTGATTCGACGAAATCTTCACCCTTGAGGGACGTAGGAAAATCCTGAAACGGGTAGCCGTTAACGGGAGTAGAAACGGTGGAGCTTGAGGCTCGGTTAACCAAAAAAAATGTGAAAATTCACCCAAGAAAGCACGAAACACCCAGTAAAAGCTCAAGAGCTAAGCACGAGGACTCCCAACACTTGAACGTGCGGTAAAAATCTGAAGATGGTTGCCAGAGGCGGGGCTTAGGTAGAGGGCAGTCATTGGCTGTGGTCAGTATGACGCAGAGATCAGTGATTGGTTACTACTACGAAAGACAGATCAGAAACGAAACTGATACTGATTTTTTCTTTACCGAGGATTCCCAGCCTGACGACGGGGGATATTCATGAGCATGTGAATCCATGCCAGACCCCATGCTGGAGACCTTGCATATTCATTACTGTTGTGCTTTTTACGGAAACGGCAGAAAGGTGCCACATGGCCGTGCTACATGACACAGATTTGGGGGTCGGCTTATCTAATTCCCCATGATTAGCTGAAACTGAAAATATGTTTAGTCTGGCAGTTGCTAGTAAAATTATGAAGTTGTGATGCATAACTAGTTTTTACCAAAAGGTTGAAAGAAGACCAAAGCAGTTTAACAAATGGGAATTGCCATATGTTGCTCCCGACCCCTAAACCAAAAGCGACCTGGAGGCTGGGTTTTGGAGGACAGAGAAGGATAACTGTCCAATCCTAGTGGCAGGAATTATTGCAGGATACCTCCCCAAGATTGTAAAATTGGTGGGGTCATCGCTGTATATAAGGGGGACTGCACTGGGACAAGCGACAGAAAAGGGAGAAAGACAGGAGGACAGAGAAGAGACAGACCATCAGGTAGGATGCTGAAACTTACCACCTGACACCCTTAAGGAGACACCAGAGGAGATTGCTGAGAGTACATTTGGGTGGAGCGGTCTATCGCTAGGAGGGCCTCAAAGCTGACTGGGTGCTGTGGTGGAGAGCGGTCAGCCATCTTTGAGAGTGGAGTGACCCGACCCCTGCCCTATTTTTCCAGAGTGTCCCGAGATGCAGCTGGCTTTCCAGAACCTTAAAGAGAGGCTTGCTATGTAAGTAGAACTGAGCCCTGGGAAACCAAAAGTTGGGTGAATCTGCTTGCCTTGAATCCTTTCTCTCTATAGTGGGTGCAGGTGAGGGGTAAAACTGTGTAGATCCTTAGCTTATATAACCAAATATATAAATTGAATTCCCCAATTGGCCGAACACTACGGGGTGAATTATGTTAAAATTCGAAATTTACAAATCCCACTTCCCAATGTGCGCTGAAAACTATAGCTTATAATTTTATTGGGTAATCCTTGTTGTCCAGCTGACCTAGACTTCTTTAAGGAAGAACAGTGTCTTTGTTCTTAAATCAGGCCAACCTTTTTATCCAGCTTCCCCAACATAGGCCTTTCAGTAAGGAGGATCTGAAATCCAAAATTCCCCAAAGCATTCCAATTTTTCAGTCCGACTTCCCAACCTAAACCAAAGCAGGGAGGTGGGTGTGGTCTGAAAAACAAAGCGATAAATCACCCTGTGTTTATTTTAAACAAAAAGTGTGGGCGAAATCATTACCAATTTTGAATTCCTACAGGATAGTCAAAAATCGCACAACATTACATAAGTGCCTTCATTATTGATCAGTAATTATTTTGTGAAGCGAAATTTACAGAAAGTAAGAATTGTGATTGTGTTCTTTTTAACTCACTTTTGTGATTTGTTTATGCTGAGGGAACTTGATTGGGTTGTGCCACGGATAAAGTAGTGGTTTCAATATTTTTGGTGCTAATTTCTATTACTGTCAATTTAAATAAGTACCAATTTATTTCCTGTACACCGGCCTGGTTCTTGGCCCATTCTTAGCTCTGGGGAGAGTGATCCAAGGGGCATAATATGTGGCTAAGATAGGGCTAAAAAAGAATCGGTTAAACAGTTTGTTGCATAACCACGGGAGTGGGGAGGGAAGGAACTCCCCATGTTGTGGGTGGCTTCTCAATAAACCGCTGCACACCCCAGCTGGGGACTGGAAGGATCCACCAGAGCATGTGTGCAATGCAGAGCTGCATTGCAACTGCTGCTCAGGGCTGCTTCCCAATTAACCTGGACCAATGGCATGCCTGGAAAGAAGAAACCATCAGTGGCCGTTGTGGTAGAGCAATGAGGTCCACTTGCTTTCCTATCACTTGAACGTTCGTGAATGCCAATGTCTCCTAGGTTTCAAAGCTCTTCCATCGAGCATGAGGCACACAGGTCACTAATTCGGTAACACAGCCAGTGTCCAAGGCGCTGCAGGGACAAACTGTGAAGAGTAGTTGCAAAACAGTGTAGGGCAGCCATTGCATCATCTGAAGTTGAGCCCGTATCTAAAAAGGACCACCTAGGAAGCCAGTGGACAGGAAAGAGGTCCACGGTCCCCATTTCTACGCTTTGCAAGACACGCTATGTTTTTGCTGTCTGGGCCCTGGCTATTGCAGGAATATGGAGGAGTGGTGGCAGGAAGTACCCACACTACGCTTTACCAATCAGATTAAATTGACGTTTTTATGAGGTCTAATGAGTTACTGCACCGAAAACCGCACCAATTTGGGAATCCCAAGCAATCCTTTATTCCGTTGCACTATTAATAAAGCAAGACCATTGAGCCTCAGCGAGAACTTTCATTCCATGCAATATCATGCGATCACGCGAGCATGCAAACCCCCGTTGACACCCCATTGCGTCTTTCCGGTTTACAAGTCCCAGTATTACGTCATTTTCCATGTCCACTTGCATGGCATACTCTACCTGCGGAACTTGTCCTTGAACTTCTCCAGCTCCTCCTGATTGCGGACAAGCTCCATTTCAAGGTAATGACGCCCACTGTCCACCTCCCTCTCCATGGTTTCAATCTTGCTGGTGGTGTATGCCAGTCGCCTCCGTAAATCCTCATTTTGATGCTGTAGGAGCCTTCAGGACAAAGCCACAATTAGAGAGAAAATGACAGATGAGAAGAGGGTGATGCTAGCCGCTTCAAATTCCTACAATACAATCTTTGGAATATGGGCAGGAATCTGGCTTTCCCTCCCTCTTCACATTACCAGCCCCAGAGTGCTCTGCATGCAGGCGAGCCAGATCCCAGCATCACTGGGACCGATACCCTTGAATGCACATGAGGTGCCATTGTCCAGATACATCTAGAAGCCTCGGGCTGTGTGGTCGGGGCATCCCCAGATCCTGCATCTAGAAGCCTCGGGCTGTGTGGCCACTAATGTTCGGGGCATCCCCAGATCCTGCATCTAGAAGCCTCGGGCTGCGTGGCCACTAATGTTCGGGGCATCCCCAGATCCTGCATCTAGAAGCCTCAGGCTGTGTGGTCGGGGCATCCCCAGATCCTGCATCTAGAAGCCTCGGGCTGCGTGGCCACTTGTGGTTGGGGCATCCCCAGATCCTGCATCTGGGAGCCTCGGGCTGCGTGGCCACTTGTGGTTGGGGCATCCCCAGATCCTGCATCTAGAAGCCTCGGGCTGTGTGGTCGGGGCATCCCCAGATCCTGCATCTAGAAGCCTCGGGCTGCGTGGCCACTTGTGGTTGGGGCATCCCCAGATCCTGCATCTAGAAGCCTCGGGCTGCGTGGCCACTTGTGTTCAGGGCATCCCCAGATCCTGCATCTAGAAGCCTCGGGCTGTGTGGTCGGGGCATCCCCAGATCCTGCATCTAGAAGCCTCAGGCTGCGTGGCCACTTGTGGTTGGGGCATCCCCAGATCCTGCATCTAGAAGCCTCGGGCTGCGTGGCCACTTGTGTTCGGGGCATCCCCAGATCCTGCATCTAGAAGCCTCGGGCTGTGTGGTCGGGGCATCCCCAGATCCTGCATCTAGAAGCATTGGGCTGTGTGGTCGGGGCATCCCCAGATCGTGCATCTAGAAGCCTCGGGCTGCATGGCCACTAGTGTTCGGGGCATCCCCGGATCCTGCATCTAGAAGCCTCGGGCAGCGTGACCACTAGTGTTCGGGGCATCCCCAGATCCTGCATCTAGAAACCTTGGGCTGCGTGGCCACTAGTGTTCGGGGCATCCCCAGATCCTGCATCTAGAAGCCTCGGGCTGTGTGGTCAGGGCATCCCCAGATCCTGCATCTAGAAGCCTCAGGCTGTGTGGTCGGGGCATCCCCAGATCCTGCATCTAGAAGCCTCAGGCTGTGTGGCCACTAGTGTTCGGGGCATCCCCAGATCCTGCATCAAGAAGCCTCGGGCAGCGTGGCCACTAGTGTTCGGGGCATCCCCAGATCCTGCATCTAGAAGCCTCGGGCTGTGTGGTCGGGGCATCCCCAGATCCTGCATCTAGAAGCCTCGGGCTGTGTGGTTGGGGCATCCCCAGATCCTGCATCTAGAAGCCTCGGGCTGTGTGGTCGGGGCATCCCCAGATCCTGCATCTAGAAGCCTCTGGCTGTGTGGCCACTAGTGTCCGGGGCATCCCCAGATCCTGCATCTAGAAGCCTCAGGCAGCGTGGTCACTAGTGTTCGGGGCATCCCCAGATCCTGCATCTAGAAGCCTCGGGCTGTGTGGCCAGTAGTGTTCCAGCATATAGAAGCCTCGGGCAGTGTGGCCACTAGTGTTCGGGGCATCCCCAGATCCTGCATCTAGAAGCCTCGGGCTGCGTGGCCACTAGTGTTCGGGGCATCCCCAGATCCTGCATCTAGAAGCCTCGGGCAGCGTGGCCACTAGTGTTTGGGGCATCCCCAGGATCCTGCATCTAGAAGCCTCGGGCTGTGTGGTTGGGGGTGTGCAGTCATAATGTCGACAGCAATAATGTCGACAGTCAAAATGTCGACAAATTAATCTCGAAAATCTATAATGTCGACATACAAAAATGTCGACATAATATATTTTCGACATCAATTTGTCGACTCATAAATAAATGCATAAATAAATTCTATATTAAATAAACAACTCGGACGGTAAGTTAGTTTCTTCTATATGTTTATTAAATCCAAAAAAGTATTAATAGGTAATACCTAATCCAAACATAACTGTGAAACGTATTGTATTAAATAAATAAATAAACATAACAATGCTTCTTTTCAGTTAAATAAATAAATAAATGCAACAACTGTTTGTATTACATGTTATATACTAAACAACCAGTAGATGGCGCTAGTGAGTTACAAATGCATGTTTATAATTATTAACGTATATTTGTTTTGACTTTCTACGCACGGTACGTAGTACAACGTAAACGTGAGCGCCATTTTTAAAGCTCACTATCGACTTGTTTCTACCGCGGTCGCGTCTTCGTTCCTTCGGTCCTTGGATTGATTTTTTTTTTTTGGGTTTTCATCATTTTTTTTCTTGGTTTTTCATCGGACGGACCTGGTCTACCTGGATTCAATGGATTTTGCCGTATGGATGTTGGATTTTGCATTCCTGGATGTGTTCATTTTTTTGGGATACGGTTTTCTTGGTAGTTTTTTTTTCATGGAGCAGCGAGTTTACCTGGAACGGATTTTTGGATCGTGGACTAATGCGGATTTTGGATACTTTAGGTGGACTTTGGATACATTTTTCTACGCAAGCTGTGGATTTTAGCCTGGAATCGGCACTTTTTCATGGTTAATGCAATGTCCCTCTGCAACTGGATTTATGGTTTTTTTTGGGCTTTTTCAACTTTTTCAACACGGATTTGTGACGACCATAAACTGTAAGTGTTCTTCTTAACATTTTAAGTTAAATGCAATAGAATCTAAGTAAATGTCCTTGTTCTCTATTGTGAATGCTTGTACTAGTTGCACTAATTTATTATCATAGTCTCTGTATTTTTTTGTTTTCGGTGCTTGATTTGCCAAAGAAATTGTTTGTGAAACTCTAAATTCCTGGTGTTGTTCCTCTAATTTTAAGTCTCTTAAGAAATGCCATAAATTTGGATGTAGGGTGTTGAAATTTTTATTTATGCGGCTATGCCAGCCTTCTAACGCGTTATTTGTTCTTGGTTTGTTGTCCATGGTAGACTGGTAGCAGTTCCACAATTCAATTGCGTATTTCGGTCTGCGTCTGTTGCCACTCCTAGTCAATTGGCCTATCCAGGTATTTTCGAAGTAGTCCAGTAAATTTGTACATTCATCCTCATGATTTTTATAGTACGCACTTTCAATTAAATGTTCGTAATAAGTAATAACATGATTTTCCGGTACAAAAGCCAATGCAAAAAGTTTCTTAACGTTAATCTGAAAGTAACTGTCCTCCGTATATTTCGATCCCAAACCTAATTTTTGTATTTTCCTCCAAACACTTTGTGTGAAATGAAAAAAACATCCTTTTATTCTAGTTTCTTTGTACACGCTCGAAAAACCCTTGATTTGTGCTGTTTCATAATCCATGATTATTGTCTCTGGTTGCGAATCTGGTGCAGTGTCCTTAATTTTATTGTATATGATTTTGTAAGCGTCCTCTGTTTTTTTTGGCATCAAAAAGTAAATCAGTGGTAATATTTTGTCATTGATTGTTCCATGTACGGTATAAAATTGAAAAAATGGGTGTGGGCATACCTTAAAAGTGGCGTCACTCTGCCAATTTTTGCTTTGACTTAGATGTTGAAAGTTTTGTGCGGTAGCGAACACCAAGATTTTGTCATTGTTTATTCCAAGTGAGCCACAGTAAAAATTTTCTCCTCGTGCTGTAACCTTAAAAATATCCGGAATAGTTATATTTTCAAAGGATGTAGGTGGAGGGGGTAGGTTTTCACTATTGTGTTTGGCTCGGTTAATAGTGCGCTGCATTAATTTTTCAGCTGGTAATTGCGCTGTTACATGTGTTGGTAATTGGCCACAAACTTCTCTGAGTACCGATCCACTAGTTTCCCCCTCATGTTCAATTGCCTTTCGTTTTAGTTCCGATAATGTTTTCCTGATTATTATATTTGTCTGATCAGGCATATGATTGTGTTCAGCTTTTCCCTTTACTTCTGTTCCCACTGTTACTGCGCGGGCTGTACATTTATTTTTCGCATATTCTGTGCAGCGCCAGTAAATTCTCTCCTTTCGCTGAAGCTCTTTATGGAATATGTATCCATTCCAAATTAACTGCTTTCCTCCCTTTTGGCTTTCTATAAATTCTACTTTGTTTTCCATATTATCACCTGAAATGACACATAAAATTAGTTTTTTGTGGTATTTTATACTATGTGTCTTATTGTACACGTTATTTTTTATTATGGTAGTGCGTCTTACCTTTTGTCTTGTTATAAGTACGAAAGAAGTGTAATAAATTGCCCGAAGTAACCTCTCAAGAGATGGTCTGTCAGCTAATGACGGTTTTTCACAGCCGTTACTGGTTTCCTGCTATCAAAAACAAGGTGCTTTACTCAGGAATCTACTCTAGTGTGTTAACCATTTCGTAACCTATCTTTATCTAGGGTATCAGACAAGTGGGTGATTACGGACGAAGGGAAGGGGAGGGGGTGCTGGGATGGTTCGTGATGTAGGGTGAGGTTGGGGGGGGACCCCCCCCAATAATTATTTCGGGTTATTGTCTATGATAATCGACCATTTTTTTGTCGACATTTTTTTTTCGAAAAATTGACTTCCTCCATTGTATGTATAGGATGTCGACATTTTTTTTTCGACTTTTTTGCGTGTCGACATTTTTTTTTCGACATTTTGACTATAAACCGTGGTTGGGGCATCCCCAGATCCTGCATCTAGAAGCCTCGGGCTGTGGGGTCAGGGCATCTCCAGATCCTGCATCTAGAAGCCTCGGGCTGTGTGGTCGGGGCATCCCCAGATCCTGCATCTAGAAGCCTCGGGCTGCGTGGCCGCTAGTGTTCGGGGCATCCCCAGATCCTGCATCTAGAAGCCTCGGGCTGCGTGGCCACTAGTGTTCGAGCATCCCCAGATCCTGCATCTAGAAGCCTCGGGCTGCGTGGCCACTAGTGTTCGGGCATCCCCAGATCGTGCATCTAGAAGCAACGCGTGGCCACTAGTGTTCGGGGCACCCCCAGATGCTGGAGCTCAGCCACATCACAGCAGAGAAGGCACACGCCAAGGTGTCCCATGCATTGAACATGCGTGGTAACCCCAACAAGAGGGAAGGGACTATTACTACTAGACTGCTATATTTCGCAGGATTCGTTGTGTCTCACATATATAACAATAGCGCCTCTGCCCATTTTACACCCCCCCTCCAACCGTAGGAAACACCAACTGATTTCAACATTTCCCAGAAAGAAAAGGATGAATTTCAGCAGAAATATGTAAATGATGTGTCATTTCTGCTGCTTCAGGTAGCAAGAAAAGTTACACATTTTCAATGGATGTCCTGCTATGACTCGAGCCGTCTTAGAGAGTGGGCACTGGATATCACAAGTGGCACCGATGTGTTCTTCAGACCCGATGAGCAATATAGGTGCACAGCTACGGTGGCAAGCTGGGGCTGTGCATGTCAAGCCCACCCCCCACCCTCGTGATTTGGGCTGCCTTTGTGCGACGTCTCTGGGTGATGCCAACATGCGCTGCACATTGACCCTAAGGCTAGATATAGATATATATATATATCATTTTTTTACAAAATCAATTATGTCGAGGCCATTTAATGACTTAAACCCGGAGATCTGGGGACCCATCCGGGCAGCCAGGAAAGACTGCCCAGCTCTTCCCCTCCTGGGAACACAGAATCTGGACCCGGGTGTGTGCAGGAAGACGCCTGTGAAGAGTGCGTGCTTCCCTCCTGGGGGCATGCCAGCCTGCCTGGCGTTAGGCAGGTGTGCGATGGCTTCCACTCTGCATGGGGGGGGGGGGGTAGGCACACAGAATCTGGACCCGGGTGTGTGCAGGAAGACGCCTGTGAAAAGTGCGTGCTTCCCTCCTGGGGGCATGCCAGCCTGCCTGGCGTTAGGCAGGTGTGCTTTGGCTTCCACTCTGCATTGGGGTGGGGGGAGGGGGGCAGGCACACAGAATCTGGACCCGGGTGTGTGCGGGAAGACGCCTGTGAAGAGTGCGTGCTTCCCTCCTGGGGCATGCCAGCATGCCCGGTGTTGGGCAGGTGTGCGATGGCTTCCACTCTGCATTGGGGTGGGGGGAGGGGGACAGGCACACAGAATCTGGACCCGGGTGTGTGCGGGAAGACGCCTGTGAAGAGTGCATGCTTCCCTCCTGGGGCATGCCAGCCTGCCCGGTGTTGGGCAGGTGTGCGATGGCTTCCACTCTGCATGGAGGGGGGGGTCAGGCACACAGAATCTGGACCCGGGTGTGTGCGGGAAGACGCCTGTGAAGAGTGCGTGCTTCCCTCCTGGGGCATGCCAGCCTGCCTGGTGTTGGGCAGGTGTGCTTTGGCTTCCACTCTGCATTGGGGTGGGGGGAGGGGGACAGGCACACAGAATCTGGACCTGGGTGTGTGCGGGACGACGCCTGTGAAGAGTGCGTGCTTCCCTCCTGGGGCATGCCAGCCTGCCCGGTGTTGGGAGGGTGTGCGATGGCTTCCACTCTGCATGGGGGTGGGGGGGCCTAGGGACACGGAATCTGGACCCGGGTGTGTGCGGGAAGACGCCTGTGAAGAGTGCGTGCTTCCCTCCTGGGGCATGCCAGCCTGCCCGGTGTTAGGCAGGTGTGCGATGGCTTCCACTCTGCATTGGGGTGGGGGCAGGGGGCAGGCACACAGAATCTGGACCCGGGTGTGTGCGGGAAGACGCCTGTGAAGAGTGCGTGCTCCCCTCCTGGGGTATGCCAGCCTTCCCGGTGTTAGGCAGGTGTGCGATGGCTTCCACTCTGCATGGGGGGGTAGGCACACATAATCTGGACCCGGGTGTGTGCGGGAAGACGACTGTGAAGAGTGCGTGCTTCCCCTCCTGGGGCATGCCAGCCTGCCCGGTTTTGGGCAGGTGTGCGATGGCTTCCACTCTGCATTGGGGTGGGGGGAGGGGGACAGGCACACAGAATCTGGACCCGAGTGTGTGCGGGAAGACGCCTGTGAAGAGTGCATGCTTCCCTCCTGGGGCATGCCAGCCTGCCCGGTGTTGGGCAGGTGTGCGATGGCTTCCACTCTGCATGGATGGGGGGGTCAGGCACACAGAATCTGGACCCGGGTGTGTGCGGGAAGACGCCTGTGAAGAGTGCGTGCTTCCCTCCTGGGGCATGCCAGCCTGCCTGGTGTTGGGCAGGTGTGCTTTGGCTTCCACTCTGCATTGGGGTGGGGGGAGGGGGACAGGCACACAGAATCTGGACCTGGGTGTGTGCGGGACGACGCCTGTGAAGAGTGCGTGCTTCCCTCCTGGGGCATGCCAGCCTGCCCGGTGTTGGGAGGGTGTGCGATGGCTTCCACTCTGCATGGGGGGGGGGGCCTAGGGACACGGAATCTGGACCCGGGTGTGTGCGGGAAGACGCCTGTGAAGAGTGCGTGCTTCCCTCCTGGGGCATGCCAGCCTGCCCGGTGTTAGGCAGGTGTGCGATGGCTTCCACTCTGCATTGGGGTGGGGGCAGGGGGCAGGCACACAGAATCTGGACCCGGGTGTGTGCGGGAAGACGCCTGTGAAGAGTGCGTGCTCCCCTCCTGGGGTATGCCAGCCTTCCCCGTGTTAGGCAGGTGTGCGATGGCTTCCACTCTGCATGGGGGGGGTAGGCACACATAATCTGGACCCGGGTGTGTGCGGGAAGACGACTGTGAAGAGTGCGTTCTTCCCTTCTGGGGCATGCCAGCCTGCCCGGTGTTGGGCAGGTGTGCTTTGGCTTCCACTCTGCATTGGGGTGGGGGGCAGGCACACAGAATCTGGACCCGGGTGTGTGCGAGAAGACGCCTGTGAAGAGTGCGTGCTCCCCTCCTGGGGCATGCCAGCCTGCCCGGTGTTGGGCAGGTGTGTTTTGGCTTCCACTCTGCATTGGGGTGGGGGGAGGGGGACAGTGTTGTGCTCCGTTCATTCATGCATACCCAAACCTCAAGAATGACACGGAGCCAATGCTGCAGTGAACCATCTTTATTCACTCCCTGACACTAACTGCCGTTTCCTTCCCCGGCCCCCTCCTTTTCCCTTTTTCTCCCGCTCCTTCTCTGTTGCCGCTCTTAAAGGGGTAGTGTCCCTTTATTCATGTACAACACCTCCCCCGTACTTAACATGAGAGTCCAGTTACATCTGTTCGATGAGCCTCACTGGCTTCTTTATTGTCCTAGGGGTCTCCCTGGTGATTCTCGGCTTTCGCCGGTCAATTCCACTGGGGGTTCTGTTTCTTCTTCCTCGCTGGTGTTCTCGTCGGGTGTTTCTTGTGTTTCATGTTCCTCCAGATATAACTCCCTGAGGAATGAGGAGTTGTGGGTAATGTCTCCTAGTTCTCCGGTTTCTGTGATCATGGGCCTCTTGATGGCTGTGATTGTTCGTGGCTCTGGGCTGTATCGAGTGTCCGTTTTCTTGCGTTGTGTTTGTCGCACCAGGACTGTTTGCTCGATCTCTAGTCGTTGTTCTTTCGCTCTCCTTTTTGTGTCAGCCCATTGCTTGGCCTTCCTCTTCCTCTCGGTGTCTCGTTCTCTGACGGTTAGGTCTTCTTCAGGTGTGTGGTCCTTCCATCTGGGAATGCGTGTTCTGGGTTGATCTCTCACCATGAGTTCAGCTGGTGGCCTGTCATTTGACGACAGGTGCAAGATTTTTTTAGTGACCTCATGTGCCCGGGTGTCAACTTTGTCCAGTAGGGGGTGTCTGGATGGATAGTCCGCTGGGTCTGCGTCTCCTCCTGGTTTGTGGACAATAGTATAATCGTCCTCTTGCAGTCTTATTCCCCCTCGTTCTATGCAGGGTGGCATTTTCATTTTGGTGTTCCCACAGGTTGGTGTTAGGGCTTTGTCATGTTGCTCTTGATCCCTTCCAGGTATTGAGATGTCGTTGAGAAGAAGAAGTTGGATTTCTTTTGATACCTGTTCTTGGAGGTGGAAACCCACTTTCCGTGGGTGTTGTGGAACTGGCCTGACGTTTTTGTCTATATGTAGTTTGATGCATGGCCCTTTTAGCATCCCTACCCCTTCGAACAGTTTGGGGAAAGTGTTCTTGAGTTCTCTTTTTGCCAGTAGTCTGTCTATGATTGCCCTGACGGGTTCGCATGGTAGTGGTAGTCCTTCAATGACCTCCGACTGGTCATAGTGTAGGTCAATCAGGGCAAGTGCGTTAGCTGTCCTGTAACTGAGAAGGCAGCGGCCAATAGCTGGGCTTCTTATCACATGTATCGTGGCGGTTACTGTGATGCCTCTGTGTCGTAGGTCGCATTGAAATTTCCCTTTTGATGTCATGGGTTGGGTTGCTCCCCATTGGAAGATGTGTGTCCTAGACTCTTGGATGGGGTATATTGAAGCTATTTCACGATAGATGTCTTCATTCATGACGTTGACCGTCGCTCCTGTATCAACAATAAATCTGTTTTGGGTTCTTCCCATCTGAATTGTTACTCTGGGAGCCGCGGTGTCCTCCTCCTCTACGCTGAGAAGGCATACATACTCTCGGTCGTAGCCGTCCTGTAGGTATGGAGGCTGTTCGTTTCCACTTGGTGGATAGTGTGGTGGGGGGTAAGGGTATGGCTCCCTGTCACGTTCCCGGTTGTCTGGTGCTTCCGCTCTGCGGGTGTCTTCGCGTTCCAGTTCCCGCGTGAAGTCATCCTGATAGGCATCGTATAATTCGTGGTCTTTCCTGTCTGGTTCGATCTGAAGTCCTTCCAAGGCTCTCACTGTGTTTGGGCGTTGATATGATGGCGCGAGAGGTGCATTCCTGTCCACATGGTGATGCTGTTCTTTATGTGCGTCCATCGATCGAGGGGCAGATTGTGGGCGTGCTGATCCTCCTTCCGGTAGTAGTTCTTTGCACATCACTTGGAAGTGGTTCTCCATTCCGCATCTCATGCATCGTTGCCCAATGGCGGGGCACGGTCCTCTGTGTGGATATTCGAATCCGCAGCGATAGCATTGGCGGTCACCCTGTGCTCGTTGTGTCGGGTACCTCTGGTTGGTCCTTGGTTGGGTGTTTGGCTGGCGGGCGTAGGGATGTATTGCGGCTATGGTTTCTCCCTTTTTTGGGTTCTCAATGGCTGCTGCTTGAATGTCCACTCTTTCGTATACCCTGGCTAGGTCTAGCACCTCTTTTAGGGATAGGGGTTTCTTGAGAAGGTGCTTCCGGAACATCGAGGATGCACACCCTTCTATGATGCGTAATCTAATGGCTTCTTCGTCATTAAAGTTAGCAAAGTCACATTTGGATATTTTCCTCTGAAGACGTATTACAAACTCCCCTATTGATTCGTGAGGTAGCTGGCCACATTGGTTGAAAGTGTACCTTTCATAGTCCCGGTTGGGTGAAATGACCAGTTTTTCGTGAATGGCTTGCAGGAGTCTTGCATATGTGGTGCGATCTTGTGGAGGGATCGTGCGTATAATATTTTTGATTTCTCTCCCTGCGACATTTGCAAATATGCTCAGTATGTTGGGAGGTTCTTGTGTGCCGATGGCACCCACGAAGTCGTCAAATTCCTCCATCCATTCTTCCCATCTCTGCCCCTGGTCATGGTGTGGGTTTAGCGTGAACGGGGCAGGTCTCCTCATTAGGCTTGCGTGAGAGGAGGGAGCTCCTGGTGGTGGTGGTGGTGCATTCGGGTCTGCCGCGTCTGCAGATGACATGGCGGTATCCTGGTGTGTAGCGTGGAGTGCTGCGTCGCGGATGCTCGGGGTGCTCTGGTAGGCTTTTGCACCGTGGTTCTCTTGAACTGCTGCGGTGTATGTTCGTCCACTGGGGCACGTTGTTCACCCTCTACTTTTTGTGTGACAATGTCACCTTCGGGTTCTTGCAAAATTTTGTTTTCCAGGTGTTTCCACCGATGTCACGTAGGTGGGAGACTCGGGGTTCCCTTTGCAGGTGTCACCTTCGGGTGATTTTGCAAAATTTTGTTTTCCAGGTGTTTCCACCGATGTCACGTAGGTGGGAGACTCGGGGTTCCCCTTTGCAAGTGTTACCTTTGGGTGTCTCTGCTGGTGTGTCACGTGGGTGGGAGACTCGGGGTTCCCTTTTGCAGGTGTCACCTTCGGGTGATTTCACTGGTTCCCTGATGTGTCACGTGGGTGGGAGACTCGGGGTTCCCTTTGCAGGTGTCACCTTCGGGTGATTTCACGGGTTCCCTGATGTGTCACGTGGGCGGGAGACTCGGGGTTCCCTTTTCGCTACCCCTTTCCGACTCCTTACTTGAGGGTGGATGCCGCGAGCCTGCGGGTCTCCTCTTCCGTGACGTGTGGGCCTGCTGAGTTCCCTCGTGGTCTCCTTCCTCTTGTGGGCCTCTTCTGGTCCGCGGGCTCCGCTCGTTGTTGGCGTCCGCGGTCCTCTTCTTGTCGAGGTGCGCGGGACCTCCTCTGCTGGGCGCTGCGGTCCTGGTCGGCTGGGCTGTTGTCGGCGGGCTTCCGTCGCCGGGCACTTCGCTGCTGGGCTCTGCCGTTGGGGCGCACGGGCCTCTCGATCTTCCGGTCGGCTGGTTAGCTGGCCGTCCTCCGCTGTCGGGTTCCTCGCCACCGGGCTCTCCAGTCTTGGGCGCACGGTCCTCCCCGATCTTCTGGTCGGCTGGTCTGCTGCTGGCAGGCCACCGCTGCTGGGCTCCACACTGCTGGGCTCTCCGGTCCTGATACGCTGTAGGGCACACGGGCCTACCTGGTCTGCTGGGCTCACGAGCCCTCCTTAACTGCTGGGCACACGGGCCCTCCCTGAACGCTGCTGGGCTCGCAGGCCCTCCTCACACTGCTGGGCTCACGGGCCCTTCAAGCTGCTGGGCACACGGGCCCTCCCTGGACGCTGCTGGGCACACGGGCCCTCCAATCACTGCTGGGCTCACGGGCCCTTCAAGCTGCTGGGCACACGGGCCCTCCACTCACTGCTGGGCTCACAGGCCCTCCTCACACTGCTGGGCTCACGGGCCCTTCAAGCTGCTGGGCACACGGGCCCTCCCCGGACGCTGCTGGGCACACGGGCCCTCCAATCACTGCTGGGCTCACGGGCCCTTCAAGCTGCTGGGCACACGGGCCCTCCACTCACTGCTGCCGGCACCCACGGGTTCGCATCGGCTTCGTCGCCAGTGTTGTGCTCCGTTCATTCATGCATACCCAAACCTCAAGAATGACACGGAGCCAATGCTGCAGTGAACCATCTTTATTCACTCCCTGACACTAACTGCCGTTTCCTTCCCCGGCCCCCTCCTTTTCCCTTTTTCTCCCGCTCCTTCTCTGTTGCCGCTCTTAAAGGGGTAGTGTCCCTTTATTCATGTACAACAGACAGGCACACAGAATCTGGAGCCGGGTGTGTGCGGGAAGACGCCTGTGAAGAGTGCGTGCTCCCCTCCTGGGGCATGTTTCAGGTATGCCGTTTCTTGCCTGCGTCGCCAAGCTTCTTCAGTTCAAGTGGACGCTGCTATTGCAAACCACAGCAGCGCCCCTTCCATTTCACGATGAAATGCTTCCCAGTGTATTCTAGGAAAGGAAGGGTGCGTTTCTCTTCATGCATCGCTCGCTTGAGCCTCTCTCTTTCTGGATTACAGGCCACCTAGATCGCTATTGCGTCATGTATGGCGCGTGCCTGGATTCCGCGGGCGGTGTGGGGGAGGGGGGGGTTTCTCAATGCAGAGTAGCACGGAACAATGACGCCAATGACGGCAGCTAGAAGGGCCGCTGAAACACCCACGAATAGCCCAAGAAACCCGACCCGAGTGAGCTCTGTCAGACTCGTGGGCGCCCAAATACTCGGACACCAGACCTTAGCAGGCTGCAACTAAAAATGCCACATAGACTGGACTCATCAACATTCAGCATTTGATGACAAGAAAGCAGACGTCAACGAGCCCCATGCCCAAGAGATGTGGGCACCGTGCCCCGTCTGCTCTCTCAGGTTACCACGGCCCGGGGAACGGCTGGGCGAGCCCTAGCAGCCAGCTGCCACAGCACAGCTCCAGTTTCCAGGATCAATAATGTAGCACCGGCGAGGGACACAGAAGGGGAGGTGGACCCAGGCAGAAGCAGCACTACACATGCACCCTGTGTGGCGTGTGCCCACACCGCGCTCCGGGGGCGCTGCACCCGGCCCTCGTTCAGCCCCGTATTGGCATAGCGTCGCTGCATGGCACTGGCCTGCTCGGCCTCTATACTGCGGCTGCTTCTAGGGACGCAGCAATGCGTTGCGCTCCCTGGGAGGAGTCCCTGCTCCACGCAATGGCCGCCACTCGAGGGTCCGGAACGGCCTCTCGAATGCGGCAGTGTTCCGGTAATCCGGCTGCAGCTACCGACATGGGCCAGAAAGGAGCGTCTTCTCCCATTTCTCCTCGGACTGCACCCTCCACCTCAGCCACACACGCCATGCTGCTGCTGCCTCCGTTTGTGTTCAGACCAGAGTTGGCAATTTGACCCCCCCCGCCCCCCAATGCATGCTGTTTTCTTTATACTTAAGCTAGTAAGGGGAACTGCATCTACCACCATGCATGCAACAAGAAGAACTGTCTTGCACCACCTGCAACTCTTACTCAAGCCTGCCAAGCAATCTACAGCCATTGACCTTAATGAAGTGTGAAGGGGACGGGGGGCGGGGGGCGGACACACCTGACAAACCTCTCTTAAAGGCAAGCAGCGTGGGTAGGCCGGCTAACTCAAGCAGGGGCACCAGCAGGCTGGCAGAAAGGTACAGTGAGTCCACACACGGCTCTAGAAAATACACCAGCACACTGGTATACTGGAAAATATATACCTGAATTATGGTACACAATTCAATCAAGTCCAACAAGTACTTGGCAGATAATACACTGTATACAGAATACAACCAACATTATAACGAGAGCTCCTTTATTTTAGAACTCTCCTCACCGCCTTTAGGAGGGCCAGGCACCCTGTGGTCACTGACCCTTGAAAGCAGGTAAAGCCCCTTACAGACCATTTAAGTAGAGTGTCCTAAAGACTCCTTCGAAACAAACGTGCTTTTCTTTTCTTCAAAATCCTCTCCACCTTCTCCCCCCTGCCGCTTCCATGAGTTTAAAACGACAACAAAAAGGACAGTTTTTCGATTTTTTTATTTTTATTTGGGGGAGTCCCCCACCCCCTTTTTCTACAGCTTGTTTTATCCCCTTCCCAACTAAGCCCACCCCTTTTAATTCCTTACCCCCATATATACTTTTACTAAATAATTTGACTTTTCTGTCGTTATTCAGGTGTCACTGAAAAAGTATGTTCTTTATTTTTCGTTAACACTGCATACTCCGGTGTACCATCTAAGTCGTGATGAGGCTCTTAGTGCGACAGCCCTAGGGGGAGTAAATCAACGCACACAAGCATATTCTACGCGGGCCAATCTTAGACATAAGTCTCACCAGCCTCTTTAGTTCACTCGTCTCCCACAGCCTTCAACACCCTCCCCGGATCCCAGAAGCAAACAGCCCAGATGGAAACTCCCTGCATCGCCATCCATCAACCGATAGTCCCACTATGCAGGATGAGGGCTAAGGGATAGAGGGAGGCGCTCATGGTGGTTTATCAGCCGTCGCTTGGTGCAATTTAAGTAGGGCCATTTCCCACAGCATCAGAATCTCTTGCCTATTTTGTGACATTTCCCCATGCATATGAAGTAGCATATTGAGTTCGGCCCATCCCTACTAATCTAAATCCTGAAGCCAAGCCAAGGAGCTCAGTTGATGGAGCGTTCCAGGCCATACCAATACGTATAATCATCAATACTAACGTCACGCTCAATATTCTCTGGGACTCGATTTCTGAGAGCGAACCCTCAATAGATATGCCTCGAATGTCGGTGTAGCATTATTCAAATCCAGAAAGACTAATCGATTGCAGACGGCCCCCCCGTACAGTGAAACCTTCGGGCACCTCCACTGCATAGGAATCAACTCTGCATTTAATAGCTGAAATTTAGGACAGCAGTAGTCGGTGATGGAGAACATGTGCGACAACCTCTGGGGAGTCCGATATACCCTGTATAATACATTCACTTTTATTAGTTTAAACCGTTGTTTCCTGGACACTCTTGTTGGGTAGCAAAGTATTGTTTCCTATTCGTAATCATCAAAAGCACAGTCCAATTCCATCTCTGAAGCCGCCTTGACTTGTAGCTCAGTACAGGATACTCGGTCTATAAGACTGTCGTATATCAATGATATTTTCCTCCCACCATCAATGCAGCCAAAAAGGGTGCCAAGAGTAGTATCCTGGATAGGTTCTGTTGGTATATCAGACCATTTCACCCGGGCTGTACATAGTATAGCCACATCTGTTGAAAAACGGACCCGCCGGTAAGTCGTGGTTAGCTTTCAGCACCTCGAAAGATATCAGGCGCCCAATTCGAAGACCTCACCCCATGTTGCACGATTCCCATTTTGATTGTATGTAATGGAGCATCGTTAGAGATATGGTGGGTCCAGTGGTCAATGGTATGTCTAGTGAGGATGGTTTTTTTTTTTACCTCAGCTTGGTACAGGAGTGATTCCACACCTGTATTCCTGTCCTAATCAGTGGTAAGGTCCCCAGTTTTTTCACATGCATCCACAGCGCTTCCTTCATTGTGTGTGGTGCAATAGAACCTCTCGGTAGCTTTGCCTCAGACGTGTCATAGTACGCAAGCCACACTGCCACGTATTGCATCTGTGAAGCCAGAAAAACATTTCAAAGTTCGGTACTCTTAAACCACTTGTAGTTGTAGGTCTACTTAGAGTCTGCAATGCTATCCTGTGCCTATTACATTCCCCATAAAAGGCTCTTTAGTCCCCTTGACAAGATTAACTTTGCTACAAGGCCTCTTTTTGAACTTCTTCACTTCATCCCTACTTCTTCCTGTAGGCTGGCTAACTATGCAAAACAGGGCCAAATTCACATTTCTCCTGCCAGCGCATAAGTCCGTGCATAGTAAGGCCCTGCTGTATCTACCCTCTTCTATAAACCTCTAGAAACCCTCTTGCAGCCTTTCCTCGGCCTCCTCAGTCACCATTGGGGCTCCACGTCCACCCTCCGTGTCCTCTTGCTTCGGCTCTTTCACTCTTCTTGCTGCGCTTACTTGGAACTACCGCCACTTTGCAATTCAAAACACGGTCCACATCGATGTATTCAAAAGCAAATTGAAAGCCCACCTCCTCTCTTCTGAGCAATTCTCTTGACTCCAGTCCAACTCCTTACAGCTTCCCTCACCACTAACCATCCTCTTGCTTCTCTTTTCCCCCCTACACTAGCTCCTAATAGTTTACGGTCACAGCTCACGCTTAGCTGGCTAGACTGCCTACCCAATCACACTTTTATTAAGTTCTTCCACTGTATTCTTCCCAGTATCAGTCCAACATGCCCGTTCTCAAACCCGGTCATCATGCCACTCAAACTCTCCCCATTATAAGAGGTTCACTATTAGGTTAACTTTTGTACGCTCCTTTGGGACCAAAAGAGCTCGTTTCCCTGCATGCATGTATGCAAATAAAAAGTATTAAATAATTGGGGGTAAACTTAACAAAATCTATTCAAGATTTGCATACAGAAAATATTGTTTCTCTTTGGGCTAGAATGAAAGTGGACCTACAGAAATGGGACTATCACAGCTTGCCATTGAGCTTCTATTAAAAGGAGTATCCTTCCAAAACTGTTGTTCCTTTTCCAGATGTTGCCAATGGATGTTATAGGGTTCTGCACTTTGAGGTTGGGGGGCGGAGGGGAGTTTACTGTTTTATTCCCTTGTACTCCCAAAGGAGACAGGCAAGTGTCAGACTCCCTCATAATGAGAAATACTGTAAAGCAGCATAGTTTTGGGTCATGGTTATCCATTTCAAGAATGCAGGAGACCAGAAATGGGTTTTCCTAGAAAATCAGGTGAGGGCCCCAGTTTTAGTTGGTGAGTGGTTTTAAGTCCCAATGAATAAACTCCCAGAAAAGGGTTGCATATCTGCCGGGATTGCAGAAGGATGGTTCCAACAGAGGTCAAAACGATCAGGTGGTGCAGGTGATCTTCTAGCGGTGAACACAGAGGTAGACCCAGTTCAGCTTCCCTGGTCATGAGAAGGCAAGAATTACGAGGACAGGGAACTTGTGGCATAAAATGAAGACCATACTCAGAACAGCAACGGCTGCAGTGTGGTAAGGGAGCTGGTAGTCCACCAGGTGGTCCAAGGACACGCCCAAAGGCTTCCAAGGAGTGGATCTGCAGACAGGGGTTGAGACTGGTTGCTCCCCACCGGTTGAAGGGTCGAAGCACCAATGAAGGTATTCTGAGATCAGGCAGAGGAGCATGGCCTCACCGGGCCAAACACTGGAGTTGATGCTTGTCAGCTGGCTGCTCTACATAGATGTCTTGGTTCCAACAATGATCTGCCGAATAGCTGCAGGGCACCTCCTTTTATCTAAGATTCAGGCTGCAAGCTACTCCCCAGTCCAACTAATGGTAGGTATCTGCAACATTCAAGCAGCCCAGGGTTGTCCAATCCTAGACAACCATTGGTCATCTCATCCGTCCAGCAAAAAAAAAAAAAAAAAACACACACACACACACGGGTGCTAGCCACCTTTAGTAGCCACATGCTGTAAATGCAAAAGTGCATGTGAAAAAAAAAAAAAACACAAAAACAGTACTAATCACAGCGCTGCCACCAGCTTGTCTTAAACACATGGTCAAAGTAACCAAAAAGCCATCAGTCAAAAAGATATCAGGATGCAAAGTATTTTAACTGCACTTCATTGTAAGGTGACGTGTGCAATTGTAAAAATAGAAGAATTCCAAAAGACAGGCTCAGTAGTGACAGTTTTAGGGACTAGTCTGTTTCCCCAAAAGAACGAGCAAACGGGAAATAAAGCAGAAGGTTTTACTTGCCTCCAAAAAGTCAGGCCAAGGTTCAAAGATGAGCAAAGACCGGGGGCCCCATTGGAATCTATGGAGGGAAAGGTGCAAGAAGAACGTCTTTCCTAACGCCAAACATCTCAGAGGGGCTTTTGAAGTGGTTAATCCAACCACGTCCACATGATCCAGCTCATCAGATTTACTTCCGCTTCCTTGAGCAATCAGAGAGGCGCTCAATCTCACACATGTCACCAGGAAATCAATGGTAGCTCCCTGGTACACATGAAACAACCAAAGTGCCGAATCCAAGTGCCGAAAACATCATTGCCCCGAGAACAAGACCATTCATGTTCACCTTTTGAAAAATTATGAAAAGTCAAATGCCAAAAATACACCACTGGGCAAATACTACCACAGCAGTGTACCATTCACTCAGGCTAGTTCCATAACCCCTTAGCCCCACCCCCCATTCACACCGGTGCCAAGCCAGGTTTTGCCTGCCTACCTCAATATTCTTTTTGGGGCAATGCCAAATAGAAGCCTAGATTTTGCTGAAAAAGCGAAACATCTAAACTCGCCCTTTGCGTCGTCCCCTTGCCCCCCCCCACCCCCAAGCTTCCTCCACGGTACCTTACAGCACACATGTGGGGATTGCTGCTGCTTAGTCTATTGCCCCTTAGATACCAGTGGAGCACCAGGTAGTGGGGGTTTCCCCCTCTGCTCCAGCACTGGCCTGGCCACTTAAACGCCTGTGCACTTTTCCTAACCACGATAAGCACATACTTTTTCTATTCAGGAAAGCACCAGTCCTCCTGCCTTAAAGGGGTATATGCAGTCCTGTTCCAATGAACAGACACCCCAAAAACAGTATGGCTTATTTTAGGCCCTTCAGTAATGTAGCCATTCACTGCATAACCTAATGAAGAGAAATAGTAGAGTGCCTATCCACACAGCCAGATGCAGAGTAGTCCCCAGATGGGTCTGATGCTGCTCTTCACAATGCCGCCAGACCTTACCAGTGCCTTTGCCACTGTGGGAAAGGCTACCTCATGCGGCCCCACTCTTTAGAAAGTGCGCTCAGTACTTCCCGGTCAGGCAAGATCATAGCCATTGCATCTGTACGACCAGACACAGTCACTGTGCAAGGAAGAAAAGAGGCTACAGCCTGACCAGGGAGGCTGGTTGGCTGGGAGGTGTGGAGCTTGAGAGATATCAGCAGGGAAGGCTGAATCCGGAGGTCTGGGTTCATGAAAGCGAGGAAGGCGGTTAGCAGAGAACCGCCCTGAACCGGGAGAATCGCTGGATGCCAAGCAGAGTGAAAGGAGGCAGCAGGGGCTAGTGTCAGGCCTCATGCGACTCCCTCAAACAAGGAATGACGACAAAGGCGGGATCCAGCTGGGAGAGGAGAGAAGTGTGGAGGAGTCTGTCGCCACGGCAAGAGCAGACACAAAGCTGACCAGAGAAGTGGCCCCCCCACCACGTGCAGCAGCAACACAGTGATGGCACCAGGGAACTAAAGTCTACATCATCAGTACTTCTGGAAAAAGGTTATGCATCCGGAATCGAAGATGGTGTGAAGAACAGTTCTATTGTGGGAACTGCAATCCACATGCCCAATGCTGTACAGTTGCAAGTCCTGAAGTAAGGCGCGTGAAAGACTACTGCATTTTGGGATCAGAGTTCCAGGTTGGCAATCGTTCTGTGGCAGAGGATATGAAGTGCTACTGGCCTAGTGGGAGTTGTAAGTGTAAAAAGAAACCCAGGATGAGACTGCGCCCAGTTTATCAAAACATGGTTTAATATACAATTGCCCTTTCTGATGACACGTGTTTCAGTCCCCTTTGTCCAGAGGGGACATTTGGCAGCATGCGATTGTACGCGAGACCACTGTGACTAGGGATCCAACCCGAAATTTGAAGAGCGGATACTGTCTGCTTAACCCATTAAGGGGCATTCGGTGAAATCAAGCCCTGATTTGAAGGTCTTAAAGGGGAGCGAAACACGTGTCATCAGAAAGGGAAATTATATATTAAACCATGTTTTGATAAACTGGGCGCAGTCTCATCCTGGAGTCTCATCCTTGGAGTATTTAGCGGTTGCTTATTCCATCTTTCCAACTGGAGCAAACCTAGCTCTTTGACCCAGGTTTGGTAGTAGGTTGGGCTACAAAATCCCAAATGGATTCTTTTAATATTCATACTCCGGGCTCCCAGTCTCCCCTTATGAATAGCTGCTGGCCTGAGAATGAGACCATACCTCGGAAGCCAGAAAGCCAACACACTCATTGCCAGTCACTAACGGCGCCCCATGCAAAGATTAAATCTCAGGAGCGCGTAAATGTTGCTGCTCAATTTCCTTTCAAACTATTCTCTAAGGAGGGGCAGGGGGGGGACTGGGGCACAATTTAGAAGCCCTTTGTTAGTTAGATTTTCATTTTTATGTACAATCCCCTTCACATGCGAGTCCCCAGCACTTTTTTACTGGACTTATGGATGTTTAGTCTGTTCCGCTGAATGAGTGGGAACCTTTATCCCCACTCACTCATTCTTTTACCCTATCTTTTGGGATACTTTGCATTTCCTTTTCTACCTCTTGGAGAAATGCTTTCCTCCAGGTTTTATGGCATCTGTCCGACAGTTGAAGCACACAGCACTCTCTGCAGTGTGGCTGGGAGCCCCCTTCGGCTTTCCTTTTTATTTTCTGTTATAGGGGGATGTTTTAATCTTTCCTACCCAGAGGTCAGCACACCCACCCTATGTGGAGTGCTGATCTGTTACACTGTATCCCCTTTCTCACTGCTCTTGTATCTTTTTGGTTACAGTAACAAGCCAACCTTAATGGCTGTTGGCAGTACCTACTACCTACCTTCTTTTGTGCAATTTATACTCCCAGGTTGTACCTACAACAGCGGTAGTGCACAGAAGGAACACAATTGAGCCAAAGTGGTGACTATTCTTTTTCTTCCCCCATTTCTCGTCCGCTTGTCCCTTCTTGGTCCTTCTGTCGTGCTGGGTGGGGTAGGTCCTGGTTTGACGTGTCTTCAGCGGAAATCCTTTGTGAAGCTCGCCAAGGCTCCAGCCTGGAGGAATCCAAAACTCAGCTTTTCATTTTCTTCTGGTGTGCCTGCCTGCAGCCAGTTACAACTCAGGGGCTGGCTGTCCTGAAACAACAACCACCACCCAGAGTGTGAATGGTGCATGGGGGCTGAGTGGCTAGGTTCCTGGATAAAAGGCTTGGATCCCAAGGCTGAAGACCGGCTGACCACTGGAACTGAAGAAACAATGAGGAAGAAGTGGAGCGATGCCTGCAGCCACTTCCAGATGACCGGAGATGCCTTCTGTGTAACTGCTGTTGTGCGACCCCCTATTCCAAGTGTCAGGAGAACTCCAAAGAGGACAACTCCCTAAGACTGGTGGAACCAATCAGTCTTGAGACGACCTGCATTTCGAAACCATCCCACAACGAGCTGTGACCTTCACGGACAGCAAGTCACCAAAAGACCCGTGGCCACTGTGCAGTGCATTGTCTTCTGAAGATTTAATCCTCCTGAAACTTTGGTGGACTCCTTCCGGACCTCCAGAGGCAAGATTCCACTCATTGAAGTCCCGTCACCAGAGTGCTGGACCGAGAAAGCGAGACTAATCGACCGGGCTGCAATCATTCTTCACCAGCGATTCCCAAAAGGCTTGAAAATCACAGAACCAAGATGATTCCATTGCTGAGAGCCTCTTCACTCGACTGCTGCTGCGAGAACCATTCCAGTACCCCTCCACTCGTCTGCCTGACCAGGAATCTGGTAACCGGGTCTGCTACTGCTGCATCGTGAAGGTGTTGTGCTGCATCCTCTTCTTCACTTATAAAAGGTACTGTGGGACTCAAGGTAGAACCTCACTAGAGTTGCGTTGCTGTTCCTGTGTTTCTGGAGTGCCGATTTGTGCGATTTGAAGTTCACCCATACCAGTTTGCCCAGGCCTTGCATCTGTGTGCCTTCAGGGAGCCTTGTCCTAATGTCCTGACCATTTTTCCAAGCAGGACTGATACTTGCTTGCTACAGAAGAATTCCTCTGCAACCTTCTACAGCCTGTGCCTACCCGTTTTGCCCTCCAATCTGACTCTGAGACCATCATAACTCGATAGCGATGGACTTCTAAAGTGTTGGGCGTCTATGTAAATATTGCAAAGTACTTACCTTGCGTTGGTTTTCTTACATCTATTTCATCTGAAACAGTTATTACAAAAGTATTTTACTTATCTTTTGAATTGCATACTGCCATTCTCAAAGCATACAGAAGAGGGTTACTGTGATTATTGCATTGGTTCTTCTATGTGCTTGAATGTTATAGTACATCCGTTTTACCCTACCTTAGTATATATATCAAATAAACGACTATATTTATATAACTGTAGTGGGTCAGTGTTTCTTTGGGCCTATGTGAATATTTAAAGTTCTTTGTACCACATACATCTCTTTCTACCTCCTAAAATAAGCCTGGTTGCTCAGCCATTGCTACCAACATACTTGTGTGGTTCAGGCCAATCTAAGAGATGACCTTTGGTGGACTTTAGGAAACCTCCCCAAAACCCTAACCAACTGAATGGCTTGCAATGATGCCTGGTCCATCATTCTAATGCCTCTTTTCCTGAATATGTGGCACCTGTGCGCTGAGGATCTCAGGCGAGCTAGTAGGCGCACTACCATGGGGATTCTTGAGCAGTTCTTAGGGATACTGAGGATGCATGTCCATGGAGGCAAGCTAGTTTGGGGCCCATATCATCTGCAGTCCTCCTTAAAGGTGGGGACTAACCCAGGTGGTGCTCAGAAGCCAGTCAAATCTCGATGGGAAACCAAAACCAGCAGAGCTTGCTTTCTATTTCAGCAGTCCACTGGAAGCCTAGGTTGTCGGGCAGAGCGCTAGACAGGTGATGGCAGACATGGCTGAAAGAACACCCGAGAGGACCAGTTTGTCTTTATGCATCAGGTTTGTGTAGGCAAACACACCGAAAGTGATGATTCGGATACGGTTACCAGTGCATTGAATAACTTCTTGGAGAGTATGCAGGCCATGCATACGAACATCGATAACAGAATCTGCAAGGTCTACTGAGAATCAGCTACACAGACATGCAAAGGAAACCAATAATACTGGTGACTGTGTTACTGGAAAGGTGGCTGAGATCCATGGCCTGAATTTAGCAAAAGTCTGATGGGTGCAATGGTGCTACTGAACTAAATAACTACCATCAAAAGTCTAATAGTGCTAACCACAGTGGTGGATACATCACTCTGCGATCATGCAAAAAATTCGGGACTCTAATTTGGACTGAAAGAAAGTGTAGATTCCTTTCATCATAAGAGGGCTTCTGTTGTCCTGTCTGCATGAGGAGGGACGGGCAAAGGATGGGAAGTTGCTTCTGATTGAAGTGTCTAATTGAAGGATCCGACTATTGAGGGATATTCCACTTCCATTCCCCGACCTAAGCTCTGACAGCAGTGTGGAGATTCAGAAAGCACAGGTGGCAAAGACACCTGGCGAGGCAAAAGGTGGAGCACGAGAGGAGCTTTTCCTTCATAGAGTCCCAAGCGGGGCTGTATACGGTCATAGAAACTCGGTGCAGCCCATAGAGAGACATAAGCCCCGATCCTCAGCAAGAATGACTTGTACCATCCTGGGGACAATCTTGTTTTCCTGAACCACCGTTTTGGAGGAGGAGGAGGCGGCATCCCGCCATTGTACAGTACACTTTAGCCTTGCAGAGGGGATAACTACCCGACACCAAGCTATGTCCTGATGAAAAGCCAAGGGCCATAAATTGGGGAGGGGCCATTATCCCAAGTGATAAGACACCTCCCCGAGTTCTACAAGACTATTAGCACATAGTGGTAATACCAATACATGTTTTATAGTTTTTACGGTGAAGTCAAATGTCACTTTATTAATTAGCAGAGTAAATGGACGAAATGGGTTAGTAAATGAAATGCCTTTTTATTTTGTAGCATTTAAATTAGGTGTCTTCATAAATTAAGCATATGAATTGGGAACCTGCATTATATATTGAGCAGGGTTTAACATGAGTAGGCATTAGGTGTTGTGTAAATGATTTCTCTGCAAGAGTGTGATCGCGTTCGCTTTGTTGTGTTTAATAGGACGTTGCAGCAAAAAAGCATCTTGTTGGAAAAGAAAACGCGTCTGACATTGCATTGTTGTTTCCCTGTTTACTTTTGAAGAAAGAATGTTCAGAATGAAGTCAATAGCATTAGTTATTGATTGCACTCTGCACATCTGATTGGCTAATGGGCGGTCAATAAAGATTTTCATTATGACTGCCTGCTGTTTTTGCAGTCCTGGCCGCCACCTCTGAAATTGATTCACTACTCCTCCCACAAGCTTGAGTTGCTAATTTATGCTGCAGAAGTACCCGTTCTCCAGACACAGTACTGATTCTGTAGGTTGCTGTTCTGATTACTGATTCTGTAGGTTGCTGTTCTGATTCACTTATCGCTTGATGTGCCTTGCACTCTGAAGTAAACTGCACTGAAAATGGGTGTGTGTGGCTGGCTGGCATACCCTGGAGCAGACATTGGGAGGAGGCAAGAGTTGGAGATCTGCTGCATACTGGGACCTTCTGTGCCCCATTGTCCACTTGCCGCCTGACCCTAGCGTGGTACAGTTCATTGTGGTGCAAATATCTTGGAAAACGTGCATCCTAGGGCCTGGACCTCGAGTTTTGTCCTTTGTGTCGGGTCCGGTCCTTCTACGACCACATGGATGCTTTGCTGATTTCAGGCAACGGTCTCATGTATGAAGGTGCTGAAATCCAGGGAAAGGGTTGGGGTGGGGTGGGGTGTCCAAATGTCATGTAGCTAGTAATGTCCCGAGCTTCCTAACAGGTAACTATGCAAAATGTGGTGCACACTGGTGAAACACTGTGGAATTTTATATGGAACAACGCTTTGGCACAAATCCAAACAAAATGTATATATAGATCAATTATCATAAAACCAGAGTCTGGAATTGCAAGCTTTGGTCCTGGGCAGTATGCAATTAGACTCATTTGGGCTGCAGAAATTCTGCAATACAAGCGGGGCAACTGTTGATTAGGCAACATCAAACATCTGAAATGTAACATTTAAAAAAGAGAAACCAAGTGTTGAATAAGTAAGGAGAGAAACTATTGAAAGCAAACTTCATACACTTACTGAACTCTGGCGGCATCTGACGGGGGCTCCTGCAGAGGGGAGAAAAGAAAGCCTGTAAGTTTTCAATCTTTATTGGGCATTATCTGCAAAAAAGACATGCGAGGAAGTTGGAATGTGGTGAACAGGGCCCATTCCCCCTTAGTGTCTCCCCACATCACCCCTAAAATGGTTTTCAAGACAGGGCTAGTGTTTTATTTAAGGGTGCGGTTACATTGGTACATTTCTTAATCTGCAACCCGCCATGTTCAATGCTGAAAGGATTGCCCATCGTAAAGGTTCGGAGATGGGTCAGAACCAAAATCTGGCAAGTTGCCCCCCATCACCTCTCTCGGGTGAAGGGCAGCGAAGGAGACCGCTAGGTAGTTTGTAGCATAAAAAGGTAACAAAAAAGATGGATAGGAAACACTTTCCTTAAACTGGACTTTGATGATTGGAAAAGGATAAGCCCAAACACTCCCTTCCTAAGCACGTATATATGAAAGCGACTGTGGCAACTGAAACCATCCGCACACAGGGTGAATACTTTGAGATTCAGCCTTCATTAAGTGGATGCAGACCCAAAGTCCCAATGGAAGCCATTCCATGGAGATCGAATGGAGCCTTGGTCTGAATCGGAGACACTTGGTGATGGGTCCATCTGCAGCACGGTTTTCAGAGAGACTGAAAGCAAGGGATACTAGGGGTACTAGCGAGACAGCAACCCATGCACATTTGAGATACACTTCTTTCCATACACAGGTGAGGTTTTTATTTGGGGAAGCAGCATTGATAAGGAACAGTTTGTTGCAGGGGGAGGGGTCAGAATGATAGCGATCAGACACCGTTCTGCATTTGATGGGCGGGTGGGTCCGCTTTCTCTTCCACAAGGTGGACGATCCCATGAAGATGGACTGAGGGTCTTGATGACGTCTACATCTCATCGAAGAGCTTGACTGGGGAACGAGCTGCACAATACACTCTCCTACCTCCTTCGCCACCTGCCCCCACACCCAGAAACCTATTAAACTGGAGAGAAGTGAATCAATGGGCTTAAGGACAGGACTATAACCTTCCCTCCACCCATTATGAGATTTCCAGGAAGTCCCAACTTTACTTCCATATTTGCTGGAGTTTTATTGGAAAAAGACAATCACTCCATGCCCTTTGAGAATGGAGTTTAGCCTTTATATTCAGGAAAAGGGGTTATGAACTGGAGGACCGTGCACACCAGACTACTTCTTAAAGGGAGTCGTTGGTGGCACAATGGCTTTAGAAAACTGAGCACAACCCGCCTCCACTCATGCGCCCCCACTGGCGAGCTTTCTGGGAGAAAGGTCGGCGAGTGTGGGCCATGAAGACTCCTTACCAAATGGCAGTTCTTCTGAGCGAGTGGTAAATAACCATTGTTAAGACATCTTTCCTATTCTTGGAATTTGTAGGGCCCCTTATTACTTTAGGGTCCCTCAATATTTTGCTTTACCCCTGCTTTTTTGGATCACTGACATATTGTTGGTGGCCAAAGGGACTTCTCCTGTAGCCCCCCTGCCATTGTAAATCTTTTGACCTTGCATAAGGTATGAGGTAGCCTTTAAAACGCCCAGTTCCAGGAATGCCCCTCAGAAACCCATTTTTGCATTAGGGCAATTGTATCAATCTACAGTGGTTTTAGGGGGTAAGTTGTTGATAGCTGTACTTTAGCTTAACCAGTGGTGCAAGCCATTATTCCAACCTGGTAGCCCAATGTACCTTTTGGTAGCCAATGGGGTACCAACGGATTTTCTAAGTCCAGTCCTGTTCTCTGTCATTTTGTATTGAAATGCTTCTTTTGTTCAGTGCAACCATAAGGTAGGCTCAAAATGGCTGTTCTAACCACTTGGGCTCTAACTAGTTTCCACCAGTGTAGTTCCCTGGGATCTCCCTTCACTTCCTGTGGTGTTGGTCTAGGCGGAGTGGCAGTCCCACTGACCAATTGGCATGGCTGATCACCTGACCCTTTACTCCCAGCCCAATTTAGTGACCGGTGGGCTCACTTTTGGCAACCCCGTT
This sequence comes from Ambystoma mexicanum, assembly GCF_040938575.1. Lineage (NCBI taxonomy): Eukaryota > Metazoa > Chordata > Amphibia > Caudata > Ambystomatidae > Ambystoma > Ambystoma mexicanum. The sequence continues at coordinate 1,241,344,556 of NC_090928.1, read as the reverse complement.
TTTGCAGTGGTACCAAACACTCTGCCTGGTATCTGCATCCCTCTTGGGTCTCTGTTCTGCAACTTGGAAGAAGCAAGTCTGCCGACCCACTGAAGGAATTGTCCTGCTGGTTGCTGCCAATTTTGCGGTTTTTAACTCTCCCATGACCATACAGCCTGAGTGGAGTAGTTTTCCCAATATGGGGTTTCTGCTCCTGGGAGTCCAGTTCGGGCTTCCTGTGTGCTCCTGCTGCCTCCGCTCATCGGCTGGGTAGAGCCTTCCAAGCTGGAACCCCTTTCCGGGCCTTTTACATCTGGGACTCCTGCCTTGGTGGTAGAAGCTTCTTCCGTCTGGAAGGGCGTTGGGACATCAACTGCCCACCTCGTCTGCTATGTGGAACTAAGGTCCCCCAGTAGTTCTACCTATGCTGGGATTGTTTTCTGCTCGGCCACCTCCCCTCATTGTCCGCAGAGCCGCTGGGAGCATCTTCACAGGTATCCTCGTCTTCCCAGAGTCTTCCTTGTGTCCTCCTTGCCCTATTCCTCACTTATGGCTCGAAGGTTGTCATTGTGGAAGGCTGGCTGTTCTGTTTCGTCCTGGGGGCGGGTCTTTGTTGGCTCGGGGTTCAAGCCTCTGGACACTGAATCCTGTAAGCCAGGCCTAGGAAAGAAGCCTGTACTTACCAGGCTGTTTTGCCATGCAGGATTTTATTTTGGGCCAAAACTGCTGCTGCAAGTACTAACCCCCCCTCACACCCAGGGTTCCGGGGTGGGTGATTATTTAAGATACTAACCCTTAGGGATTTCTCTCGTCCTGGGTGGGTGGAAATTCTTTGGAAGAGCGTCTAAACCATGATTCCCAATTACTTAAATTGGGCGTCATCCTGCTTTGCTGCAACTTTGACTGGGGCTTCTGGTACTGGAACCGACCTCTGGATCTCTTGAATGGGGTCTTTCTTGCCTCCTTGGGGTGGTTTGTTTTACTCCACAGGTGGGGCTTCCACAACAAACTTTTCCTCATACAAGCACATGGCCTCCTGGCACTGTCCTACTGACTTCTCTGGAACCCACCTAAATTGATGTTGGGGGCACATACCTGCCCCTGGCTATTTTCCCTTTGCCCACAAGTGTTTCACTGTGTTCTAGACCAAGAACAGGTTTTTTTTGCAATTCAATTATCAAGGATGTTAAAAGTCCTACTGCTTCTAAATACGAATGCTTGATGCACTCATTTTAGTAACTGTCTTTGGAGTGAAACGTACTGATCTTATTATTATTGCTACAATGTATCCTGAAATTGCCCCCCCCCCAGCCTGGTTATTAATGATCATGTCATCATTAATGAGCATTTGTCTCTGGAGGATAGCTCAGGGAGCAAGACGCCATGGAGCAAAACAGGTTTGATCCCTGGGTCCGCGCTTAGAAACCTCTGGGTATTAAGCACGTTATAAATACCGAATTATAAATTATGTGTGCATTTGCAGAATTCAAGAACTATGCTCTTGAGGGCCAGAATGTGGTGGATCAGTGTTGGCCTTATTTTTCCTGCTAGCCAGAATGTCTGGTTTCCATTCCTGCCTATACTTTGCTTCCGTGCGTTGGGTGTTGACCACCTGGACCTACCATCTATAACAAGGGCGGGATGCGTCATTAAGAAATTATTACTTTCCATCTGTGACAGAGGGCCCAAATAAAGGCAGTGGGGTGAGGAGATATTTACTGCTACAATATATTATAGCTATAGCAGCCCCACCGCCCCAGTGTCAAGGAGCTGTACCAGGGTCGGTTATGGTGCGCCAGCCGAAGCCTAGGCAGGCCAGAGCAAAAGCAGAGGCCTCGGTGAGAGATCAAGGTCACTACCGGCCCTGGTACGCCTCATGGCAAGGGGGTGATGCCTCTTCGCATCCTGGGGCAATAGCGCGAGTGAAAAAAAGAGTTTTTTTTTTTTACTGGAGACTAGCTCTGCACGTATTGCGTGAGCCCAATCTCCCATGAAAAAAATAAGGTGGCCACCGCCATAGCAAAGAGAAAAGGGACGCAGTGCCTTTTCTATTTCTCTAGTAGGTGCCGAGGACAGATTGGATCTCTGACCTGCAAGTAAGTGGGTGGGTAGGGAGGGAGGGAGGGGGATGGCAGAAGAGGATGGGCAGGATGTCTGGGGTGATGAGGGGTGAGTGGCGGTGTCACAGAGCCAGGGCGTGAGTTTATTTTTTTTAAAGCAAAAACAAAAACACAAAATGGGGGTGGCTCAGGGGACTCAGGTGGCTGGGGGCAGTTTCTGCCTGCGTTTCCAGCCACCTGATTGGCTAGGCACCCTTCCCCCAGGTGTGAATTTGTATTCTTGAATGCTGTGTATTGTGCGTTAAGAACTTACTTGACTTCATGGAGAAGTATATGTGTAACATATTGAAAGTATACATTTTACATTACATTGGTGTAGTGTACATTCTACAGATAGTGTGTGGACTAATTGTACCTTTGTGTCAGCTTGTTACCCCTGCCTAAGAGTTCAGCCTTGTCGGTCTGGCCACGTTACTTACTGTGAGATCAGCTAGGCTTTTCTTTCTTGTCAAGTCTATCAATTGCCATTAAGGTCAGTAGTTGTAGATCCCTCAAGAACTATCATCTTAGAGACTGGCCCCTACACCTCCCTTCTTTTGCCAGCTTTTCTAAATGACAGCGGGTCCATGGACGCTAAACTGCCATGTCATATTTTAGGGGCTGGACTGTCTTTGGTGTAGAGCACCTTTTTAGAGTTAACATGGGAAGGATTTTGAGTATGGGCAGAATATATATCTCCATTGAGGGTGGACGTGCCTTTTCCATTTTCGAGAGCAGCATCCATTAATGTCCGTGGATGAAAGGCTCTCCCCTTTACTGCACAAGTAATATTTAGTGTCCCCGTGCAACCCTGTTACCTGCACGAGTGACGTCTTAAGACCCATATTTCAGGAGTTCAATGGGAGTGAAGATACAGGTACTTCTGTGCACCTTTTTCTACAGCAGGAATGAGGAAAGTGGGGGGCGGGAGGCCAACCGTGGCACAGGAACGAAGGGGGGATCCTGTTAGGAAAGGTTTCTCTTGGGTCAACTTTCCCTCTACAGTTTCTATTGACCCCCAAACATTTTGCTTCATTTTGGGACCTGCCTTTTTTGAAGGGAAGTAAAGCCTCCAACTTCACTTCCCTTTTGCCAATTTGTTATGGGGAAACTGATCAATCCTTCAGAACATCAGTACTGGGAAACCGTTTCCCTTTTTACCCTTTACATTTGTGTATCTTTTTAACCTTGCACACATCTTACAATGCAGTGCAATCTCCCAACGGTTTACAGTTGGGATTTTAGCTTTCTTATATATGTGCCTAAAGACAAGCTGCATATATATATATATTTATATTTTAACAATGTGCATGTTATTTCTAGTGTGCAGATTCGGGTTTACCGTGCATGGCTACTAAATGTGGCTTGTGCCCTAAAATGGCTTTGCCACAAGATTGTCACTTGTTCTCTGACCACATTGTAGTTTGGCCGCATTCCTGCATTGCCAAGTCCATACATTTGCCCAGCCAAGCTGCTGCTAGTGCTGCCTGTGTGTGTGCTTCACCCAGAAAGTGGGTGGGACTACCTAGTCCCATTTCACTACTGTGGTGCCAGAGTCTCTAGGTGTGGGACATGAGTGAAACCGTCTGTTTGGACAACTAATGGCTGTTTGAATGGTGCAGATCCTTGCCATTGGTGGACTTGGACTTGCTTCAAGACTTGATTTTGGATAAGAGGAGGCTTCCTCCTGCAGCTTTCTCATCAGATCAGTGTTGTAGCCAAGAATCCCTCATAGACAAACAGCCGACTGAAGAGCCAAAGAAGACTCCTGAAGAGGCCTGGCATCCCTTCCTGCATCTAACCCGGATAACCTGTTGATCTACTCGTATCTCTGAAGACGCTGAGCAGTGCTTCAGCCCTTGGACGACCAATTAGTCTCAATGCCCTCGAGGATCCAGCTGTCCTAAGCCTTCAGAAGTGTCCCTGGAACACTGGTGGAATGATCAGCTATCACATGCGCTACCACACCAGAAGAGTTGCCATTCCGTGGTTGCACCTGGATCTTTGGCGGTGGCCATGCTTGTGGTACAAGTCACCTCTCCTCTAAATTTCAGCATCCCAGCATCACGTGATCCAGTTCTAGAGAAGCTTCTTCAAACACAGTCTGTGCAGCGGCCGTCGCGCTGGAACGCACCTCCCCTCGTCCTGTGGAGTGTCCTAAGAGGCCTGCATCAGTGAATCTGGCATTTCTTCATCACCAGGGATTGCATCTCGCATCTAGATCTGACCGGAAGAATCCTTACACCCGCAGCTCCCGGGCATCTCTCACCAGAACCAACAGAAGAAAATCCAATAACGGGCGACCTCCACACTCCTAACCAAAGTCATCTGGGAAAATCAGAGTCCGGGGGCTAAGTAAATGCAAAGCAATTGTCTCCCCCTGTCCTGCATAGAATACAAAGGGGCCGATCCCCAATCTTATCCTCCGTTCCACTGCCGTTTGGTCATCAAACCTGGGCAATATCATCTGCAAGATAAGAACACAATTTACTTACCTAGTAACCTACTTGAATGTATTCCTCACCTACACAAGCACAATTAGAACTTACCTACAGAGTTTACGTTCTGGGGAGAGGCTTGTAGCTCCTGTCACTTTCAGGCACAAGCCCCATTCGTCTTAGGGATTGGACTGCTGACGTTAGGTAAATTAACTTTTGGTTCCATCTTTACTGCATTAATTTACTTACCGTGTGAGTTAAATAAGTCACTGAAAGCATTTTATGAACATATGTTGAATGTATATATGTTTATTGTTGAGTATTGCACAATATCACCTGCTGGTTTCATGTTTTTGTGCATGTAAAGGCCTAGAATAAATATTTGTATTTGGACACATTCTTGTCTAAATTTAATTATTGTGTGCTTCACTGTGTGCGCTCATTGTGGACCGAACTCGCACTCCCTTGAGAATGGCCAGGACCGCTCACCATGTGTACTGATTGGGGTTTGGGTTACCTCTCATAGTTCCCTGTTCACTATAACTAGGGTTGCATCCTAAAATAAGTCCGCCAGGCCACATTCTAAAAATCCATCTCAACAGATCCAATGGCACAGGAACTGATTTGCAACAGAATTGCCTGTGTTACAAGCAATCATAACTGCAGCCGCCCCATGTCATTTCAGCAACACCAATGCAAGCCTTTATTCTACTTCAGAGAAACTGTTTAATGATTTATATTAACTGTACATTTATTGCAGGATAGTGTTATTCACGTGTTAGGTCCGCAGGGTTAAAGCAGTGGCAACACAAATTCCTGCGAAGTCATATCAGAGTCAAAGGTGGGCAATTTCCCTTTAACCAATCAGATTAAGTGTTGCAATGAGAGAAGGCAATGGGACCCGGATCTGCTTTCACCACATATATGACCTTTTAGAGGCAGGCACCAGACTACGAGGTGCTTATTGTGACCACCAGGGTAAAGACTAGACTAGTCAGTCATCCTTTAATTGGCCTTCTAGAAAGGTGTGTGCAGGGCTATGTCAAGGAGAAGGCAAGACACCTGCTGAGGGCACCAATAACCAAGGGTGCCAGATGTCTCCACAAACCAGGTTGTGTGGTGTGGAGGGGGAGAAGGGGGCATGCCAACTTGATGCATCACCAAGATCAGAAAGCATATTTTCCCAAGACATAATTGAGGGAACATGCACATACATTCCCCTTCTGTCCAGGCGGCGGGGAAGGGGGAGCAGGGCTTGGGGGGCTTTGTAACAGGGAACTACTACCTGTTGATAATGAAATGCGTAGCGCCGAGTTTCGCCTTCAATGCACAAGCATCACTGAATAAGTGATGGCTATTGATGACTGTGGGGGTTGCATTTGTTTCAGCCGTGGATTTGCTGTTTGCATTCATAACCTAAGATGAAGTCTACTGCTCAGATGTTCACAGAGTTTTGCTTTAAGGAAAACAGGTGTCTTGAAAATCAGAGTTTTGTGCTTTTATATCTCTAAACTGAAAGGGTTGAATAAAGGGCAGATTTGACCGGACATGAGAACCTAAACATTTGGGATAAAGATCTCAAGCGCCCTTATTTCAGGCCCAAGTAGTTAATCCAGTCCTGTAATTTTTGTATCCGGTACTTGAAATCCCGTAACAAATCCAAACTAAAACAAAGATAAATCCAGGACTGGACAAGCTACTCACACCCGATATTGGGCAACATACGATCTTAGCTTTCATGGGGGATCGAGGACAGGAAATAAAGATGCTAGCTTTCAAAAGCACCTCCTTTCACTACAATGCTATACTCCACCTGAACCAATTTGGTGATGCTACAAAACGTCAACCAATATTTGTACCCCCTCCCCCCCAAGCTTTCCTCACATGTATACATATTGGTCCTGGATGTGTAACGCAGCTCTAGCCAACAATCAACCTTTCACTGCAAGATAGTTCTGGTACTGGAGTCCAGCTATTCAATGGTATGCGGTCAGTCAAATATAGTACAGTTGTTTAAATGGAGCACATCTTTTCAGTGCGTTTTTTCATTCAAGGAACACAGTCATACAGGTGGAGTACAGCGATGGGGACGCAGTACAGTCATACAGACTGCATACAGTCAAGCCACAAGCCTCCAGGAGCAATGGGAAAGAGATGGGAAACCAGTTGCTGCTTACTTTGCACAGGCACATGAGGGGAAGGAGGGCTGGTGTTAACACCTACCGTAAGCAGCGTCACGTTGACGGAGGGGGAGCTACTGGATGGTTGGTTTGCCTCCTCTGGGCTCCAGTGTGACAAAGAGGACAGAGACTCAGTGTCGACGAAGCTGCAGTCCTGTGGCTTTGGGCCATGTTTGGCCTGAGCATTCTGCACAAATACACTTTGGGTCCCTCGACTAGCCCGGTTTCGTTCATCTCTGCCCATTTCTCGTGGCTGCTTCAGCTGTGCTTGCTGTTGCAATTCCACTTTGTCCTGATTTGTTGAAACCCAATTCGCTTGGAAGGGTTTCCCTCCGATCTTCTGCAGTGCCGGTTTTCTGGCCCCGTAGCGGTATTCCTCATGTTCAGATGAGGTTTTTTTCCTGCTCTCACTACTATCTGATCGAGCTTTCTGTGGTTCCATCTTCTTGCGGGGCATCCGGGGGCTTTTTTCTGCATCCGGTTTGCTCCGCTCTGACCGCCTTCCCCTCTGCCCTTCGGGTGTAGAATCCCGTGGTGATGAAGGGGATTCTGCACCACTGCTTCCACCACCACGTCCATGGCAATCGGAAGCACCAAGGCCATGGAGGTCAGTAGGACTCAGGACCCTGGATGTGATCTCATCCAGGAACTGAGAAAACTTGGCTTTATCTGGGCTTGCTTTTGGTCGTCTCTTGGTTGGGGAAGTTAAACTGACCCCATCCAGAGATGCACTCGGCTCCGGCGAAAGTCTCTCTCTTCGGCCAGGTGACATGTGAGGGGAGCTTCGTCTTCCTGAACTGTGCCCTCTTGTCTGCTTCTCTGCTGTTCTGTCAGGATGCACCTCAAGGAGGCCTGGCTGCTTCAGGATGCTTTTCAGGGGTAGAAGGTTTGGAATCCTCTTGGTCTTTCTTGGTGCTAAGACCTCAGCAGTCTCTTTAAACACAAGACATCGCTCAAGGCTCCGGCTTTTATAGGGACAGGGAGAACTCCCACCATCTTCATCTGCTGAAAGTGACAGTTTCTCTTCACTTCTGCTCCGAAAATGACCCAGTCCCATGTGGCAATCTGGCTTGCTTGGCTTGCTGCAGCTCCTCAACGATCTTACACGGTGGAGGAGAGCAGGTGGCGTCGCTCGATCTCTGTAGCTGCCCTCTGTGCTGTATCCCGCCATGTCTTTGTCATTGCTCGAGGTCAGGGACCACGAAGAGGAACAGTTAATGCTCCCCACCGCAGCTCTCTTGGCCCGTTTGGACTCCTCAGCCTTATTTTTACTGAAACATGTTCGTCGGCAGAAAAGTGCCCTGCCCCGTGTGAATTTAGAATCAGTTACCTGGTACGGCTCAACTGGTACAGCCTCCCCATCCTGGTCACCACGGAGTATTGGAGGGTCATGTCGGGTCTCTCTGTGCTGTGGTGGCGCCTTCCGGTACGGCTTCTTGGTGGGACCCGAGCTCATCATCCTCCCTGGTTTGACCCAGAAACACGTTGCCTGCCAAAAGCAAAGGTAAGAGTCACAACACACATTCCACTGGATCCTAGGGCATCCGACGCTGAAAGAATGCACTATTCCCAAAACCCAACAGCCTATATCTAATCCTGCATGGCACAGCAATTCAGAATGATAACAGCAGCAGAATAGAGGTAGGTGCCGCTCGGACCATGAAGGAACAGGACTGTGCCTACAGCTCACCAATAGCACACTGCCACCATCCCATCCGGACCATCCTCTGCAGCGTCACAGGAATCGACACACACATGTCTATATATAACTGCAGATACATGCATGAATGGATGAAGGGAGCATGGCCTCTAGCAAAGTATTGATCCAGCTCTTTGGGAAAGGCCGGTTCTACTTCAGAGGCAGTACCCATTACAGACAGCACTCGCCATCACTGGAAGACATTATTGATTGCTTGTCCATCGTCATCAGAGAGACACAGTGGGAGTCACTGCCGCGAGAAAGTAAAGTGCATTGAAAACAAATGTGAATGATTACATCGTTTCCACAAGAATACACATGGGTTGTGCGGGTTTGCAGCTGGGGGATTGGGCTTCGTTCTTTAGAGGGGCTGAGCAGCGGCTTGTGGTGTGGGCCCTCTGGCACGGTCACCCTCTAATGCTTTAAAGCAGTGTGCTGCACATTTATAAGGCACTATGAAAGCAGGTTAAGTGATTATATCTGAGAAAGACATTCAGAGAGCGAGGCGGAGGAATAGAAGCACGACTAGCACGGTGAGAGGGCAAAGACTAAAAACATTGCAAACAGGTAGGGATCAGATCCTAGCCCGAGGTCTTACACAGACATCTGAATGCAGCCTGGGCGTGTGAGCAATTACCTGTGTGGCAATCGGGAGAAGGGCATGTATTAAAAAGACAGCTGCATGGGACAGTTCTCTCTAGCACCCCAGAAGCCGACACCCCTTAAAGCCAGCTCCTGCACCAATCGGGAGGGGACTTCCCTCAAGTGATACAGTAGAGCAGACTCTCATTCGGTACTCCATGCACCTAGCAATGGGTATGCCCCAAGGACCTTTACACACGCTCCTTCCTAAAACCAGAGCTGCCATGCGGTGGCAGGCAGTTGCATTAGCACTCGATCATCTGTATGTTACCGAACTGATGCCAACTTCAACCCTCCTGATCTTGCACTCACGTTTCAGAAACTGCACTCACTATGCAAGGACGAAATTACACCCATCCCTGGGCCACTAAATGGACACTTTTCCAACAGGCCCAGCAGTGGCTGCTGACAGTGTACAGGTGGTGAACTTCCCTACCCTTGACTGCCCCCAGACAAGGTGTGCTTGGGCACCACCGTCAGCCCCTAAACAAGGTGCTCTGGGGCACCACCCACTAGCCCCAGACAGTGTGGGCAGGGCCACCTATGACTAATTGTTATGACTGCAATTGTTCCTTCATTCTGTAACTATGTGAACTGTCTGTAACTAGCGCCACAATGCCTCCGAGTTGCTGTGCGCTTAACAAATGCAAATAAATAAATAAATAATCCCCAGACAGGGTGGGCAGGGCCACCAGCAATGTCCCCCAGACAAGGTGGGCAGGGTCACCTCAGACGCACCCCCAGACAGGTTGTCTTGCTTCCAAGGCGAGCACGTTGCCCCTGAGCTATCCTCCCGAGACATGCATCGTGATGTCATTCATGCTATATAAGGGGGACTGTACTAGGTAAGAGACAGACTCACCAAAATCCGGGGAGACAGGAGAAGGACGGAGAGAAGGGGGGGTGAACCTTACCATCCTTGAGTGCAGTGACCAGACCCCTTGCACTAGTTGTCCAGAGTGTCCTGAGATTCAGCTGGCTTTCCTGAATCCCAAACCAAGGCTTGCTTTGTAAGTAGCATATCCCTAGCCCTAAATTGCATAAGCCCTTCATTTTTGTAGCATTGCATCCAATATTTCACCCATTGAAATCCACAAAAGCCGCCAGTGTAATCCAGTTACCTTCCCATAGAATAATCTATTATTAGCCTGTGTATGTTAGTAGATCTCCTTTGGAAAACCTCTCAGTTGTCTGTGTAAATCCTTAGTATTTATTTTTTTAAGTGAATCAATTAAATCCCCCATTGATATTAACAGTACAAGATTGTTGAAATTTGAAATTAACCATCTTGTATCCGGTGTTGTACTGAATTATTATATTCATTAAGGTGTTGCCTCAAAAGAATTAATCTCCTTGTAACAGAAAACCGAATTTGTCCGTGTACTGTGTGCATTACCAAATGAATTCCCATTTGCATCCGTCTTATTAAACCCCAAACAGTTGTTCCATTGTGAGCAATCCCTTTTGCCTAGAAGTCTACCTGTTATGTGCCTCTGTCCTTTTCAACCCACATTTTCCTATTTGTAAGGTAAACCCCTTTGCTGAGCTGCCTGTCATTGTAAACCCAATGTAAACAAATTCCCATTTGCCACTGTATTTTTCCCTTTTGCATTTGCTTTCTTCCATAACCGATTTTCCCACTTCATTTCTATTTTTGCCCTGGTGTGCTGATTAGTAGTCTATACATTTTCCCAATCTCCTAAAGTGTAAGCAATACGAATTTCCTTTCATTCTGTCCACTAGCAGCAGTAGCAGTTGTGAATAATACTCAAAATCCCATTCTGCCATTTTGCTCCAAAATACAGGTTTTTCACTTAATTTGCTAGCTTCCCATCTTGTGGTGGTGGGCTTTACCCCAAATCAGATTTGTTCTCTCTCTATTCCTACTCCTTGCCACTGCCTTCCATTCAAAGGAATCAAGTTTTGCTGATGTTTGGGGGTGAGTGTTGCAGCTGGGGGATGAGGGGGAAATTTGGTGCTAAACCGTGGGTGCTATTCCTTTGTAAACATTGTTCTTTTTCTGCTTTGCCATTAAAGAACTGTGAATTGTAATAGGATATCTTAATCCAATTGAGTTGTAGAGATTATTGCATTTTGTGTTGCCACAACATTGGGCGCTGTGAAATTGTTTTCATTTTCCTTTTTCATTATATAATAAATATCCTATTGATACACACCGGCCTGGTTCCTAGTCCATTGTGACATGGGGTGTTTGTGGAGGTTGGGTGCGAGACGGGTTGGAGGCCTACTGAGAAAGAATCTGTAGTTTAAATAACAAGTGCTTTATTGTGTGCCACATCCATTGTAGGGGAAGGAGGTCCCTAGTGGTTGTGTGCCGTGTAATATAAACCGTGACAGAGGTCAGAGAATATGCTCATTTTATCGCTTGGCCAGTTATGACCAGAGCTCTTCATGCTGCAAATGCTGAGCAAAGTCTGCCCCCAAATGCATGGCTTAACACTACATTGTGGATGTTTATTATGGGAGATTTATTTGGCTGTCAGTGGAAGATGTGGCAAGTTTGCGGCCACTGGGGACAGCAGTTGGCCGCTTGGTCAGATAAGCACAGCTGAAGGTCAGGAAGAATGTGTGGATAATCATGAATATACCTAGAATCAGAGAGACGACCGGGGAGAGGAAGGCTTTACTGGAGTGAGCCTATTTGCTGGGTAATTATATTTATTTATTAATGGATATTTGTAATGCGCCTATACAACAAATGGTGGTTGAAGGAGACACAAGACAAAAAGGGGTGGGGGGAACAAGGGAGAAAGCTAACAATAACTGTCCTACTAGGACTTGTGACATTCGGATCGAGAAAATGCAGTAACAAGAAGTTGCAAGGGTGTGGGGGTGGAATTGCTAAGGGGAGGCCAGGAGGGCAATGGCCAGGGATTGCATGGGGTCCATATCCACGTGCTAAGTGTGAGAAGGGGGGTGGTCTAGAAGGGGGGCCTGGTGCCCTGTAGAACTCAGAGGGAACCAGGCAGCCAGCCATATCGGCAGACAGGGGTGTTAGCAGGGCACAGGGGCAGGGGACGGGGTAGGGTAGAAAGAAGAGAAAAGGAGGGTCTTGAGGAGCTTCCGGAAATGAAGGAGATCAGGCTCAAGCCCGACAGGGGCAGGGAGACAGTTCCAGAGGGAGGCTCCTGCGGAGGATAAAGATCTACCCCCACTCTGCTTCTGATCTGCATAGAGTTAGAAGACAAAGGGCTCTAGCAGGGAGGTATTTAGGGAGGGAGAGGGAGAGGGATGTAGCGGGGTCCCAGGCCCCAGAACGCCTTGTGGATGATCCAGAGTGTCTTTAACTTGATCCTAGCAGAAACCGGGAGCCAGTGTAGAGATTTTAGGGCTGGAGAAATGCGGTCCCTGGGCTTGAGGCTAAAGATAAATCTTGCAGTCCTATTCTGTATTAGTTGAAGCGAGCAAAGGGAGGATAAGGGAAGATTGAGGAAGAGGCTGTTACAGTAGTCTAGCCTAGAGAGGACCAGAGCTCTGGAGACATTGAGTTTCTGGGGGGAGGTGAGGAAAGGGAGAATGCCTTTGCAGAGGTCCAGTTGATAATGGGCCTTCTTGGCAAGGTCCACGATGAGAGGAGAGCTGGAGAGAGGAGTCGAGGATCACCTCAAGGGTAAGGGGAGAGGACCCATAGAGGGCGGTCAGAGGGTAGGTGGGAACTGGGGTCCCAATGAGAAGAATCTTAGTCTTCCTGGCATTAAGGCAGAGATCACTGGCAGCGTACCATGCCTGAATAGCAGACATTCAGGGATGAGAGCGGAGGAAGAGTGAAGCTTGAAGGAGAGCCGAGTGCCATCTGCAGAACACTGGAAGTGAGGGGAGCATGAGGGGATCATATGGGCCAAACCGGTAAGGTAGATGTTGAATGGCCACAGCGAGAAGATTGAGCCTTGTGGGACGCCGCAGGTGGACAGTGTGATAGGGGAGAGAAAGGGGCCCAGTTGGACCGGAGGGAGGTCGGTCGGTCGGTCGGAGAGGAAGGAGGTCAACCAGCCCAGTGCCAGGCCATGATGCCAAGGGAGTCACTGAGCTGATTTGTCAGGGTGGCATGATTGACTGTGTCGAAGGCAGAGGAAAGCTCCAGAAGGATAAGAACGGATGGAGAGTTAGAATTGAGAGCAAGTCTTCACAGCTGTTCAGTAGAGCAGATTATGCCTCTGGCTGCTCCGAAGCCAGACTGGCGGTTGTGGAGACAGCCAACAGATTCAGTGTGTTGGATCAGTTGGGAGAGGACCAGCTTCTCCAGGAGTTTGCCCAGGAACAGGGTAATGGAGATAGGGCGGTAGGTAGCCGGGCAGGAGGTGTCGGCAGAGGGCTTTTTGAGGAGGGGACGCACAAGGGAGTGCTTGAAGGGTAGCGGAAAGGAACTTGTGGCCAAGGAGTGATCACAGAAATTGGGCAAAGCTGGCGCAACAGAGGCAATGTTGTCCTTTATAGTTCTGGAGGAGCAGGGGAGTACCGGTTTGGAGGAGACGTGCATAGGGAGGACTTGTCTACAGAACTCATCCTGTGCTATGGGCGAAAAAGAGAGTAGGAGGGAAGGGGAGAGGGGTGGGAAGGGAGGCCCAACAGCTGGGGAGGGAGGAGAGAGAGGACAGGATGTCCTGGGTTTTGGCTAAGAAGTGGGAGGCTAGGAAATTACAGAGGGTCAGGGATGGCAAGGGAGAGGTGGAGACTGCAGTAGGATTGGTGAGTTCCTTGCATATTTTAAACAGCTTGCCCGTGTTGTTAGTGGCCCCAGAGATGCAAGCTTGGATATGGGCCATCTAAGAATAGTGTCCTTGAAAGGAAAGGACATGGAATTTAAGGGCAGATTTGAAGATGGCGATGGTGGTAGAGTTGGTGATGGGGGGGGTCAGGGGTGTCAGAGAAGGGTTTAAAAAAAAAAAGGGTCCTCGCTGGTGATGGAGTTAGTTAAGGGGGTTAGTCAATTGATAAATTGAAGGATGAGAAGAACAAGTGATAAGGGATGGTGTTGCATGGAGAGCCTGCCATCATGGAGTGGGAGAGGCATGGAGGAGGTTGTCCCGAGAGCCAGTAGTGAAGTTTGTAATTTTGTTGAGTTGTGCCAAGGAGACCCAGGAGTAGGCTAAAGCAGTGACGGAGATGGTGCAGTACAAGGGTTGAGGTACAAGTTTCAGTTGGTGAGAAGGTAGCATATTCTTTTTAGATCATGGTCTAGTCTTGCAGCAGTTTAAGTTGAAGTGATGAATGGTGAAGTTTAGATCGCTGCCGAAGATTGGATCTTCGGCAGCGATCCTCCAAGGTTGGATCCTTGGAGGATGGTGTGAGGGGTCCAGGGAAAGGATGTAGAAGTGGAAAGGAGTGGTAGTGCACGATGAGCAGGTAAATAGATGAATCTGGTCTAAGAGGAATTGAGCATAAGACAGCAAAATGCAATCAAGCGGTGTAAAGCTGCAAAACAATTGGAGGTAGGAGAGGTCAGAGAAAAAGGTAGAAAAGATTATGTGATCTGGGTATCGGCAGTAAATAGGCAGAAGGAGAAACTGAAGACTGGCACTTTTGTTAAGCAAGGCATTGTAGAGGTGAAGAGTAGCTGGTCCAAGACAAAACCTCAAAGAACTGCCACTGGAAGGTCGGACTGGCCCTAGAGACCAAAGCTACATCTCACGGATGATGCCGAAACATGTCTGGGGTTGCATGTGGTCTCATGCAGATGAGATTTGTGACCTAGCAGTTTTGGCTGGACTGCCGCTTTGGGGGTGTGACCAAGCCTGATTTGCATATGGTCTTTCCCCTTTCTGCAATGGTTTGGCAGGCAAAGAATGATTGTCTGGAATGCCAAAGGTTTATGATCAATTCTAAACCATACAGCCATCACCAGTGTTCATTCTCGATCTGCTGGAAATGTATCAGTAAGTGTTAAGAAGCTAGAAGACTTGTGTCTTGGATGATGAGAGAGAATGATGGAGAGAGAATGACGGAAAGAGATGTGGGTCAACAGTATCAAAAGGCCATCAAAAGTACAAGAAGGATGACGATCGAGGAATGTATGTACTTATGGGCAAAACACATTGAACAAAGACTATCTTGTAAACTAATGACTGATCAATAGCCTACCATTCATTGGAGAAAACGAAAACAAACAAAAAAAGAATCAGAGAAGGCAGTTTCCAACCAACTCCACAATCAGATTACCATACATGGCGGCATTCGCAAATGACATTTGGGTTAAGACCCAATCGTAGCACTGAAAAAGTCACCACACAGGTTCTAGATGACGCTGTTCAAATCATGGGACAAAGGTGACTCATGCCTCCGGGACTTCTATGCCGTGTTCAAACACCTTACTGACCAGCCGTGCTCAAACACCTTACTGACCAGCCGTGCTCAAACACCTTACTGACCAGCCGTGCTCAAACACCTTACTGACCAGCCGTGCTCAAACACTTTACTGACCAGCCGTGCTCAAACACCTTACTGACCAGCCGTGCTCAAACACTTTACTGACCAGCCGTGCTCAAACACTTTACTGACCAGCCGTGCTCAAACACTTTACTGACCAGCCGTGCTCAAACACCTTACTGACCAGCCGTGCTCAATCACCTTACTGACCAGCTTTCTCGTGAACAGAATGGGCTTCTCAGGCACATTTCTAAAGTAGTTTGCACCATAACCCTCGGACAGGAAGAAAGCCAATCATCTGTGGAAACAAACAAGGTTAAATACTCTCCCCAGTGATCTGTAATCTTTGCATGGAGCCAATGGTATCACTTGTCAATGACCCCGACTTGTCACTCTACTACAGACAATACCCCAACTATACCTTAAGTTCAGTGGTACCCAGGCTATCTCTCACCTCAGAATTGCCTCACTTCCTTCCAAGCTTTCATGTCAATTGTATACTTGAAGCTCAATCCCATAAAGATGGAATTTGTCCTACTCAGTTGCCCATCTAAGTAGAATACCATTAAAAAGTGGATAAACGATATGCACCTTGACAGGTACACACCTCACCTAGCCCCCAACTGCCAAAATACAGCGGTTGTGACATATCTTTACTGTGCTGCAACTGCGGCATGAATCTTTACAGTACCCCTACTGCCGTGTAATAAAGCAGCATGACGTGAGTGCGTGTGTGTATACCTGTGCATCTTTGAGGGAGAGCTGGGTTTCCGGCAGGAGGGCCAACGTCAGAGTTGTGATAGCCGCACATGATGGAATGCGGGACACAGTGGTCCCAAAGGAGGTAAGTGGCCAGGTGGTGGGGTGAAGGTGGGAGGGTCCACATGAGTGGAAGGAGGCCAGGGAGAGAGCACCCCCCCCCCCTTTCATGTGTTCTCGGAGCATAGGGAGGGGAACAGCAGGGGGCTGAGGGTTTCATGTAAAATGTCTGGAGGTAAATGCCCACACAGTTGAGGACTGTGCGAGTAAGAGATGCAACCCTCAGAATCACTATAGAGCATGTTCTCTCCCTTCTGACAACATATCTACAAACGGTCCCGAACACCTTGATGCGATTGAAACCTTTTCCGGAAGGACTTCAGAACCACAGTTCAGGCCCTTCGAATCTCCCACATCATTGGGGGAAAGACCCTCACTGGTGTTCCGTTGACTGACCCGGCCCCACTTGGGGCTGCCCAACAACTCAATTGGAAACAAGAAATGCAACCATACTTCTCCCATCCTACGGGAGCTGCACTGTCTTCCCATCCAAGCCAGAAAGGACTGCCTGCATCACAGATACAGCAACCACCTTTTGCACACCTGCCTACACCTAGCTCTAAATTGCTCAAGCTCAAGTGGGTCAAAGATCTCATTTAGACTGCGGCAACACTATAGCAGTTTAGAAAGGAACTCAGGGAGTTGCCCATCAGTCAATAACTAAATGCCACCAAGGCTCTTTGTATTCCCTTACCACATCCATTCTCCATGGCCGGAACATTGCATGCCACACTCTGTAACCCTGCTCCTTAGTTCAATGCCATGTATAGCACTCTGTTGCTGCCTAGCTAGCTCTGCGCTATGTAACTACCCCTCTCCCCCGGTACAAATACAAAATACTAATTTGAAGCAGGCAGGGAAAAGGCTTTTTACTAGAAAGGCTGAAGAGAAGCGATGGTAGGAGGTACCAGTGCCATGTAGGATGAACCTGAAGGTAACATCACTAACTTCTCTGGTAGGTGGCCAGGGAAGGGCAGAAGCTACCTGACAGAAACCCTGGGGGTGGCTATCTGTGGGAGGACCGCCTGGGAAGAGACCTGGAAAAGGAGACTTCTCGATTAGAAAACGAAACATACAATTCCTCCCTGGATCACAATAACAACTGTAACTTTACACCAGCCCCTGTATGTATGTTATATTGTATGATAGAAGATTTAAGGGAAACCCTTCATTGCGATTGTGTGTGTGTCAGGAAAAATATACTGAGACGAAGATGAACAAACGAGTAATGAAGATCACTTCTTCAGCGAAACCACTGACTCACACTACTTGTTTTCATCATGTGATCAATACCGGGAATTTTAAAAGAGAGGGATCCTAGAAGATGGAGTCTTTTGGGTCCCGACACTTCGAGAAGTATCAATGGTGCGGTGAGGAGAAGCAGACGGGAGAGAACCAGAGAAACTCTGCAGCGACGAGTCCAAGAGACTACTGTCACAAGGCTGGAAGCAGCAGAAGCTCCAGAGTAAAAGACAAAACAGTGAGTCGACCAAAAGGGGCTCAAGCAGTTGCTGTTAGAAGGAGGAGGTTCAAACTGCAGAACTCTCACATCACAAAGCAGAGGACGCAGAAGTCACCATGAAGGTCTGGTGACCCTGGAAGGAAGCCATAATGGCACTGGGGTGCTTCAGTGCAAATTCCACGAACTAGCTGTAGAGGTGAGCATCCGCATGATGGAGATAAGTAACCAAATGAACGAACAAGCATTGTCAACAGTCAATAGCAAAGACATTGAAGGTTTAAAGAAAGGAAACCGAGTGAATGATTAAACATTGTCCAAAGCCAATAGTGATTTTGAACGATTTATTACGCGCACCAGACAGAGTAAACCGTATTCGGGCGCAGATGACCACTAAGCAAGAATCCAAAAAATGAAGGCAGCAGGAGTTCTAGTTTTGTTCGATTTTCATTTTTATTTAAATAATGTGGGTTTCAATCGCTTCCTGAAGAGATCAAGTGATTCACACTCTGTCTCCTCTTGAGATACATTTGGTCCGTGGGATACAGGTCAGGAATTTGTCTTCCGAACGCAGATTTCTTCTTGGATGGTATATCATAATTCTATCAGCCATGATGACATTAAAAAGCCCACAGAAAGGAAAGAGAATGCACAGGTATTGTCAAAAGTAATGGTATTGAAAGTATATGGAAAGGAAGCCAAATAAATGAACCAGCAGTGTATAGAACCAATGGTTATAACACTGAAAATACAACAGAGGTAAATCAAGGAGTTGAACAAACATTGGCTAGAGATAACCAAAAAGTTAAAAACGCAAATAAAGTTACCCAAGAGGAAAGGCAGAGAAGAAAATTGAAGTAATCTTGTCAACTGTCAAAAGAGGGCAGTCATGGACCCAATACTGGAGAAAAGGAAAACCATTTGAGGTCTGGGCGATTCCTGGGAGGAGAATATACCAGGCCCTAGGAAAGTGAAATTGCTTAATGAAATACTGGAAATCCTGGCAGGAGAGTACACCAGGTATTCCAAATGGGAACTAAAAATAGGAACTGGAAGTCCTGGCAGGAAAGTATACAGGCACAGTGAGAACAGTTGAGAACCTGTCAGGTGAGTTTTACCAGGTCTTGGACAGGTGAAATTGCTTAATGAAATACTGTGAATCCTGGTAAGAGAGTAAACCAGGCATTCTAAAGAAACCTTTAACTAGTTTAAGGAGTAAGGAGAATTGGGATTCATGGTTTCGAGGTACAGCAGGCTTTCTCAAAGGAAGCTGAACCTAATAAGCATCTTGGATTATTAGAAAGTATGAGCTCTGGAACATTTTAGGGGAAGTGAAAAGTCATTCATTCCCGTTTCTCTGGGACCTTTTGAACATGTATACTTTGTTTTGTCACATGTGGAACTTTGTGTCTAATTTAGTAGGCTAAAGTCTTAAAAGTATGGCCAAAGAAGGTTATCCTAATCACATCATGCTGTGTTTAAAGTGCAAGGGTCAGATTAGAGCTATGGACATGCAACAGAAAACTTTTTACTTTGACATCCTGGCTGATCGCTTTGTTAGTTTTATTGAGGCAAGGAAACTCCATTCTAAATAATTTTCCTAAGGCGCCAACTCGACCTGCAGGCTTCTGAGCGCTGAGAAAACTCCTCAGTTTTGGGGAAATATAGGCATTCATCCAACCCATCATTTGTTAATACACGTTTATAGCCACATGGTGAGTGACAATCTCCAAGCAGATCGAATGCTTGCAGGGATAAAGGTTCAAGATGGGTAGCAGTGATCACAGGGAGAGCAGAGGGCCAAGTTAAAGTGGCTGGCCGATGGATGATGCCTGGGATGGGGACAGAGTAAGTAGACGTCAGATAGGTCGGGAGCCAGGGCATCGACGTTTTGAATTCATGTTTAGTTAGGGTGATGGGGAGGGAGAGATTGGTGGGAGAGGTACAACCCTGAACTGAACAGGTGAGTGGTCAAATGGAAAGGATCAATGGAAGCGGGGAATGCCAAAAAGAAACCAGGGAAAGGGAGTTTGCATGGATGTGGGTTGGTTGGTTGGTCACATAGGGCACCTAAGGATTGGTCAGAGAGAAGAGACCTGCATTCAAGTTGGTGAGAGAGGTGATTATAGGACTTTGCAGACTCCTAGAGAATCAAAAAGGGGTGCATCAGGAAGACGGATAGAGCCTGCAGGGTGACTATAAGGAGGCCATGATCGTGACTGTATGCGGGTTGTAGAAAGTAATCATACAGCAGTGAATTCAAAGGCAACTGGGAGAAAATCAGGCAGAGGAAGCAGAAAGCAGTATCTTTTTTTAATTTTTTAAATTGGAGTTCCGGTGCTCAAGATGGAGTGAAGAAGACCGTAACGAGGAAGAGGAGGGAAAACATTTCTGCATGGGAGACCAGAGTGATCGATTAAATTAGGAGAGAAACAGCCAGCATATTTTTTGTGTAGTGTGTGAATTACATAGATATGATAAAAGTGAACTCGGTGGAAGGGGCGTGTTAGATCAAGCAGGTACAAGCATGGACTCACCATGAGAACAGTAGAGAGACAATATTGGATGAGAGGGGGTAATTGCATGTTAAGAGTTGGGGTTGAAAATGGACGAGGACGATCTGGGTCCCTAGGGACCAAAATACAGGTCCACTTAAAACCAAAATTGGGTTACACGCAACCACTAGTGACCAATCGCAGTTCCACAGGGGCACTGGTGCACAAAATGCAGTTTCACAGTCACAAACAATTAAGAGCACCCATGTAGGGGAATGCAGCTACCGGAAACAAAGGGCGAATGGCATACCAGAGTGATCAGGACCAAGGGAGTCTATGCTCAAGAACCTAGTGGTGGAGTTGGAGGTGCCCAGGTAGTAACAGTAATAGGGGACAATGATGGATGGATACGTTTAAGTAGTTGTCAGGTAAGAGGAATTGGGGGCAGTGGGGTGTGTGCAATCTGGACCAGTAGGCTAGCCAATCAAACTTCACCACCGTGGGATTATACATGTGTTGTGCTGCTCGGCAGTTTAGTGAAACTCTAAATATTGCAGCAGATGCAGTGGGTGCTCGGTCTTGGGAGGCAGGCAGCGGAGTCAAGGTGAGACTGGGCTATAACATTTGATGATCTGGCAAGGAGCCCAGCCAATATGGCACCTTGTTGCTTCTGGGGAAGTCTGATGCTTAACCTTTTCTCACACCGTTGATGGATAGTCTCTTTCAAAACGATGTTTGAAACCCTTAGTCACAGATCAAGGAGATGTAGAATAATGTTTTGTCTAAACATCAATAATAAAATAGCCATTATTATAGTGTAGGGTTAGACCGAAATGTCATTGCTCTACAGGTGAGAGAAGATAGTCCTGTGTGGGGCCTCACACTTGTGCCTCAGTGACATTAGCCAATTCCTGAAATAGTTAGAGGGTGGTTCCTGCTCTGCTTCTCAAGAAGCAGGCATTTAATCCCCACTGACAGAGGTTGCAATCTTCAGATGCAAGGCACATACGGAGGACGAAGGGGTTGATGTCTAGACCTGCTGGCCTTGGAATGGGATGAGAACAGCCTGGCGTTGCTGTGAGCGGCAGAGGGGCTTGACTGGCCTTCAAGTTCACATTTTCTCAACCATCATCTTGGAGAACATCTCAGAACATATAAAACAGTCCCTTCACGGGTGAGTCTAGGATCAATCCCCCTCAGAGTGCATAAACTGATGCGGTCTTGTCAATTAATTTTGCATGGTCACAGGGCTAAGTGACTCCCTTCAAGTATTTAGGAACCTTTAACGCCTTCAGACTCAACTAAATGTCTTGCATTGCACATCCCTGCCAATCCTGGATCGGTCAGATCCTTGACGTTTCATTGTGTAAGGGACCTTGCCAAGTCTCCTCAAACATCTTCTGATACAGATAGGCTCTTTTCAGGGAACTACATCTGCAAGAAAATTCAAACTTCTACGGACTAGATTGAATTCTTATCACGACAATCTCCGAACCCTCCTGCCCCATTAACTGCTTTAAGCACTGCTTCCCAGGGAGCATGCATCCCCTCCACAAGTCAGACTATGCCATCACAGCCAATGCTGCTCCATGTCACTGGGACCATTTCCTCTGGTCCATGTCCTCAGTGGTCCTTCACACCATGGGTGCACGCTAGTCACCTGTACTTGAGTGCCTCAGTCCTGCTGGGATGCTAGTTTCCCCCTCTGCCTCATTCATCACTTCACAGTCACTTGCACATCCTTGATTAAATCAAGTAGTTGCAGTTATACTGCTGCTTTCTTTGGCTTTGCACAGGGCCCTCATGCTATCTCAAGCAAGACCAATCCAGCACGACTCTGCATCCCTCATCGTTGCTTTTGGCACATGTAACAAGGAGTTAAAACATTCTATTTTCGCATCTGTCCAACCCCTACGGACCATTGTGGGTTTACCAACTGGCTCGCTCTTGGGTTCTGGTTCCGGCATCTCACCCTTAAGAGCGGCAGAAGGACCCCAGAAATACAGCCATACCCAGCAGGAACACAAGGTATGTCTGCACCAAAGGGTGGCCGACAAGAGCATATGTCAAGTCTTTTGTGGCACTAGAAAGCCTCAGCTAGCGAAGGACTTGCTTTTAGGACACATTCGAGAAGGAGTATCTTGACTGGACCTGAAGAAGTATCAACTGGCGGATAGTGCGCTACTCCAAGATGCTTATGGATGACAACCATACTTGCTGGAACATCTTCACAACACACAGTTTTGCAGATCAAAACATACCATTTCACATCGCTAATGATGTGCAAACTTAGGCTACAGTAGTGGCGTCTTGCTGAAATGGGGCCGGTCAGTTCAATGGGGTATATTTTTTTAAAACTAGATGGAGGTGCACGACAGTTTCACAATTTTGAGTCCATAGTAAATGTACTATTGGGGTATTAACTGAAGAAAGAAGGGCAACTTGTGAACTAGGGCAGAGCTCATGAACTAAAGGCAACATTTAGTCTTTGGCTACAAATTACTGGCATGACCCGGTTCTGTCCATTTAACGCACACATCATCGATGTGGGCTTGAAGCGCGACTAGACTGAGATGTATAACCACAGTCTACAAAGAAAACATGGCTTCTCATCATCGATATGGAATTCACATATACAAAAATAAGAAAACTTGTATCTACTAAGGGAATAAGCCACCATCAAAGAGCTGAGTGGTGCTGAGTGTGTTGGGTCTGGAATACTGACTTTGCCTGACTACGTTGATAATGTTCTAATTTGCTGCTCTGGGTTTGCTACGTCTGTTCTTGGCCAATTCTGTGTCGGCACTCCACTCTAAGCCTGCAAACCAGGGCTTGAAAAACGGACTGCGCAGCAGCATGCACATCGAGGAGCGGAGCGGCTTGAGGCGAGAGACGTGAACAAGAGAACGGTAAGTCACAAACTGCATTTGCAAAAACTTAAATACACAAACATATTGAGATGAAGCACACTGCTACTCACAAATACGGGTTGGCCAGTGCCGCGGCCCGCTCTGATAAAAGACAAAAAAAAGAAGCTTGATAAGAGTATCGGAACTCCGGCCACAACTACTGGCTTTGATGTCGGTCCAGCTTCTACTACAGCTGAGGTTCAAATTGAATCATCAAACACTGATGTCACGGGTCAATGTTTTCCCCCACAATTGACAATAATTCCCTTCTGAACAGGTGCATTGGACTACAGCGAGTATCATTTGGCGGTGGTAAAACTCTCTCCATCATATGGCTGTAGCGACAAATCTCTCTGTCCCCCCGGATTTAACAACTTTGGTTTCTTCTTCCGAATCTTCAGAGTATTCCGGTTCTGAGAGCGATAGTGAGGACGATTTGGGCTCTCAGTCCAAAACTGCCTATTTGGTCAAGAAGACCACACCCACTCCCATTTTAAATGTAATTGCATCAAGTGTCAACACGCTACGCGCCTTATGTTCTACCATTGCAAAAGAACAGCAATATTTTAACTATATTTTGACAAAGGTAGTTGACGTGATTTTATCAAATGACCCGCCTGATGTAGCTTGTTCTTCGTGTCCCGAAGGAACTTCAGTGCTTAAAATTGGGTACTCCCTGTTTTTTGATATCGGGGGGTCAACACTATCAGATGGGAGACTTATATATCAAAAAAAGAACAAAAATAGGTCGACTACCCCTTCCTTTTGTCCCCGAGTATCAACAGATCAGATCAATGACAATCTAATTCAATCAAAGATTGATAGAACCACCACTCTAATATATCGATTAGACATTTTCATTTATTTTAATCTAGATAAATGTGTATAGGACATACTTGGGGGGTCTTTTTTTAGCTTTGTAAAATATGTATTCAAATAAAGGAGTAATTGATATATTAGAGTGGTGGTTCTAAAAATCTTTGATTGAATTAGATTGTCATTGATCTGATCTGTTGATACTCAGGGACAAAAGGAAGGGGTAGTCGACCTATTTATGTTCTTTTTTTGATACTGAAGGAACTTCATCCAACCATCTTGTTCCTTTGGATCAAAATCTGCCACCCAATTTAAAGATTTCGGCTCATATAAACAAGCCTGCCATGGTGAACTCGAGAAACGAATCACAACAGCATAGAGTAAGCAAAACTGCTGTCATACACCGGTAGTCTGCTTCACCTTCGGACTGGGATTATGAAGAAATTCTCATGCCCTCTTTTCCTTCTGACAAAATAATAATACCTGAGAGCCCTATGTTAGTAACTAGTGTATCCATTTCTAAACCTAGAAAGAATAAAAGAGAAAAGGTCATTAAAAAGCATATCGGTACAGTCAAGTCTGGAGCAACAGCCGCTGAGTGCGGGTGTGCCAGCAAAGACCCAAACTTACACCCAAACAATTTGGTGACCCATAAATTGATGTATAGTACGATTATACAAGTTCAACTTCAAGGCCCTATGAACTGATGGCTACATCCACCTCGTTCTACGGCATCACATTTTCAGCTGCAAACTCATGCCTGTCCCGTTCCCAGTTCACATATGACAGAATCACTAGTTCCACTGCAGGCCACTGGTCCTCCTTTCACTGGGTATTCACAAAGTACAAGCAATTCTTTTCAGCCAAATCGAACTTTTAACACCATGCAATTCCCCACTCTCCCAGTCACATTTTGTATTCCACCTGAATATAGATCTCTGGTCCCACATTCTGAAAAAACGCTAATGGCTTATGAAGACACGTGACTGTTGGGGAAATGGGTAAAACTGGAGGAACTCTATCCCACCAATTCTAGTATCGTACTCAGATTCAGGACTTATTCACCAACAGTAATCAATTCAGAATAGCATAAAAGACATTGTGCACATAGAGCTGCCTGGGATAGATAGTTCTTCCAATTGGGCTATAACTGAATTCACTTCTCCGCTTATGCTGACATTGCTAAACTCTTGTGCTGCGGCCTTCGAATTGAGGGCTGCATTTACAGGCCCTAAGCAGAAATCCCTGTCACCTAAAAAAAAAAAACGCTTTTAAACATTGCCACGAAAAAATAGCTGTGCTTTGCTTTCCCTGGCACATGTGTGGCAAGCATTTGAACCTTTCACCAAGAACGGCTCTGCATTTGCTTTTCTTTCATCTGAATACCAAAACGTTATGCACTACATCCAAAATGGCCTGCTCTTACTGTTAAATCACATGAGGGGCAAGGATTTCAACATTGCAACCCGACACAGCTTTTGTTTTCCCTTTCATATGAACAGCAGCGCTCTAAAACACTGCAAATAAAAAAAACGGCTTGGCTTTTCCTTTTCATTCTGTGTCAAATTATAGAACCCTGTGCAGGGGGCCTACCCCTCTGTGTCAATGGACCAACAGCAGCTACAAACTCACTTAAAAATGACAAATTAAAGAATGTCATGACCTACAGAACAGCATTTCAAACGTTAGAGGAAAAACGGCTTGCACACGTGTGAAATAAAGAAAAATGACAAAAGCCACAGTGAAAGGATAGCTTTTGCTCGCACAGGAAATGTCAGTGAACTATGTTGTGGGTGGGGTGTTGACTAAATTCATGTACATTATATTTTTCCCCACATTATGTTTCACGCTCTGAAATACTTGTGTACGAGTGCGATATAAATAAAATATATCACAAGACTTCATCACCTTTGAAGAGGCTCAGAATAGAGTTTTTGGGCTCAGGCACAAAACTCAATTGAAAGCCTTGCCTCACACTGGAAGTCGCACCTATAAGTGAACTATTCCGCAATGACATGTGATGTGACTGAAGGCATCAAAATTCCCTGCTCTGCCAAAATGGAAGGCAGTACTAGCAGGGAGGCCAAAGAAAGCAAGTGTGGCTAGAGTTTAACCAGGAAGTGAGAGTTCCTCCTGCACCCACTACCAATGACAAACTGACAAACTTCAAAGGGTGTAATAAAAATCTTTGGTCACCAGCTGTGGGGGATGAAGCACCGCCCTCCCATATGTAACAGATCCTCCCAATAGACATTAAAGGATGGATTCATTTTAGGCATTGTTTTCGCAACACTCAGAATAAGAAGTAATTTCGTTTTCTGCTATTTTTCCATGTGATTTCCAGGCGGTTGTTTAGAAACTAAGTGCATGTTCCTAGGACTCTGTGGAACGAAATGGCCACTAAAGACTAGTTTCTGGCTGAATTAAAAATGTGACAAGCATGAGATTTGATGGAAAGATGGAAAATTAGATCATGAACATGTTTAATCATTTGCAGAGTTACAACTGATATATTTTATGAAAAAGACCGGGAGTTGGCGATCGACTTACCTAATTCCTTATGACTAACTGAAACCGCATATCTACTTCTTATGCCAGTTGCTAGTATAAATATGAATTTAGGAAACATAACTCCGTTTTGCTAAAACGTTGACCTGAGCAACAAAGAACTGTAATAAATGCCAGACAAATGATGCCAGGGGACGGAGAGAGGACTGGTAGGCTGTCCTATACCAGGGTAGGAGTAATTCTAGAGTACTCCCCCCTAGATTGTAAAATGAATGATGTCATTTGGGCTACATAAGGGCGTCTGTACTAGACCGAGGGACACAGACAAATCCGGGGAAACAGGAGAAGGACGACGGAGAGGAGGCAGCTGAACCATACCAAAGAGTGCAGAGACCAGACCCCTTGCCTAGCTGTCCAGAGTGTCCCGAGGTCCAGCTGGCTTTCCAGAATACGAAACCAAGGCTTATGTCATGATGCCTACCCCCGGGCATCCGGATCAAGCCCATCAGCCCCGGGAGCAGGCATCCAGATATTTAATAAAACCTCAGCAGCCCCGGCTGGGGGCTGTCTGGGTTCAGTCCTGGCGCCATAGGCGCCAGGCTCATAGACTTTACTTACCTCATGCAGACCATGCTGCAAATGAATCCAAGCCAACGTGAGGCCTGGATGGGACTATTTTACTACAGGGACTATTTTTTACTCGGGTGTGGTTCTAGGGACTTCTTACCTGGAACTACTTTGGAGGCTATTTAAACTACGCCCGAACAGCAGCACATGCTTTGCGTTATTCTGCATCCAGCAGCGAAACGCTCACCATGCCTGCAGTCAGCATCCAGTCTTCAGCCACGCCCGTCTCGAATCCAGAGCTCCTAGCAATAGAAGAAAGAAGAAGGAAGGTTAGAAAACAGATATTTCAATCCTTACCTGAATTCCGGATCCATCACATCTTCGAACTTGAAAAGGACATTATTCTACACGCGCCGCATCACCAGCTGCAGCGCCGCGCCATACTCGCCAGTCCTCACAGCATTTTTCGATCCGGCGCAGCGTCCATCATTTTCTCTGCCGAATTCCACCGTCTAGGGGACAAAACAAACATAAGGTGAGCCGAGAGAGCCAACAAATACAACCTCTCCACCATAGACTTACCTGATTAACAACCGGAGGCATTATTCCGTAACAAACCGCAACTTCTTACGCCGCACCTGTAAGGAGAGTGAAACCAGCAATTTAAACACACAAATCTTTTGCCGGACAGTGTTGGGTAATACAGACTCTTACCTGAACACCATCAGCTGCCACAAGACAATCTTCCCTTGGACCCAGCTGCAACACAAGAAAAGAAGGTACAAGAGTGAACATCGGACATATTGAACTCTTTGAACTTTATACTTACGGGTTCTCGGCTGGAACCTCAGAGTCAATATTCATCCGGAACTCTTCCAAAGCCTTCAAACCAGTGAAGTAACTGGTATCTACGCGCCCCTGCATTCCACGCAGGATGGAGAGCTCATCATTTACAAACATAAGGTGAGCTTACTGAAAGTGAATATCGGTGGTGATTAGTGGGGAGAACAGTGGGGTGCCATTACAAAAATCCATGGGTGGCTAAATCCCTTTCTCCACTTGCAGGAGAATACTTCTACGGGTCAAGCAGACGAGATTAGGCGGTCCAGTCCAGTCTGTCATCTCTGCACTACGCTTCACGTTGGAGGAGGTCGCAGCTGTCCGGTTCCGATCATCGCCCCTGTGGGAGCCAGGTGAGCGTAACACCTTACTTTGTAATTAGCAGATGACCCCAGCCCTAAATTGCATAATCTTTTCCTTTTTGCAACATAACCCCATTGAAAATCCCATTTAAAGTCCCAAATTGCCAGTATAATTCATTCACCTTTCCATAGAAGAATCTGTGTTAGCCTGTGTATGTTAGCGTATTCCTTTGATAAATCTTTCAGTTGTCTGTATAAGTCCTTTGAATGATTTTGAAATAAATCAACCAATTCCCCCATTGAAATTCACGCACAAAATTGTTGCCATTTGAAATCAATCTTGTCAAGTGTTTTTATTAACTAGTCATTAAAGTATAGCCTCAACAGCACGAGTCTGTGTAATTGAAAATCGAATTTTCCCGTGTATTATGTGCATTACCCCACAAACTCTTAAGTTGCATCTGTCCTATTGAAAACCCCAAACCGTAGTCCCATTGAGAGCAATCCCTTTTGCCTAGAATCCCATCTGTCGTGTGCCTCTGTCCTTGTCTTTGAAAACAAATTTCCGATTTTGAAAGCTAAACCCTTTCCTTAGCTACCTGTCATTGTAAATCCTGTGTAAAACGAATTTCCATTTGTATGTTTTTCCTTTTGCATTTGCTTTCTCATCAGAAATTAATTTTCCTGCCTCAATTCCATGTTGGTCTGTGTACCGATTAGTAGTCTCAAAGCTTCCCTACCTCCTCAAGCGTAGCAACACGAGTTTCCTTTCTAGCTGTCCCATAGCAGTTGTGAGTAGCCGTGCGAGTAATCAAAATCAGATTCTGCCGTTTTGCTCCAAAAACGTGTTTTCACTTTCTTTTCTGGCTTCCCATCTTGGGGTGGTGGGCTTTATTCCAAATCCGATTTCTCTCTCTATCCTTACTCCTTGCCACTGCCTTCCATCCAAAGGAAGGAAGTTACCTGATGTTTGTGGGTGAGTGTTGCAGGGGCGAGTGCTAAACCTTGATGCTAGCACTTGATTAAAAACTGTTCTTTTTCCTGTTTTGCCATTAAAGATCTGTGTAAACTGTGCTAGGATATCTGAACCAATTGTTCTGTAGGAATCATTGCATTTGTGTTGCCACATATTAGTGGCTGTTGTATTTTGAATATTTTTCCTTTTTCATTAAAGAACAAGTTACTTACCATATCTGGTAACGTTCTTTCGATGGGATGTTCCTCCGATGTATTCCGCATCTTAGACAGGTAATGTCCACAGCTGTGTTGCTTTGGACATTTTTGGCAGAGGGCGTCCTGCATCGATGGCGTTGATCTGTTGTCCCTCGAGGGCCTCCACCGGATGTTATATATATGACGCACGGCACCCGTAGCCTCAGTTTTTTTTCGCCAGAACGTGTGGCACCAATCTCCTGCCAGTATGACTGCAGAAAGCCTTGCGGAAACATAAGCTGCAATCGCATAGGAAATTCAGTAGAGGGGCAGGCTGAGAGGGCGATGCGGAATACGTCGGAGGAACATCCCATCGAAAGAACGTTACCAGATATGGCAAGTAACTTGTTCTTCGAGGGGATTGTGTCCTCCGACGTATTCCACATCTATGACAGACTCCCAAAGCAGTACCAACTTATGAGGTGGGAAAAGAATTTACAATTTAGAATTTTAGAATGCCCAATCAAATTGCTGACTAAAGGACTGCCTTACCAAAGGCCAAATCCTGCCCATGGATGGAGTCCAAGGAATAGTGTCTGACAAAAGTATGGACAGAGGCACATGTGGCTGCTTCGCAAATAATGTGAATCTGAACACCCTTCTGTAGAGCAGTGGAGGTAGCCACACCCCTAGTAGAGTGAGCCTGTAAGCCTACTGGAGGGTCCTTTCCCGCCAAACAGTAACACTCAGATCATCAAAATGATCCATCTAGACAAGGTCTGTTTGGAAACAGCCTGACCCAAGCGCCTTCCAGCATAACCAACAAAGAACTGATCGTCCACTCTGACCCGGGACCTCTGTCAGAGATAGAAACTCAAAGCTCTTCTAGGATCCAACCTATGGAGCCTCTCCTCTTCCTTACCAGGATGTGGAGGGGGATAAAACACCAGAAGAATCACCTTCTGGCTCAAATGGAATTCCGACACAATCTTCGGAAGAAAAGAAGGCCGCACTCGCAGGACAACCCTGTCCTTATGGAACACAGTAAAGGGTGGCTTGGCGGAAAGTGCCTGCAACTCACTCTGCGTGCGGAAGTAACCGCAACTAAAAATACAGTTTTAAAAGACAACAGTCGCAACGGACAAAAATATAAGAGCTCAAACGGAGCTCCCATTAGGAAATTTAAAACCAAATTCGAATCCCATACCGGCACCTGGAAAGGCGACTGTGGAAACACATCGTTAGCCCTTTTAGAAACTGAGAAATCAAAGGGATCTTAAAATAAGAACATTCCTCAGACGAGCACTTAAATATGGACAGCGCCACCAGGTAACCCTTAATGGTACCCACCTGCAGGCCCTTGTGGGCTAAAGAAAGCAAAAAAGACAAAACCAAAGGATTGGAACATTGGAAAGGATCCACATTCTGTACCCTGCAACAGTCACAGACCTTTCTCCAACGGCAATGGTACAGGGATTTCGTTGCGGGCCTTCTGGCCGAATGCAACACCTGCATCACGTCTTCGGGGAGGTCCCAATCCTTATACCGCAACCTTTCAGATACCAAGCATGAAGGCTGAGAGACTTGACCTCTGGATGGAGAACCTGACCCCCTCTCCCGTGAGAGCAGATCGTCTCGGTAGGGAAGACTGCGTGGAGGGCAGATGGACATGTCTAGAAGGTCAGGGTACCATGCTCTCCTGGCCCATGCCGGAGCAATGAGGATAATTCGGGAACGGAACCTCCGTAACCTCTGCAACACTTGCGGAATGACAGGGACTGGAGAAACGCGTACAGCAGTGGGAAGGACCACTCCACTACGAACACGTCCCCTAAGGCTCCTTTTGGAGGAAATTCCCGCAAGCAGAATCTTTCGCACTTCCGGTTGACACTGGTGGCGAAGAGATCCACCTGTGGGGTTCCCCAAGGGCAAAGATCTCCAAAAGAACTTCATGAGCCAGCTCCCACTCTTGAGAGACCATGCTCTGCCTGCTCAGTCCGCCGCAGCGTTCGTCTCCGGCCAGATGAACTGCCGAGATCGAAATTTCCTGCTGGATGGCCCAAACCAGAGCTGCATCGCCTCCCTGCACAACTGGAGTGACCCTGCCGCCCCCCTTTTTGTTGAGGTAGTGCATGGCCACTGTATTGCCCGTCATAATCAGGACATTCTTCCCCCGCACAGATGGCAAAAAAGCCTTCAGGGCTAGCCCGACAGCCCTCAGCTCCAACAGATTGATGTGGAGTCTGGACTCCGACGGAGACCAACGTCCGCTGGCTGTCAACTCGTTGGCATGAGCTCCCCAACCTGTGAGGGATGCGTCCGTCACGATCGTCACCTCCGGCCATGGCTGCCAAAATGGTGCTCCCTTCATCAGATTGCCTTTGTCGGCCCACCATAGAAGATCTGGGCAACCGAAGTCGGAATCTGAACAGGATCCGACATCCTGCCAGAGAACTGAGACCACTGCATCTTGAGAGCCCACTGCAGAGATCTCATCCGCAGCCTGGCCTCTAGCACCAGGAAAATGCAGGATGCCATAAGGCCGAGCAACCTCAAGAATTTGAACACCGGGAGACTCTGGGCACGTTGAAACTTGTCCACCATCTGCAGAATGTGATGAGCCCTCACCTGGGGAGGCGAACACTGCCCCAGGGATGTGTCGAGCACTGCTCCGATGTACTCGAGCCGCTGGTTGGTGTCAAATGGGACTCCTTCAAATTGAGGGAGAAGCCCAGCTTGTGAAGGGAGTGGCAGGTGACGGACAGATGATCCAGGGCTTGCTCGGGAGAGCGTGCCCTGATCAACCAATCGTCCAGGTAGGGGTAGACGTGAATCCCCCCTTTCCTGAGATACTCTGCCACAACCAGCTTGGTGAAGACCCTCGGGCGGAGGTCAATCCGAACGGCAGGACCTGAAACTGAAAATGCGAATCGCCAACCGTGAACCTCAGGTACTTCTTGTGCTTGGGATGAATTGGCACATGAAAGTAAGCATCCTTGAGGTCTAGAGACACCAACCAATCCTGAAGTTGAAGGGCCTGGAGGACTTGAGAAAGTTACCATCTTGAACGTGTCCCTCCTGAGGAGCTTGTTCAACCAATGCTAGTCCATGATGGGTCTCAATCCCCTGTCTTTTCGGGATCAAAAAATAAGGGGAATACTATCCCTTGTTCCTCTCCGCTACAGGCACCAGTTCTATGGCGCCTTTCTCCAGCAGGGATAGAAACCCCCCGACTTCCGCAACCACGCAAACCTGCGTATCACGGTGCTCGTAGCCATGGACCGGCTGACACAGTCTGCCATGTTCAAACCCGACTGAACTGACTCACATGCCATCCTTGCCGTCTTGCACGAGGGCTAGAAAACCATCCCGTTCCTCCCCTTCGGGAATATGCTCAGCCGCCAAAGACGCACAGTTCCACATAGTGTGTGTGTGAATCTCGCTAAGGCACAAATGGAGTTGGTCGCCTTCAATGCCATACCCCCAGCCGATAATAGCTTCCTCGCCCAACCATCAAAGCGCTTATCATCCCTATCAGGAGGGATGGTAGGGTACGGCGCCTGCTTCGAGGAGGCCGTAGCCGCCTGCACCACCAAACTCTCCGGAATAGGGTTTGTCGATAAGTAGCAGGGATCACCACTGGATGCGCGGTATTTTTTTCGGAAGCAACTTATAAACCGCCGGTAGACTATGGAGCAGTCCAAGCCGCCGCCGCCCTCCTTTGCAAAGCCATGTGAAAAGGCAACACCGGGTCAGTTGGTGGACCTTGATCCAGGATGTCCGTCAAATCATCCTGAGCAAAATCAACAGGTGGAGCAGACCACCCCAAGTATTCTGTCACCCTTGACATGAGACGCAGATAGGAGGAATCCGCAAATACCCCAGGCTCAGGTCAGCTAAACTCCACCTCTGGGGAGGTGTGAAGGCCACTAGCGTCATGAAATGACTGAGTTCCTCCATCTGACTATGCCCAGACAAAAGATCCTCAGTGACATCAGGAGGCACAACCATCTCAGACAGTTCCTCAACCTCTGAAATGTCTTGCAAAGGCTGGAGAAACTCCAATCTAGGAATAGGAACAGAATAGGGCTCAAAAACAAGCCTCACAGACTTACTGAGAGCCTTCCTCTGAGGTTCCACAGCCCTCCGGGGCACCTCTGGCAAATCCTCCAAAAATAGCGTTGAGGGCGCCGAGGGAATCTTTGTCAACATCGACCGAGGTGCTGACGGCATCGACAACTTCTTCGAGGCCGGAGCCTCGAGAGGGCCCCTCGACGGACACAGCGCAGATGGCGTTGACGCCTTCTTCGAAGGCTTCACAGGTTCCGACGGTCTCTATGGCATCGAGGGCCGGGACCTGGATCTGGCACGGCTATGGCAATCTCCCTTGTCCGAACAGGACCTCAACGGCTCCCGATGATCGTGCCGACTGCCCGAGCCCGAAGGCATGCGAGTGGTGGACCGAGCCCGTTCCTTGCCGGCTTCTTTCGAAGGCATGGACGGAACTGTGCCTTGCAATTCAAAAATCGCTAACATCTGCGGGCCGAATGATTCCCATTCGGCCGGCGATGAAGACTTGGTGGGACAAGTCAACCGTCTGGCGGAGTCCTCCGAACGGGGAAGGGGACTGGTGATGGTGCTTCCTAGAATGCCTCGATGAGGCAGAGGAATGGCGGGAACCATTTCTAGACCGAGACCCCCTAGATTTTTGCCGACGCAGAGAGTTGCCTCTCGAGTCATCTGTAGAAAGCCCAGCGGATTTCCAGTTATGGGGCTGAGACACCCTACCTACCTTCAATTTCTTCTTACATTCCTGCAAGACCGTAGACGTCAGGGACTGGCAATCCTCGCAGTCGTCGGTGGCGTGGCTTTCGCCGAGGCACCAGAGGCAGATGTCGTGCGGGTCCGTGATGGACATCTTCGAACCGCAGTCCCGACATTTTTTAAAGCCCGACTTCAAAGTAGAAGACGACGAAGACATCGCTTTCGAAGCGAAGAATCGAGCATGCCGAGATTCCGAAGCAAACACGTGTGCAGAAAAAACAGAACTGAGGCTACGGGCACTGTGCGTCCTATATATAACATCCGATGACGTCGACCCTCGACGGAGGCCCTCGAGGGACAACGGATCAACGCCATCGACGCAGGACGCCCTCTGCCGAAATTTTGCAGAAGCAGCACAGCTGTGGACATTACCCGTCATAGATGTGGAATACGTCAGAGGACTCAAAACCCTTGAATAATAAATTCATAAATATATTAATACACACTGGCCTGGTTCCTAGTCCACTGTGACATGGGGTGTTTGTGAAGGTTGGGTGCGAGCCGGGTTGGAGGCCTACTCATATAAAAGAACCAGTGTAATATTAAAAATAATTATTAATAATTTATTGTGCGCCACATTCATTGTCGCGGAAGGAGTCTCTGGCTGGAGTGTGCCGTGTTATAAAACCATGACATACTTAATGGCTTTTCAATTGACCATATGCAGAAAAATCATTAAACAACTATTGTCCACGTGCAGATCTCCATCCATTGCATCATCTTATCAGACTACCGTCCATCAGTAGAACAAAAGACTGAGCGTGCCACCTTGTTAGCCTTCCAATCTCATAAGTCAAAAAAGTCTAGAACATCAGGGAGATCGAATCGAGGATTTCAGAAACGGTTATTGGTAATGGTAATTGATATACACCTTCTAAACATACTTTGCATTGGATATCATAGAACAGGGTAGGTTACAGATCCTTTATTACTCATCCATTGCATCATTCCAGTATATTGGCCTCCGATTTATTCATGCTGCAGGAAACTTGGGTTACCAATAATTTTAACATCGATTGATATAATATTTTACATAATTCCACAATACCCTAAATTCGGGGATGAGCGAGTGGAAGTCTGGCGATTGGAACAAAGGCCAACTATCAGTTCAAAATATTTCTGAGTTATAGTTGCTTCCCTCATGTACTTTCAGTCATGTTCTTCGGCCCACAAAATTCTATTGTCAGAACATTGATCATTAATGTTTACGACCCACTGAATGGAGCTTTCACAAAAAAACTCAAAAATTTAATAGGAGAAATACTCGAGACATATCCCAAAGGTTTGATATGAATTGCAGAGGACTTAAATGTAATATATCTTCACCTAAATAAATGCAACTTGGGTAAAGCTCATCGGAACTGGAAAAGGTTTCACTATGCTTGGATTACATGGTTTATCCTATAATACATTACATAATACTTGCCCTAATAACTCCTCGACTAATGGGCGCCCTAAGTTTCATATTGATTGTTATCACAGTCTATTATGGCTGGACGCTGTGGTTTTGTAAAAATTCAAACAATATGAGCAATCACGCTTTATTAAGTTGGACTGTAAATGCTGCACCACCTAGCCGTAGAGTCTGTATAAATGCTGCTATTAGGGTCATATTAGGGTCAACTCACAGGGAAATCGTACAACATGGACGGGAAAATGGTAACAAGTGTTAATAATATCTTACTAGTAAATGAACCATCATCAGAGTCCTGGCTGGTTCTGCACAGTCGGAATATTGAGGAAATGATAAGGAATACAATGCAACGCTCTTATATAAACAAATCCACCTCGTTTAGTAAACCTCATGATGGTCATCTGGCTCTCTTTGATATATTGATACACCAACAAAAAGCTTGCCTATCGGAAGGCTTGGGCGCTTATTAGAGGGCGAGCTTCTTTATCAATTGAAGAGAAAGAAGCTTGTCTTATTACTCTCACCACTCGATCCAAAAACTGGCTAGCACTCATTGTGCAACGCCAACTGGCAACTGATGCTTGGTCTATGAAAGTCCAATGATAATCGAAAGTTCTGGGCTTGCTCTAAAGACTTCCAGATAGCGCCCACACCAGTGGAACTAACCCCCGTTTCAGAAGCTCTTTGGCATCTCACATTAGTGATTGTTATTCTGACCCATATAGCGATGATGCTGGAGATATGATTTACTCTTTTCAGCCGTGAGCTAGCTGACATCATTAAAGAACGTAAGGCCTCAAGGGCCCCAAGGCCAGATGGTATTTCTAAGGAAATCCTCCTTTCTGGGCCAATGTATTGCTGAACTATTTTGTAGAATACAGTAAAACGGTGAGATCCCAAACAACTGGAGAAAATCCATGCTTATACCTGTGTTTAAAAAAGGGGACAGATTGGACCTGGCAAATTATCGCTTGCTTGCGATGCTGGACTCCAGTCAAAAAATATTTTCAACCATCTTGTTAAAAGAACTCACCAAATGTGTGCAAGAAAATGATCTGTTAAAACCTTTTCAGACTGGTTTAGAAAGGAGCATTGCACGTCACGCAACCAGTGCTATGTACTATCTGATGACAGAGGCTGCGTGCCATTCCAATCATAACTTGTATTGCTGCTATGTAGACTACAGCAAAACATTCGATCTAGTTTCTTGCCCTCTTATGGAAAAAACTAGTTATGGGGGATAGACCCTTGCCTTTTGTTTTTTTATTAAAACTTTGTACACAAACACATCTGTCACTGTTTGCTTGAGCCAAGAGGGTGAAAGCACTGAAGTATTTCAACATAAACAGAGGCCTTAAACAGGGGTGCAACGCACCTCTACTGTTTAATTTATATGTTGCTGACATGGCGGAAACTATCAATGCTGCCCACAACGTTCCTCCACAAATGAATGGCGGGTCAATGTTATGGTTAGCTTACGCAGATGACACCATTTTATTTGAACCGACTCGCATAGGTTTACAACATTCTGTTGATGCCCATGCAAGTTTTGCCAGGAAAAACCACATGGTAATAAATATCACAAAAACAAAAATCATGCGTCTTGCAGGAAGAATTCCTAGAAAGCCTTCCTTTGCTTGGAAGTTGAATAACATCAAATTAGCAGTCGTGGATGACTACATCTACTTAGGCTTCACGATAAGACTCAAACCCGCCATGCGATATTACAGTGATTTAATTATTCCTAAAATTTGGAAAAAATGGTTAGTGGTGAAGTGCTATACTGCCAGCAGCGGGGCAAAATAACCTTGAGGGACAATTGTCAATCTACTGTGTCAGCATCATACCAAGTCTAATGTATGGACTCCCTGCACCTTCAGATGGCTGAACAAGTTACTTAAAAACTGTAACTTTCTTTCGGTTGGAGGTTCCTCCCACACATTCCTCATCTTAGATATTCGTATCATCAGCTTTGCTTCTTCGAAAAAGAAAATCCCACCAGATGGGACAGAGCTCAATGTTGTGGCATCGATGTCCTTCGAGGGCTGCCTTAGAACGTCGATGTCATCCGTAGTATAAATAGCTCGAGCTCCGTCCGTTGGCTTCAGTTATGTTTTTTCGATATCCTCAACTGAGGAGTTGATAAAACGTACCCTTAGACCGTAAGCTCTCAAGGAGCATTGAGTGTAAAATACGTAAACTGTACGGCGGGTAGGTTGGGAGGGTCGATGAGGAATATGTGGGAGGAACATCCAATCTAAAGAACGTTACAGTTGGTAAGTAACTTGTTCTTCGAATGGATTGTGTCCTCCCTCGTATTCCTCATCTTAGACCCCCAAAGGAGTAAAGATTTGGAGGAGGGAGTACCAATTAATTCTACTCATGGACTGTATGTAGAACGGCTTCAGCAAAAAGGCCTCCTTCGGATGAGGTCGAATCTAAACAATAGTGTTTCACAAAAGTGTGCATCGACTACCAGGTGGCCACTGCACAAATATCTTGCACCGGGACACCCCTCTGAAGAGCCGTCAAAGTCGCCATGCCCCTAGTAGAACGAGCTCTTAGCCCATCTTTACCTGCCAGCCTGTAACATTCTCCAATTGCTAAAATTATCCATCTGGATAAAGTCGGTTTCGTTACTGCTAGGCCCAATTTGTGGCCGGTATATCCAATGAAAAGTTGGTCACTTTGCCGAAAATTTGCCAGTCTAGAAACATAAAAGCTAAGAGCCCTTTTTGCGTCAAGCCTATGGAGCCTTTCTTCCTCCTTACTTGCATGAGGTGGGAGGATCTTTTGAGACAAGTGAAAGTCGGAGACTATTTTTGGTAGACTTTAAGTATAACTGTCTTTATGGAAGATGGTGTGAGGAGGCTTACAAGAGAGCCTGTAACTCACTCACCCTGTGGGCTGATGAAATAGCCACTAGTAGGAAAGTGAGAAGCCTTAGCGGACAAGAAAGCAAAGGCTCGAAGGGAATGCATGTAAGGAATTTTAATACTAAATTTTTATCCCAAACAGGGACTTGAAATGGGACTGGAGGGTACACGTTAGTAAGACCCTTTAAAAACTGCACAATCAATGGAATTTTGAAGTAAA
Organism: Ambystoma mexicanum; assembly: GCF_040938575.1. Lineage (NCBI taxonomy): Eukaryota > Metazoa > Chordata > Amphibia > Caudata > Ambystomatidae > Ambystoma > Ambystoma mexicanum. The sequence continues at coordinate 1,241,305,934 of NC_090928.1, read as the reverse complement.
ACACCTCTTCCAAGGAGCGCTTAAAAATAGAAAGCGCAGCTAGGTATCCTTTTATTGTACCAATCTGGAGCCCCAGATTGACCAAATGTAATAGGAAAGAAAGTACCATAGGTGTACCACATAGGAATGGATCCACATGCTTAACCTTGAACCAGTTACTGAACCTGTTCCAATGACACCGGTACAAGGATTTTGTTGCTGGCCTTCTGGCCGAAAGCGAAATCTCCATTACGTCGTCTGGGGGATCCCAATCCTTATATCTCACCCTCTCAGAAACAATGCCTGAAGGCGGAGTTTCCTGACCTCTAGATAGAGAACCCGACCTTCCTCTTGCGAGAGAAGATCCTCTTTTTGTGGAAGGCGTATTGGAGGGCAGATGGACATGTCCAGAAGGTCCGGGTACCACATCCTCCTGGCCCAATCCGGGGCAATTAGATCATTGTTTTCCTGAACTTTCTCAACCTCCTGATTACGCGGGGAATCACAGGGACTGGAGGAAACACGAAATTCCCAGTCCACTATGAACGCGTCCCCTACAGCTCCTCTTGGAGGAAATTCCCTTAAGCAGTACAGTTCACACTTCCTGTTGACACTGGTCGCGAACAGATCAACTTGCGGGATTCCCCAAAGGGTGAAGATTTCTTGAAGGACTTCCTGAGCTAGTTCACACTCGTGGGAGACTGCTCTGCCTGCTCAGAGCATCCACCGCTGTGTGCTGCTCTGCATCTAGGTGAACTGCCGATAGAGATTCCTTCTTGTATTGCCCAGAAACAGAGCTGCATTGCCTCTCTGCACAGTGGTAGTGACCCTACGCCTCCTCTCTTGTTGAGGTAGTACATGGCCACTGTGTTGTCCGTCATTATCAGGACATTCTTTCCCCGTACAGAGAGCAGAAAGGCCTTCAGTGCTGGTCTGATTACCCTCAACTCCAAAAGGTTGATCTGTAGTTTGGACTCCGATGGAGACCAACGACCGCTGATTGTCAGATCGTTGGTGTGAGCTCCACACCCTGCGAGTGAGGCGTCCGTCACTACGGTTATCTCCAGCCATGGTTGCCAAAAAGATTCTCCCTTGAGAATATAGTCCTTGCAAGCCCACCATTGAAGATATTGGGCCACTCTGGCCGTAACTTGCAAAAGATATTCCCCGGAAATTGGGACCATTGAGTCCTGAGGGCCCAGTGAAGGGATCTCATTGGCCTCTGGCACCAGAAAAATGCAGGATGCCATGAGGCCAAGCACCACTTAGAAAATCGAAGGCCGGCAGATGCTGGGCATTCTGGAACTTTGTTACCATCTGCCGAATGTGATGAGCTCACACCTCAGGAGGGGAGGCTTTTCCTGAGGAAGTATGCAGGACGGCTCCGATGAATTGGAGTCTTTGGAATGGTATAATTTGTGACTTCTTATAATTGAGGGAGAAGCCCAGTCTGTGTAAGAAGTGGCAGGTGAAGCTAAGATGTTTCTGGGCCTGTTCAGCTGAACGTGCCCTGATTAACCAATCATCCAGGTAGGGGTAGACGTGAATCCCCCTTCTCCGGAGACTCACTGCCACTAGCGTCATCAGCTTGGTGAATACCCTCGGAGCGGAGGTCAGCCCAGAGGGTTGAATGGCAGAACTCGAAACTGATAGCGAGAACTGTCAACCGTGAACCTCAGGTACTTTCTGTGCTCAAGATGGATTGGCACATGAAGTAAGCATCCTGAAGGTCCAATGATACCAACCAGTCTTGGAGTTGGAGAGCCTGAAGGATCTGAGAAAGGGTTACCATCTTGAACTTGTCCTTCCTGAGGAACTTGGTCAAGTTTCTTAAAGGAATGGTTCGGTCAAAATTTTTCATTGCCCCTACGGGTTGGCCATGTGTTTTTAAGCCTAAATCGCTTGATTTTAGAAAAATTTCCTATGGACCTTACCCGAGTTTTCTTCCATTAAACGCACGCGAAAACAGGCAGTAGGGCGCCACCATTTTGTGATAATCCTATCACTTGCCGCATCGCCCTGGCTGACCTGCTTTTGCGGCACTAAATCATATCCGCCGCCCCTGAGCCTGTCATCAGCAGACGCGTACCGCCCATTTCACAACGCCAAAGCACGTCCCGTGTCAACATTCGCTGCGCTTCAGCTAATGACGTGTCGCCATGGAAATGGCAGGACGCCTCTTTCCGCAATAAGTATAAACTGACCGTTTCACAACAACACAGCAGCAGATTGACGATTCCATTCCTCTCTCTGTGTTACTTTGAGTATTCTGTGACTCGTTTCTGTGCTCTGAACACACAATGGCTACAATAATGCCCTACATGTACGAGCCTGAGTATACCGAGGAGGAACTACTGGAAAGGGAAACACGCGAAAAGGATGGGTCTTCGGACGGCAGTTGGGAGGACGATTCAACAGCTGAAGAGCCTGGACCTAGTCGCATGGACGGTGTTTCCACCTAGTGCACATGCAATCGGTGCGAGCTAATGCCAACCGAGGAGGAGAACTGCAGCTGCTGTGAAAACTCGGGATGCGTGGTCTACATTTCGGAAGGCGAGCCACGACCGCAATGCATCACCGAGCTGCCAGACTTCAGGGCAGCCTGCCTCACACGGTCCGTGTTGAGGATAATGATGGTGCTTATGCACGAACTTCACGCAACTGTTCGTCCTTGTAATCCGAGTAACGAGTAAGTATACTCTGCTTGTCATGCCACTCTTATTTCATGGTCTTCTACTATATCCAAAATTACATATACATATCATTGTAACGCACGAAAGTCGTTCAATAGTGTGCAGTGTCTAGATAGCATTTGTCCGAGCAGAATGCCATTAGTTACAAGAATTGTCATTGACAACAAACGTTTATTAAACTTATCTTGGTCATTTAAAAACAGTTTGTTTCATTCCTTTTCACAGGTGGTACAGGCTGGTGGCCTATCGTTCCTTCACATGGTGGCTTCACGGGAGGCTTGGACACCGCGTTCGAAGAGTGATACCCGCCTGTGCCGTTCGTGCCATAAGAGAAACGTTCCCGAGTGACAGCGGTCAGTACAGGGGATTTTCTCTCGCTGTGCTGCAACCTGAACTGTACAATTTTTAAAGTCTTGTATTTTTGTGTCATCAAAATAAGATACAAAATAAAACACCACATATATTTTAACAACGGTTGTTTCGATTTTTTAAATGAATCAAGTGTGTCTCCATTCAAGGATGGACGTCAGACATCTATGCTCGGAATGGGTGAAGTTCAGGTCGCTGTGAAGCGGGGTGGTCACTATCTAAGCTAACATAATATATTATCAATAATGCATGCACTAAATAACACTTGTTCAAAGTCTTTCAGTCGGTTATGTCTCTATAAAAGTCACATATATCTATACTATCAATTAACATTGGATTATACAGGCCTTAGGGTCAAGGGTCTTGACCACTTTAATACACGTTTGAAGTGTGGGTCTGTGCTCACAAGAATCTCCGGTATGTGGCATTTGTTATTGATAGGCAACGATATACTGCAGTAGGGGTCTAATGTTAGTTGGGGATCTGCTAGGTGGGCATCATGGCGTGGTCAGTGGTCTGGCACATGAAGAGAATACCTTGCAGGGACACAGGGTCAGAATGGCAGCAAGTTTCCACTGGCAAGGGTGCGTGGGCAAGGACACGTTTGTGGAGATGAACGAGCTATGTGCTTGGTTCAGGCTGGTTCACATGCAGGACCGTGATCTCAGAGGAAGAGTGATGTGTTACATTTATTAGCTGTTGCAAATACCTCTGGAGTTTTCCAGTCAGAGTGGGAACGAGGGTGTGGGCCATGTGCTCTGCGCGCTGTACTATAGCAGTGAGGCCTGGTCACCAAGATGGAGTGAAAAGGGAGTACAAAAATGGATGCCCCGTGTCCTGCTCAGTGTTCCCATCTACGCGAATGTCATCCAAAGTTATCACATAAGGGCAAGGGGCGAACCCACTACTGGAGGCACTTGGTACGAGTTTCTCATGAGAAGTAAAGCCTGCACGCCCCAGGCCCATCCATCCATCCCACCCCCTCTATCAAAGGCGGTTCGCACCCGGGGATGAGCGCTGGCATGGGGGGCTGTCACAGGCGCAAACGGCCAAGGTGCCAAACAGCATGTACACTTCAAAAGGTATCCCACGCCCAGGGGCCATCGCTCACATGGCCTCCTCAGACCCTGTGTCTCCAGGAAGGCCTCCCCTGAGGCAGGCCGCCCCCCTGCAATCCACATAAGTGTGTCTCCATTCAGCAGTCTTCCTGTGCCTTATCTGCACGCCCCAGGCCCATCCATCCCACCCCCTCTATCAAAGGCGGTTCGCACCCGGGGATGAGCGCTGGTATGGGGGGCTGTCACGGGCACAAACAGCCAAGGTGCCAAACAGCATGTACACTTCAAAAGGTATCCCACGCCCAGGGGCCATCGCTTACATGGCCTCCTCAGACCCTGTGTCTCCAGGCAGGCCTCCCCTGAGGCAGGCCGCCCCCCTGCAAACCACATAATACCACGACATACACACGTCATTCATTCACAAACACACCCCTGTTTCTAATACTTTATAAACCACTTGATATGTCTCATGAGAACATCTTTGTGCTTTGCAAGTCAACTCCTGAACCTTCTACCTGAGAAGCACTGAGATCTATGCTAATCTGCTCGTCGTCGTGCTATCTGTGACCGCTTCGAACAACATACTGATCGGCCTGCTGAATCCAACTGTTTGTTGGTCGAGGTAAGGCCATGTATCCTAGTCATATTTCGGTCATCTTTACATTTATATCGATTTGCGATTACAGTACCCAATAGAGCTATGGTCATTGGTCTCATTGCTATTGACTTGAGTTTCAATTGTTATGCTATCAATAGATCTATTTATTTTCATCTGTGTCAATTGTCATCGAATTGCATCCTTCGGGGGTCCAGTCCATAATGTAAGCATGGTTTCTTTTCGTGCAAGACACAACATCCAAGGGACGAGTCACATGTTCAGTTTAGTCACATAATTAAAAAAAATGTCTAACTTATGCAAATACTAAGCCGCACATGATGAAATGGTATAGTTCCGGCGACCAAAACAAACCTTGCCTTGATCATGGTATGTTTCATTTACTTTTTTATGACATTTTTATTCATCAAGGTTTTATAATAATCTTGATATTTACTTTTCAGAATTTTCAACAATGCCTGCCTGTTCGATTAGCGGTTGCCCTTTGAAGACCCATGCTAAATCTGAAGGCACTACAATGCATGTATTCCCGAAAACTGTTGATCGAATAAGAGAATGGGTCAGACATTGCGGATATCCACTGGATGAGCTGGAAAGTAGAGTCCAACAAGTCTTTGAGGACAAGAGGGGTGATCGATACCGCATCTGCAGCCGGCACTTTCCCTCGAACATGTACACCACATCTTAGTTAACAAGGAAGAATAAACAGCGATCGACACGAAAATTGCTCGCAAGCGCTATTCCCACTCTATTCGTCCACAATCCGCCACTGGTGAGTCAAGTGTCCGTTTTTAGCTTTAGGCCTTGCGGTAGTGTGTAGTTAGCCGAATGGATTCATTGATATTTTTTTTTTTTAAATTTATTTTTATTGACAACATACACGACAGGGTGGGCCTACTGGCCTATTCCACCCGCAATAGATGCAAGAAAAAATCACATTGTCAGAAACATTTTCTGGTTAACTCCCAACCCCCCTTCCCCCCTCCCGATCCCTCCCCCCAAACAATTGTTACGCCAACTTTAGGGAAAATGCAACTATATTTAACATAGGGAAGAACACTTGCATAGCGCTGCGATAGAGAAAAGTGATCCTTGAGACAGTGGGGTAAGGTCATGTGGTGATTGGGCCAGGGCAAGACCAACCCTCTGAGGGGCGTGGGGACCAGCGCATAGCAACCATTGGTTTAAACTTTTGTTCCATCGCCCCTCTACAATCGCATAGTAATACAATCATCGTGCAGCAGCACTGCCGTCCACTCTTGGACAAAATCAGACATACTATTGTTTGCTATTGCCGAGAGTTTTTCGTAGCTGAAAATCACTCTGAGCTTGCAGAGCCATTCCTCTTTGGAGGGGGCCAGGACACTTTTCCATTTTTGCGCAAGCGCCAGTCTCCCTGCCCGCAACATGGCGCATATGACCTTGGGGAAGGCATTCACCTCCGACTCCAGCATGGGGGAGCCCAGTAGGATTTCCAGCGGGTGCAAAGATGGACCATAACCCTCGATATCTTTGATCCAGCTTAGGAGCTCCGTCCAGTATACCTGTATGGACGGGCAACTCCACCACATATGAAACCAGGTTCCCCGTTGATGGCATCCCCTGGGGCAGAGGGAGGAAACATCCCGGTACATTCTAGACAATAGCGCCGGGGGGCGATGCCATGAATGGAGGATTTTAAAGTTATGTTCCATAGCTGCTGTGTATAGGGAGCCTGTGAAAATGCACTTGAAAACCGCCCTCCAGGTGTGGTCCTCTATTGGCATCCCCATCCTCTCTTCCCATATGCGCTTGAAGGGTTGTCTGCCTTCTAGGTCGGCTATAATCAGCACACTATAAAACTTAGATAGCGAACCTTTGCGAGATTTACTTTTGGCCAGAATTAGTTCGAGTGGGGTGAGGGGGCGACTAAGCTGATCGGACCACCGCGGTTGGGTAAGTATCCCTTTCAGCCGCAGGAATTCAAAAACCGTGGGGGGCCTGTCCACCAGAGCCTCTGTCAAGCTGTCGTATTCAATGAAGCCCTCTTCTCGTGTAAGCTGGGAGACTCTTTCCAGTCCCATGTCAGACTATGCCTGGGTGTCCCGAAAGCCCCTCATATCCAGATCAATGGGCGGGCCCCAGAGAGATGACAGAGGCGAAGGCCATGTAGATATCAAATTATTAGCTTTGCTGGGTTTCCACAGTGACCAAAGGACTGCTAAAGTAGGATGTGTCTTGAGTTGTGGGGGGAGTGACCTGGGAGAGGCCCAGAGATAGTCCCTGACCTTCCTCTGATGTGCGTGGGTGTCTTCGACATACGTCCAGAATGGACGCATGTCGTCCCGCATGTGCTCCAACATCACCCTGAGCTGAGCTGCTTTATAATAGAGCCTAAAATCGGGGAGACCGAAGCCACCATGGGACTTTGGGAGGGTCAGAGTGGAAGTTTTAACCCTGGGCCTTTTGCCGTTCCAAATGAAGTGAAGGACACGAGACTGGAGCACCTCGAAAAAGGCCTCAGGTATCACGACAGGGAGAGCTGAGAAGAGATAGAGAAGGCGAGGTAAAATGTTCATCTTAACCGAGACCATGCGTCCAAGCCAGGAGAGCGTGAGGGGGGCCCATCTTTTGAGATCGCTACTGACCTGGGCGAGGATTCCAGGGAAATTCCATTGGTATAGATGAGACAGATCTCTGGGGATGGTGATGCCCAGATACCTTGTGGATGTTCGCTCGATTCTAACCCCTTGAATGTCGGTTTTGTTCTCAATATCTTGTTCCCCTGGGCCCATTGGCATAATACTTGATTTGGATGCGTTTATTCTCAGCCCCGAAAAGGAGCCGAAAAGGTTTATGAGATCAAACAGCCTCGGTAGGGATTTGTGAATGCTGGTCAGATAGCCCAGTATGTCGTCCGCGAACAGGGAGAGCTTAAACTCGCACTCACCACATCGTATACCCCTAATCTCCGGGTCGTTCCTAACCGCTATAGCCAGGGGCTCCATGGCCAGGGCATATAGGAGAGGTGACAGGGGACAGCCTTGCCGGGTGCCTCGGGAAAGGGAAAAGGGTTCGGATGTGCCCCCATTAACTGATACTCTCGCCGAGGGCGAGTTATATAGAGCTGCGACCCACCTACAGAAATTATCTCCCAATCCCATTTTCCTAAGAACCTTGATCATGTAGGGCCATTCGACCCGGTCGAAGGCTTTTTCAGAGTCGAGTGAAAGGAGGTACCCCTCCACTCCCTGTTCGGTAGCCTCATGCATAAGGTCGAGGGTTTTTCTGATGTTATCCGACCCCTGGCGCCCCGGGATAAAGCCCACTTGATCTCCATGTACTAGGGAGGGGAGGAATTTTGCTAGTCTGTTCGCCAGGAGTTTCGCCAGTATTTTAACGTCAGTGTTTAGGAGCGATATGGGGCGATATGACTGGCATAGGGCTGGGTCTTTGCCGTCTTTCGGTAGGACCACTATTAAGGCTGACATCATTGTGGGAGGGAGGGACCCTTGATTTAGTGCACAGTTAAACAGCTTGGCCAGGAAGGGGGCGAGTGTGGATCTATAGGTCTTATAAAATTTGACTGAGAAGCCGTCGTCCCCCGGGGCCGTGCCACTTTTTAAGGAGGAGATAGTATCAATTACCTCTTCCGGGGAAATAGGGATTTCCAGAGCGTCGGCCTTGTCTGGTAGCAGGCCCGGGACAGGGAGGGAATCCAGGAACCTATCAACTTCTATCCCATCCCCCTTGTATTCTGAGCAGTATAATTTTTCATAGTATAGCCTGAATTGTTCCGCTATTTTGGAGTCCCTTGCGGTCGAGTTACCGTCCACAGAGCGGATTGAGTTCACTCTCCTGCTGTTCCTAAGTTCGCGGAGTCTCCAGGCCAGTATCTTGTCGGCCTTTTCCCCTTTTTCCATATATTTTTGTTTCAGAAACGAGAGCTTCCTTTCCGTTTGCCCTACCTGGAGGTGAGCCAATCTAATGCGCAGCTTCTGCAATTCCTCCCACTGCCCAGGGAACATCTGAGTTTTCAGTTTACCACCCGGTTGTATGGCCTCTATTTTGGTTTTCAGGTCTTTCTCTTCCCGGTCCCTCTCTCTTTTTTCCCCCGCCCCAATGCCAATTAGGGTACCTCTGATGGTTGCCTTAAATGCCTCCCATACTCCCATAGTGCCTACCTCCCCGTTGTCGTTCAGGGAGAAATAATCTTCTATGGCTGTAAGAAGGGTTTGGCGCGTCTCCTTGTCATGTAGTAGGAGGTCGTTACAACTCCAACGGGAGCTGGCTACAGGAGTAGGGGGGAGGCCGATACCAATCTTCACCATGTCATGGTCCGTCCAGGGGACGATTTCCACCCCAGCGCTGGTGATCTCACCCTGCATTGCTGAATCTACCAAAATGTAGTCTATACGCGAGAAGGCATCGTGAGGCTTAGAGTAAAAAGTGTAGTCGGGGTTCAGACCTTTCTTGGGTGTACTCGTGTCACACAACCCCAATTCCCCATTCACTGCCTGGAAGGTTGATGCCAATTTTTTGTGGAGGCGGATGTTGGGGCAAGGATTCACAGATTTTCTGTCCCTTTCGGGGCAGAGCACCATATTAAAGTCCCCTCCCACCAGGAGGGTCCCCTCCGCAAATGACATTATTGTCCCCTTCATGCTTTCCCAGAAGACGTCCTGCGACTCATTTGGGGCGTATATGCAAACCAGGGTGAACAGGCGTCCCCGCACATCCCCTTTTACCATGAGATACCGACCCTCGGGGTCGGCCTGTGCCACCTTAAATCCAAAGTGAGCCCCGGGGGACACCAGCAGAGCTACTCCCCTCTTCTTGGACTGGGTAGAGGCTGAGAATACCTGATCTATATTTTTAGCTTTAAGCTTGGGCTCCTTCCCCCGAACCCAGTGGGTCTCTTGCACAAAGAGAAATTGTAGTTTCGTCCTCGTAAATTCCCGCATGAGCAGTGACCTCTTGGTGGGTGAGTTGAGCCCCCGAACATTCAGAGACCCCACTGACAAGGATTGGAGTGAATCATCCATTAGGATGCGTTGTGAAGCACATAACTCCAATTTCAAGGATGCAAGCGTCATTACTCCCTCTATGTTTCAGCACCTCGCTGAGGGTTAGGAACAGCCCCCAGGGTGTGATCAAGACCCCAAACTTTGGCGTATTATAACAAATTCCCCAACATCCCAACATCCCCTCTTCTCTCCCCCCACCCCCTCCCCCCAGATCGCCTGGTTGTATTGAGGCATCGTCTCAAAGTCACACAACCGGCCAACCATGTCTCCCCCCTCCGGGCTAGTTACCTCATTATAAACGCCCATTCGAGCCCCCCCCACCCCTGCGGGCTTGATGCAAGAATTTGAAATGTAACAACATTCCCCCTTTGCAACGTCGAGTGGAGAAAGATTTCATCAGATTCTAGTAGTTTGTTTCAGCTATTCTGAGGGTCCGGCGACGCTGGTGCCACTCTCCTGAATTTCCTTTGGCCTCGTACTCTGCGCCTCTCCTTTGGAGCGTTGACCTTTTTAGGGCCCTTCGGGGTGCGCTCACGATCGCGGTCTCCCGGTTCAAAATCCGAGTTATCTAGGAGTTCGCCTGTCACTCGTTGGATGTCGTCTTCGGTGAACAGGGTATACTTATATCCCTCGTGCTCGAAAGAAAGTGAAAAAGGATACCCCCACCTGTATCGGACTCCCTTGGCTTGGAGCATTTTCGTCAGAGGGGAACAAAGACGGCGTCTCGCCAGAGTGAAGGCCGACAAATCTTGGTATACTGAGATCTGGGCCCCATCACATTCCACCGGGCCCTTCTTGCGAGCTAGTTCGAGGATCCTGCTTTTCTCAGAGAAGTAGTGGAAGCGAACTAAGACGGATCTGGGGCCTCTGGAGGCTGCCCCTGCTGTGTGGGCCCTGTCGATGGTGGGTTCGTTAGTGTTAGTTCCGTCAAAAAGCACTCTCACCACCGCGTTGACTGCCTTGACAATGTCTGCCTGGGTTTCCCCGTCCTGTTCCGGGAAGCCCAGAAAACGTAGGTTGCAGCGCCTTTCTCTGTTTTCCAAGTCATCCATTTTCAATGAGCATTTTTCTTCTCTTCTCTCAAGTTCAGACAGGCGCATGTCAAATTGCGATTCGAGAATGTCATTCGAAGGTGTGTTGTTCTCCAGTGACTGCACCCTGTCTTCTATGTTTTCAACCTTTTTGTCTAGGGTGTCCAGCCTAAGGGTGATGTCTGCGCGGAATACTCTAATTTCATCCAACAGGGCCGCCATTCCCCTGGAGACCGAGATTGCGTCTGCCGCTTCTTGCTGCGTTTGGGCGGCCATTTCAGGGGTTGTTTGGGGCTCAAGGGACGGGCGCCGAAACCTCTGCAGTGTTTCCCTCCAGGTCATAGGCCTTCCCTGGACACTCTTGCTCCCCGGTGTCTGCCCCCAAATGATTGTGGCCACCAGGGCCTGCTTGTCTCCTTTGCGTCCCAGGGGGAGCGGGGGCCCTTGGTAGCTCTGCGGCCAGGGGCGGGGAGGAGGTTGTGGGGGGGGCTGGAGCCCCAGGCAGATCACTTGTCGTGGGCGGGGGATCCACTTCCACAGGTTCTCCCCGTTTTTTTTTTTTGTTCCACCGTTGTGTTGGGGGCCGTGAGTTTTATTGCCCCCTGTGGGTGCCCAGCCCCGGGGTGGGTCTCCTTACCTCGGGGGGGGGGGGGCCTCTCCCACGCCACTCGTGTTCGCCCCGCGCGGGCTTCGCCAGAATCTGCGCAATCCTGGGGAGCCTCTCCCTCGCTGACACCCCGCTGGGGGGGTTCCTCGTCCTGGTGCGGCGCCTTCTTCTCCCGCTCCTCGGTCCACCTCCTGGGCCGTTCCGTTGCCGCGAGCCGCCGTCTGTTCTCGGCAGGATCCCTCGGCCTCGGACGCCTGGGCCTTTGCGAGGCCTCTCTGGGCCCGGGCTCGCAGTTGTTTTCCGCGGAGCCGCAGGAGGGAGGGGTTTCGCGCCCTCGGGGTCCGCTGGCTCGCAGCTCCGGCTCTGCTCCACTCCTGGGTTTCAGGTTTGGCCCAGGGGTGCCCGGCACCTTCGTACTGGGGCGGGGGTGTCGGTGTCTCGCTCCGGGGGTGTCGGGGGGGGCTCGGGTCCCTCGATCAGCGCCCTGGTGGGGAGACGAGCGGAGATGCTTCAACACATCTCAGCGCCCCCTGGTGGATCCCATTCATTGATATTTTAGGTGTTGTTTCCAATTTGTAATACTTTCGACATTGATATGAGTGTATAGCTTTTGAAAAATTACATTTATCAATATATTATTTTTAGATTTCATAACCCACAAACAGAAATCTATATATGGGCACAGGGAACTGTGCTATATTGCGCATTAGTCAAGTATTCTGTCTCCTTACATGGCAATTTTAAAAGTTGGCTTTTCATTATCAAACAATTTACCTTTACAACTTCTTGACTATCCCTTGAATCTGAAGCAAGAACATTCTACTTCCGTCACGTGCTCGCAGTTATCAACCACTTCTAGCGCGTATCAGGTAATCATACTTGGCTATTCCGCTACAGACTTGTTTTATGCATGTCAAGTAAGAGTTTGTATGTATCGTGTGATTATTTTACCAATTTTTTGGTTAGTGCTTTCCAATTGATATACACCTTAGTTGTCGTCCCCTGGTGTTTGTTTTCAGTTATAATTAGTGTTATCCATACTAATGCAAGTACTGTCTTTCAGGGAGATGCTGAAGCGTCCACCACATTGACAACAGCCCTAGATGTTCTTCAGCAGCACAAGGTATGGATACTGACAGCTCAAATCGACCGTGATCATCAGGACTGGAACACTTGTCATTTGATTGTTCTACACCATGTTTCATTCGTGGTTAGCCGTTGATATGTACATGTGTGGGCGACTGCAAGCGTGTGTTGTGTTTTCAATATTGTAATCCTTACTAATGCAAATACTATGTTTCAGGCAGTTGTTGAATCGTCAACCCATGCACTTGATGCAGAGCCCGACATTCAAGTAATTCCGGTGGAAGCGGGACCATGTGAATACGAATCGGCGCAACAGCTTTCGGAAGTGCGCACCACATTGACAACAGCCCTAGATATTCTTCAGCAGCACGAGGTATGGATACTGACAGCTCCATCGATCATATAACGTGATTCCATTTGCTATACTTTCTTCCCTATTAACGCAAGTACTTTGTTTCAGGGAGACGATGGAGCTTCCACTACAATCACAAGATCCCATTTAGATGATGCAGATGTAAAGAAATCGGAGAAATAAGTTGATTAAATCTGATCATATTTAAATATTCCTTGATTCTTTTAGACAATGCAACATTTGTGGTTATCTCTTTACATGTACCTGTGCCGTTGGCCCCCACGTGTGCGTTAGGTTTACAATATTGAAAACCATACTAACGCAAGAACTGTGTTTCAGGGAGTTGCTGATGCCTCCTCTTCAATACAATCATTCGTGGCAGTCCATGCAGAGCCAGAGGTATGGTTACTGACAGCTCCATCGAACTAGGTCATCAGAGCTCGAATACTTGTCGTTTGATTGTTCCACACAATGCTTAAATCGTGTTTGGCTACTGAGATGTACATGTGTGTTCGTCCTCACGTGTGTTTTATGCTAACAATATTTTGATACACAGTAATGAAAATACTATGTTTCAGGGAGTCGATGGAGCCTCATTCCGTGCCGTCTATGCGGATACAGAAAATATAGTTGTTGCAGCGCAAGAGGAAGGGGAGACATGCGGATACGTATCTGAGCAACAGCGCGCAGATGTTGAAGGTCGAGTCAAAAAAGTTGCAAAGAAAATAAACAAAATAAGGTTAGTTACAAACAGTTCATAACTTTAGAAATGTTTTTGTGTTGGGGACTATTTTATGTTTTTTTCAAGTCAATTGTACTATACTTTATCTTGTGTTTAAACTGAACATCCCTTTTCCAATCTGTCCTCTAGTTACCCGTGGGTCTACGAACTATACATACACAGACAGTGAAGCGAATGAGAGATGTTGCTTGCCAGACCATTTACACTATGGAGGAACTATTAATTCAGACGCGGCGTGTTGAGACTCGGGAAGCTCATGTCAAATGTACAGAAAATGAAATGAATGTGTCCGGAGAATACAGTAAAGTTGTATTGGACCATTGCTACAGTGCGACCGCACCAACACAACAACATGATACTGGATCTATTGAAGATAGCTCTGAAGTAGTTGCAGATCAATTCACACAATCTACACCCGCCAAAAAATTGCCACCAAAAAAGCTGTCGACATTGTTGTGTTCTCCCATCAATGTTGAAGTAGCAGATGTTGAAATGACAGAGAATGAACCAGCAGCAGCATTCACCGACGCATCAGAAGTTGATAGCAGCGAGATTTCTCTCAAATGTGGTGATTGGCCTCAACGTCACAGGCCAAAACAACTTTGACGCAGGATGACAGTCTAATGAAAGAGGGCAAATACATAGTATTCGACAGTTGTTTGATGGATATTATAAGTATGCTGAAATGTGGGCATTCCGTCAGAGGGAAAGTATGTGGGAAGCCATTGATTCATGTGACTCGTCAAAAACAAGGCAGTAACGACAATACATGCCGCCTGTAGATTACATCATACGTTCTCATGGTCTGCACAACCGATGCTGGGGAAACTGCCAGCAGGCAATCTACTGTGTGCAGCTGCATCACTTTTTAGTGGCTCCAGTTTTAGAAAGTTAGAGTCTTTCTTTCAGTTTGTGGGACTCCATTTCATTTCAAAAACGCAGTACTACAAATACCAACATGATTATCGGTTTCCAGCAATTAGTGATGCTTGGAATATTGAACAATTGTCT